>NC_090447.1:894400259-895025259 GCF_031143425.1 Pleurodeles waltl | reverse complement strand
GTCGCGGGCGCTAGGCCTACCCACACAAGTGAGGTATCATTTTTATCGGGATACTTGGGGGAACTCTGCGTGGAAAGAAATTTGTGGCTCCTCTCAGATTCCAGAACTTTCTGCCACAGAAATGTGAGGAACATGTTTTTTTTTAGCCAAATTTGGAGGTTTGCCAAGGATTCTGGGTAACAGAACCTTGTCCGAGTCCCACAAGTCACCCCATCTTGGATTCCCCTAGATCTCTAGTTTTCAGAAATGCACAGGTTTGGTAGGTTTCCCTAGGTGCCGGCTTAGCTAGAGGCCAAAATCTTCAGGTAGGCACTTTGCAAAAAACACCTCTGTTTCTTTCAAAAATTTGGATGTGTCCACGTTGGGCTTTGGGGAGTTTCCTGACGTGGGCGCTAGGCCTAACCACACAAGTGAGGTAACATTTTTATCGGGAGACTTGGGGGAACGCTGAGTGGAAGGAAATTTGTGGCTCCTCTCAGATTCCACAACTTTCTGCCACAGAAATGTGAGGAACATTTGTTTTTTTAGCCAAATTTTGAGGTTTGCAAAGGATTCTGGGTAACAGAACCTGGTCCGAGCCCCACAAGTCACCCCATCTTGGATTCCCCTAGGTCTCAAGTTTTCAGAAATGCACAGGTTTGGTAGGTTTCCCTAGGTGCCGGCTGAGCTAGAGGCCAAAATCTACAGGTAGGCACTTTGCAAAAAACACCTCTGTTTTCTTACAAATCTTTGGATGTGTCCACGTTGCGCTTTGGGGCGTTTCCTGATGCGGGCGCTAGGCCTACCCACAAAAGTGAGGTATCATTTTTATCCGGAGACTTGGGGGAACGCTGGGTGGAAGAAAATTTGTGGCTCCTCTCATATTCCACAACTTTCTGCCACAGAAATGTGAGGAACATGTGTTTTTTTAGCCAAATTTTGAGGTTTGCAAAGGATTCTGGGTAACAGAACCTGGTCTGAGCCCCATAAGTCACCCCATCTTGGATTCCCCTAGGTCTCTAGTTTTCAGAAATGCACAGATTTGGTAGGTTTCCCTAGGTGCCGGCTGAGCTAGAGGCCAAAATCTACAGGTAGGCACTTTCAAAAAACACCTCTGTTTTCTTTAAAAAATTTGGATGTGTCCACGTTGCGCTTTGGGGCGTTTCCTGTCGCGGGCGCTAGGCCTACCCACACAAGTGAGGTATCATTTTTATCGGGAGACTTGGGGGAACGTTGGGTGGAAAGAAATTTGTGGCTCCTCTCAGATTCCAGAACTTTCTGCCACAGAAATGTGAGGAACATGTGTTTTTTAGCCAAATTTTGAGGTTTGCAAAGGATTCTGGGTAACAGAACCTGGTCCGAGCCCCACAAGTCACCCCATCTTGGATTCCCCTAGGTCTCTAGTTTTCAGAAATGCACAGGTTTGGTAGGTTTCCCTAGGTGCCGGCTGAGCTAGAGGCCAAAATCTACAGGTAGGCACTTTGCAAAAAACACCTCTGTTTTCTTCCAAATATTTGGATGTGTCCACGTTGCACTTTGGGGCGTTTCCTGTCGCGTGCGCTAGGCCTACCCACACAAGTGAGGTATCATTTTTATCGGGAGACTTGGGGGAACGCTGGGTGGAAGGAAATGTGTGGCTCCTCTCAGATTCCACAACTTTCTGCCACAGAAATGTGAGGAACATGTGTTTTTTTAGCCAAAGTTTGAGGTTTGCAAAGAATTCTGGGTAACAGAACCTGGTCCGAAACCCACAAGTCACCCCATCTTGGATTCCCCTAGGTCTCTAGTTTTCAGAAATGCACAGGTTTGGTAGGTTTCCCTAGGTGCCGGCTGAGCTAGAGGCCAAAATCTACAGGTAGGCACTTTGCAAAAAACACCTCTGTTTTCTTTCAAAAATGTGGATGTGTCCACGTTGCGCTTTGGGGCGTTTCCTGTCGCGGGCGCTAGGCCTACCCACACAAGTGAGGTATCATTTTTATCGGGAGACTTGGGGGAACTCTGGGTGGAAAGAAATTTGTGGCTCCTCTTAGATTCCAGAACTTTCTGCCACAGATATGTGAGGAACATGTGTTTTTTAGCCAAATTTTGAGGTTTGCAAAGGATTCTGGGTAACAGAACCTGGTCCGAGCCCCACAAGTCACCCCATCTTGGATTCCCCTAGGTCTCTAGTTTTCAGAAATGCACAGGTTTGGTAGGTTTCCCTAGGTGCCGGCTGAGCTAGAGGCCAAAATCTACAGGTAGGCACTTTTCAAAAAACACCTCTGTTTTCTTTCAAAACTTTGGATGTGTCCACGTTGCGCTTTGGGGCGTTTCCTTATGCGGGCGCTAGGCCTACCCACAAAAGTGAGGTATCATTTTTATCCGGAGACTTGGGGGATTGCTGGGTGGAAGGAAATTTGTGGCTCCTCTCAGATTCCACAACTTTCTGCCACAGAAATGTGAGGAACATGTGTTTTTTTAGGCAATTTTTGAGGTTTGCAAAGGATTCTGGGTAACAGAACCTGGTCCGAGCCCCACAAGTCACCCCATCTTGGATTCCCCTAGGTCTCTAGTTTTCAGAAATGCACAGATTTGGTAGGTTTCCCTAGGTGCCGGCTGAGCTAGAGGCCAAAATCTACAGGTAGGCACTTTTCAAAAAACACCTCTGTTTTCTTTCAAAAATTTGGATGTGTCCACGTTGCGCTTTGGGGTGTTTCCTGTCGCGGGCGCTAGGCCTACCCACACAAGTGAGGTATCATTTTTATCGGGAGACTTGGGGGAACGTTGGGTGGAAAGAAATTTGTGGCTCCTCTCAGATTCCAGAACTTTCTGCCACAGAAATGTGAGGAACATGTGTTTTTTAGCCAAATTTTGAGGTTTGCAAAGGATTCTGAGTAACAGAACCTGGTCCGAGCCCCACAAGTCACCCCATCTTGGATTCCCCTAGGTCTGTAGATTTCAGAAATGCACAGGTTTGGTAGGTTTCCCTAGGTGCCGGCTGAGCTAGAGGCCAAAATCTACAGGTAGGCACTTTGCAAAAAACACCTCGGTTTTCTTTCAAAAATTTTGATGTGTCCACGTTGCACTTTGGGGCGTTTCCTGTCGCGTGCGCTAGGCCTACCCACACAAGTGAGGTATCATTTTTATCGGGAGACTTGGAGGAACGCTGGGTGGAAGGAAATTTGTGGCTCCTCTCAGATTCCACAACTTTCTGCCACAGAAATGTGAGGAACATGTGTTTTTTTAGCCAAAGTTTGAGGTTTGCAAAGGATTCTGGGTAACAGAACCTGGTCCGAAACCCACAAGTCACCCTATCTTGGATTCCCCTAGGTCTCTAGTTTTCAGAAATGCACAGGTTTGGTAGGTTTCCCTAGGTGCCGGCTGAGCTAGAGGCCAAAATCTACAGGTAGGCACTTTGCAAAAAACACCTCTGTTTTCTTTCAAAAATTTGGATGTGTCCACGTTGCGCTTTGGGGCGTTTCCTGTCGCGGGCGCTAGGCCTACCCACACAAGTGAGGTATCATTTTTATCGGGAGACTTGGGGGAACTCTGGGTGGAAAGAAATTTGTGGCTCCTCTTAGATTCCAGAACTTTCTGCCACAGAAATGTGAGGAACATGTTTTTTTTTAGCCAAATTTTGAGGTTTGCAAAGGATTCTGGGTAACAGAACCTGGTCCGAGCCCCACAAGTCACCCCATCTTGGATTCCCCTAGGTCTCTAGTTTTCAGAAATGCACAGGTTTGGTAGGTTTCCCTAGGTGTCGGCTGAACTAGAGGCCAAAATCTACAGGTAGGCACTTTGCAAAAAACACCTCTGTTTTCTTTCAAAAATTTGGATGTGTCCACGTTGCGCTTTGGGGCGTTTCCTGTCGCCGGCGCTAGGCCTACCCACACAAGTGAGGTATCATTTTTATCGGGAGACTTGGGGGAACGCTGGGTGGAAAGAAATTTGTGGCTCCTCTCAGATTCCAGAACTTTCTGCCACAGAAATGTGAGGAACATGTGTTTTTTAGCCAAATTTTGAGGTTTGCAAAGGATTCTGGGTAACAGAACCTGGTCCGAGCCTTACAAGTCACCCCATCTTGGATTCCCCTAGGTCTCTAGTTTTCAGAAATGCACAGGTTTGGTAGGTTTCCCTAGGTGCCGGCTGAGCTAGAGGCCAAAATCTACAGGTAGGCACTTTGCAAAAAACACCTCTGTTTTCTTTCAAAACTTTGGATGTGTCCACGTTGCGGTTTGGGGCGTTTCCTGTCGCGGACGCTAGGCCTATCCACACAAGTGAGGTATCATGTTTATTGGGAGACTTGGGGGAACTCTGGGTGGAAAGAAATTTGTGGCTCCTCACAGATTCCAGAACTTTCTGCCACAGAAATGTGAGGAACATGTGTTTTTTAGCCAAATTTTGGGGTTTGCAAAGGATTCTGGGTAACAGAACCTGGTCTGAGACCCACAAGTCACCCCATCTTGGATTCCCCTAGGTCTCCAGTTTTCAGAAATGCACAGATTTGGTAGGTTTCCCTAGGTGCCGGCTGAGCTAGAGGCCAAAATCTACAGGTAGGCACTTTTCAAAAAACACCTCTGTTTTCTTTCAAAACTTTGGATGTGTCCACGTTGCGCTTTGGGGCGTTTCCTTATGCGGGCGCTAAGCCTACCCACAAAAGTGAGGTATCATTTTTATCCGGAGACTTGGGGGATTGCTGGGTGGAAGGAAATTTGTGGCTCCTCTCAGATTCCACAACTTTCTGCCACAGAAATGTGAGGAACATGTGTTTTTTTAGCCAAAGTTTGAGGTTTGCAAAGGATTCTGGGTAACAGAACCTGGTCCGAAACCCACAAGTCTCCCTATCTTGGATTCCCCTAGGTCTCTAGTTTTCAGAAATGCACAGGTTTGGTAGGTTTCCCTAGGTGCCGGCTGAGCTAGATGCCAAAATCTACAGGTAGGCACTTTGGAAAAAACACCTCTGTTTTCTTTCAAAAATTTGGATGTGTCCACCTTGTGCTTTGGGGTGTTTCCTGTTGCGGGCGCTAGGCCTACCCACACAAGTGAGGTATCATTTTTATCGGGAGACTTGGGGGAACGCTGGGTGGAAAGAAATTTGTGGCTCCTCTCAGATTCCAGAACTTTCTGCCACAGAAATGTGAGGAACATGTGTTTTTTAGCCAAATTTTGAAGTTTGCAAAGGATTCTGGGTAACAGAACCTGGTCCGAGCCCCACAAGTCACCCCATCTTGGATTCCCCTTGGTCTCTAGTTTTCAGAAATGCACAGGTTCGGTAGGTTTCCCTAGGTGCCGGCTGAGCTAGAGGCCAAAATCTACAGGTAGGCACTTTGCAAAAAACACCTCTTTTTTCTTTAAAAAATTTGGATGTGTCCACGTTGCACTTTGGGGCGTTTCCTGTCGCGGGCGCTAGGCCTACCCACACAAGTGAGGTATCATTTTTATCGGGAGACTTGGGGGAACGCTGGGTGGAAGGAAATTTGTGGCTCCTCTCAGATTCCAGAACTTTCTGCCACAGAAATGTGAGGAACATGTGTTTTTTAGCCAAATTTTGAGGTTTGCAAAGGATTCTGGGTAACAGAACCTGGTCCGAGCCCCACAAGTCACCCCATCTTGGATTCCCCTAGGTCTCTAGTTTTCAGAAATGCACAGGTTTGGTAAGTTTCCCTAGGTGCCGGCGGAGCTAGAGGCCAAAATCTACAGGTAGGCACTTTGCAAAAAACACCTCGGTTTTCTTTCAAAAATTTGGATGTGTCCACGTTGCACTTTGGGGCGTTTCCTGTCGCGTGCGCTAGGCCTACCCACACAAGTGAGGTATCATTTTTATCGGGAGACTTGGGGGAACGCTGGGTGGAAGGAAATTTGTGGCTCCTCTCAAATTCCAGAACTTTCTGCCACAGAAATGTGAGGAACATGTGTTTTTTTAGCCAAAGTTTGAGGTTTGCAAAGGATTCTGGGTAACAGAACCTCGTCCGAAACCCACAAGTCACCCCATCTTGTATTCCCCTAGTTCTCTAGTTTTAAGAAATGCACAGGTTTGGTAGGGTTCCGTAGGTGCCGGTTGAGCTAGAGGCCAAAATCTACAGGTAGGCACTTTGCAAAAAACAACTCTGTTTTCTTTCAAAAATTTGGATGTGTTCACGTTGCGCTTTGGGGCGTTTCCTGTCGCGTGCGCTAGGCCTACCCACACAAGTGAGGTATCATTTTTATCGGGAGACTTGGGGGAACGCTGGGTGGAAGGAAATTTGTGGCTCCTCTCAGATTCCAGAACTTTCTGCCACAGAAATGTGAGGAACATGTGATTTTTTAGCCACATTTTGAGGTTTGCAAAGGATTCTGGGTAACAGAACCTGGTCCGAGCCCCACAAGTCACACCATCTTGGATTCCCCTAGGTCTCTAGTTTTCAGAAATGCACAGGTTTGGTAGGTTTCCCTAGGTGCCGGCTGAGCTAGAGGCCAAAATCTATAGGTAGGCACTTTGCAAAAAACACCTCTGTTTTCTTACAAAACTTTGGATGTGTCCACGTTGCGCTTTGGGGCGTTTCCTGATGCGGGCGCTAGGCCTACCCACACAAGTGAGGTATCATTTTTATCCGGGGACTTGGGGGAACGCTGGGTTGAAGGAAATTTGTGGCTCCTCTCAGATTCCACAACTTTCTGCCACAGAAATGTGAGGAACATGTGTTTTTTTAGCCAAAGTTTGAGGTTTGCAAAGGATTCTGGGTAACAGGACCTGGTCCCAAACCCACAAGTCACCCCATCTTGGATTCCCCTAGGTCTCTAGTTTTCAGAAATGCACAGGTTTGGTAGGTTTCCCTAGGTGCCGGCTGAGCTAGAGGCCAAAATCTACAGGTAGGTACTTTGCAAAAAACACCTCTGTTTTCTTTCAAAAATTTGGATGTGTCCACGTTGCGCTTTGGGGCGTTTCCTGTCGCGGGCGCTAGGCCTACCCACACAAGTGAGGTATCATTTTTATCGGGATACTTGGGGGAACTCTGCGTGGAAAGAAATTTGTGGCTCCTCTCAGATTCCAGAACTTTCTGCCACAGAAATGTGAGGAACATGTTTTTTTTTAGCCAAATTTGGAGGTTTGCCAAGGATTCTGGGTAACAGAACCTTGTCCGAGTCCCACAAGTCACCCCATCTTGGATTCCCCTAGATCTCTAGTTTTCAGAAATGCACAGGTTTGGTAGGTTTCCCTAGGTGCCGGCTTAGCTAGAGGCCAAAATCTTCAGGTAGGCACTTTGCAAAAAACACCTCTGTTTCTTTCAAAAATTTGGATGTGTCCACGTTGCACTTTGGGGCGTTTCCTGTCGCGGGAGCTAGGCCTACCCACACAAGTGAGGTACCATTTTTATCGGGAGACTGGGGGGAACGCTGGGTGGAAGGACATTTGTGGCTCCTCTCAGATTCCAGAACTTTCTGCCACAGAAATGTGAGGAACATGTGTTTTTTTAGCCAAATATTGAGGTTTGCAAAGTATTCTGGGTAACAGAACCTGGTCCGAGCCCCACAAGTCACCCCATATTGGATTCCCCTAGGTCTCTAGTTTTCAGAAATGCACAGGTTTGGTAGGTTTCAATAGGTGCCGGCTGAGCTAGAGGCCAAAATCTACAGGTAGGCACTTTGCAAAAAACACCCCTGTTTTCTTACAAAAATTTGGATGTGTCCACGTTGGGCTTTGGGGAGTTTCCTGTCGTGGGCGCTAGGCCTAACCACACAAGTGAGGTAACATTTTTATCGGGAGACTTGGGGGAACGCTGAGTGGAAGGAAATTTGTGGCTCCTCTCAGATTCCACAACTTTCTGCCACAGAAATGTGAGGAACATTTGTTTTTTTAGCCAAATTTTGAGGTTTGCAAAGGATTCTGGGTAACAGAACCTGGTCCGAGCCCCACAAGTCACCCCATCTTGGATTCCCCTAGGTCTCAAGTTTTCAGAAATGCACAGGTTTGGTAGGTTTCCCTAGGTGCCGGCTGAGCTAGAGGCCAAAATCTACAGGTAGGCACTTTGCAAAAAACACCTCTGTTTTCTTACAAATCTTTGGATGTGTCCACGTTGCGCTTTGGGGCGTTTCCTGATGCGGGCGCTAGGCCTACCCACAAAAGTGAGGTATCATTTTTATCCGGAGACTTGGGGGAACGCTGGGTGGAAGAAAATTTGTGGCTCCTCTCATATTCCACAACTTTCTGCCACAGAAATGTGAGGAACATGTGTTTTTTTAGCCAAATTTTGAGGTTTGCAAAGGATTCTGGGTAACAGAACCTGGTCTGAGCCCCATAAGTCAACCCATCTTGGATTCCCCTAGGTCTCTAGTTTTCAGAAATGCACAGATTTGGTAGGTTTCCCTAGGTGCCGGCTGAGCTAGAGGCCAAAATCTACAGGTAGGCACTTTCAAAAAACACCTCTGTTTTCTTTAAAAAATTTGGATGTGTCCACGTTGCGCTTTGGGGCGTTTCCTGTCGCGGGCGCTAGGCCTACCCACACAAGTGAGGTATCATTTTTATCGGGAGACTTGGGGGAACGTTGGGTGGAAAGAAATTTGTGGCTCCTCTCAGATTCCAGAACTTTCTGCCACAGAAATGTGAGGAACATGTGTTTTTTAGCCAAATTTTGAGGTTTGCAAAGGATTCTGGGTAACAGAACCTGGTCCGAGCCCCACAAGTCACCCCATCTTGGATTCCCCTAGGTCTCTAGTTTTCAGAAATGCACAGGTTTGGTAGGTTTCCCTAGGTGCCGGCTGAGCTAGAGGCCAAAATCTACAGGTAGGCACTTTGCAAAAAACACCTCTGTTTTCTTCCAAATATTTGGATGTGTCCACGTTGCACTTTGGGGCGTTTCCTGTCGCGTGCGCTAGGCCTACCCACACAAGTGAGGTATCATTTTTATCGGGAGACTTGGGGGAACGCTGGGTGGAAGGAAATGTGTGGCTCCTCTCAGATTCCACAACTTTCTGCCACAGAAATGTGAGGAACATGTGTTTTTTTAGCCAAAGTTTGAGGTTTGCAAAGGATTCTGGGTAACAGAACCTGGTCCGAAACCCACAAGTCACCCCATCTTGGATTCCCCTAGGTCTCTAGTTTTCAGAAATGCACAGGTTTGGTAGGTTTCCCTAGGTGCCGGCTGAGCTAGAGGCCAAAATCTACAGGTAGGCACTTTGCAAAAAACACCCCTGTTTTCTTTCAAAAATTTGGATGTGTCCACGTTGCGCTTTGGGGCGTTTCCTGTCGCGGGCGCTAGGCCTACCCACACAAGTGAGGTATCATTTTTATCGGGATACTTGGGGGAACTCTGCGTGGAAAGAAATTTGTGGCTCCTCTCAGATTCCAGAACTTTCTGCCACAGAAATGTGAGGAACATGTTTTTTTTTAGCCAAATTTGGAGGTTTGCCAAGGATTCTGGGTAACAGAACCTTGTCCGAGTCCCACAAGTCACCCCATCTTGGATTCCCCTAGATCTCTAGTTTTCAGAAATGCACAGGTTTGGTAGGTTTCCCTAGGTGCCGGCTTAGCTAGAGGCCAAAATCTTCAGGTAGGCACTTTGCAAAAAACACCTCTGTTTCTTTCAAAAATTTGGATGTGTCCACGTTGCACTTTGGGGCGTTTCCTGTCGCGGGAGCTAGGCCTACCCACACAAGTGAGGTACCATTTTTATCGGGAGACTGGGGGGAACGCTGGGTGGAAGGACATTTGTGGCTCCTCTCAGATTCCAGAACTTTCTGCCACAGAAATGTGAGGAACATGTGTTTTTTTAGCCAAATATTGAGGTTTGCAAAGTATTCTGGGTAACAGAACCTGGTCCGAGCCCCACAAGTCACCCCATATTGGATTCCCCTAGGTCTCTAGTTTTCAGAAATGCACAGGTTTGGTAGGTTTCAATAGGTGCCGGCTGAGCTAGAGGCCAAAATCTACAGGTAGGCACTTTGCAAAAAACACCCCTGTTTTCTTACAAAAATTTGGATGTGTCCACGTTGGGCTTTGGGGAGTTTCCTGTCGTGGGCGCTAGGCCTAACCACACAAGTGAGGTAACATTTTTATCGGGAGACTTGGGGGAACGCTGAGTGGAAGGAAATTTGTGGCTCCTCTCAGATTCCACAACTTTCTGCCACAGAAATGTGAGGAAAATTTGTTTTTTTAGCCAAATTTTGAGGTTTGCAAAGGATTCTGGGTAACAGAACCTGGTCCGAGCCCCACAAGTCACCCCATCTTGGATTCCCCTAGGTCTCAAGTTTTCAGAAATGCACAGGTTTGGTAGGTTTCCCTAGGTGCCGGCTGAGCTAGAGGCCAAAATCTACAGGTAGGCACTTTGCAAAAAACACCTCTGTTTTCTTACAAATCTTTGGATGTGTCCACGTTGCGCTTTGGGGCGTTTCCTGATGCGGGCGCTAGGCCTACCCACAAAAGTGAGGTATCATTTTTATCCGGAGACTTGGGGGAACGCTGGGTGGAAGAAAATTTGTGGCTCCTCTCATATTCCACAACTTTCTGCCACAGAAATGTGAGGAACATGTGTTTTTTTAGCCAAATTTTGAGGTTTGCAAAGGATTCTGGGTAACAGAACCTGGTCTGAGCCCCATAAGTCAACCCATCTTGGATTCCCCTAGGTCTCTAGTTTTCAGAAATGCACAGATTTGGTAGGTTTCCCTAGGTGCCGGCTGAGCTAGAGGCCAAAATCTACAGGTAGGCACTTTCAAAAAACACCTCTGTTTTCTTTAAAAAATTTGGATGTGTCCACGTTGCGCTTTGGGGCGTTTCCTGTCGCGGGCGCTAGGCCTACCCACACAAGTGAGGTATCATTTTTATCGGGAGACTTGGGGGAACGTTGGGTGGAAAGAAATTTGTGGCTCCTCTCAGATTCCAGAACTTTCTGCCACAGAAATGTGAGGAACATGTGTTTTTTAGCCAAATTTTGAGGTTTGCAAAGGATTCTGGGTAACAGAACCTGGTCCGAGCCCCACAAGTCACCCCATCTTGGATTCCCCTAGGTCTCTAGTTTTCAGAAATGCACAGGTTTGGTAGGTTTCCCTAGGTGCCGGCTGAGCTAGAGGCCAAAATCTACAGGTAGGCACTTTGCAAAAAACACCTCTGTTTTCTTCCAAATATTTGGATGTGTCCACGTTGCACTTTGGGGCGTTTCCTGTCGCGTGCGCTAGGCCTACCCACACAAGTGAGGTATCATTTTTATCGGGAGGCTTGGGGGAACGCTGGGTGGAAGGAAATGTGTGGCTCCTCTCAGATTCCACAACTTTCTGCCACAGAAATGTGAGGAACATGTGTTTTTTTAGCCAAAGTTTGAGGTTTGCAAAGGATTCTGGGTAACAGAACCTGGTCCGAAACCCACAAGTCACCCCATCTTGGATTCCCCTAGGTCTCTAGTTTTCAGAAATGCACAGGTTTGGTAGGTTTCCCTAGGTGCCGGCTGAGCTAGAGGCCAAAATCTACAGGTAGGCACTTTGCAAAAAACACCTCTGTTTTCTTTCAAAAATGTGGATGTGTCCACGTTGCGCTTTGGGGCGTTTCCTGTCGCGGGCGCTAGGCCTACCCACACAAGTGAGGTATCATTTTTATCGGGAGACTTGGGGGAACTCTGGGTGGAAAGAAATTTGTGGCTCCTCTTAGATTCCAGAACTTTCTGCCACAGATATGTGAGGAACATGTGTTTTTTAGCCAAATTTTGAGGTTTGCAAAGGATTCTGGGTAACAGAACCTGGTCCGAGCCCCACAAGTCACCCCATCTTGGATTCCCCTAGGTCTCTAGTTTTCAGAAATGCACAGGTCTGGTAGGTTTCCCTAGGTGCCGGCTGAGCTAGAGGCCAAAATCTACAGGTAGGCACTTTGCAAAAAACAACTCTGTTTTCTTTCAAAAATTTGGATGTGTCCACGTTGCGCTTTGGGGTGTTTCCTGTCGCGTGCGCTAGGCCTACCCACACAAGTGATGTATCATTTTTATCGGGAGACTTGGGGGAACGCTGGGTGGAAGGAAATTTGTGGCTCCTCTCAGATTCCACAACTTTCTGCCACAGAAATGTGAGGAACATGTGTATTTTAGCCAAATTTTGAGGTTTGCAAAGGATTCTGGGTAACAGAACCTGGTCCGAGACCCACAAGTCACCCCATCTTGGATTCCCCTAGGTCTCTAGTTTTCAGAAATGCACAGGTTTGGTAGGTTTCCCTAGGTGCCGGCTGAGCTAGAGGCCAAAATCTACAGGTAGGCACTTTGCAAAAAACACCTCTGTTTTCTTTCAAAAATTTGGATGTGTCCACGTTGCGCTTTGGGGCATTTCCTGTCGCGGGTGCTAGGCCTACCCACACAAGTGGGGTATCATTTTTATTGGGAGACTTGGGGGAACTCTGTGTGGAAAGAAATTTGTGGCTCCTCTCAGATTCCAGAACTTTCTGCCACAGAAATGTGAGGAACATGTGTTTTTAGCCAAATTTTGAGGTTTGCAAAGGATTCTGGGTAACAGAACCTGGTCCGAGCCCCACAAGTCACTCCATCTTGGATTCCCCTAGGTCTCTAGTTTTCAGAAATGCACAGGTTTGGTAGGTTTCCCTAGGTGCCGGCTTAGCTAGAGGCCAAAATCTTCAGGTAGGCAGTTTGCAAAAAACACCTCTGTTTCTTTCAAAAATTTGGATGTGTCCACGTTGCACTTTGGGGCGTTTCCTGTCGCGGGCGCTAGGCCTACCCACACAAGTGAGGTACCATTTTTATCGGGAGACTTGGGGGAACGCTGGGTGGAAGGACATTTGTGGCTCCTCTCAGATTCCAGAACTTTCTGCCACAGAAATGTGAGGAACATTTTTTTTTTTTTAGCCAAATATTGAGGTTTGCAAAGTATTCTGGGTAACAGAACCTGGTCCGAGCCCCACAAGTCACCCCATATTGGATTCCCCTAGGTCTCTAGTTTTCAGAAATGCACAGGTTTGGTAGGTTTCAATAGGTGCCGGCTGAGCTAGAGGCGAAAATCTACAGGTAGGCACTTTGCAAAAAACACCCCTGTTTTCTTACAAAAATTTGGATGTGTCCACGTTGGGCTTTGGGGAGTTTCCTGACGTGGGCGCTAGGCCTACCCACACAAGTGAGGTAACATTTTTATCGGGAGACTTGGGGGAACGCTGGGTGGAAGGAAATTTGTGGCTCCTCTCAGATTCCACAACTTTCTGCCACAGAAATGTGAGGAACATTTGTTTTTTTAGCCAAATTTTGAGGTTTGCAAAGGATTCTGGGTAACAGAACCTGGTCCGAGCCCCACAAGTCACCCCATCTTGGATTCCCCTAGGTCTCAAGTTTTCAGAAATGCACAGGTTTGGTAGGTTTCCCTAGGTGCCGGCTGAGCTAGAGGCCAAAATCTACAGGTAGGCACTTTGCAAAAAACACCTCTGTTTTCTTACAAAACTTTGGATGTGTCCACGTTGCGCTTTGGGGCGTTTCCTGATGCGGGCGCTAGGCCTACCCACAAAAGTGAGGTATCATTTTTATCGGGAGACTTGGGGGAACGCTGGGTGGAAGGAAATTTGTGGCTCCTCTCAGATTCCACAACTTTCTGCCACAGAAATGTGAGGAACATGTGTTTTTTTAGCCAAATTTTGAGGTTTGCAAAGGATTCTGGGTAACAGAACCTGGTCCGAGCCCCACAAGTCACCCCATCTTGGATTCCCCTAGGTCTCTAGTTTTCAGAAATGCACAGATTTGGTAGGTTTCCCTAGGTGCCGGCTGAGCTAGAGGCCAAAATCTAAAGGTAGGCACTTTCAAAAAACACCTCTGTTTTCTTTCAAAAATTTGGATGTGTCCACGTTGCGCTTTGGGGCATTTCCTGTCGCGGGCGCTAGGCCTACCCACACAAGTGAGGTATCATTTTTATCGGGAGACTTGGGGGAACGCTGGGTGGAAGGAAATTTGTGGCTCCTCTCAGATTCCAGAACTTTCTGCCACAGAAATGTGAGGAACATGTGTTTTTTAGCCAAATTTTGAGGTTTGCAAAGGATTCTGGGTAACAGAACCTGGTCCGAGCCCCACAAGTCACCCCATCTTGGTTTCCCCTAGGTCTCTAGTTTTCAGAAATGCACAGGTTTGGTAGGTTTCCCTAGGTGCCGGCTGAGCTCGAGTCCAAAATCTACAGGTAGGCACTTTGCAAAAAACACCTCTGTTTTCTTTCAAAAATTTGGATGTGTCCACGTTGCACTTTGAGGCGTTTCCTGTCGCATGCGCTAGGCCTACCCACACAAGTGAGGTATCATTTTTATCGGGAGACTTGGGGGAACGCTGGGTGGAAGGAAATTTGAGGCTCCTCTCAGATTCCACAACTTTCTGCCACAGAAATGTGAGGAACATGTGTATTTTAGCCAAATTTTGAGGTTTGCAAAGGATTCTGGGTAACAGAACCTGGTCCGAGCCCCACAAGTCACCCCATCTTGGATTCCCCTAGGTCTCTAGTTTTCAGAAATGCACAGGTTTGGTAGGTTTCCCTAGGTGCCGGCTGAGCTAGAGGCCAACATCTACAGGTAGGCACTTTGCAAAAAACACCTTTGTTTTCTTTCAAAAATTTTGATGTGTCCACGTTGCACTTTGGGGCGTTTCCTGTCGCGTGCGCTAGGCCTACCCACACAAGTGAGGTATCATTTTTATCGGGAGACTTGGGGGAACGCTGGGTGGAAGGAAATTTGTGGCCTCTCTCAGATTCCACAACTTTCTGCCACAGAAATGTGAGGAACATGTGTTTTTTTAGCCAAAGTTTGAGGTTTGCAAAGGATTCTGGGTAACAGAACCTGGTCCCAAACCCACAAGTCACCCCATCGTGGATTCCCCTAGGTCTCTAGTTTTCAGAAATGCACAGGTTTGGTAGGTTTCCCTAGGTGCCGGCTGAGCTAGAGGCCAAAATCTACAGGTAGGAACTTTGCAAAAAACACCTCTGTTTTCTTTCAAAAATTTGGATGTGTCCACGTTGCACTTTGGGGCGTTTCCTGTCGCGTGCGCTAGGCCTACCCACACAAGTGAGGTATCATTTTTATCGGGAGACTTGGGGGAACGCTGGGTGGAAGGAAATTTGTGGCTCCTCTCAGATTCCAGAACTTTCTGCCACAGAAATGTGAGGAACATGTGTTTTTTTAGCCACATTTTGAGGTTTGCAAAGGATTCTGGGTAACAGAACCTGGTCCGAGCCCCACAAGTCACCCCTTCTTGGATTCCCCTAGGTCTCTAGTTTTCAGAAATGCACAGATTTGGTAGGTTTCCCTAGGTGCCGGCTGAGCTAGAGGCCAAAATCTACAGGTAGGCACTTTTCAAAAAACTCCTCTGTTTTCTTTCAAAACTTTGGATGTGTCCACGTTGCGCTTTGGGGCGTTTCCTGATGCGGGCGCTAGGCCTACCCACAAAAGTGAGGTATCATTTTTATCCGGAGACTTGGGGGAACGCTGGGTGGAAGGAAATTTGTGGCTCCTCTCAGATTCCACAACTTTCTGCCACAGAAATGTGAGGAACATGTGTTTTTTTAGCCAAATTTTGAGGTTTGCAAAGGATTCTGGGTAACAGAACCTGGTCCGAGCCCCACAAGTCACCCCATCTTGGATTCCCCTAGGTCTCTAGTTTTCAGAAATGCACAGATTTGGTAGGTTTCCCTAGGTGCCGGCTGAGCTAGAGGCCAAAATCTACAGGTAGGCACTTTTCAAAAAACTCCTCTGTTTTCTTTCAAAACTTTGGATGTGTCCACGTTGCGCTTTGGGGCGTTTCCTGATGCGGGCGCTAGGCCTACCCACAAAAGTGAGGTATCATTTTTATCCGGAGACTTGGGGGAACGCTGGGTGGAAGGAAATTTGTGGCTCCTCTCAGATTCCACAACTTTCTGCCACAGAAATGTGAGGAACATGTGTTTTTTTAGCCAAATTTTGAGGTTTGCAAAGGATTCTGGGTAACAGAACCTGGTCCGAGCCCCACAAGTCACCCCATCTTGGATTCCCCTAGGTCTCTAGTTTTCAGAAATGCACAGATTTGGGAGGTTTCCCTAGGTGCCGGCTGAGCTAGAGGCCAAAATCTACAGGTAGGCACTTTTCAAAAAACACCTCTGTTTTCTTTCAAAAATTTGGATGTGTCCACGTTGCGCTTTGGGGTGTTTCCTGTCGCGGGCGCTAGGCCTACCCACACAAGTGAGGTATCATTTTTATCGGGAGACTTGGGGGAACGTTGGGTGGAAAGAAATTTGTGGCTCCTCTCAGATTCCAGAACTTTCTGCCACAGAAATGTGAGGAACATGTGTTTTTTAGCCAAATGTTGAGGTTTTCAAAGGATTCTGAGTAACCGAACCTGGTCCGAGCCCCACAAGTCACCCCATCTTGGATTCCCCTAGGTCTCTAGTTTTCAGAAATGCACAGGTTTGGTCGGTTTCCCTAGGTGCCGGCTGAGCTAGAGGCCAAAATCTACAGGTAGGCACTTTGCAAAAAACACCTCTGTTTTCTTTCAAAAATTTGGATGTGTCCACGTTGCGCTTTGGGGCATTTCCTGTCGCGGGCGCTAGGCCTACCCACACAAGTGAGGTATCATTTTTATTGGGAGACTTGGGGGAACTCTGTGTGGAAAGAAATTTGTGGCTCCTCTCAGATTCCAGAACTTTCTGCCACAGAAATGTGAGGAACATGTGTTTTTAGCCAAATTTTGAGGTTTGCAAAGGATTCTGGGTAATAGAACCTGGTCCGAGCCCCACAAGTCACTCCATCTTGGATTCCCCTAGGTCTCTAGTTTTCAGAAATGCACAGGTTTGGTAGGTTTCCCTAGGTGCCGGCTTAGCTAGAGGCCAAAATCTTCAGGTAGGCAGTTTGCAAAAAACACCTCTGTTTCTTTCAAAAATTTGGATGTGTCCACGTTGCACTTTGGGGCGTTTCCTGTCGCGGGCGCTAGGCCTACCCACACAAGTGAGGTACCATTTTTATCGGGAGACTTGGGGGAACGTTGGGTGGAAGGACATTTGTGGCTCCTCTCAGATTCCAGAACTTTCTGCCACAGAAATGTGAGGAACATGTGTTTTTTTAGCCAAATATTGAGGTTTGCAAAGTATTCTGGGTAACAGAACCTGGTCCGAGCCCCACAAGTCACCCCATATTGGATTCCCCTAGGTCTCTAGTTTTCAGAAATGCACAGGTTTGGTAGGTTTCAATAGGTGCCGGCTGAGCTAGAGGCCAAAATCTACAGGTAGGCACTTTGCAAAAAACACCCCTGTTTTCTTACAAAAATTTGGATGTGTCCACGTTGGGCTTTGGGGAGTTTCCTGACGTGGGCGCTAGGCCTGCCCACACAAGTGAGGTAACATTTTTATCGGGAGACTTGGGGGAACGCTGGGTGGAAGGAAATTTGTGGCTCCTCTCAGATTCCACAACTTTCTGCCACAGAAATGTGAGGAACATGTGTTTTTTTAGCCAAATTTTGAGGTTTGCAAAGGATTCTGGGTAACAGAACCTGGTCCGAGCCCCACAAGTCACCCCATCTTGGATTCCCCTACGTCTTTAGTTTTCAGAAATGCACAGGTTTGGTAGGTTTCCCTAGGTGCCGGCTGAGCTAGAGGCCAAAATCTACAGGTAGGCACTTTGCAAAAAACACCTCTGTTTTCTTTCAAAAATTTGGATGTGTCCACGTTGCACTTTGAGGCGTTTCCTGTCGCGTGCGCTAGGCCTACCCACACAAGTGAGGTATCATTTTTATCGGGAGACTTGGGGGAACGCTGGGTGGAAGGAAATTTGTGGCTCCTCTCAGATTCCACAACTTTCTGCCACAGAAATGTGAGGAACATGTGTTTTTTTAGCCAAATTTTGAGGTTTGCAAAGGATTCTGGGTAACAGAACCTGGTCTGAGCCCCACAAGTCACCCCATCTTGGATTCCCCTAGGTCTCTAGTTTTCAGAAATGCACAGATTTGGGAGGTTTCCCTAGGTGCCGGCTGAGCTAGAGGCCAAAATCTACAGGTAGGCACTTTTCAAAAAACACCTCTGTTTTCTTTCAAAAATTTGGATGTGTCCACGTTGCGCTTTGGGGTGTTTCCTGTCGCGGGCGCTAGGCCTACCCACACAAGTGAGGTATCATTTTTATCGGGAGACTTGGGGGAACGTTGGGTGGAAAGAAATTTGTGGCTCCTCTCAGATTCCAGAACTTTCTGCCACAGAAATGTGAGGAACATGTGTTTTTTAGCCAAATGTTGAGGTTTTCAAAGGATTCTGAGTAACCGAACCTGGTCCGAGCCCCACAAGTCACCCCATCTTGGATTCCCCTAGGTCTCTAGTTTTCAGAAATGCACAGGTTTGGTCGGTTTCCCTAGGTGCCGGCTGAGCTAGAGGCCAAAATCTACAGGTAGGCACTTTGCAAAAAACACCTCTGTTTTCTTTCAAAAATTTGGATGTGTCCACGTTGCGCTTTGGGGCATTTCCTGTCGCGGGCGCTAGGCCTACCCACACAAGTGAGGTATCATTTTTATTGGGAGACTTGGGGGAACTCTGTGTGGAAAGAAATTTGTGGCTCCTCTCAGATTCCAGAACTTTCTGCCACAGAAATGTGAGGAACATGTGTTTTTAGCCAAATTTTGAGGTTTGCAAAGGATTCTGGGTAATAGAACCTGGTCCGAGCCCCACAAGTCACTCCATCTTGGATTCCCCTAGGTCTCTAGTTTTCAGAAATGCACAGGTTTGGTAGGTTTCCCTAGGTGCCGGCTTAGCTAGAGGCCAAAATCTTCAGGTAGGCAGTTTGCAAAAAACACCTCTGTTTCTTTAAAAAATTTGGATGTGTCCACGTTGCACTTTGGGGCGTTTCCTGTCGCGGGCGCTAGGCCTACCCACACAAGTGAGGTACCATTTTTATCGGGAGACTTGGGGGAACGTTGGGTGGAAGGACATTTGTGGCTCCTCTCAGATTCCAGAACTTTCTGCCACAGAAATGTGAGGAACATGTGTTTTTTTAGCCAAATATTGAGGTTTGCAAAGTATTCTGGGTAACAGAACCTGGTCCGAGCCCCACAAGTCACCCCATATTGGATTCCCCTAGGTCTCTAGTTTTCAGAAATGCACAGGTTTGGTAGGTTTCAATAGGTGCCGGCTGAGCTAGAGGCCAAAATCTACAGGTAGGCACTTTGCAAAAAACACCCCTGTTTTCTTACAAAAATTTGGATGTGTCCACGTTGGGCTTTGGGGAGTTTCCTGACGTGGGCGCTAGGCCTGCCCACACAAGTGAGGTAACATTTTTATCGGGAGACTTGGGGGAACGCTGGGTGGAAGGAAATTTGTGGCTCCTCTCAGATTCCACAACTTTCTGCCACAGAAATGTGAGGAACATGTGTTTTTTTAGCCAAATTTTGAGGTTTGCAAAGGATTCTGGGTAACAGAACCTGGTCCGAGCCCCACAAGTCACCCCATCTTGGATTCCCCTACGTCTTTAGTTTTCAGAAATGCACAGGTTTGGTAGGTTTCCCTAGGTGCCGGCTGAGCTAGAGGCCAAAATCTACAGGTAGGCACTTTGCAAAAAACACCTCTGTTTTCTTTCAAAAATTTGGATGTGTCCACGTTGCACTTTGAGGCGTTTCCTGTCGCGTGCGCTAGGCCTACCCACACAAGTGAGGTATCATTTTTATCGGGAGACTTGGGGGAACGCTGGGTGGAAGGAAATTTGAGGCTCCTCTCAGATTCCACAACTTTCTGCCACAGAAATGTGAGGAACATGTGTATTTTAGCCAAATTTTGAGGTTTGCAAAGGATTCTGGGTAACAGAACCTGGTCCGAGCCCCACAAGTCACCCCATCTTGGATTCCCCTAGGTCTCTAGTTTTCAGAAATGCACAGGTTTGGTAGGTTTCCCTAGGTGCCGGCTGACCTAGAGGCCAAAATCTACAGGTAGGCACTTTGCAAAAAACACCTCTGTTTTCTTTCAAAAATTTTGATGTGTCCACGTTGCACTTTGGGGCGTTTCCTGTCGCGTGCGCTAGGCCTACCCACACAAGTGAGGTATCATTTTTATCGGGAGACTTGGGGGAACGCTGGGTGGAAGGAAATTTGTGGCCTCTCTCAGATTCCACAACTTTCTGCCACAGAAATGTGAGGAACATGTGTTTTTTTAGCCAAAGTTTGAGGTTTGCAAAGGATTCTGGGTAACAGAACCTGGTCCCAAACCCACAAGTCACCCCATCTTGGATTCCCCTAGGTCTCTAGTTTTCAGAAATGCACAGGTTTGGTAGGTTTCCCTAGGTGCCGGCTGAGCTAGAGGCCAAAATCTACAGGTAGGCACTTTTCAAAAAACACCTCTGTTTTCTTTCAAAAATTTGGATGTGTCCACGTTGCACTTTGGGGCGTTTCCTGTCGCGTGCGCTAGGCCTACCCACACAAGTGAGGTATCATTTTTATCGGGAGACTTGGGGGAACGCTGGGTGGAAGGAAATTTGTGGCTCCTCTCAGATTCCAGAACTTTCTGCCACAGAAATGTGAGGAACATGTGTTTTTTTAGCCACATTTTGAGGTTTGCAAAGGATTCTGGGTAACAGAACCTGGTCCGAGCCCCACAAGTCACCCCTTCTTGGATTCCCCTAGGTCTCTAGTTTTCAGAAATGCACAGATTTGGTAGGTTTCCCTAGGTGCCGGCTGAGCTAGAGGCCAAAATCTACAGGTAGGCACTTTTCAAAAAACTCTTCTGTTTTCTTTCAAAACTTTGGATGTGTCCACGTTGCGCTTTGGGGCGTTTCCTGATGCGGGCGCTAGGCCTACCCACAAAAGTGAGGTATCATTTTTATCCGGAGACTTGGGGGAACGCTGGGTGGAAGGAAATTTGTGGCTCCTCTCAGATTCCACAACTTTCTGCCACAGAAATGTGAGGAACATGTGTTTTTTTAGCCAAATTTTGAGGTTTGCAAAGGATTCTGGGTAACAGAACCTGGTCCGAGCCCCACAAGTCACCCCATCTTGGATTCCCCTAGGTCTCTAGTTTTCAGAAATGCACAGGTTTGGTCGGTTTCCCTAGGTGCCGGCTGAGCTAGAGGCCAAAATCTACAGGTAGGCACTTTGCAAAAAACACCTCTGTTTTCTTTCAAAAATTTGGATGTGTCCACGTTGCGCTTTGGGGCATTTCCTGTCGCGGGCGCTAGGCCTACCCACACAAGTGAGGTATCATTTTTATTGGGAGACTTGGGGGAACTCTGTGTGGAAAGAAATTTGTGGCTCCTCTCAGATTCCAGAACTTTCTGCCACAGAAATGTGAGGAACATGTGTTTTTAGCCAAATTTTGAGGTTTGCAAAGGATTCTGGGTAACAGAACCTGGTCCGAGCCCCACAAGTCACTCCATCTTGGATTCCCCTAGGTCTCTAGTTTTCAGAAATGCACAGGTTTGGTAGGTTTCCCTAGGTGCCGGCTTAGCTAGAGGCCAAAATCTTCAGGTAGGCAGTTTGCAAAAAACACCTCTGTTTCTTTCAAAAATTTGGATGTGTCCACGTTGCACTTTGGGGCGTTTCCTGTCGCGGGCGCTAGGCCTACCCACACAAGTGAGGTACCATTTTTATCGGGAGACTTGGGGGAACGCTGGGTGGAAGGACATTTGTGGCTCCTCTCAGATTCCAGAACTTTCTGCCACAGAAATGTGAGGAACATGTGTTTTTTTAGCCAAATATTGAGGTTTGCAAAGTATTCTGGGTAACAGAACCTGGTCCGAGCCCCACAAGTCACCCCATATTGGATTCCCCTAGGTCTCTAGTTTTCAGAAATGCACAGGTTTGGTAGGTTTCAATAGGTGCCGGCTGAGCTAGAGGCCAAAATCTACAGGTAGGCACTTTGCAAAAAACACCCCTGTTTTCTTACAAAAATGTGGATGTGTCCACGTTGTGCTTTGGGGAGTTTCCTGACGTGGGCGCTAGGCCTGCCCACACAAGTGAGGTAACATTTTTATCGGGAGACTTGGGGGAACGCTGGGTGGAAGGAAATTTGTGGCTCCTCTCAGATTCCACAACTTTCTGCCACAGAAATGTGAGGAACATTTGTTTTTTTCGCCAAATTTTGAGGTTTGAAAAGGATTCTGGGTAACAGAACCTGGTCCGAGCCCCACAAGTCACCCCATCTTGGATTCCCCTAGGTCTCAAGTTTTCAGAAATGCACAGGTTTGGTAGGTTTCCCTAGGTGCCGGCTGAGCTAGAGGCCAAAATCTACAGGTAGGCACTTTGCAAAAAACACCTCTGTTTTCTTACAAAACTTTGGATGTGTCCACGTTGCGCTTTGGGGCGTTTCCTGATGCAGGCGCTAGGCCTACCCACAAAAGTGAGGTATAATTTTTATCCGGAGACTTGGGGGAACGCTGGGTGGAAGGAAATTTGTGGCTCCTCTCAGATTCCACAACTTTCTGCCACAGAAATGTGAGGAACATGTGTTTTTTTAGCCAAATTTTGAGGTTTGCAAAGGATTCTGGGTAACAGAACCTGGTCCGAGCCCCACAAGTCACCCCATCTTGGATTCCCCTACGTCTCTAGTTTTCAGAAATGCACAGATTTGGTAGGTTTCCATAAGGTGCCGGCTGAGCTAGAGGCCAAAATCTAAAGGTAGGCACTTTCAAAAAACACCTCTGTTTTCTTTAAAAAATTTGGATGTGTCCACGTTGCGCTTTGGGGCGTTTCCTGTCGCGGGCGCTAGGCCTACCCACACAAGTGAGGTATCATTTTTATCGGGAGACTTGCGGGAACGTTGGGTGGAAAGAAATTTGTGGCTCCTCTCAGATTCCAGAACTTTCTGCCACAGAAATATGAGGAACATGTGTTTTTTAGCCAAATTTTGAGGTTTGCACAGGATTCTGGGTAACAGAACCTGGTCCGAGCCCCACAAGTCACCCCATCTTGGATTCCCCTAGGTCCCTAGTTTTCAGAAATGCACAGGTTTGGTAGGTTTCCCTAGGTGCCGGCTGAGCTAGAGGCCAAAATCTACAGGTAGGCACTTTGCAAAAAACACCTCTGTTTTCTTTAAAAAATTTGGATGTGTCCACGTTGCACTTTGAGGCGTTTCCTGTCGTGTGCGCTAGGCCTACCCACACAAGTGAGGTATCATTTTTATCGGGAGACTTGGGGGAACGCTGGGTGGAAGGAAATTTGTGGCTCCTCTCAGATTCCACAACTTTCTGCCACAGAAATGTGAGGAACATGTGTTTTTTTAGCCAAAGTTTGAGGTTTGCAAAGGATTCGGGGTAACAGAACCTGGTCCGAAACCCACAAGTCACCCCATCTTGGATTCCCCAAGGTCTCTAGTTTTCAGAAATGCACAGGTTTGGTAGGTTTCCCTAGATGCCGGCTGAGCTAGAGGCCAAAATCTACAGGTAGGCACTTTGCAAAAAACACCTCTGTTTTCTTTCAAAAATTTTGATGTGTCCACGTTGCACTTTGGGGCGTTTCCTGTCGCGTGCGCTAGGCCTACCCACACAAGTGAGGTATCATTTTTATCGGGAGACTTGGGGGAACGCTGCGTGGAAGGAAATTTGTGGCCTCTCTCAGATTCCACAACTTTCTGCCACAGAAATGTGAGGAACATGTGTTTTTTTAGCCAAAGTTTGAGGTTTGCAAAGAATTCTGGGTAACAGAACCTGGTCCCAAACCCACAAGTCACCCCATCTTGGATTCCCCTAGGTCTCTAGTTTTCAGAAATGCACAGGTTTGGTAGGTTTCCCTAGGTGCCGGCTGAGCTAGAGGCCAAAATCTACAGGTAGGCACTGTGCAAAAAACACCTCTGTTTTCTTTCAAAAATTTGGATGTGTCCACGTTGCGCTTTGGGGCGTTTCCTGATGCGGGCGCTAGGCCTACCCACAAAAGTGAGGTATCATTTTTATCCGGAGACTTGGGGGAACGCTGGGTGGAAGGAAATTTGTGGCTCCTCTCAGATTCCACAACTTTCTGCCACAGAAATGTGAGGAACATGTGTTTTTTTAGCCAAATTTTGAGGTTTGCAAAGGATTCTGGGTAACAGAACCTGGTCCGAGCCCCACAAGTCACCCCATCTTGGATTCCCCTAGGTCTCTAGTTTTCAGAAATGCACAGATTTGGTAGGTTTCCCTAGGTGCCGGCTGAGCTAGAGGCCAAAATCTACAGGTAGGCACTTTTCAAAAAACTCCTCTGTTTTCTTTCAAATCTTTGGATGTGTCCACGTTGCGCTTTGGGGCGTTTCCTGATGCGGGCGCTAGGCCTACCCACAAAAGTGAGGTATCATTTTTATCCGGAGACTTGGGGGAACGCTGGGTGGAAGGAAATTTGTGGCTCCTCTCAGATTCCACAACTTTCTGCCACAGAAATGTGAGGAACATGTGTTTTTTTAGCCAAATTTTGAGGTTTGCAAAGGATTCTGGGTAACAGAACCTGGTCCGAGCCCCACAAGTCACCCCATCTTGGATTCCCCTAGGTCTCTAGTTTTCAGAAATGCACAGATTTGTTAGGTTTCCCTAGGTGCCGGCTGAGCTAGAGGCCAAAATCTACAGGTAGGCACTTTTCAAAAAACACCTCTGTTTTCTTTCAAAAATTTGGATGTGTCCACGTTGCGCTTTGGGGTGTTTCCTGTCGCGGGCGCTAGGCCTACCCACACAAGTGAGGTATCATTTTTATCGGGAGACTTGGGGGAACGTTGGGTGGAAAGAAATTTGTGGCTCCTCTCAGATTCCAGAACTTTCTGCCACAGAAATGTGAGGAACATGTGTTTTTTAGCCAAATTTTGAGGTTTTCAAAGGATTCTGAGTAACAGAACCTGGTCCGAGCCCCACAAGTCACCCCATCTTGGATTCCCCTAGGTCTCTAGTTTTCAGAAATGCACAGGTTTGGTAGGTTTCCCTAGGTGCCGGCTGAGCTAGAGGCCAAAATCTACAGGTAGGCACTTTTCAAAAAACACCTCTGTTTTCTTTCAAAAATTTGGATGTGTCCACGTTGCGCTTTGGGGCATTTCCTGTCGCGGGCGCTAGGCCTACCCACACATGTGAGGTATCATTTTTATTGGGAGACTTGGGGGAACTCTGTGTGGAAAGAAATTTGTTGGCTCCTCTCAGATTCCAGAACTTTCTGCCACAGAAATGTGAGGAACATGTGTTTTTAGCCAAATTTTGAGGTTTGCAAAGGATTCTGGGTAACAGAACCTGGTCCGAGCCCCACAAGTCACTCCATCTTGGATTCCCCTAGGTCTCTAGTTTTCAGAAATGCACAGGTTTGGTAGGTTTCCCTAGGTGCCGGCTTAGCTAGAGGCCAAAATCTTCAGGTAGGCAGTTTGCAAAAAACACCTCTGTTTCTTTCAAAAATTTGGATGTGTCCACGTTGCACTTTGGGGCGTTTCCTGTCGCGGGCGCTAGGCCTACCCACACAAGTGAGGTACCATTTTTATAGGGATACTTGGGGGAACGCTGGGTGGAAGGACATTTGTGGCTCCTCTCAGATTCCAGAACTTTCTGCCACAGAAATGTGAGGAACATGTGTTTTTTTAGCCAAATATTGAGGTTTGCAAAGTATTCTGGGTAACAGAACCTGGTCCGAGCCCCACAAGTCACCCCATATTGGATTCCCCTAGGTCTCTAGTTTTCAGAAATGCACAGTTTTGGTAGGTTTCAATAGGTGCCGGCTGAGCTAGAGGCCAAAATCTACAGGTAGGCACTTTGCAAAAAACACCCCTGTATTCTTACAAAAATTTGGATGTGTCCACGTTGGGCTTTGGGGAGTTTCCTGACGTGGGCGCTAGGCCTACCCACACAAGTGAGGTAACATTTTTATCGGGAGACTTGGGGGAACGCTGGGTGGAAGGAAATTTGTGGCTCCTCTCAGATTCCACAACTTTCTGCCACAGAAATGTGAGGAACATTTGTTTTTTTAGCCAAATTTTGAGGTTTGAAAAGGATTCTGGGTAACAGAACCTGGTCCGAGCCCCACAAGTCACCCCATCTTGGATTCCCCTAGGTCTCAAGTTTTCAGAAATGCACAGGTTTGGTAGGTTTCCCTAGGTGCCAGGTGAGCTAGAGGCCAAAATCTACAGGTAGGCACTTTGCAAAAAACACCTCTGTTTTCTTACAAAACTTTGGATGTGTCCACGTTGCGCTTTGGGGCGTTTCCTGATGCGGGCGCTAGACCTACCCACAAAAGTGAGGTATCAATTTTATCCGGAGACTTGGGGGAACGCTGGGTGGAAGGAAATTTGTGGCTCCTCTCAGATTCCACAACTTTCTGCCACAGAAATGTGAGGAACATGTGTTTTTTTAGCCAAATTTTGAGGTTTGCAAAGGATTCTGGGTAACAGAACCTGGTACGAGCCCCACAAGTCACCCCATCTTGGATTCCCCTAGGTCTCTAGTTTTCAGAAATGCACAGATTTGGTAGGTTTCCCTAGGTGCCGGCTGAGCTAGAGGCCAAAATCTAAAGGTAGGCACTTTCAAAAAACACCTCTGTTTTCTTTCAAAAATTTGGATGTGTCCACGTTGCGCTTTGGGGCGTTTCCTGTCGCGGGCGCAAGGCCTACCCACACAAGTGAGGTATCATTTTTATCGGGAGACTTGGGGGAACGTTGGGTGGAAAGAAATTTGTGGCTCCTCTCAGATTCCAGAACTTTCTGCCACAGAAATGTGAGGAACATGTGTTTTTTAGCTAAATTTTGAGGTTTGCAAAGGATTCTGGGTAACAGAACCTGGTCCGAGCCCCACAAGTCACCCCATCTTGGATTCCCCTAGGTCTCTAGTTTTCAGAAATGCACAGGTTTGGTAGGTTTCCCTAGGTGCCGGCTGAGCTAGAGGCTAAAATCTACAGGTAGGCACTTTGCAAAAAACACCTCTGTTTTCTTTCAAAAATTTGGATGTGTCCACGTTGCACTTTGAGGCATTTCCTGTCGCGTGCGCTAGGCCTACCCACACAAGTGAGGTATCATTTTTATCGGGAGACTTGGGGGAACGCTGTGTGGAAGGAAATTTGTGGCTCCTCTCAGATTCCACAACTTTCTGCCACAGAAATGTGAGGAACATGTGTTTTTTTAGCCAAAGTTTGAGGTTTGCAAAGGATTCGGGGTAACAGAACCTGGTCCGAAACCCACAAGTCACCCCATCTTGGATTCCCCTAGGTCTCTAGTTTTCAGAAATGCACAGGTTTGGTAGGTTTCCCTAGGTGCCGGCTGAGCTAGAGGCCAAAATCTACAGGTAGGCACTTTGCAAAAAACAACTCTGTTTTCTTTCAAAAATTTGGATGTGTCCACGTTGCGCTTTGGGGTGTTTCCTGTCGCGTGCGCTAGGCCTACCCACACAAGTGAGGTATCATTTTTATCGGGAGACTTGGGGGAACGCTGGGTGGAAGGAAATTTGTGGCTCCTCTCAGATTCCACAACTTTCTGCCACAGAAATGTGAGGAACATGTGTATTTTAGCCAAATTTTGAGGTTTGCAAAGGATTCTGGGTAACAGAACCTGGTCCGAGCCCCACAAGTCACCCCATCTTGGATTCCCCTAGGTCTCTAGTTTTCAGAAATGCACAGGTTTGGTAGGTTTCCCTAGGTGCCGGCTGAGCTAGAGGCCAAAATCTACAGGTAGGCACTTTGCAAAAAACACCTCTGTTTTCTTTCAAAAATTTGGATGTGTCCACGTTGCACTTTGGGGCGTTTCCTGTCGCGTGCGCTAGGCCTACCCACACAAGTGAGGTATCATTTTTATCGGGAGACTTGGGGGAACGCTGGGTGGAAGGAAATTTGTAGCTCCTCTCAGATTCCACAACTTTCTGCCACAGAAATGTGAGGAACATGTGTTTTTTTAGCCAAAGTTTGAGGTTTGCAAAGGATTCTGGGTAACAGAACCTCGTCCGAAACCCACAAGTCACCCCATCTTGGATTCCCCTAGGTCTCTAGTTTTAAGAAATGCACAGGTTTGGTAGGTTTCCATAGGTGCCGGTTGAGCTAGAGGCCAAAATCTACAGGTAGGCACTTTGCAAAAAACAACTCTGTTTTCTTTCAAAAATTTGGATGTGTTCACGTTGCGCTTTGGGGCGTTTCCTGTCGCGTGCGCTAGGCCTACCCACACAAGTGAGGTATCATTTTTATCGGGAGACTTGGGGGAACGCTGGGTGGAAGGAAATTTGTGGCTCCTCTCAGATTCCAGAACTTTCTGCCACAGAAATGTGAGGAACATGTGTTTTTTTAGCCACATTTTGAGGTTTGCAAAGGATTCTGGGTAACAGAACCTGGTCCGAGCCCCACAAGTCACCCCTTCTTGGATTCCCCTAGGTCTCTAGTTTTCAGAAATGCACAGATTTGGTAGGTTTCCCTAGGTGCCGGCTGAGCTAGAGGCCAAAATCTACAGGTAGGCACTTTTCAAAAAACTCCTCTGTTTTCTTTCAAAACTTTGGATGTGTCCACGTTGCGCTTTGGGGCGTTTCCTGATGCGGGCGCTAGGCCTACCCACAAAAGTGAGGTATCATTTTTATCCGGAGACTTGGGGGAACGCTGGGTGGAAGGAAATTTGTGGCTCCTCTCAGATTCCACAACTTTCTGCCACAGAAATGTGAGGAACATGTGTTTTTTTAGCCAAATTTTGAGGTTTGCAAAGGATTCTGGGTAACAGAACCTGGTCCCAAACCCACAAGTCACCCCATCTTGGATTCCCCTAGGTCTCTAGTTTTCAGAAATGCACAGATTTGGTAGGTTTCCCTAGGTGCCGGCTGAGCTAGAGGCCAAAATCTACAGGTAGGCACTTTTCAAAAAACACCTCTGTTTTCTTTCAAAAATTTGGATGTGTCCACGTTGCGCTTTGGGGTGTTTCCTGTCGCGGGCGCTAGGCCTACCCACACAAGTGAGGTATCATTTTTATCGGGAGACTTGGGGGAACGTTGGGTGGAAAGAAATTTGTGGCTCCTCTCAGATTCCAGAACTTTCTGCCACAGAAATGTGAGGAACATGTGTTTTTTAGCCAAATTTTGAGGTTTGCAAAGGATTCTGAGTATCAGAACCTGGTCCGAGCCCCACAAGTCACCCCATCTTGGATTCCCCTAGGTCTCTAGTTTTCAGAAATGCACAGGTTTGGTAGGTTTCCCTAGGTGCCGGCTGAGCTAGAGGCCAAAATCTACAGGTAGGCACTTTGCAAAAAACACCTCGGTTTTCTTTCAAAAATGTGGATGTGTCCACGTTGCACTTTGGGGCGTTTCCTGTCGCGTGCGCTAGGCCTACCCACACAAGTGAGGTATCATTTTTATCGGGAGACTTGGGGGAACGCTGGGTGGAAGGAAATTTGTGGCTCCTCTCAGATTCCACAACTTTCTGCCACAGAAATGTGAGGAACATGTGTTTTTTTAGCCAAAGTTTGAGGTTTGCAAAGGATTGTGGGTAACAGAACCTGGTCCGAAACCCACAAGTCACCCCATCTTGGATTCCCCTAGGTCTCTAGTTTTCAGAAATGCACAGGTTTGGTAGGTTTCCCTAGGTGCCGGCTGAGCTAGAGGCCAAAATCTACAGGTAGGCACTTTGCAAAAAACACCTCTGTTTTCTTTCAAAAATTTGGATGTGTCCACGTTGCGCTTTGGGGCGTTTCCTGTCGCGGGCGCTAGGCCTACCCACACAAGTGAGGTATCATTTTTATCGGGAGACTTGGGGGAACTCTGGGTGGAAAGAAATTTGTGGCTCCTCTTAGATTCCAGAACTTTCTGCCACAGAAATGTGAGGAACATGTGTTGTTTAGCCAAATTTTGAGGTTTGCAAAGGATTCTGGGTAACAGAACCTGGTCCGAGCCCCACAAGTCACCCCATCTTGGATTCCCCTAGGTCTCTAGTTTTCAGAAATGCACAGGTTTGGTAGGTTTCCCTATGTGCCGGCTGAGCTAGAGGACAAAATCTACAGGTAGGCACTTTGCAAAAAACACCTCTGTTTTCTTTCAAAAATGTGGATGTGTCCACGTTGCGCTTTGGGGCGTTTCCTGTCGCGGGCGCTAGGCCTACCCACACAAGTGAGGTATCATTTTTATCGGGAGACTTGGGGGAACGCTGGGTGGAAAGAAATTTGTGGCTCCTCTCAGATTCCAGAACTTTCTGCCACAGAAATGTGAGGAACATGTGTTTTTTAGCCAAATTTTGAGGTTTGCAAAGGATTCTGGGTAACAGAACCTGGTCCGAGCCCCACAAGTCACCCCATCTTGGATTCCCCTTGGTCTCTAGTTTTCAGAAATGCACAGGTTCGGTAGGTTTCCCTAGGTGCCGGCTGAGCTAGAGGCCAAAATCTACAGGTAGGCACTTTGCAAAAAACACCTCTGTTTTCTTTCAAAAATTTGGATGTGTCCACGTTGCACTTTGGGGCGTTTCCTGTCTCGGGCGCTAGGCCTACCCACACAAGTGAGGTATCATTTTTATCGGGAGACTTGGGGGAACGCTGAGTGGAAGGAAATTCGTGGCTCCTCTCAGATTCCAGAACTTTCTGCCACAGAAATGTGAGGAACATGTGTGTTTTTAGCCAAATTTTGAGGTTTGCAAAGGATTCTGGGTAACAGAACCTGGTCCGAGCCTTACAAGTCACCCCATCTTGGATTCCCCTAGGTCTCTAGTTTTCAGAAATGCACAGGTTTGGTAGGTTTCCCTAGGTGCCGGCTGAGCTAGAGGCCAAAATCTACAGGTAGGCACTTTGCAAAAAACACTTCTGTTTTCTTTCAAAACTTTGGATGTGTCCACGTTGCGCTTTGGGGCGTTTCCTGTCGCGGGCGCTAGGCCTATCCACACAAGTGAGGTATCATTTTTATTGGGAGACTTGGGGGAACTCTGGGTGGAAAGAAATTTGTGGCTCCTCTCAGATTCCAGAACTTTCTGCCACAGAAATGTGAGGAACATGTGTTTTTTAGCCAAATTTTGAGGTTTGCAAAGGATTCTGGGTAACAGAACCTGGTCTGAGACCCACAAGTCACCCCATCTTGGATTCCCCTAGGTCTCCAGTTTTCAGAAATGCACAGATTTGGTAGGTTTCCCTAGGTGCCGGCTGAGCTAGAGGCCAAAATCTACAGGTAGGCACTTTTCAAAAAACACCTCTGTTTTCTTTCAAAACTTTGGATGTGTCCACGTTGCGCTTTGGGGCGTTTCCTGATGCGGGCGCTAGGCCTACCCACAAAAGTGAGGTATCATTTTTATCCGGAGACTTGGGGGAACGCTGGGTGGAAGGAAATTTGTGGCTCCTCTCAGATTCCACAACTTTCTGCCACAGAAATGTGAGGAACATGTGTTTTTTGAGCCAAATTTTGAGGTTTGCAAAGGATTCTGGGTAACAGAACCTGGTCCGAGCCCCACAAGTCACCCCATCTTGGATTCCCCTAGGTCTCTAGTTTTCAGAAATGCACAGATTTGGTAGGTTTCCCTAGGTGCCGGCTGAGCTAGAGGCCAAAATCTACAGGTAGGCACTTTTCAAAAAACACCTCTGTTTTCTTTCAAAAATGTGGATGTGTCCACGTTGCGCTTTGGGGTGTTTCCTGTCGCGGGCGCTAGGCCTACCCACACAAGTGAGGTATCATTTTTATCGGGAGACTTGGGGGAACGTTGGGTGGAAAGAAATTTGTGGCTCCTCTCAGATTCCAGAACTTTCTGCCACAGAAATGTGAGGAACATGTGATTTTTAGCCAAATTTTGAGGTTTGCAAAGGATTCTGAGTAACAGAACCTGGTCCGAGCCCCACAAGTCACCCCATCTTGGATTCCCCTAGGTCTCTAGTTTTCAGAAATGCACAGGTTTGGTAGGTTTCCCTAGGTGCCGGCTGAGCTAGAGGCCAAAATCTACAGGTAGGCACTTTGCAAAAAACACCTTGGTTTTCTTTCAAAAATTTGGATGTGTCCACGTTGCACTTTGGGGTGTTTCCTGTCGCGTGCGCTAGGCCTACCCACACAAGTGAGGTATCATTTTTATCGGGAGACTTGAGGGAACGCTGGGTGGAAGGAAATTTGTGGCTCCTCTCAGATTCCACAACTTTCTGCCACAGAAATGTGAGGAACATGTGTTTTTTTAGCCAAAGTTTGAGGTTTGCAAACGATTCTGGGTAACAGAACCTGGTCCGAAACCCACAAGTCACCCCATCTTGGATTCCCCTAGGTCTCTAGTTTTCAGAAATGCACAGGTTTGGTAGGTTTCCCTAGGTGCCGGCTGAGCTAGAGGCCAAAATCTACAGGTAGGCAGTTTGCAAAAAACACCTCTGTTTTCATTAAAAAATTTGTATGTGTCCACGTTGCGCTTTGGGGCGTTTCCTGTCGCGGGCGGTAGGCCTACCCACACAAGTGAGGTATCATTTTTATCGGGAGACTTGGGGGAACTCTGGGTGGAAAGAAATTTGTGGCTCCTCTTAGATTCCAGAACTTTCTGCCACAGAAATGTGAAGAACATGTGTTTTTTAGCCAAATTTTGAGGTTTGCAAAGGATTCTGGGTAACAGAACCTGGTCCGAGCCCCACAAGTCACCCCATCTTGGATTCCCCTAGGTCTCTAGTTTTCAGAAATGCACAGGTTTGGTAGGTCTCCCTAGGTGCCGGCTGAGCTAGAGGCCAAAATCTACAGGTAGGCACTTTGCAAAAAACACCTCTGTTTTCTTTCAAAAATTTGGATGTGTCCACGTTGCGCTTTGGGGCGTTTCCTGTCGCGGGCGCTAGGCCTACCCACACAAGTGAGGTATCATTTTTATCGGGAGACTTGGGGGAACGCTGGGTGGAAAGAAATTTGTGGCTCCTCTCAGATTCCAGAACTTTCTGCCACAGAAATGTGAGGAACATGTGTTTTTTAGCCAAATTTTGAGGTTTGCAAAGGATTCTGGGTAACAGAACCTGGTCCGAGCCCCACAAGTCACCCCATCTTGGATTCCCCTTCGTCTCTAGTTTTCAGAAATATACAGGTTCGGTAGGTTTCCCTAGGTGCCGGCTGAGCTAGAGGCCAAAATCTACAGGTAGGCACTTTGCAAAAAACACCTCTTTTTTCTTTCAAAAATTTGGATGTGTCCACGTTGCACTTTGGGGCGTTTCCTGTCGCGGGCGCTAGACCTACCCACACAAGTGAGGTATCATTTTTATCGGGAGACTTGGGGGAACGCTGGGTGGAAGGAAATTTGTGGCTCCTCTCAGATTCCAGAACTTTCTGCCACAGAAATGTGAGGAACATGTGTTTTTTAGCCAAATTTTGAGGTTTGCAAAGGATTCTGGGTAACAGAACCTGGTCCCAAACCCACAAGTCACCCCATCTTGGATTCCCCTAGGTCTCTAGTTTTCAGAAATGCACAGGTTTGGTAGGTTTCCCTAGGTGCCGGCTGAGCTAGAGGCCAAAATCTACAGGTAGGCACTTTGCAAAAAACACCTCTGTTTTCTTTCAAAAATTTGGATGTGTCCACGTTGCGCTTTGGGGCGTTTCCTGTCGCGGGCGCTAGGCCTACCCACACAAGTGAGGTATCATTTTTATCGGGAGACTTGGGGGAACGCTGGGTGGAAAGAAATTTGTGGCTCCTCTCAGATTCCAGAACTTTCTGCCACAGAAATGTGAGGAACATGTGTTTTTTAGCCAAATTTTGAGGTTTGCAAAGGATTCTGGGTAACAGAACCTGGTCCGAGCCCCACAAGTCACCCCATCTTGGATTCCCCTTGGTCTCTAGTTTTCAGAAATGCACAGGTTCGGTAGGTTTCCCTAGGTGCCGGCTGAGCTAGAGGCCAAAATCTACAGGTAGGCACTTTGCAAAAAACACCTCTTTTTTCTTTCAAAAATTTGGATGTGTCCACGTTGCACTTTGGGGCGTTTCCTGTCTCGGGCGCTAGGCCTACCCACACAAGTGAGGTATCATTTTTATCGGGAGACTTGGGGGAACGCTGGGTGGAAGGAAATTCGTGGCTCCTCTCAGATTCCAGAACTTTCTGCCACAGAAATGTGAGGAACATGTGTGTTTTTAGCCAAATTTTGAGGTTTGCAAAGGATTCTGGGTAACAGAACCTGGTCCGAGCCTTACAAGTCACCCCATCTTGGATTCCCCTAGGTCTCTAGTTTTCAGAAATGCACAGGTTTGGTAGGTTTCCCTAGGTGCCGGCTGAGCTAGAGGCCAAAATCTACAGGTAGGCACTTTTCAAAAAACACCTCTGTTTTCTTTCAAAACTTTGGATGTGTCCACGTTGCGCTTTGGGGCGTTTCCTGATGCGGGCGCTAGGCCTACCCACAAAAGTGAGGTATCATTTTTATCCGGAGACTTGGGGGAACGCTGGGTGGAAGGAAATTTGTGGCTCCTCTCAGATTCCACAACTTTCTGCCACAGAAATGTGAGGAACATGTGTTTTTTTAGCCAAATTTTGAGGTTTGCAAAGGATTCTGGGTAACAGAACCTGGTCCGAGCCCCACAAGTCACCCCATCTTGGATTCCCCTAGGTCTCTAGTTTTCAGAAATGCACAGATTTGGTAGGTTTCCCTAGGTGCCGGCTGAGCTAGAGGCCAAAATCTACAGGTAGGCACTTTTCAAAAAACACCTCTGTTTTCTTTCAAAAATTTGGATGTGTCCACGTTGCGCTTTGGGGTGTTTCCTGTCGCGGGCGCTAGGCCTACCCACACAAGTGAGGTATCATTTTTATCGGGAGACTTGGGGGAACGTTGGGTGGAAAGAAATTTGTGGCTCCTCTCAGATTCCAGAACTTTCTGCCACAGAAATGTGAGGAACATGTGATTTTTAGCCAAATTTTGAGGTTTGCAAAGGATTCTGAGTAACAGAACCTGGTCCGAGCCCCACAAGTCACCCCATCTTGGATTCCCCTAGGTCTCTAGTTTTCAGAAATGCACAGGTTTGGTAGGTTTCCCTAGGTGCCGGCTGAGCTAGAGGCCAAAATCTACAGGTAGGCACTTTGCAAAAAACACCTCGGTTTTCTTTCAAAAATTTGGATGTGTCCACGTTGCACTTTGGAGTGTTTCCTGTCGCGTGCGCTAGGCCTACCCACACAAGTGAGGTATCATTTTTATCGGGAGACTTGAGGGAACGCTGGGTGGAAGGAAATTTGTGGCTCCTCTCAGATTCCACAACTTTCTGCCACAGAAATGTGAGGAACATGTGTTTTTTTAGCCAAAGTTTGAGGTTTGCAAAGGATTCTGGGTAACAGAACCTGGTCCGAAACCCACAAGTCACCCTATCTTGGATTTCCCTAGGTCTCTAGTTTTCAGAAATGCACAGGTTTGGTAGGTTTCCCTAGGTGCCGGCTGAGCTAGAGGCCAAAATCTACAGGTAGGCACTTTGCAAAAAACACCTCTGTTTTCTTTCAAAAATTTGGATGTGTCCACTTTGCGCTTTGGGGCGTTTCCTGTCGCGGGCGCTAGGCCTACCCACACAAGTGAGGTATCATTTTTATCGGGAGACTTGGGGGAACTCTGGGTGGAAAGAAATTTGTGGCTCCTCTTAGATTCCAGAACTTTCTGCCACAGAAATGTGAAGAACATGTGTTTTTTAGCCAAATTTTGAGGTTTGCAAAGGATTCTGGGTAACAGAACCTGGTCCGAGCCCCACAAGTCACCCCATCTTGGATTCCCCTAGGTCTCTAGTTTTCAGAAATGCACAGGTTTGGAAGGTCTCCCTAGGTGCCGGCTGAGCTAGAGGCCAAAATCTACAGGTAGGCACTTTGCAAAAAACACCTCTGTTTTCTTTCAAAAATTTGGATGTGTCCACGTTGCGCTTTGGGGCGTTTCCTGTCGCGGGCGCTAGGCCTACCCACACAAGTGAGGTATCATTTTTATCGGGAGACTTGGGGGAACGCTGGGTGGAAAGAAATTTGTGGCTCCTCTCAGATTCCAGAACTTTCTGCCACAGAAATGTGAGGAACATGTGTTTTTTAGCCAAATTTTGAGGTTTGCAAAGGATTCTGGGTAACAGAACCTGGTCCGAGCCCCACAAGTAACCCCATCTTGGATTCCCCTTGGTCTCTAGTTTTCAGAAATGCACAGGTTCGGTAGGTTTCCCTAGGTGCCGGCTGAGCTAGAGGCCAAAATCTACAGGTAGGCACTTTGCAAAAAACACCTCTTTTTTCTTTCAAAAATTTGGATGTGTCCACGTTGCACTTTGGGGCGTTTCCTGTCGCGGGCGCTAGGCCTACCCACACAAGTGAGGTATCATTTTTATCGGGAGACTTGGGGGAACGCTGGGTGGAAGGAAATTTGTGGCTCCTCTCAGATTCCAGAACTTTCTGCCACAGAAATGTGAGGAACATGTGTTTTTTAGCCAAATTTTGAGGTTTGCAAAGGATTCTGGGTAACAGAACCTGGTCCCAAACCCACAAGTCACCCCATCTTGGATTCCCCTAGGTCTCTAGTTTTCAGAAATGCACAGGTTTGGTAGGTTTCCCTAGGTGCCGGCTGAGCTAGAGGCCAATATCTACAGGTAGGCACTTTGCAAAAAACACCTCTGTTTTCTTTCAAAAATTTGGATGTGTCCATGTTGTGCTTTGGGGCATTTCCTGTCGCGGGCGCTAGGCCTACCCACACAAGTGAGGTATCATTTTTATCGGGAGACTTGGGGGAATGCTGGGTGGAAAGAAATTTGTGGCTCCTCTCAGATTCCAGAACTTTCTGCCACAGAAATGTGAGGAACATGTGTTTTTTAGCCAAATTTTGAGGTTTGCAAAGGATTCTGGGTAACAGAACCTGGTCCGAGCCCCACAAGTCACCCCATTTTGGATTCCCCTAGGTCTCTAGTTTTCAGAAATGCACAGGTTTGGTAGGTTTCCCTAGGTGCCGGCTGAGCTAGAGGCCAAAATCTACAGGTAGGCACTTTGCAAAAAACAACTCTGTTTTCTTTCAAAAATTTGGATGTGTCCACGTTGCGCTTTGGGGTGTTTCCTGTCGCGTGCGCTAGGCCTACCCACACAAGTGAGGTATCATTTTTATCGGGAGACTTGCGGGAACGCTGGGTGGAAGGAAATTTGTGGCTCCTCTCAGATTCCACAACTTTCTGCCACAGAAATGTGAGGAACATGTCTATTTTAGCCAAATTTTGAGGTTTGCAAAGGATTCTGGGTAACAGAACCTGGTCCGAGCCCCACAAGTCACCCCATCTTGGATTCCCCTAGGACTCTAGTTTTCAGAAATGCACAGGTTTGGTAGGTTTCCCTAGGTGCCGGCTGAGCTAGAGGCCAAAATCTACAGGTAGGCACTTTGCAAAAAACACCTCTGTTTTCTTTCAAAAATTTTGATGTGTCCACGTTGCACTTTGGGGCGTTTCCTGTCGCGTGCGCTAGGCCTACCCACACAAGTGAGGTATCATTTTTATCGGGAGACTTGGGGGAACGCTGGGTGGAAGGAAATTTGTGGCCTCTCTCAGATTCCACAACTTTCTGCCACAGAAATGTGAGGAACATGTGATTTTTTAGCCAAAGTTTGAGGTTTGCAAAGGATTCTGGGTAACAGAACCTGGTCCCAAACCCACAAGTCACCCCATCTTGGATTCCCCTAGGTCTCTAGTTTTCAGAAATGCACAGGTTTGGTAGGTTTCCCTAGGTGCCGGCTGAGCTAGAGGCCAAAATCTACAGGTAGGCACTTTGCAAAAAACACCTCTGTTTTCTTTCAAAAATTTGGATGTGTCCACGTTGCACTTTGGGGCGTTTCCTGTCGCGTGCGCTAGGCCTACCCACACAAGTGAGGTATCATTTTTATCGGGAGACTTGGGGGAACGCTGGGTGGAAGGAAATTTGTAGCTCCTCTCAGATTCCACAACTTTCTGCCACAGAAATGTGAGGAACATGTGTTTTTTTAGCCAAAGTTTGAGGTTTGCAAAGGATTCTGGGTAACAGAACCTCGTCCGAAACCCACAAGTCACCCCATCTTGGATTCCCCTAGGTCTCTAGTTTTAAGAAATGCACAGGTTTGGTAGGTTTCCATAGGTGCCGGTTGAGCTAGAGGCCAAAATCTACAGGTAGGCACTTTGCAAAAAACACCTCTGTTTTCTTTCAAAAATTTGGATGTGTTCACGTTGCGCTTTGGGGCGTTTCCTGTCGCGTGCGCTAGGCCTACCCACACAAGTGAGGTATCATTTTTATCGGGAGACTTGGGGGAACGCTGGGTGGAAGGAAATTTGTGGCTCCTCTCAGATTCCACAACTTTCTGCCACAGAAATGTGAGGAACATGTGTTTTTTTAGCCACATTTTGAGGTTTGCAAAGGATTCTGGGTAACAGAACCTGGTCCGAGCCCCACAAGTCACCCCTTCTTGGATTCCCCTAGGTCTCTAGTTTTCAGAAATGCACAGATTTGGTAGGTTTCCCTAGGTGCCGGCTGAGCTAGAGGCCAAAATCTACAGGTAGGCACTTTTCAAAAAACTCCTCTGTTTTCTTTCAAAACTTTGGATGTGTCCACGTTGCGCTTTGGGGCGTTTCCTGATGCGGGCGCTAGGCCTACCCACAAAAGTGAGGTATCATTTTTATCCGGAGACTTGGGGGAACGCTGGGTGGAAGGAAATTTGTGGCTCCTCTCAGATTCCACAACTTTCTGCCACAGAAATGTGAGGAACATGTGTTTTTTTAGCCAAATTTTGAGGTTTGCAAAGGATTCTGGGTAACAGAACCTGGTCCCAAACCCACAAGTCACCCCATCTTGGATTCCCCTAGGTCTCTAGTTTTCAGAAATGCACAGATTTGGTAGGTTTCCCTAGGTGCCGGCTGAGCTAGAGGCCAAAATCTACAGGTAGGCACTTTTCAAAAAACACCTCTGTTTTCTTTCAAAAATTTGGATGTGTCCACGTTGCGCTTTGGGGTGTTTCCTGTCGCGTGCGCTAGGCCTACCCACACAAGTGAGGTACCATTTTTATCGGGAGACTTGGGGGAACGCTGGGTGGAAGGAAATTTGTGGCTCCTCTCAGATTCCACAACTTTCTGCCACAGAAATGTGAGGAACATGTATATTTTAGCCAAATTTTGAGGTTTGCAAAGGATTCTGGGTAACAGAACCTGGTCCGAGCCCCACAAGTCACCCCATCTTGGATTCCCCTAGGACTCTAGTTTTCAGAAATGCACAGGTTTGGTAGGTTTCCCTAGGTGCCGGCTGAGCTAGAGGCCAAAATCTACAGGTAGGCACTTTGCAAAAAACACCTCTGTTTTCTTTCAAAAATTTTGATGTGTCCACGATGCACTTTGGGGCGTTTCCTGTCGCGTGCGCTAGGCCTACCCACACAAGTGAGGTATCATTTTTATCGGGAGACTTGGGGGAACGCTGGGTGGAAGGAAATTTGTGGCCTCTCTCAGATTCCACAACTTTCTGCCACAGAAATGTGAGGAACATGTGTTTTTTTAGCCAAAGTTTGAGGTTTGCAAAGGATTCTGGGTAACAGAACCTGGTCCCAAACCCACAAGTCACCCCATCTTGGATTCCCCTAGGTCTCTAGTTTTCAGAAATGCACAGGTTTGGTAGGTTTCCCTAGGTGCCGGCTGAGCTAGAGGCCAAAATCTACAGGTAGGCACTTTGCAAAAAACACCTCTGTTTTCTTTCAAAAATTTGGATGTGTCCACGTTGCACTTTGGGGCGTTTCCTGTCGCGTGCGCTAGGCCTACCCACACAAGTGAGGTATCATTTTTATCGGGAGACTTGGGGGAACGCTGGGTGGAAGGAAATTTGTAGCTCCTCTCAGATTCCACAACTTTCCGCCACAGAAATGTGAGGAACATGTGTTTTTTTAGCCAAAGTTTGAGGTTTGCAAAGGATTCTGGGTAACAGAACCTCGTCCGAAACCCACAAGTCACCCCATCTTGGATTCCCCTAGGTCTCTAGTTTTAAGAAATGCACAGGTTTGGTAGGTTTCCATAGGTGCCGGTTGAGCTAGAGGCCAAAATCTACAGGTAGGCACTTTGCAAAAAACACCTCTGTTTTCTTTCAAAAATTTGGATGTGTTCACGTTGCGCTTTGGGGCGTTTCCTGTCGCGTGCGCTAGGCCTACCCACACAAGTGAGGTATCATTTTTATCGGGAGACTTGGGGGAACGCTGGGTGGAAGGAAATTTGTGGCTCCTCTCAGATTCCAGAACTTTCTGCCACAGAAATGTGAGGAACATGTGTTTTTTTAGCCACATTTTGAGGTTTGCAAAGGATTCTGGGTAACAGAACCTGGTCCGAGCCCCACAAGTCACCCCTTCTTGGATTCCCCTAGGTCTCTAGTTTTCAGAAATGCACAGATTTGGTAGGTTTCCCTAGGTGCCGGCTGAGCTAGAGGCCAAAATCTACAGGTAGGCACTTTTCAAAAAACTCCTCTGTTTTCTTTCAAAACTTTGGATGTGTCCACGTTGCGCTTTGGGGCGTTTCCTGATGCGGGCGCTAGGCCTACCCACAAAAGTGAGGTATCATTTTTATCCGGAGACTTGGGGGAACGCTGGGTGGAAGGAAATTTGTGGCTCCTCTCAGATTCCACAACTTTCTGCCACAGAAATGTGAGGAACATGTGTTTTTTTAGCCAAATTTTGAGGTTTGCAAAGGATTCTGGGTAACAGAACCTGGTCCCAAACCCACAAGTCACCCCATCTTGGATTCCCCTAGGTCTCTAGTTTTCAGAAATGCACAGATTTGGTAGGTTTCCCTAGGTGCCGGCTGAGCTAGAGGCCAAAATCTACAGGTAGGCACTTTTCAAAAAACACCTCTGTTTTCTTTCAAAAATTCGGATGTGTCCACGTTGCGCTTTGGGGTGTTTCCTGTCGCGGGCGCTAGGCCTACCCACACAAGTGAGGTATCATTTTTATCGGGAGACTTGGGGGAACGTTGGGTGGAAAGAAATTTGTGGCTCCTCTCAGATTCCAGAACTTTCTGCCACAGAAATGTGAGGAACATGTGTTTTTTAGCCAAATTTTGAGGTTTGCAAAGGATTCTGAGTATCAGAACCTGGTCCGAGCCCCACAAGTCACCCCATCTTGGATTCCCCTAGGTCTCTAGTTTTCAGAAATGCACAGGTTTGGTAGGTTTCCCTAGGTGCCGGCTGAGCTAGAGGCCAAAATCTACAGGTAGGCACTTTGCAAAAAACACCTCGGCTTTCTTTCAAAAATTGGGATGTGTCCACGTTGCACTTTGGGGCGTTTCCTGTCGCGTGCGCTAGGCCTACCCACACAAGTGAGGTATCATTTTTATCGGGAGACTTGGGGGAACGCTGGGTGGAAGGAAATTTGTGGCTCCTCTCAGATTCCACAACTTTCTGCCACAGAAATGTGAGGAACATGTGTTTTTTTAGCCAAAGTTTGAGGTTTGCAAAGGATTGTGGGTAACAGAACCTGGTCCGAAACCCACAAGTCACCCCATCTTGGATTCCCCTAGGTCTCTAGTTTTCAGAAATGCACAGGTTTGGTAGGTTTCCCTATGTGCCGGCTGAGCTAGAGGCCAAAATCTACAGGTAGGCACTTTGCAAAAAACACCTCTGTTTTCTTTCAAAAATTTGGATGTGTCCACGTTGCGCTTTGGGGCGTTTCCTGTCGCGGGCGCTAGGCCTACCCACACACGTGAGGTATCATTTTTATCGGGAGACTTGGGGGAACTCTGGGTGGAAAGAAATTTGTGGCTCCTCTTAGATTCCAGAACTTTCTGCCACAGAAATGTGAGGAACATGTGTTGTTTAGCCAAATTTTGAGGTTTGCAAAGGATTCTGGGTAACAGAACCTGGTCCGAGCCCCACAAGTCACCCCATCTTGGATTCCCCTAGGTCTCTAGTTTTCAGAAATGCACAGGTTTGGTAGGTTTCCCTAGGTGCCGGCTGAGCTAGAGGACAAAATCTACAGGTAGGCACTTTGCAAAAAACACCTCTGTTTTCTTTCAAAAATGTGGATGTGTCCACGTTGCGCTTTGGGGCGTTTCCTGTCGCGGGCGCTAGGCCTACCCACACAAGTGAGGTATCATTTTTATCGGGAGACTTGGGGGAACGCTGGGTGGAAAGAAATTTGTGGCTCCTCTCAGATTCCAGAACTTTCTGCCACAGAAATGTGAGGAACATGTGATTTTTAGCCAAATTTTGAGGTTTGCAAAGGATTCTGAGTAACAGAACCTGGTCCGAGCCCCACAAGTCACCCCATCTTGGATTCCCCTTGGTCTCTAGTTTTCAGAAATGCACAGGTTCGGTAGGTTTCCCTAGGTGCCGGCTGAGCTAGAGGCCAAAATCTACAGGTAGGCACTTTGCAAAAAACACCTCTGTTTTCTTTCAAAAATTTGGATGTGTCCACGTTGCACTTTGGGGCGTTTCCTGTCTCGGGCGCTAGGCCTACCCACACAAGTGAGGTATCATTTTTATCGGGAGACTTGGGGGAACGCTGAGTGGAAGGAAATTCGTGGCTCCTCTCAGATTCCAGAACTTTCTGCCACAGAAATGTGAGGAACATGTGTGTTTTTAGCCAAATTTTGAGGTTTGCAAAGGATTCTGGGTAACAGAACCTGGTCCGAGCCTTACAAGTCACCCCATCTTGGATTCCCCTAGGTCTCTAGTTTTCAGAAATGCACAGGTTTGGTAGGTTTCCCTAGGTGCCGGCTGAGCTAGAGGCCAAAATCTACAGGTAGGCACTTTGCAAAAAACACCTCTGTTTTCTTTCAAAACTTTGGATGTGTCCACGTTGCGCTTTGGGGCGTTTCCTGTCGCGGGCGCTAGGCCTATCCACACAAGTGAGGTATCATTTTTATTGGGAGACTTGGGGGAACTCTGGGTGGAAAGAAATTTGTGGCTCCTCTCAGATTCGAGAACTTTCTGCCACAGAAATGTGAGGAACATGTGTTTTTTAACCAAATTTTGAGGTTTGCAAAGGATTCTGGGTAACAGAACCTGGTCTGAGACCCACAAGTCACCCCATCTTGGATTCCCCTAGGTCTCCAGTTTTCAGAAATGCACAGATTTGGTAGGTTTCCCTAGGTGCCGGCTGAGCTAGAGGCCAAAATCTACAGGTAGGCACTTTTCAAAAAACACCTCTGTTTTCTTTCAAAACTTTGGATGTGTCCACGTTGCGCTTTGGGGCGTTTCCTGATGCGGGCGCTAGGCCTACCCACAAAAGTGAGGTATCATTTTTATCCGGAGACTTGGGGGAACGCTGGGTGGAAGGAAATTTGTGGCTCCTCTCAGATTCCACAACTTTCTGCCACAGAAATGTGAGGAACATGTGTTTTTTTAGCCAAATTTTGAGGTTTGCAAAGGATTCTGGGTAACAGAACCTGGTCCGAGCCCCACAAGTCACCCCATCTTGGATTCCCCTAGGTCTCTAGTTTTCAGAAATGCACAGATTTGGTAGGTTTCCCTAGGTGCCGGCTGAGCTAGAGGCCAAAATCTACAGGTAGGCACTTTTCAAAAAACACCTCTGTTTTCTTTCAAAAATGTGGATGTGTCCACGTTGCGCTTTGGGGTGTTTCCTGTCGCGGGCGCTAGGCCTACCCACACAAGTGAGGTATCATTTTTATCGGGAGACTTGGGGGAACGTTGGGTGGAAAGAAATTTGTGGCTCCTCTCAGATTCCAGAACTTTCTACCACAGAAATGTGAGGAACATGTGATTTTAAGCCAAATTTTGAGGTTTGCAAAGGATTCTGAGTAACAGAACCTGGTCCGAGCCCCACAAGTCACCCCATCTTGGATTCCCCTAGGTCTCTAGTTTTCAGAAATGCACAGGTTTGGTAGGTTTCCCTAGGTGCCGGCTGAGCTAGAGGCCAAAATCTACAGGTAGGCACTTTGCAAAAAACACCTCGGTTTTCTTTCAAAAATTTGGATGTGTCCACGTTGCACTTTGGGGTGTTTCCTGTCGCGTGCGCTAGGCCTACCCACACAAGTGAGGTATCATTTTTATCGGGAGACTTGAGGGAACGCTGGGTGGAAGGAAATTTGTGGCTCCTCTCAGATTCCACAACTTTCTGCCACAGAAATGTGAGGAACATGTGTTTTTTTAGCCAAAGTTTGAGGTTTGCAAACGATTCTGGGTAACAGAACCTGGTCCGAAACCCACAAGTCACCCCATCTTGGATTCCCCTAGGTCTCTAGTTTTCAGAAATGCACAGGTTTGGTAGGTTTCCCTAGGTGCCGGCTGAGCTAGAGGCCAAAATCTACAGGTAGGCACTTTGCAAAAACACCTCTGTTTTCATTAAAAAATTTGGATGTGTCCACGTTGCGCTTTGGGGCGTTTCCTGTCGCGGGCGGTAGGCCTACCCACACAAGTGAGGTATCATTTTTATCGGGAGACTTGGGGGAACTCTGGGTGGAAAGAAATTTGTGGCTCCTCTTAGATTCCAGAACTTTCTGCCACAGAAATGTGAAGAACATGTGTTTTTTAGCCAAATTTTGAGGTTTGCAAAGGATTCTGGGTAACAGAACCTGGTCCGAGCCCCACAAGTCACCCCATCTTGGATTCCCCTAGGTCTCTAGTTTTCAGAAATGCACAGGTTTGGTAGGTCTCCCTAGGTGCCGGCTGAGCTAGAGGCCAAAATCTACAGGTAGGCACTTTGCAAAAAACACCTCTGTTTTCTTTCAAAAATTTGGATGTGTCCACGTTGCGCTTTGGGGCGTTTCCTGTCGCGGGCGCTAGGCCTACCCACACAAGTGAGGTATCATTTTTATCGGGAGACTTGGGGGAACGCTGGGTGGAAAGAAATTTGTGGCTCCTCTCAGATTCCAGAACTTTCTGCCACAGAAATGTGAGGAACATGTGTTTTTTAGCCAAATTTTGAGGTTTGCAAAGGATTCTGGGTAACAGAACCTGGTCCGAGCCCCACAAGTCACCCCATCTTGGATTCCCCTTGGTTTCTAGTTTTCAGAAATGCACAGGTTCGGTAGGTTTCCCTAGGTGCCGGCTGAGCTAGAGGCCAAAATCTACAGGTAGGCACTTTGCAAAAAACACCTCTTTTTTCTTTCAAAAATTTGGATGTGTCCACGTTGCACTTTGGGGCGTTTCCTGTCGCGGGCGCTAGGCCTATCCACACAAGTGAGGTATCATTTTTATCGGGAGACTTGGGGGAACGCTGGGTGGAAGGAAATTTGTGGCTCCTCTCAGATTCCAGAACTTTCTGCCACAGAAATGTGAGGAACATGTGTTTTTTAGCCAAATTTTGAGGTTTGCAAAGGATTCTGGGTAACAGAACCTGGTCCCAAACCCACAAGTCACCCCATCTTGGATTCCCCTAGGTCTCTAGTTTTCAGAAATGCACAGGTTTGGTAGGTTTCCCTAGGTGCCGGCTGAGCTAGAGGCCAAAATCTACAGGTAGGCACTTTGCAAAAAACACCTCTGTTTTCTTTCAAAAATTTGGATGTGTCCACGTTGCGCTTTGGGGCGTTTCCTGTCGCGGGCGCTAGGCCTACCCACACAAGTGAGGTATCATTTTTATCGGGAGACTTGGGGGAACGCTGGGTGGAAAGAAATTTGTGGCTCCTCTCAGATTCCAGAACTTTCTGCCACAGAAATGTGAGGAACATGTGTTTTTTAGCCAAATTTTGAGGTTTGCAAAGGATTCTGGGTAACAGAACCTGGTCCGAGCCCCACAAGTCACCCCATCTTGGATTCCCCTTGGTCTCTAGTTTTCAGAAATGCACAGGTTCGGTAGGTTTCCCTAGGTGCCGGCTGAGCTAGAGGCCAAAATCTACAGGTAGGCACTTTGCAAAAAACACCTCTTTTTTCTTTCAAAAATTTGGATGTGTCCACGTTGCACTTTGGGGCGTTTCCTGTCTCGGGCGCTAGGCCTACCCACACAAGTGAGGTATCATTTTTATCGGGAGACTTGGGGGAACGCTGGGTGGAAGGAAATTCGTGGCTCCTCTCAGATTCCAGAACTTTCTGCCACAGAAATGTGAGGAACATGTGTGTTTTTAGCCAAATTTTGAGGTTTGCAAAGGATTCTGGGTAACAGAACCTGGTCCGAGCCTTACAAGTCACCCCATCTTGGATTCCCCTAGGTCTCTAGTTTTCAGAAATGCACAGGTTTGGTAGGTTTCCCTAGGTGCCGGCTGAGCTAGAGGCCAAAATCTACAGGTAGGCACTTTTCAAAAAACACCTCTGTTTTCTTTCAAAACTTTGGATGTGTCCACGTTGCGCTTTGGGGCGTTTCCTGATGCGGGCGCTAGGCCTACCCACAAAAGTGAGGTATCATTTTTATCCGGAGACTTGGGGGAACGCTGGGTGGAAGGAAATTTGTGGCTCCTCTCAGATTCCACAACTTTCTGCCACAGAAATGTGAGGAACATGTGTTTTTTTAGCCAAATTTTGAGGTTTGCAAAGGATTCTGGGTAACAGAACCTGGTCCGAGCCCCACAAGTCACCCCATCTTGGATTCCCCTAGGTCTCTAGTTTTCAGAAATGCACAGATTTGGTAGGTTTCCCTAGGTGCCGGCTGAGCTAGAGGCCAAAATCTACAGGTAGGCACTTTTCAAAAAACATCTCTGTTTTCTTTCAAAAATTTGGATGTGTCCACGTTGCGCTTTGGGGTGTTTCCTGTCGCGGGCGCTAGGCCTACCCACACAAGTGAGGTATCATTTTTATCGGGAGACTTGGGGGAACGTTGGGTGGAAAGAAATTTGTGGCTCCTCTCAGATTCCAGAACTTTCTGCCACAGAAATGTGAGGAACATGTGATTTTTAGCCAAATTTTGAGGTTTGCAAAGGATTCTGAGTAACAGAACCTGGTCCGAGCCCCACAAGTCACCCCATCTTGGATTCCCCTAGGTCTCTAGTTTTCAGAAATGCACAGGTTTGGTAGGTTTCCCTAGGTGCCGGCTGAGCTAGAGGCCAAAATCTACAGGTAGGCACTTTGCAAAAAACACCTCGGTTTTCTTTCAAAAATTTGGATGTGTCCACGTTGCACTTTGGAGTGTTTCCTGTCGCGTGCGCTAGGCCTACCCACACAAGTGAGGTATCATTTTTATCGGGAGACTTGAGGGATCGCTGGGTGGAAGGAAATTTGTGGCTCCTCTCAGATTCCACAACTTTCTGCCACAGAAATGTGAGGAACATGTGTTTTTTTAGCCAAAGTTTGAGGTTTGCAAAGGATTCTGGGTAACAGAACCTGGTCCGAAACCCACAAGTCACCCTATCTTGGATTTCCCTAGGTCTCTAGTTTTCAGAAATGCACAGGTTTGGTAGGTTTCCCTAGGTGCCGGCTGAGCTAGAGGCCAAAATCTACAGGTAGGCACTTTGCAAAAAACACCTCTGTTTTCTTTCAAAAATTTGGATGTGTCCACTTTGCGCTTTGGGGCGTTTCCTGTCGCGGGCGCTAGGCCTACCCACACAAGTGAGGTATCATTTTTATCGGGAGACTTGGGGGAACTCTGGGTGTAAAGAAATTTGTGGCTCCTCTTAGATTCCAGAACTTTCTGCCACAGAAATGTGAAGAACATGTGTTTTTTAGCCAAATTTTGAGGTTTGCAAAGGATTCTGGGTAACAGAACCTGGTCCGAGCCCCACAAGTCACCCCATCTTGGATTCCCCTAGGTCTCTAGTTTTCAGAAATGCACAGGTTTGGTAGGTCTCCCTAGGTGCCGGCTGAGCTAGAGGCCAAAATCTACAGGTAGGCACTTTGCAAAAAACACCTCTGTTTTCTTTCAAAAATTTGGATGTGTCCACGTTGCGCTTTGGGGCGTTTCCTGTCGCGGGCGCTAGGCCTACCCACACAAGTGAGGTATCATTTTTATCGGGAGACTTGGGGGAACGCTGGGTGGAAAGAAATTTGTGGCTCCTCTCAGATTCCAGAACTTTCTGCCACAGAAATGTGAGGAACATGTGTTTTTTAGCCAAATTTTGAGGTTTGCAAAGGATTCTGGGTAACAGAACCTGGTCCGAGCCCCACAAGTAACCCCATCTTGGATTCCCCTTGGTCTCTAGTTTTCAGAAATGCACAGGTTCGGTAGGTTTCCCTAGGTGCCGGCTGAGCTAGAGGCCAAAATCTACAGGTAGGCACTTTGCAAAAAACACCTCTTTTTTCTTTCAAAAATTTGGATGTGTCCACGTTGCACTTTGGGGCGTTTCCTGTCGCGGGCGCTAGGCCTACCCACACAAGTGAGGTATCATTTTTATCGGGAGACTTGGGGGAACGCTGGGTGGAAGGAAATTTGTGGCTCCTCTCAGATTCCAGAACTTTCTGCCACAGAAATGTGAGGAACATGTGTTTTTTAGCCAAATTTTGAGGTTTGCAAAGGATTCTGGGTAACAGAACCTGGTCCGAGCCCCACAAGTCACCCCATCTTGGATTCCCCTAGGTCTCTAGTTTTCAGAAATGCACAGGTTTGGTAGGTTTCCCTAGGTGCCGGCTGAGCTAGAGGCCAAAATCTACAGGTAGGCACTTTGCAAAAAACACCTCTGTTTTCTTTCAAAAATTTGGATGTGTCCATGTTGCGCTTTGGGGCATTTCCTGTCGCGGGCGCTAGGCCTACCCACACAAGTGAGGTATCATTTTTATCGGGAGACTTGGGGGAATGCTGGGTGGAAAGAAATTTGTGGCTCCTCTCAGATTCCAGAACTTTCTGCCACAGAAATGTGAGGAACATGTGTTTTTTAGCCAAATTTTGAGGTTTGCAAAGGATTCTGGGTAACAGAACCTGGTCCGAGCCCCACAAGTCACCCCATTTTGGATTCCCCTAGGTCTCTAGTTTTCAGAAATGCACAGGTTTGGTAGGTTTCCCTAGGTGCCGGCTGAGCTAGAGGCCAAAATCTACAGGTAGGCACTTTGCAAAAAACACCTCTGTTTTCTTTCAAAAATTTGGATGTGTCCACGTTGCACTTTGGGGCGTTTCCTGTCGCGTGCGCTAGGCCTACCCACACAAGTGAGGTATCATTTTTATCGGGAGACTTGGGGGAACGCTGGGTGGAAGGAAATTTGTGGCTCCTCTCAGATTCCAGAACTTTCTGCCACAGAAATGTGAGGAACATGTGTTTTTTTAGCCAAAGTTTGAGGTTTGCAAAGGATTCTGGGTAACAGAACCTCTTCCGAAACCCACAAGTCACCCCATCTTGGATTCCCCTAGGTCTCTAGTTTTAAGAAATGCACAGGTTTGGTAGGTTTCCGTAGGTGCCGGCTGAGCTAGAGGCCAAAATCTACAGGTAGGCACTTTTCAAAAAACACCTCTGTTTTCTTTCAAAACTTTGGATGTGTCCACATTGCGCTTTGGGGCGTTTCCTGATGCGGGCGCTAGGCCTACCCACAAAAGTGAGGTATCATTTTTATCCGGAGACTTGGGGGAATGCTGGGTGGAAGGAAATTTGTGGCTCCTCTCAGATTCCACAACTTTCTGCCACAGAAATGTGAGGAACATGTGTTTTTTTAGCCAAATTTTGAGGTTTGCAAAGGATTCTGGGTAACAGAACCTGGTCCGAGCCCCACAAGTCACCCCATCTTGGATTCCCCTAGGTCTCTAGTTTTCAGAAATGCACAGATTTGTTAGGTTTCCCTAGGTGCCGGCTGAGCTAGAGGCCAAAATCTACAGGTAGGCACTTTTCAAAAAACACCTCTGTTTTCTTTCAAAAATTTGGATGTGTCCACGTTGCGCTTTGGGGTGTTTCCTGTCGCGGGCGCTAGGCCTACCCACACAAGTGAGGTATCATTTTTATCGGGAGACTTGGGGGAACGTTGGGTGGAAAGAAATTTGTGGCTCCTCTCAGATTCCAGAACTTTCTGCCACAGAAATGTGAGGAACATGTGTTTTTTAGCCAAATTTTGAGGTTTTCAAAGGATTCTGAGTAACAGAACCTGGTCCGAGCCCCACAAGTCACCCCATCTTGGATTCCCCTAGGTCTCTAGTTTTCAGAAATGCACAGGTTTGGTAGGTTTCCCTAGGTGCCGGCTGAGCTAGAGGCCAAAATCTACAGGTAGGCACTTTTCAAAAAACACCTCTGTTTTCTTTCAAAAATTTGGATGTGTCCACGTTGCGCTTTGGGGCATTTCCTGTCGCGGGCGCTAGGCCTACCCACACATGTGAGGTATCATTTTTATTGGGAGACTTGGGGGAACTCTGTGTGGAAAGAAATTTGTTGGCTCCTCTCAGATTCCAGAACTTTCTGCCACAGAAATGTGAGGAACATGTGTTTTTAGCCAAATTTTGAGGTTTGCAAAGGATTCTGGGTAACAGAACCTGGTCCGAGCCCCACAAGTCACTCCATCTTGGATTCCCCTAGGTCTCTAGTTTTCAGAAATGCACAGGTTTGGTAGGTTTCCCTAGGTGCCGGCTTAGCTAGAGGCCAAAATCTTCAGGTAGGCAGTTTGCAAAAAACACCTCTGTTTCTTTCAAAAATTTGGATGTGTCCACGTTGCACTTTGGGGCGTTTCCTGTCGCGGGCGCTAGGCCTACCCACACAAGTGAGGTACCATTTTTATAGGGATACTTGGGGGAACGCTGGGTGGAAGGACATTTGTGGCTCCTCTCAGATTCCAGAACTTTCTGCCACAGAAATGTGAGGAACATGTGTTTTTTTAGCCAAATATTGAGGTTTGCAAAGTATTCTGGGTAACAGAACCTGGTCCGAGCCCCACAAGTCACCCCATATTGGATTCCCCTAGGTCTCTAGTTTTCAGAAATGCACAGTTTTGGTAGGTTTCAATAGGTGCCGGCTGAGCTAGAGGCCAAAATCTACAGGTAGGCACTTTGCAAAAAACACCCCTGTATTCTTACAAAAATTTGGATGTGTCCACGTTGGGCTTTGGGGAGTTTCCTGACGTGGGCGCTAGGCCTACCCACACAAGTGAGGTAACATTTTTATCGGGAGACTTGGGGGAACGCTGGGTGGAAGGAAATTTGTGGCTCCTCTCAGATTCCACAACTTTCTGCCACAGAAATGTGAGGAACATTTGTTTTTTTAGCCAAATTTTGAGGTTTGAAAAGGATTCTGGGTAACAGAACCTGGTCCGAGCCCCACAAGTCACCCCATCTTGGATTCCCCTAGGTCTCAAGTTTTCAGAAATGCACAGGTTTGGTAGGTTTCCCTAGGTGCCAGGTGAGCTAGAGGCCAAAATCTACAGGTAGGCACTTTGCAAAAAACACCTCTGTTTTCTTACAAAACTTTGGATGTGTCCACGTTGCGCTTTGGGGCGTTTCCTGATGCGGGCGCTAGACCTACCCACAAAAGTGAGGTATCAATTTTATCCGGAGACTTGGGGGAACGCTGGGTGGAAGGAAATTTGTGGCTCCTCTCAGATTCCACAACTTTCTGCCACAGAAATGTGAGGAACATGTGTTTTTTTAGCCAAATTTTGAGGTTTGCAAAGGATTCTGGGTAACAGAACCTGGTACGAGCCCCACAAGTCACCCCATCTTGGATTCCCCTAGGTCTCTAGTTTTCAGAAATGCACAGATTTGGTAGGTTTCCCTAGGTGCCGGCTGAGCTAGAGGCCAAAATCTAAAGGTAGGCACTTTCAAAAAACACCTCTGTTTTCTTTCAAAAATTTGGATGTGTCCACGTTGCGCTTTGGGGCGTTTCCTGTCGCGGGCGCAAGGCCTACCCACACAAGTGAGGTATCATTTTTATCGGGAGACTTGGGGGAACGTTGGGTGGAAAGAAATTTGTGGCTCCTCTCAGATTCCAGAACTTTCTGCCACAGAAATGTGAGGAACATGTGTTTTTTAGCTAAATTTTGAGGTTTGCAAAGGATTCTGGGTAACAGAACCTGGTCCGAGCCCCACAAGTCACCCCATCTTGGATTCCCCTAGGTCTCTAGTTTTCAGAAATGCACAGGTTTGGTAGGTTTCCCTAGGTGCCGGCTGAGCTAGAGGCTAAAATCTACAGGTAGGCACTTTGCAAAAAACACCTCTGTTTTCTTTCAAAAATTTGGATGTGTCCACGTTGCACTTTGAGGCATTTCCTGTCGCGTGCGCTAGGCCTACCCACACAAGTGAGGTATCATTTTTATCGGGAGACTTGGGGGAACGCTGTGTGGAAGGAAATTTGTGGCTCCTCTCAGATTCCACAACTTTCTGCCACAGAAATGTGAGGAACATGTGTTTTTTTAGCCAAAGTTTGAGGTTTGCAAAGGATTCGGGGTAACAGAACCTGGTCCGAAACCCACAAGTCACCCCATCTTGGATTCCCCTAGGTCTCTAGTTTTCAGAAATGCACAGGTTTGGTAGGTTTCCCTAGGTGCCGGCTGAGCTAGAGGCCAAAATCTACAGGTAGGCACTTTGCAAAAAACAACTCTGTTTTCTTTCAAAAATTTGGATGTGTCCACGTTGCGCTTTGGGGTGTTTCCTGTCGCGTGCGCTAGGCCTACCCACACAAGTGAGGTATCATTTTTATCGGGAGACTTGGGGGAACGCTGGGTGGAAGGAAATTTGTGGCTCCTCTCAGATTCCACAACTTTCTGCCACAGAAATGTGAGGAACATGTGTATTTTAGCCAAATTTTGAGGTTTGCAAAGGATTCTGGGTAACAGAACCTGGTCCGAGCCCCACAAGTCACCCCATCTTGGATTCCCCTAGGTCTCTAGTTTTCAGAAATGCACAGGTTTGGTAGGTTTCCCTAGGTGCCGGCTGAGCTAGAGGCCAAAATCTACAGGTAGGCACTTTGCAAAAAACACCTCTGTTTTCTTTCAAAAATTTGGATGTGTCCACGTTGCACTTTGGGGCGTTTCCTGTCGCGTGCGCTAGGCCTACCCACACAAGTGAGGTATCATTTTTATCGGGAGACTTGGGGGAACGCTGGGTGGAAGGAAATTTGTAGCTCCTCTCAGATTCCACAACTTTCTGCCACAGAAATGTGAGGAACATGTGTTTTTTTAGCCAAAGTTTGAGGTTTGCAAAGGATTCTGGGTAACAGAACCTCGTCCGAAACCCACAAGTCACCCCATCTTGGATTCCCCTAGGTCTCTAGTTTTAAGAAATGCACAGGTTTGGTAGGTTTCCATAGGTGCCGGTTGAGCTAGAGGCCAAAATCTACAGGTAGGCACTTTGCAAAAAACAACTCTGTTTTCTTTCAAAAATTTGGATGTGTTCACGTTGCGCTTTGGGGCGTTTCCTGTCGCGTGCGCTAGGCCTACCCACACAAGTGAGGTATCATTTTTATCGGGAGACTTGGGGGAACGCTGGGTGGAAGGAAATTTGTGGCTCCTCTCAGATTCCAGAACTTTCTGCCACAGAAATGTGAGGAACATGTGTTTTTTTAGCCACATTTTGAGGTTTGCAAAGGATTCTGGGTAACAGAACCTGGTCCGAGCCCCACAAGTCACCCCTTCTTGGATTCCCCTAGGTCTCTAGTTTTCAGAAATGCACAGATTTGGTAGGTTTCCCTAGGTGCCGGCTGAGCTAGAGGCCAAAATCTACAGGTAGGCACTTTTCAAAAAACTCCTCTGTTTTCTTTCAAAACTTTGGATGTGTCCACGTTGCGCTTTGGGGCGTTTCCTGATGCGGGCGCTAGGCCTACCCACAAAAGTGAGGTATCATTTTTATCCGGAGACTTGGGGGAACGCTGGGTGGAAGGAAATTTGTGGCTCCTCTCAGATTCCACAACTTTCTGCCACAGAAATGTGAGGAACATGTGTTTTTTTAGCCAAATTTTGAGGTTTGCAAAGGATTCTGGGTAACAGAACCTGGTCCCAAACCCACAAGTCACCCCATCTTGGATTCCCCTAGGTCTCTAGTTTTCAGAAATGCACAGATTTGGTAGGTTTCCCTAGGTGCCGGCTGAGCTAGAGGCCAAAATCTACAGGTAGGCACTTTTCAAAAAACACCTCTGTTTTCTTTCAAAAATTTGGATGTGTCCACGTTGCGCTTTGGGGTGTTTCCTGTCGCGGGCGCTAGGCCTACCCACACAAGTGAGGTATCATTTTTATCGGGAGACTTGGGGGAACGTTGGGTGGAAAGAAATTTGTGGCTCCTCTCAGATTCCAGAACTTTCTGCCACAGAAATGTGAGGAACATGTGTTTTTTAGCCAAATTTTGAGGTTTGCAAAGGATTCTGAGTATCAGAACCTGGTCCGAGCCCCACAAGTCACCCCATCTTGGATTCCCCTAGGTCTCTAGTTTTCAGAAATGCACAGGTTTGGTAGGTTTCCCTAGGTGCCGGCTGAGCTAGAGGCCAAAATCTACAGGTAGGCACTTTGCAAAAAACACCTCGGTTTTCTTTCAAAAATGTGGATGTGTCCACGTTGCACTTTGGGGCGTTTCCTGTCGCGTGCGCTAGGCCTACCCACACAAGTGAGGTATCATTTTTATCGGGAGACTTGGGGGAACGCTGGGTGGAAGGAAATTTGTGGCTCCTCTCAGATTCCACAACTTTCTGCCACAGAAATGTGAGGAACATGTGTTTTTTTAGCCAAAGTTTGAGGTTTGCAAAGGATTGTGGGTAACAGAACCTGGTCCGAAACCCACAAGTCACCCCATCTTGGATTCCCCTAGGTCTCTAGTTTTCAGAAATGCACAGGTTTGGTAGGTTTCCCTAGGTGCCGGCTGAGCTAGAGGCCAAAATCTACAGGTAGGCACTTTGCAAAAAACACCTCTGTTTTCTTTCAAAAATTTGGATGTGTCCACGTTGCGCTTTGGGGCGTTTCCTGTCGCGGGCGCTAGGCCTACCCACACAAGTGAGGTATCATTTTTATCGGGAGACTTGGGGGAACTCTGGGTGGAAAGAAATTTGTGGCTCCTCTTAGATTCCAGAACTTTCTGCCACAGAAATGTGAGGAACATGTGTTGTTTAGCCAAATTTTGAGGTTTGCAAAGGATTCTGGGTAACAGAACCTGGTCCGAGCCCCACAAGTCACCCCATCTTGGATTCCCCTAGGTCTCTAGTTTTCAGAAATGCACAGGTTTGGTAGGTTTCCCTATGTGCCGGCTGAGCTAGAGGACAAAATCTACAGGTAGGCACTTTGCAAAAAACACCTCTGTTTTCTTTCAAAAATGTGGATGTGTCCACGTTGCGCTTTGGGGCGTTTCCTGTCGCGGGCGCTAGGCCTACCCACACAAGTGAGGTATCATTTTTATCGGGAGACTTGGGGGAACGCTGGGTGGAAAGAAATTTGTGGCTCCTCTCAGATTCCAGAACTTTCTGCCACAGAAATGTGAGGAACATGTGTTTTTTAGCCAAATTTTGAGGTTTGCAAAGGATTCTGGGTAACAGAACCTGGTCCGAGCCCCACAAGTCACCCCATCTTGGATTCCCCTTGGTCTCTAGTTTTCAGAAATGCACAGGTTCGGTAGGTTTCCCTAGGTGCCGGCTGAGCTAGAGGCCAAAATCTACAGGTAGGCACTTTGCAAAAAACACCTCTGTTTTCTTTCAAAAATTTGGATGTGTCCACGTTGCACTTTGGGGCGTTTCCTGTCTCGGGCGCTAGGCCTACCCACACAAGTGAGGTATCATTTTTATCGGGAGACTTGGGGGAACGCTGAGTGGAAGGAAATTCGTGGCTCCTCTCAGATTCCAGAACTTTCTGCCACAGAAATGTGAGGAACATGTGTGTTTTTAGCCAAATTTTGAGGTTTGCAAAGGATTCTGGGTAACAGAACCTGGTCCGAGCCTTACAAGTCACCCCATCTTGGATTCCCCTAGGTCTCTAGTTTTCAGAAATGCACAGGTTTGGTAGGTTTCCCTAGGTGCCGGCTGAGCTAGAGGCCAAAATCTACAGGTAGGCACTTTGCAAAAAACACTTCTGTTTTCTTTCAAAACTTTGGATGTGTCCACGTTGCGCTTTGGGGCGTTTCCTGTCGCGGGCGCTAGGCCTATCCACACAAGTGAGGTATCATTTTTATTGGGAGACTTGGGGGAACTCTGGGTGGAAAGAAATTTGTGGCTCCTCTCAGATTCCAGAACTTTCTGCCACAGAAATGTGAGGAACATGTGTTTTTTAGCCAAATTTTGAGGTTTGCAAAGGATTCTGGGTAACAGAACCTGGTCTGAGACCCACAAGTCACCCCATCTTGGATTCCCCTAGGTCTCCAGTTTTCAGAAATGCACAGATTTGGTAGGTTTCCCTAGGTGCCGGCTGAGCTAGAGGCCAAAATCTACAGGTAGGCACTTTTCAAAAAACACCTCTGTTTTCTTTCAAAACTTTGGATGTGTCCACGTTGCGCTTTGGGGCGTTTCCTGATGCGGGCGCTAGGCCTACCCACAAAAGTGAGGTATCATTTTTATCCGGAGACTTGGGGGAACGCTGGGTGGAAGGAAATTTGTGGCTCCTCTCAGATTCCACAACTTTCTGCCACAGAAATGTGAGGAACATGTGTTTTTTGAGCCAAATTTTGAGGTTTGCAAAGGATTCTGGGTAACAGAACCTGGTCCGAGCCCCACAAGTCACCCCATCTTGGATTCCCCTAGGTCTCTAGTTTTCAGAAATGCACAGATTTGGTAGGTTTCCCTAGGTGCCGGCTGAGCTAGAGGCCAAAATCTACAGGTAGGCACTTTTCAAAAAACACCTCTGTTTTCTTTCAAAAATGTGGATGTGTCCACGTTGCGCTTTGGGGTGTTTCCTGTCGCGGGCGCTAGGCCTACCCACACAAGTGAGGTATCATTTTTATCGGGAGACTTGGGGGAACGTTGGGTGGAAAGAAATTTGTGGCTCCTCTCAGATTCCAGAACTTTCTGCCACAGAAATGTGAGGAACATGTGATTTTTAGCCAAATTTTGAGGTTTGCAAAGGATTCTGAGTAACAGAACCTGGTCCGAGCCCCACAAGTCACCCCATCTTGGATTCCCCTAGGTCTCTAGTTTTCAGAAATGCACAGGTTTGGTAGGTTTCCCTAGGTGCCGGCTGAGCTAGAGGCCAAAATCTACAGGTAGGCACTTTGCAAAAAACACCTTGGTTTTCTTTCAAAAATTTGGATGTGTCCACGTTGCACTTTGGGGTGTTTCCTGTCGCGTGCGCTAGGCCTACCCACACAAGTGAGGTATCATTTTTATCGGGAGACTTGAGGGAACGCTGGGTGGAAGGAAATTTGTGGCTCCTCTCAGATTCCACAACTTTCTGCCACAGAAATGTGAGGAACATGTGTTTTTTTAGCCAAAGTTTGAGGTTTGCAAACGATTCTGGGTAACAGAACCTGGTCCGAAACCCACAAGTCACCCCATCTTGGATTCCCCTAGGTCTCTAGTTTTCAGAAATGCACAGGTTTGGTAGGTTTCCCTAGGTGCCGGCTGAGCTAGAGGCCAAAATCTACAGGTAGGCAGTTTGCAAAAAACACCTCTGTTTTCATTAAAAAATTTGTATGTGTCCACGTTGCGCTTTGGGGCGTTTCCTGTCGCGGGCGGTAGGCCTACCCACACAAGTGAGGTATCATTTTTATCGGGAGACTTGGGGGAACTCTGGGTGGAAAGAAATTTGTGGCTCCTCTTAGATTCCAGAACTTTCTGCCACAGAAATGTGAAGAACATGTGTTTTTTAGCCAAATTTTGAGGTTTGCAAAGGATTCTGGGTAACAGAACCTGGTCCGAGCCCCACAAGTCACCCCATCTTGGATTCCCCTAGGTCTCTAGTTTTCAGAAATGCACAGGTTTGGTAGGTCTCCCTAGGTGCCGGCTGAGCTAGAGGCCAAAATCTACAGGTAGGCACTTTGCAAAAAACACCTCTGTTTTCTTTCAAAAATTTGGATGTGTCCACGTTGCGCTTTGGGGCGTTTCCTGTCGCGGGCGCTAGGCCTACCCACACAAGTGAGGTATCATTTTTATCGGGAGACTTGGGGGAACGCTGGGTGGAAAGAAATTTGTGGCTCCTCTCAGATTCCAGAACTTTCTGCCACAGAAATGTGAGGAACATGTGTTTTTTAGCCAAATTTTGAGGTTTGCAAAGGATTCTGGGTAACAGAACCTGGTCCGAGCCCCACAAGTCACCCCATCTTGGATTCCCCTTCGTCTCTAGTTTTCAGAAATATACAGGTTCGGTAGGTTTCCCTAGGTGCCGGCTGAGCTAGAGGCCAAAATCTACAGGTAGGCACTTTGCAAAAAACACCTCTTTTTTCTTTCAAAAATTTGGATGTGTCCACGTTGCACTTTGGGGCGTTTCCTGTCGCGGGCGCTAGACCTACCCACACAAGTGAGGTATCATTTTTATCGGGAGACTTGGGGGAACGCTGGGTGGAAGGAAATTTGTGGCTCCTCTCAGATTCCAGAACTTTCTGCCACAGAAATGTGAGGAACATGTGTTTTTTAGCCAAATTTTGAGGTTTGCAAAGGATTCTGGGTAACAGAACCTGGTCCCAAACCCACAAGTCACCCCATCTTGGATTCCCCTAGGTCTCTAGTTTTCAGAAATGCACAGGTTTGGTAGGTTTCCCTAGGTGCCGGCTGAGCTAGAGGCCAAAATCTACAGGTAGGCACTTTGCAAAAAACACCTCTGTTTTCTTTCAAAAATTTGGATGTGTCCACGTTGCGCTTTGGGGCGTTTCCTGTCGCGGGCGCTAGGCCTACCCACACAAGTGAGGTATCATTTTTATCGGGAGACTTGGGGGAACGCTGGGTGGAAAGAAATTTGTGGCTCCTCTCAGATTCCAGAACTTTCTGCCACAGAAATGTGAGGAACATGTGTTTTTTAGCCAAATTTTGAGGTTTGCAAAGGATTCTGGGTAACAGAACCTGGTCCGAGCCCCACAAGTCACCCCATCTTGGATTCCCCTTGGTCTCTAGTTTTCAGAAATGCACAGGTTCGGTAGGTTTCCCTAGGTGCCGGCTGAGCTAGAGGCCAAAATCTACAGGTAGGCACTTTGCAAAAAACACCTCTTTTTTCTTTCAAAAATTTGGATGTGTCCACGTTGCACTTTGGGGCGTTTCCTGTCTCGGGCGCTAGGCCTACCCACACAAGTGAGGTATCATTTTTATCGGGAGACTTGGGGGAACGCTGGGTGGAAGGAAATTCGTGGCTCCTCTCAGATTCCAGAACTTTCTGCCACAGAAATGTGAGGAACATGTGTGTTTTTAGCCAAATTTTGAGGTTTGCAAAGGATTCTGGGTAACAGAACCTGGTCCGAGCCTTACAAGTCACCCCATCTTGGATTCCCCTAGGTCTCTAGTTTTCAGAAATGCACAGGTTTGGTAGGTTTCCCTAGGTGCCGGCTGAGCTAGAGGCCAAAATCTACAGGTAGGCACTTTTCAAAAAACACCTCTGTTTTCTTTCAAAACTTTGGATGTGTCCACGTTGCGCTTTGGGGCGTTTCCTGATGCGGGCGCTAGGCCTACCCACAAAAGTGAGGTATCATTTTTATCCGGAGACTTGGGGGAACGCTGGGTGGAAGGAAATTTGTGGCTCCTCTCAGATTCCACAACTTTCTGCCACAGAAATGTGAGGAACATGTGTTTTTTTAGCCAAATTTTGAGGTTTGCAAAGGATTCTGGGTAACAGAACCTGGTCCGAGCCCCACAAGTCACCCCATCTTGGATTCCCCTAGGTCTCTAGTTTTCAGAAATGCACAGATTTGGTAGGTTTCCCTAGGTGCCGGCTGAGCTAGAGGCCAAAATCTACAGGTAGGCACTTTTCAAAAAACACCTCTGTTTTCTTTCAAAAATTTGGATGTGTCCACGTTGCGCTTTGGGGTGTTTCCTGTCGCGGGCGCTAGGCCTACCCACACAAGTGAGGTATCATTTTTATCGGGAGACTTGGGGGAACGTTGGGTGGAAAGAAATTTGTGGCTCCTCTCAGATTCCAGAACTTTCTGCCACAGAAATGTGAGGAACATGTGATTTTTAGCCAAATTTTGAGGTTTGCAAAGGATTCTGAGTAACAGAACCTGGTCCGAGCCCCACAAGTCACCCCATCTTGGATTCCCCTAGGTCTCTAGTTTTCAGAAATGCACAGGTTTGGTAGGTTTCCCTAGGTGCCGGCTGAGCTAGAGGCCAAAATCTACAGGTAGGCACTTTGCAAAAAACACCTCGGTTTTCTTTCAAAAATTTGGATGTGTCCACGTTGCACTTTGGAGTGTTTCCTGTCGCGTGCGCTAGGCCTACCCACACAAGTGAGGTATCATTTTTATCGGGAGACTTGAGGGAACGCTGGGTGGAAGGAAATTTGTGGCTCCTCTCAGATTCCACAACTTTCTGCCACAGAAATGTGAGGAACATGTGTTTTTTTAGCCAAAGTTTGAGGTTTGCAAAGGATTCTGGGTAACAGAACCTGGTCCGAAACCCACAAGTCACCCTATCTTGGATTTCCCTAGGTCTCTAGTTTTCAGAAATGCACAGGTTTGGTAGGTTTCCCTAGGTGCCGGCTGAGCTAGAGGCCAAAATCTACAGGTAGGCACTTTGCAAAAAACACCTCTGTTTTCTTTCAAAAATTTGGATGTGTCCACTTTGCGCTTTGGGGCGTTTCCTGTCGCGGGCGCTAGGCCTACCCACACAAGTGAGGTATCATTTTTATCGGGAGACTTGGGGGAACTCTGGGTGGAAAGAAATTTGTGGCTCCTCTTAGATTCCAGAACTTTCTGCCACAGAAATGTGAAGAACATGTGTTTTTTAGCCAAATTTTGAGGTTTGCAAAGGATTCTGGGTAACAGAACCTGGTCCGAGCCCCACAAGTCACCCCATCTTGGATTCCCCTAGGTCTCTAGTTTTCAGAAATGCACAGGTTTGGAAGGTCTCCCTAGGTGCCGGCTGAGCTAGAGGCCAAAATCTACAGGTAGGCACTTTGCAAAAAACACCTCTGTTTTCTTTCAAAAATTTGGATGTGTCCACGTTGCGCTTTGGGGCGTTTCCTGTCGCGGGCGCTAGGCCTACCCACACAAGTGAGGTATCATTTTTATCGGGAGACTTGGGGGAACGCTGGGTGGAAAGAAATTTGTGGCTCCTCTCAGATTCCAGAACTTTCTGCCACAGAAATGTGAGGAACATGTGTTTTTTAGCCAAATTTTGAGGTTTGCAAAGGATTCTGGGTAACAGAACCTGGTCCGAGCCCCACAAGTAACCCCATCTTGGATTCCCCTTGGTCTCTAGTTTTCAGAAATGCACAGGTTCGGTAGGTTTCCCTAGGTGCCGGCTGAGCTAGAGGCCAAAATCTACAGGTAGGCACTTTGCAAAAAACACCTCTTTTTTCTTTCAAAAATTTGGATGTGTCCACGTTGCACTTTGGGGCGTTTCCTGTCGCGGGCGCTAGGCCTACCCACACAAGTGAGGTATCATTTTTATCGGGAGACTTGGGGGAACGCTGGGTGGAAGGAAATTTGTGGCTCCTCTCAGATTCCAGAACTTTCTGCCACAGAAATGTGAGGAACATGTGTTTTTTAGCCAAATTTTGAGGTTTGCAAAGGATTCTGGGTAACAGAACCTGGTCCCAAACCCACAAGTCACCCCATCTTGGATTCCCCTAGGTCTCTAGTTTTCAGAAATGCACAGGTTTGGTAGGTTTCCCTAGGTGCCGGCTGAGCTAGAGGCCAATATCTACAGGTAGGCACTTTGCAAAAAACACCTCTGTTTTCTTTCAAAAATTTGGATGTGTCCATGTTGCGCTTTGGGGCATTTCCTGTCGCGGGCGCTAGGCCTACCCACACAAGTGAGGTATCATTTTTATCGGGAGACTTGGGGGAATGCTGGGTGGAAAGAAATTTGTGGCTCCTCTCAGATTCCAGAACTTTCTGCCACAGAAATGTGAGGAACATGTGTTTTTTAGCCAAATTTTGAGGTTTGCAAAGGATTCTGGGTAACAGAACCTGGTCCGAGCCCCACAAGTCACCCCATTTTGGATTCCCCTAGGTCTCTAGTTTTCAGAAATGCACAGGTTTGGTAGGTTTCCCTAGGTGCCGGCTGAGCTAGAGGCCAAAATCTACAGGTAGGCACTTTGCAAAAAACAACTCTGTTTTCTTTCAAAAATTTGGATGTGTCCACGTTGCGCTTTGGGGTGTTTCCTGTCGCGTGCGCTAGGCCTACCCACACAAGTGAGGTATCATTTTTATCGGGAGACTTGCGGGAACGCTGGGTGGAAGGAAATTTGTGGCTCCTCTCAGATTCCACAACTTTCTGCCACAGAAATGTGAGGAACATGTCTATTTTAGCCAAATTTTGAGGTTTGCAAAGGATTCTGGGTAACAGAACCTGGTCCGAGCCCCACAAGTCACCCCATCTTGGATTCCCCTAGGACTCTAGTTTTCAGAAATGCACAGGTTTGGTAGGTTTCCCTAGGTGCCGGCTGAGCTAGAGGCCAAAATCTACAGGTAGGCACTTTGCAAAAAACACCTCTGTTTTCTTTCAAAAATTTTGATGTGTCCACGTTGCACTTTGGGGCGTTTCCTGTCGCGTGCGCTAGGCCTACCCACACAAGTGAGGTATCATTTTTATCGGGAGACTTGGGGGAACGCTGGGTGGAAGGAAATTTGTGGCCTCTCTCAGATTCCACAACTTTCTGCCACAGAAATGTGAGGAACATGTGATTTTTTAGCCAAAGTTTGAGGTTTGCAAAGGATTCTGGGTAACAGAACCTGGTCCCAAACCCACAAGTCACCCCATCTTGGATTCCCCTAGGTCTCTAGTTTTCAGAAATGCACAGGTTTGGTAGGTTTCCCTAGGTGCCGGCTGAGCTAGAGGCCAAAATCTACAGGTAGGCACTTTGCAAAAAACACCTCTGTTTTCTTTCAAAAATTTGGATGTGTCCACGTTGCACTTTGGGGCGTTTCCTGTCGCGTGCGCTAGGCCTACCCACACAAGTGAGGTATCATTTTTATCGGGAGACTTGGGGGAACGCTGGGTGGAAGGAAATTTGTAGCTCCTCTCAGATTCCACAACTTTCTGCCACAGAAATGTGAGGAACATGTGTTTTTTTAGCCAAAGTTTGAGGTTTGCAAAGGATTCTGGGTAACAGAACCTCGTCCGAAACCCACAAGTCACCCCATCTTGGATTCCCCTAGGTCTCTAGTTTTAAGAAATGCACAGGTTTGGTAGGTTTCCATAGGTGCCGGTTGAGCTAGAGGCCAAAATCTACAGGTAGGCACTTTGCAAAAAACACCTCTGTTTTCTTTCAAAAATTTGGATGTGTTCACGTTGCGCTTTGGGGCGTTTCCTGTCGCGTGCGCTAGGCCTACCCACACAAGTGAGGTATCATTTTTATCGGGAGACTTGGGGGAACGCTGGGTGGAAGGAAATTTGTGGCTCCTCTCAGATTCCACAACTTTCTGCCACAGAAATGTGAGGAACATGTGTTTTTTTAGCCACATTTTGAGGTTTGCAAAGGATTCTGGGTAACAGAACCTGGTCCGAGCCCCACAAGTCACCCCTTCTTGGATTCCCCTAGGTCTCTAGTTTTCAGAAATGCACAGATTTGGTAGGTTTCCCTAGGTGCCGGCTGAGCTAGAGGCCAAAATCTACAGGTAGGCACTTTTCAAAAAACTCCTCTGTTTTCTTTCAAAACTTTGGATGTGTCCACGTTGCGCTTTGGGGCGTTTCCTGATGCGGGCGCTAGGCCTACCCACAAAAGTGAGGTATCATTTTTATCCGGAGACTTGGGGGAACGCTGGGTGGAAGGAAATTTGTGGCTCCTCTCAGATTCCACAACTTTCTGCCACAGAAATGTGAGGAACATGTGTTTTTTTAGCCAAATTTTGAGGTTTGCAAAGGATTCTGGGTAACAGAACCTGGTCCCAAACCCACAAGTCACCCCATCTTGGATTCCCCTAGGTCTCTAGTTTTCAGAAATGCACAGATTTGGTAGGTTTCCCTAGGTGCCGGCTGAGCTAGAGGCCAAAATCTACAGGTAGGCACTTTTCAAAAAACACCTCTGTTTTCTTTCAAAAATTTGGATGTGTCCACGTTGCGCTTTGGGGTGTTTCCTGTCGCGTGCGCTAGGCCTACCCACACAAGTGAGGTACCATTTTTATCGGGAGACTTGGGGGAACGCTGGGTGGAAGGAAATTTGTGGCTCCTCTCAGATTCCACAACTTTCTGCCACAGAAATGTGAGGAACATGTATATTTTAGCCAAATTTTGAGGTTTGCAAAGGATTCTGGGTAACAGAACCTGGTCCGAGCCCCACAAGTCACCCCATCTTGGATTCCCCTAGGACTCTAGTTTTCAGAAATGCACAGGTTTGGTAGGTTTCCCTAGGTGCCGGCTGAGCTAGAGGCCAAAATCTACAGGTAGGCACTTTGCAAAAAACACCTCTGTTTTCTTTCAAAAATTTTGATGTGTCCACGATGCACTTTGGGGCGTTTCCTGTCGCGTGCGCTAGGCCTACCCACACAAGTGAGGTATCATTTTTATCGGGAGACTTGGGGGAACGCTGGGTGGAAGGAAATTTGTGGCCTCTCTCAGATTCCACAACTTTCTGCCACAGAAATGTGAGGAACATGTGTTTTTTTAGCCAAAGTTTGAGGTTTGCAAAGGATTCTGGGTAACAGAACCTGGTCCCAAACCCACAAGTCACCCCATCTTGGATTCCCCTAGGTCTCTAGTTTTCAGAAATGCACAGGTTTGGTAGGTTTCCCTAGGTGCCGGCTGAGCTAGAGGCCAAAATCTACAGGTAGGCACTTTGCAAAAAACACCTCTGTTTTCTTTCAAAAATTTGGATGTGTCCACGTTGCACTTTGGGGCGTTTCCTGTCGCGTGCGCTAGGCCTACCCACACAAGTGAGGTATCATTTTTATCGGGAGACTTGGGGGAACGCTGGGTGGAAGGAAATTTGTAGCTCCTCTCAGATTCCACAACTTTCCGCCACAGAAATGTGAGGAACATGTGTTTTTTTAGCCAAAGTTTGAGGTTTGCAAAGGATTCTGGGTAACAGAACCTCGTCCGAAACCCACAAGTCACCCCATCTTGGATTCCCCTAGGTCTCTAGTTTTAAGAAATGCACAGGTTTGGTAGGTTTCCATAGGTGCCGGTTGAGCTAGAGGCCAAAATCTACAGGTAGGCACTTTGCAAAAAACACCTCTGTTTTCTTTCAAAAATTTGGATGTGTTCACGTTGCGCTTTGGGGCGTTTCCTGTCGCGTGCGCTAGGCCTACCCACACAAGTGAGGTATCATTTTTATCGGGAGACTTGGGGGAACGCTGGGTGGAAGGAAATTTGTGGCTCCTCTCAGATTCCAGAACTTTCTGCCACAGAAATGTGAGGAACATGTGTTTTTTTAGCCACATTTTGAGGTTTGCAAAGGATTCTGGGTAACAGAACCTGGTCCGAGCCCCACAAGTCACCCCTTCTTGGATTCCCCTAGGTCTCTAGTTTTCAGAAATGCACAGATTTGGTAGGTTTCCCTAGGTGCCGGCTGAGCTAGAGGCCAAAATCTACAGGTAGGCACTTTTCAAAAAACTCCTCTGTTTTCTTTCAAAACTTTGGATGTGTCCACGTTGCGCTTTGGGGCGTTTCCTGATGCGGGCGCTAGGCCTACCCACAAAAGTGAGGTATCATTTTTATCCGGAGACTTGGGGGAACGCTGGGTGGAAGGAAATTTGTGGCTCCTCTCAGATTCCACAACTTTCTGCCACAGAAATGTGAGGAACATGTGTTTTTTTAGCCAAATTTTGAGGTTTGCAAAGGATTCTGGGTAACAGAACCTGGTCCCAAACCCACAAGTCACCCCATCTTGGATTCCCCTAGGTCTCTAGTTTTCAGAAATGCACAGATTTGGTAGGTTTCCCTAGGTGCCGGCTGAGCTAGAGGCCAAAATCTACAGGTAGGCACTTTTCAAAAAACACCTCTGTTTTCTTTCAAAAATTCGGATGTGTCCACGTTGCGCTTTGGGGTGTTTCCTGTCGCGGGCGCTAGGCCTACCCACACAAGTGAGGTATCATTTTTATCGGGAGACTTGGGGGAACGTTGGGTGGAAAGAAATTTGTGGCTCCTCTCAGATTCCAGAACTTTCTGCCACAGAAATGTGAGGAACATGTGTTTTTTAGCCAAATTTTGAGGTTTGCAAAGGATTCTGAGTATCAGAACCTGGTCCGAGCCCCACAAGTCACCCCATCTTGGATTCCCCTAGGTCTCTAGTTTTCAGAAATGCACAGGTTTGGTAGGTTTCCCTAGGTGCCGGCTGAGCTAGAGGCCAAAATCTACAGGTAGGCACTTTGCAAAAAACACCTCGGCTTTCTTTCAAAAATTGGGATGTGTCCACGTTGCACTTTGGGGCGTTTCCTGTCGCGTGCGCTAGGCCTACCCACACAAGTGAGGTATCATTTTTATCGGGAGACTTGGGGGAACGCTGGGTGGAAGGAAATTTGTGGCTCCTCTCAGATTCCACAACTTTCTGCCACAGAAATGTGAGGAACATGTGTTTTTTTAGCCAAAGTTTGAGGTTTGCAAAGGATTGTGGGTAACAGAACCTGGTCCGAAACCCACAAGTCACCCCATCTTGGATTCCCCTAGGTCTCTAGTTTTCAGAAATGCACAGGTTTGGTAGGTTTCCCTATGTGCCGGCTGAGCTAGAGGCCAAAATCTACAGGTAGGCACTTTGCAAAAAACACCTCTGTTTTCTTTCAAAAATTTGGATGTGTCCACGTTGCGCTTTGGGGCGTTTCCTGTCGCGGGCGCTAGGCCTACCCACACACGTGAGGTATCATTTTTATCGGGAGACTTGGGGGAACTCTGGGTGGAAAGAAATTTGTGGCTCCTCTTAGATTCCAGAACTTTCTGCCACAGAAATGTGAGGAACATGTGTTGTTTAGCCAAATTTTGAGGTTTGCAAAGGATTCTGGGTAACAGAACCTGGTCCGAGCCCCACAAGTCACCCCATCTTGGATTCCCCTAGGTCTCTAGTTTTCAGAAATGCACAGGTTTGGTAGGTTTCCCTAGGTGCCGGCTGAGCTAGAGGACAAAATCTACAGGTAGGCACTTTGCAAAAAACACCTCTGTTTTCTTTCAAAAATGTGGATGTGTCCACGTTGCGCTTTGGGGCGTTTCCTGTCGCGGGCGCTAGGCCTACCCACACAAGTGAGGTATCATTTTTATCGGGAGACTTGGGGGAACGCTGGGTGGAAAGAAATTTGTGGCTCCTCTCAGATTCCAGAACTTTCTGCCACAGAAATGTGAGGAACATGTGATTTTTAGCCAAATTTTGAGGTTTGCAAAGGATTCTGAGTAACAGAACCTGGTCCGAGCCCCACAAGTCACCCCATCTTGGATTCCCCTTGGTCTCTAGTTTTCAGAAATGCACAGGTTCGGTAGGTTTCCCTAGGTGCCGGCTGAGCTAGAGGCCAAAATCTACAGGTAGGCACTTTGCAAAAAACACCTCTGTTTTCTTTCAAAAATTTGGATGTGTCCACGTTGCACTTTGGGGCGTTTCCTGTCTCGGGCGCTAGGCCTACCCACACAAGTGAGGTATCATTTTTATCGGGAGACTTGGGGGAACGCTGAGTGGAAGGAAATTCGTGGCTCCTCTCAGATTCCAGAACTTTCTGCCACAGAAATGTGAGGAACATGTGTGTTTTTAGCCAAATTTTGAGGTTTGCAAAGGATTCTGGGTAACAGAACCTGGTCCGAGCCTTACAAGTCACCCCATCTTGGATTCCCCTAGGTCTCTAGTTTTCAGAAATGCACAGGTTTGGTAGGTTTCCCTAGGTGCCGGCTGAGCTAGAGGCCAAAATCTACAGGTAGGCACTTTGCAAAAAACACCTCTGTTTTCTTTCAAAACTTTGGATGTGTCCACGTTGCGCTTTGGGGCGTTTCCTGTCGCGGGCGCTAGGCCTATCCACACAAGTGAGGTATCATTTTTATTGGGAGACTTGGGGGAACTCTGGGTGGAAAGAAATTTGTGGCTCCTCTCAGATTCGAGAACTTTCTGCCACAGAAATGTGAGGAACATGTGTTTTTTAACCAAATTTTGAGGTTTGCAAAGGATTCTGGGTAACAGAACCTGGTCTGAGACCCACAAGTCACCCCATCTTGGATTCCCCTAGGTCTCCAGTTTTCAGAAATGCACAGATTTGGTAGGTTTCCCTAGGTGCCGGCTGAGCTAGAGGCCAAAATCTACAGGTAGGCACTTTTCAAAAAACACCTCTGTTTTCTTTCAAAACTTTGGATGTGTCCACGTTGCGCTTTGGGGCGTTTCCTGATGCGGGCGCTAGGCCTACCCACAAAAGTGAGGTATCATTTTTATCCGGAGACTTGGGGGAACGCTGGGTGGAAGGAAATTTGTGGCTCCTCTCAGATTCCACAACTTTCTGCCACAGAAATGTGAGGAACATGTGTTTTTTTAGCCAAATTTTGAGGTTTGCAAAGGATTCTGGGTAACAGAACCTGGTCCGAGCCCCACAAGTCACCCCATCTTGGATTCCCCTAGGTCTCTAGTTTTCAGAAATGCACAGATTTGGTAGGTTTCCCTAGGTGCCGGCTGAGCTAGAGGCCAAAATCTACAGGTAGGCACTTTTCAAAAAACACCTCTGTTTTCTTTCAAAAATGTGGATGTGTCCACGTTGCGCTTTGGGGTGTTTCCTGTCGCGGGCGCTAGGCCTACCCACACAAGTGAGGTATCATTTTTATCGGGAGACTTGGGGGAACGTTGGGTGGAAAGAAATTTGTGGCTCCTCTCAGATTCCAGAACTTTCTACCACAGAAATGTGAGGAACATGTGATTTTAAGCCAAATTTTGAGGTTTGCAAAGGATTCTGAGTAACAGAACCTGGTCCGAGCCCCACAAGTCACCCCATCTTGGATTCCCCTAGGTCTCTAGTTTTCAGAAATGCACAGGTTTGGTAGGTTTCCCTAGGTGCCGGCTGAGCTAGAGGCCAAAATCTACAGGTAGGCACTTTGCAAAAAACACCTCGGTTTTCTTTCAAAAATTTGGATGTGTCCACGTTGCACTTTGGGGTGTTTCCTGTCGCGTGCGCTAGGCCTACCCACACAAGTGAGGTATCATTTTTATCGGGAGACTTGAGGGAACGCTGGGTGGAAGGAAATTTGTGGCTCCTCTCAGATTCCACAACTTTCTGCCACAGAAATGTGAGGAACATGTGTTTTTTTAGCCAAAGTTTGAGGTTTGCAAACGATTCTGGGTAACAGAACCTGGTCCGAAACCCACAAGTCACCCCATCTTGGATTCCCCTAGGTCTCTAGTTTTCAGAAATGCACAGGTTTGGTAGGTTTCCCTAGGTGCCGGCTGAGCTAGAGGCCAAAATCTACAGGTAGGCACTTTGCAAAAACACCTCTGTTTTCATTAAAAAATTTGGATGTGTCCACGTTGCGCTTTGGGGCGTTTCCTGTCGCGGGCGGTAGGCCTACCCACACAAGTGAGGTATCATTTTTATCGGGAGACTTGGGGGAACTCTGGGTGGAAAGAAATTTGTGGCTCCTCTTAGATTCCAGAACTTTCTGCCACAGAAATGTGAAGAACATGTGTTTTTTAGCCAAATTTTGAGGTTTGCAAAGGATTCTGGGTAACAGAACCTGGTCCGAGCCCCACAAGTCACCCCATCTTGGATTCCCCTAGGTCTCTAGTTTTCAGAAATGCACAGGTTTGGTAGGTCTCCCTAGGTGCCGGCTGAGCTAGAGGCCAAAATCTACAGGTAGGCACTTTGCAAAAAACACCTCTGTTTTCTTTCAAAAATTTGGATGTGTCCACGTTGCGCTTTGGGGCGTTTCCTGTCGCGGGCGCTAGGCCTACCCACACAAGTGAGGTATCATTTTTATCGGGAGACTTGGGGGAACGCTGGGTGGAAAGAAATTTGTGGCTCCTCTCAGATTCCAGAACTTTCTGCCACAGAAATGTGAGGAACATGTGTTTTTTAGCCAAATTTTGAGGTTTGCAAAGGATTCTGGGTAACAGAACCTGGTCCGAGCCCCACAAGTCACCCCATCTTGGATTCCCCTTGGTTTCTAGTTTTCAGAAATGCACAGGTTCGGTAGGTTTCCCTAGGTGCCGGCTGAGCTAGAGGCCAAAATCTACAGGTAGGCACTTTGCAAAAAACACCTCTTTTTTCTTTCAAAAATTTGGATGTGTCCACGTTGCACTTTGGGGCGTTTCCTGTCGCGGGCGCTAGGCCTATCCACACAAGTGAGGTATCATTTTTATCGGGAGACTTGGGGGAACGCTGGGTGGAAGGAAATTTGTGGCTCCTCTCAGATTCCAGAACTTTCTGCCACAGAAATGTGAGGAACATGTGTTTTTTAGCCAAATTTTGAGGTTTGCAAAGGATTCTGGGTAACAGAACCTGGTCCCAAACCCACAAGTCACCCCATCTTGGATTCCCCTAGGTCTCTAGTTTTCAGAAATGCACAGGTTTGGTAGGTTTCCCTAGGTGCCGGCTGAGCTAGAGGCCAAAATCTACAGGTAGGCACTTTGCAAAAAACACCTCTGTTTTCTTTCAAAAATTTGGATGTGTCCACGTTGCGCTTTGGGGCGTTTCCTGTCGCGGGCGCTAGGCCTACCCACACAAGTGAGGTATCATTTTTATCGGGAGACTTGGGGGAACGCTGGGTGGAAAGAAATTTGTGGCTCCTCTCAGATTCCAGAACTTTCTGCCACAGAAATGTGAGGAACATGTGTTTTTTAGCCAAATTTTGAGGTTTGCAAAGGATTCTGGGTAACAGAACCTGGTCCGAGCCCCACAAGTCACCCCATCTTGGATTCCCCTTGGTCTCTAGTTTTCAGAAATGCACAGGTTCGGTAGGTTTCCCTAGGTGCCGGCTGAGCTAGAGGCCAAAATCTACAGGTAGGCACTTTGCAAAAAACACCTCTTTTTTCTTTCAAAAATTTGGATGTGTCCACGTTGCACTTTGGGGCGTTTCCTGTCTCGGGCGCTAGGCCTACCCACACAAGTGAGGTATCATTTTTATCGGGAGACTTGGGGGAACGCTGGGTGGAAGGAAATTCGTGGCTCCTCTCAGATTCCAGAACTTTCTGCCACAGAAATGTGAGGAACATGTGTGTTTTTAGCCAAATTTTGAGGTTTGCAAAGGATTCTGGGTAACAGAACCTGGTCCGAGCCTTACAAGTCACCCCATCTTGGATTCCCCTAGGTCTCTAGTTTTCAGAAATGCACAGGTTTGGTAGGTTTCCCTAGGTGCCGGCTGAGCTAGAGGCCAAAATCTACAGGTAGGCACTTTTCAAAAAACACCTCTGTTTTCTTTCAAAACTTTGGATGTGTCCACGTTGCGCTTTGGGGCGTTTCCTGATGCGGGCGCTAGGCCTACCCACAAAAGTGAGGTATCATTTTTATCCGGAGACTTGGGGGAACGCTGGGTGGAAGGAAATTTGTGGCTCCTCTCAGATTCCACAACTTTCTGCCACAGAAATGTGAGGAACATGTGTTTTTTTAGCCAAATTTTGAGGTTTGCAAAGGATTCTGGGTAACAGAACCTGGTCCGAGCCCCACAAGTCACCCCATCTTGGATTCCCCTAGGTCTCTAGTTTTCAGAAATGCACAGATTTGGTAGGTTTCCCTAGGTGCCGGCTGAGCTAGAGGCCAAAATCTACAGGTAGGCACTTTTCAAAAAACATCTCTGTTTTCTTTCAAAAATTTGGATGTGTCCACGTTGCGCTTTGGGGTGTTTCCTGTCGCGGGCGCTAGGCCTACCCACACAAGTGAGGTATCATTTTTATCGGGAGACTTGGGGGAACGTTGGGTGGAAAGAAATTTGTGGCTCCTCTCAGATTCCAGAACTTTCTGCCACAGAAATGTGAGGAACATGTGATTTTTAGCCAAATTTTGAGGTTTGCAAAGGATTCTGAGTAACAGAACCTGGTCCGAGCCCCACAAGTCACCCCATCTTGGATTCCCCTAGGTCTCTAGTTTTCAGAAATGCACAGGTTTGGTAGGTTTCCCTAGGTGCCGGCTGAGCTAGAGGCCAAAATCTACAGGTAGGCACTTTGCAAAAAACACCTCGGTTTTCTTTCAAAAATTTGGATGTGTCCACGTTGCACTTTGGAGTGTTTCCTGTCGCGTGCGCTAGGCCTACCCACACAAGTGAGGTATCATTTTTATCGGGAGACTTGAGGGATCGCTGGGTGGAAGGAAATTTGTGGCTCCTCTCAGATTCCACAACTTTCTGCCACAGAAATGTGAGGAACATGTGTTTTTTTAGCCAAAGTTTGAGGTTTGCAAAGGATTCTGGGTAACAGAACCTGGTCCGAAACCCACAAGTCACCCTATCTTGGATTTCCCTAGGTCTCTAGTTTTCAGAAATGCACAGGTTTGGTAGGTTTCCCTAGGTGCCGGCTGAGCTAGAGGCCAAAATCTACAGGTAGGCACTTTGCAAAAAACACCTCTGTTTTCTTTCAAAAATTTGGATGTGTCCACTTTGCGCTTTGGGGCGTTTCCTGTCGCGGGCGCTAGGCCTACCCACACAAGTGAGGTATCATTTTTATCGGGAGACTTGGGGGAACTCTGGGTGTAAAGAAATTTGTGGCTCCTCTTAGATTCCAGAACTTTCTGCCACAGAAATGTGAAGAACATGTGTTTTTTAGCCAAATTTTGAGGTTTGCAAAGGATTCTGGGTAACAGAACCTGGTCCGAGCCCCACAAGTCACCCCATCTTGGATTCCCCTAGGTCTCTAGTTTTCAGAAATGCACAGGTTTGGTAGGTCTCCCTAGGTGCCGGCTGAGCTAGAGGCCAAAATCTACAGGTAGGCACTTTGCAAAAAACACCTCTGTTTTCTTTCAAAAATTTGGATGTGTCCACGTTGCGCTTTGGGGCGTTTCCTGTCGCGGGCGCTAGGCCTACCCACACAAGTGAGGTATCATTTTTATCGGGAGACTTGGGGGAACGCTGGGTGGAAAGAAATTTGTGGCTCCTCTCAGATTCCAGAACTTTCTGCCACAGAAATGTGAGGAACATGTGTTTTTTAGCCAAATTTTGAGGTTTGCAAAGGATTCTGGGTAACAGAACCTGGTCCGAGCCCCACAAGTAACCCCATCTTGGATTCCCCTTGGTCTCTAGTTTTCAGAAATGCACAGGTTCGGTAGGTTTCCCTAGGTGCCGGCTGAGCTAGAGGCCAAAATCTACAGGTAGGCACTTTGCAAAAAACACCTCTTTTTTCTTTCAAAAATTTGGATGTGTCCACGTTGCACTTTGGGGCGTTTCCTGTCGCGGGCGCTAGGCCTACCCACACAAGTGAGGTATCATTTTTATCGGGAGACTTGGGGGAACGCTGGGTGGAAGGAAATTTGTGGCTCCTCTCAGATTCCAGAACTTTCTGCCACAGAAATGTGAGGAACATGTGTTTTTTAGCCAAATTTTGAGGTTTGCAAAGGATTCTGGGTAACAGAACCTGGTCCGAGCCCCACAAGTCACCCCATCTTGGATTCCCCTAGGTCTCTAGTTTTCAGAAATGCACAGGTTTGGTAGGTTTCCCTAGGTGCCGGCTGAGCTAGAGGCCAAAATCTACAGGTAGGCACTTTGCAAAAAACACCTCTGTTTTCTTTCAAAAATTTGGATGTGTCCATGTTGCGCTTTGGGGCATTTCCTGTCGCGGGCGCTAGGCCTACCCACACAAGTGAGGTATCATTTTTATCGGGAGACTTGGGGGAATGCTGGGTGGAAAGAAATTTGTGGCTCCTCTCAGATTCCAGAACTTTCTGCCACAGAAATGTGAGGAACATGTGTTTTTTAGCCAAATTTTGAGGTTTGCAAAGGATTCTGGGTAACAGAACCTGGTCCGAGCCCCACAAGTCACCCCATTTTGGATTCCCCTAGGTCTCTAGTTTTCAGAAATGCACAGGTTTGGTAGGTTTCCCTAGGTGCCGGCTGAGCTAGAGGCCAAAATCTACAGGTAGGCACTTTGCAAAAAACACCTCTGTTTTCTTTCAAAAATTTGGATGTGTCCACGTTGCACTTTGGGGCGTTTCCTGTCGCGTGCGCTAGGCCTACCCACACAAGTGAGGTATCATTTTTATCGGGAGACTTGGGGGAACGCTGGGTGGAAGGAAATTTGTGGCTCCTCTCAGATTCCAGAACTTTCTGCCACAGAAATGTGAGGAACATGTGTTTTTTTAGCCAAAGTTTGAGGTTTGCAAAGGATTCTGGGTAACAGAACCTCTTCCGAAACCCACAAGTCACCCCATCTTGGATTCCCCTAGGTCTCTAGTTTTAAGAAATGCACAGGTTTGGTAGGTTTCCGTAGGTGCCGGCTGAGCTAGAGGCCAAAATCTACAGGTAGGCACTTTTCAAAAAACACCTCTGTTTTCTTTCAAAACTTTGGATGTGTCCACATTGCGCTTTGGGGCGTTTCCTGATGCGGGCGCTAGGCCTACCCACAAAAGTGAGGTATCATTTTTATCCGGAGACTTGGGGGAATGCTGGGTGGAAGGAAATTTGTGGCTCCTCTCAGATTCCACAACTTTCTGCCACAGAAATGTGAGGAACATGTGTTTTTTTAGCCAAATTTTGAGGTTTGCAAAGGATTCTGGGTAACAGAACCTGGTCCGAGCCCCACAAGTCACCCCATCTTGGATTCCCCTAGGTCTCTAGTTTTCAGAAATGCACAGATTTGGTAGGTTTCCCTAGGTGCCGGCTGAGCTAAAGGCCAAAATCTACAGGTAGGCACTTTTCAAAAAACACCTCTGTTTTCTTTCAAAAATTTGGATGAGTCCACGTTGCGCTTTGGGGTGTTTCCTGTTGCGGGCGCTAGGCCTACCCACACAAGTGAGGTATCATTTTTATCGGGAGACTTGGGGGAACGTTGGGTGGAAAGAAATTTGTGGCTCCTCTCAGATTCCAGAACTTTCTGCCACAGAAATGTGAGGAACATGTGATTTTTAGCCAAATTTTGAGGTTTGCAAAGGATTCTGAGTAACAGAACCTGGTCCGAGCCCCACAAGTCACCCCATCTTTGATTCCCCTTGGTCTCTAGTTTTCAGAAATGCACAGGTTTGGTAGGTTTCCCTAGGTGCCGGCTGAGCTAGAGGCCAAAATCTACAGGTAGGCACTTTGCAAAAAACACCTCGGTTTTCTTTCAAAAATTTGGATGTGTCCACGTTGCACTTTGGGGTGTTTCCTGTCGCGTGCGCTAGGCCTACCCACACAAGTGAGGTATCATTTTTATCGGGAGACTTGGGGGAACGCTGGGTGGAAGGAAATTTGTGGCTCCTCTCAGATTCCACAACTTTCTGCCACAGAAATGTGAGGAACATGTGTTTTTTTAGCCAAAGTTTGAGGTTTGCAAAGGATTCTGGGTAACAGAACCTGGTCCGAAACCCACAAGTCACCCTATCTTGGATTCCCCTAGGTCTCTAGTTTTCAGAAATGCACAGGTTTGGTAGGTTTCCCTAGGTGCCGGCTGAGATAGAGGCCAAAATCTACAGGTAGGCACTTTGCAAAAAACACCTCTGTTTTCTTTAAAAAATTTGGATGTGTCCACGTTGCGCTTTGGGGCGTTTCCTGTCGCGGGCGCTAAGCCTACCCACACAAGTGAGGTATCATTTTTATCGGGAGACTTGGGGGAACGCTGGGTGGAAAGAAATTTGTGGCTCCTCTCAGATTCCAGAACTTTCTGCCACAGAAATGTGAGGAACATGTGTTTTTTAGCCAAATTTTGAGGTTTGCAAAGGATTCTGGGTAACAGAACCTGGTCCCAAACCCACAAGTCACCCCATCTTGGATTCCCCTAGGTCTCTAGTTTTCAGAAATGCACAGGTTTGGTAGGTTTCCCTAGGTGCCGGCTGAGCTAGAGGCCAAAATCTACAGGTAGGCACTTTGCAAAAAACACCTCTGTTTTCTTTCAAAAATTTGGATGTGTCCATGTTGCGCTTTGGGGCATTTCCTGTCGCGGGCGCTAGGCCTACCCACACAAGTGAGGTATCATTTTTATCGGGAGACTTGGGGGAATGCTGGGTGGAAAGAAATTTGTGGCTCCTCTCAGATTCCAGAACTTTCTGCCACAGAAATGTGAGGAACATGTGTTTTTTAGCCAAATTTTGAGGTTTGCAAAGGATTCTGGGTAACAGAACCTGGTCCGAGCCCCACAAGTCACCCCATCTTGGATTCCCCTTGGTTTCTAGTTTTCAGAAATGCACAGGTTCGGTAGGTTTCCCTAGGTGCCGGCTGAGCTAGAGGCCAAAATCTACAGGTAGGCACTTTGCAAAAAACACCTCTTTTTTCTTTCAAAAATTTGGATGTGTCCACGTTGCACTTTGGGGCGTTTCCTGTCGCGGGCGCTAGGCCTATCCACACAAGTGAGGTATCATTTTTATCGGGAGACTTGGGGGAACGCTGGGTGGAAGGAAATTTGTGGCTCCTCTCAGATTCCAGAACTTTCTGCCACAGAAATGTGAGGAACATGTGTTTTTTAGCCAAATTTTGAGGTTTGCAAAGGATTCTGGGTAACAGAACCTGGTCCCAAACCCACAAGTCACCCCATCTTGGATTCCCCTAGGTCTCTAGTTTTCAGAAATGCACAGGTTTGGTAGGTTTCCCTAGGTGCCGGCTGAGCTAGAGGCCAAAATCTACAGGTAGGCACTTTGCAAAAAACACCTCTGTTTTCTTTCAAAAATTTGGATGTGTCCACGTTGCGCTTTGGGGCGTTTCCTGTCGCGGGCGCTAGGCCTACCCACACAAGTGAGGTATCATTTTTATCGGGAGACTTGGGGGAACGCTGGGTGGAAAGAAATTTGTGGCTCCTCTCAGATTCCAGAACTTTCTGCCACAGAAATGTGAGGAACATGTGTTTTTTAGCCAAATTTTGAGGTTTGCAAAGGATTCTGGGTAACAGAACCTGGTCCGAGCCCCACAAGTCACCCCATCTTGGATTCCCCTTGGTTTCTAGTTTTCAGAAATGCACAGGTTCGGTAGGTTTCCCTAGGTGCCGGCTGAGCTAGAGGCCAAAATCTACAGGTAGGCACTTTGCAAAAAACACCTCTTTTTTCTTTCAAAAATTTGGATGTGTCCACGTTGCACTTTGGGGCGTTTCCTGTCGCGGGCGCTAGGCCTATCCACACAAGTGAGGTATCATTTTTATCGGGAGACTTGGGGGAACGCTGGGTGGAAGGAAATTTGTGGCTCCTCTCAGATTCCAGAACTTTCTGCCACAGAAATGTGAGGAACATGTGTTTTTTAGCCAAATTTTGAGGTTTGCAAAGGATTCTGGGTAACAGAACCTGGTCCCAAACCCACAAGTCACCCCATCTTGGATTCCCCTAGGTCTCTAGTTTTCAGAAATGCACAGATTTGGTAGGTTTCCCTAGGTGCCGGCTGAGCTAGAGGCCAAAATCTACAGGTAGGCACTTTTCAAAAAACACCTCTGTTTTCTTTCAAAAATTTGGATGTGTCCACGTTGCGCTTTGGGGTGTTTCCTGTCGCGGGCGCTAGGCCTACCCACACAAGTGAGGTATCATTTTTATCGGGAGACTTGGGGGAACGTTGGGTGGAAAGAAATTTGTGGCTCCTCTCAGATTCCAGAACTTTCTGCCACAGAAATGTGAGGAACATGTGTTTTTTAGCCAAATTTTGAGGTTTGCAAAGGATTCTGGGTAACAGAACCTGGTCCGAGCCCCACAAGTCACCCCATCTTGGATTCCCCTAGGTCTCTAGTTTTCAGAAATGCACAGGTTTGGTAGGTTTCCCTAGGCGCCGGCTGAGCTAGAGGCCAAAATCTACAGGTAGGCACTTTGCAAAAAACACCTCTGTTTTCTTTAAAAAATTTGGATGTGTCCACGTTGCACTTTGGGGCGTTTCCTGTCGCGTGCGCTAGGCCTACCCACACAAGTGAGGTATCATTTTTATCGGGAGACTTGGGGGAACGCTGGGTGGAAGGAAATTTGTGGCTCCTCTCAGATTCCAGAACTTTCTGCCACAGAAATGTGAGGAACATGTGTTTTTTTAGCCAAAGTTTGAGGTTTGCAAAGGATTCTGGGTAACAGAACCTCGTCCGAAACCCACAAGTCACCCCATCTTGGATTCCCCTAGGTCTCTAGTTTTAAGAAATGCACAGGTTTGGTAGGTTTCCGTAGGTGCCGGCTGAGCTAGAGGCCAAAATATACAGGTAGGCACTTTTCAAAAAACACCTCTGTTTTCTTTCAAAACTTTGGATGTGTCCACGTTGCGCTTTGGGGCGTTTCCTGATGCGGGCGCTAGGCCTACCCACAAAAGTGAGGTATCATTTTTATCCGGAGACTTGGGGGAACGCTGGGTGGAAGGAAATTTGTGGCTCCTCTCAGATTCCACAACTTTCTGCCACAGAAATGTGAGGAACATGTGTTTTTTTAGCCAAATTGTGAGGTTTGCAAAGGATTCTGGGTAACAGAACCTGGTCCGAGCCCCACAAGTCACCCCATCTTGGATTCCCCTAGGTCTCTAGTTTTCAGAAATGCACAGATTTGGTAGGTTTCCCTAGGTGCCGGCTGAGCTAGAGGCCAAAATCTACAGGTAGGCACTTTTCAAAAAACACCTCTGTTTTCTTTCAAAAATTTGGATGCGTCCACGTTGCGCTTTGGGGTGTTTCCTGTCGCGGGCGGTAGGCCTACCCACACAAGTGAGGTATCATTTTTATCGGGAGACTTGGGGGAACGTTGGGTGGAAAGAAATTTGTGGCTCCTCTCAGATTCCAGAACTTTCTGCCACAGAAATGTGAGGAACATGTGATTTTTAGCCAAATTTTGAGGTTTGCAAAGGATTCTGAGTAACAGAACCTGGTCCGAGCCCCACAAGTCACCCCATCTTGGATTCCCCTAGGTCTCTAGTTTTCAGAAATGCACAGGTTTGGTAGGTTTCCCTAGGTGCCGGCTGAGCTAGAGGCCAAAATCTACAGGTAGGCACTTTGCAAAAAACACCTCGGTTTTCTTTCAAAAATTTGGATGTGTCCACGTTGCACTTTGGGGTGTTTCCTGTCGCGTGCGCTAGGCCTACCCACACAAGTGAGGTATCATTTTTATCGGGAGACTTGGGGGAACGCTGGGTGGAAGGGAATTTGTGGCTCCTCTCAGATTCCACAACTTTCTGCCACAGAAATGTGAGGAACATGTGTTTTTTTAGCCAAAGTTTGAGGTTTGCAAAGGATTCTGGGTAACAGAACCTGGTCCGAAACCCACAAGTCACTCTATCTTGGATTCCCCTAGGTCTCTAGATTTCAGAAATGCACAGGTTTGGTAGGTTTCCCTAGGTGCCGGCTGAGCTAGAGGCCAAAATCTACAGGTAGGCACTTTGCAAAAAACACCTCTGTTTTCTTTCAAAAATTTGGATGTGTCCACGTTGCGCTTTGGGGCGTTTCCTGTCGCGGGCGCTAGGCCTACCCACACAAGTGAGGTATCATTTTTATCGGGAGACTTGGGGGAACGCTGGGTGGAAAGAAATTTGTGGCTCCTCTCAGATTCCAGAACTTTCTGCCACAGAAATGTGAGGAACATGTGTTTTTTAGCCAAATTTTGAGGTTTGCAAAGGATTCTGGGTAACAGAACCTGGTCCGAGCCCCACAAGTCACCCCATCTTGGATTCCCCTTGGTCTCTAGTTTTCAGAAATGCACAGGTTCGGTAGGTTTCCCTAGGTGCCGGCTGAGCTAGAGGCCAAAATCTACAGGTAGGCACTTTGCAAAAAACACCTCTTTTTTCTTTCAAAAATTTGGATGTGTCCACGTTGCACTTTGGGGCGTTTCCTGTCGCGGGCGCTAGGCCTACCCACACAAGTGAGGTATCATTTTTATCAGGAGACTTGGGGGAACGCTGGGTGGAAGGAAATTTGTGGCTCCTCTCAGATTCCAGAACTTTCTGCCACAGAAATGTGAGGAACATGTGTTTTTTAGCCAAATTTTGAGGTTTGCAAAGGATTCTGGGTAACAGAACCTGGTCCCAAACCCACAAGTCACCCCATCTTGGATTCCCCTAGGTCTCTAGTTTTCAGAAATGCACAGGTTTGGTAGGTTTCCCTAGGTGCCGGCTGAGCTAGAGGCCAAAATCTACAGGTAGGCACTTTGCAAAAAACACCTCTGTTTTCTTTCAAAAATTTGGATGTGTCCACGTTGCGCTTTCGGGCATTTCCTGTCGCGGGCGCTAGGCCTACCCACACAAGTGAGGTATCATTTTTATCGGGAGACTTGGGGGAACGCTGGGTGGAAGGAAATTTGTGGCTCCTCTCAGATTTCAGAACTTTCTGCCACAGAAATGTGAGGAACATGTGTTTTTTTAGCCAAAGTTTGAGATTTGCAAAGGATTCTGGGTAACAGAACCTCGTCCGAAACCCACAAGTCACCCCATCTTGGATTCCCCTAGGTCTCTAGTTTTAAGAAATGCACAGGTTTGGTAGGTTTCCATAGGTGCCGGTTGAGCTAGAGGCCAAAATCTACAGGTAGGCACTTTGCAAGAAACAACTCTGTTTTCTTTCAAAAATTTGGATGTGTTCACGTTGCGCTTTGGGGCGTTTCCTGTCGCGTGCGCTAGGCCTACCCACACAAGTGAGGTATCATTTTTATCGGGAGACTTGGGGGAACGCTGGGTGGAAGGAAATTTGTGGCTCCTCTCAGATTCCAGAACTTTCTGCCACAGAAATGTGAGGAACATGTGATTTTTTAGCCACATTTTGAGGTTTGCAAAGGATTCTGGGTAACAGAACCTGGTCTGAGCCCCACAAGTCACACCATCTTGGATTCCCCTAGGTCTCTAGTTTTCAGAAATGCACAGGTTTGGTAGGTTTCCCTAGGTGCCGGCTGAGCTAGAGGCCAAAATCTACAGGTAGGCACTTTGCAAAATACACCTCTGTTTTCTTACAAAACTTTGGATGTGTCCACGTTGCGCTTTGGGGCGTTTCCTGATGCGGGCGCTAGGCCTACCCACACAAGTGAGGTATCATTTTTATCCGGGGACTTGGGGGAACGCTGGGTTGAAGGAAATTTGTGGATCCTCTCAGATTCCACAACTTTCTGCCACAGAAATGTGAGGAACATGTGTTTTTTTAGCCAAATTTTGAGGTTTGCAAAGGATTCTGGGTAACAGAACCTGGTCCGAGCCCCACAAGTCACCCCATCTTGGATTCCCCTATGTCTCTAGTTTTCAGAAATGCACAGGTTTGGTATGCTTCCCTAGGTGCCGGCTGAGCTAGAGGCCAAAATCTACAGGTAGGCACTTTGCAAAAAACACCCCTGTTTTCTTTCAAAAATTTGGATGTGACCACGTTGCGCTTTCGGGCATTTCCTGTCGCGGGCGCTAGGCCTACCCACACAAGTGAGGTATCATTTTTATCGGGAGACTTGGGGGAACGCTGGGTGGAAGGAAATTTGTGGCTCCTCTCAGATTTCAGAACTTTCTGCCACAGAAATGTGAGGAACATGTGTTTTTTTAGCCAAAGTTTGAGATTTGCAAAGGATTCTGGGTAACAGAACCTCGTCCGAAACCCACAAGTCACCCCATCTTGGATTCCCCTAGGTCTCTAGTTTTAAGAAATGCACAGGTTTGGTAGGTTTCCATAGGTGCCGGTTGAGCTAGAGGCCAAAATCTACAGGTAGGCACTTTGCAAGAAACAACTCTGTTTTCTTTCAAAAATTTGGATGTGTTCACGTTGCGCTTTGGGGCGTTTCCTGTCGCGTGCGCTAGGCCTACCCACACAAGTGAGGTATCATTTTTATCGGGAGACTTGGGGGAACGCTGGGTGGAAGGAAATTTGTGGCTCCTCTCAGATTCCAGAACTTTCTGCCACAGAAATGTGAGGAACATGTGATTTTTTAGCCACATTTTGAGGTTTGCAAAGGATTCTGGGTAACAGAACCTGGTCCGAGCCCCACAAGTCACACCATCTTGGATTCCCCTAGGTCTCTAGTTTTCAGAAATGCACAGGTTTGGTAGGTTTCCCTAGGTGCCGGCTGAGCTAGAGGCCAAAATCTACAGGTAGGCACTTTGCAAAAAACTCCTCTGTTTTCTTACAAAACTTTGGATGTGTCCACGTTGCGCTTTGGGGCGTTTCCTGATGCGGGCGCTAGGCCTACCCACACAAGTGAGGTATCATTTTTATCCGGGGACTTGGGGGAACGCTGGGTTGAAGGAAATTTGTGGATCCTCTCAGATTCCACAACTTTCTGCCACAGAAATGTGAGGAACATGTGTTTTTTTAGCCAAATTTTGAGGTTTGCAAAGGATTCTGGGTAACAGAACCTGGTCCGAGCCCCACAAGTCACCCCATCTTGGATTCCCCTATGTCTCTAGTTTTCAGAAATGCACAGGTTTGGTATGCTTCCCTAGGTGCCGGCTGAGCTAGAGGCCAAAATCTACAGGTAGGCACTTTGCAAAAAACACCCCTGTTTTCTTTCAAAAATTTGGATGTGTCCACGTTGCGCTTTGGGGCGTTTCCTGTCGCGGGCGCTAGGCCTACCCACACAAGTGAGGTATCATTTTTATCGGGAGACTTGGGGGAACGCTGGGTGGAAAGAAATTTGTGGCTCCTCTCAGATTCCAGAACTTTCTGCCACAGAAATGTGAGGAACATGTGTTTTTTTAGCCAAAGTTTGAGGTTTGCAAAGGATTCTGGGTAACAGAACCTGGTCCGAGGCCCACAAGTAACCCCATCTTGTATTCCCCTACGTCTCTAGTTTTCAGAAATGCACAGGTTTGGTAGGTTTCCCTAGGTGCCGGCTGAGCTAGAGGCCAAAATCTACAGGTAGGCACTTCGCAAAAAACACCTCTGTTTTCTTACAAAACTTTGGATGTGTCCACGTTGCGCTTTGGGGCGTTTCCTGATGCGGGCGCTAGGCCTACCCACACAAGTGAGGTATCATTTTTATCCGGAGACTTGGGGGAACGCCGGGTTGAAGGAAATTTGTGGCTCCTCTCAGATTCCACAACTTTCTGCCACAGAAATGTGAGGAACATGTTTTTTTTTAGCCAAATTTTGAGGTTTGCAAAGGATTCTGGGTAACAGAACCTGGTCCGAGCCCCACAAGTTACCCCATCTTGGATTCCCCTAGGTCTCTAGTTTTCAGAAATGCACAGGTTTGGTAGGTTTTCCTAGGTGCCGGCTGAGCTAGAGGCCAAAATCTACAGGTAGGCACTTTGCAAAAAACACCTCTGTTTTCTTTCAAAAATTTGGAAGTGTCCACGTTGCGCTTTGGGGCGTTTCCTGTCGCGGGCGCTAGGCCTACCCACACAAGTGAGGTATTATTTTTATCGGGAGACTTGGGGGAACTCTGGGTGGAAAGAAATTTATGGCTCCTCTTAGATTCCAGAACTTTCTGCCACAGAAATGTGAGGAACATGTGTTTTTTAGCCAAATTTTGAGGTTTGCAAAGGATTCTGGGTAACAGAACCTGGTCCGAGCCCCACAAGTCACCCCATCTTGGATTCCCCTAGGTCTCTAGTTTTCAGAAATGCACAGGTTTGGTAGGTTTCCCTAGGTGCCGGCTGAGCTAGAGGCCAAAATCTACAGGTAGGCACTTTGCAAAAAACAACTCTGTTTTCTTTCAAAAATTTGGATGTGTCCACGTTGTGCTTTGGGGTGTTTCCTGTCGCGTGCGCTAGGCCTACCCACACAAGTGAGGTATAATTTTTATCGGGAGACTTGGGGGAACGCTGGGTGGAAGGAAATTTGTGGCTCCTCTCATATTGCACAACTTTCTGCCACAGAAATGTGAGGAACATGTGTTTTTTAGCCAAATTTTGAGGTTTGCAAAGGATTCTGGGTAACAGAACCTGGTCCGAGCCCCACAAGTCACCCCATCTTGGATTCCCCTAGGTCTCTAGTTTTCAGAAATGCACAGGTTTGATAGGTTTCCCTAGGTGGCGGCTGAGCTAGAGGCCAAAATCTACAGGTAGGCACTTTGCAAAAAACACCTTTGTTTTCTTTAAAAAATTTGGATGTGTCCACGTTGTGCTTTGGGGCGTTTCCTGTCGCGGGCGCTAGGCCTACCCACACAAGTGAGGTATCATTTGTATCGGGAGACTTGGGGGAACTCTGGGTGGAAAGAAATTTGTGGCTCCTCTTAGATTCCAGAACTTTCTGCCACAGAAATGTGAGGAGCATGTGTTTTTTAGCCAAATTTTGAGGTTTGCAAAGGATTCTGGGTAACAGAACCTGGTCCGAGCCCCACAAGTCACCCCATCTTGGATTCCCCTAGGTCTCTAGTTTTCAGAAATGCACAGGTTTGGTAGGTTTCCCTAGGTGCCGGCTGAGCTAGAGGCCAAAATCTACAGGTAGGCACTTTGCAAAAAACACCTCTGTTTTCTTTCAAAAATGTGGATGTGTCCACGTTGCGCTTTGGGGCGTTTCCTGTCGCGGGCGCTAGGCCTACCCACACAAGTGAGGTATCATTTTTATCAGGAGACTTGGGGGAACGCTGGGTGGAAAGAAATTTGTGGCTCCTCTCAGATTCCAGAACTTTCTGCCACAGAAATGTGAGGAACATGTGTTTTTTAGCCAAATTTTGAGGTTTGCAAAGGATTCTGGGTAACAGAACCTGGCCCGAGCCCCACAAGTCACCCCATCTTGGATTCCCCTTGGTCTCTAGTTTTCAGAAATGCACAGGTTTGGTAGGTTTCCCTAGGTGCCGGCTGAGCTACAGGCCAAAATCTACAGGTAGGCACTTTGCAAAAAACACCTCTGTTTTCTTTCAAAAATTTGGATGTGTCCACGTTGCACTTTGGGGCGTTTCCTGTCGCGGGCGCTAGGCCTACCCACACAAGTGAGGTATCATTTTTATCGGGAGTCTTGGGGGAACGCTGGGTGGAAGGAAATTTGTGGCTCCTCTCAGATTCCAGAACTTTCTGCCACAGAAATGTGAGGAACATGTTTTTTTTTAGCCAAATTTTGAGGTTTGCAAAGGATTCTGGGTAACAGAACCTGGTCCGAGCCCCACAAGTCACCCCATCTTGGATTCCCCTAGGTCTCTAGTTTTCAGAAATGCACAGGTTTGGTAGGTTTCCCTAGGTGCCGGCTGAGCTAGAGGCCAAAATCTACAGGTAGGCACTTTGCAAAAAACACCTCTGTTTTCTTTCAAAAATTTGGATGTGTCCACGTTGCGCTTTGGGGCGTTTCCTGTCGCGGGCGCTAGGCCTACCCACACAAGTGAGGTATCATTTTTATCGGGAGACTTGGGGGAGCATAGATTCTCAAAACAAGTGTTATTGCCCCTTGTCTTTCTCTACATTTTTTCCTTCCAAATATAGGAGAGTGTGTAAAAAAGACATCTATTTGAGAAATGCCCTGTAATTCACATGCTAGTATGGTCACCCCGGAATTCAGAGATGTGCAAATAACCACTGCTCCTCAACACCTTATCTTGTGCCCTTTTTGGAAAAACAAAGGTTTTCTTGATAGCTATTTTTTATTTTTTATATTTCAGCAAATGAATTGCTGTATACCCAGTATAGAATGAAAACGCACTGCAGGGTGCAGCTCATTTATTGGCTCTGGGTTCCTCGGGTTCTTGATGAGCCTACAAGCCCTATATATCCCCGCAACCATAGGAGTCCACCAGACGTAACGGTATATTGCTTTCGATAATCTGACATTGCAGGGAAAAGTTACAGAGTAAAACGTAGAGAAAAATGTATGTTTTTTTCACCTCAATTTCAATATTTTTCTTTTTCAGTTGTTATTTTCTGTAGGAAACCCTTGTAGGATCTACACAAATGACCCCTTGCTGAATTCAGATTTTTGTCTACTTTCCAGAAATGTTTAGGTTTCTGGGATCCAGCATTGGTTTCATGCCCATTTCTGTCACTGACTGGAAGGAGGCTGAAAGCTCAAAAAATTGCAAAAATGGGGTATGTCCCAGTAAAATGCCAAAATTGTGTTGAAAAATTGGGTTTTCTGATTCAAGTCTGCCGGTTCCTGAAAGCTGGGAAGCTGCTGAGTTTAGCACTGCAGACCCTTTGTTGATGCCATTTTCAGGGGAAAAACCACAAGCCTTCTTCTGCAGCCACTTTTTCCAATTTTTTTGAAAAAAACTAAATTTTCACTGTATTTTGGGTAATTTCTTGGCCTCCTTCAGGGGAACCCACAAAGTCTGGGTACCTCTAGAATCCCTAGGATGTTGGAAAAAAAGGACGTAAATTTGGCTTGGTTAGCTTATGTGGACAAAAAGTTATGAGGGCCTAAGCGCGAACTGCCCCAAATAGGCAAAAAAAGGCCTGGCACAGGAGTGGGAAAAGGCCTGGCAGCGAAGGGGTTAACAGACATGATGAAAATGATCTCTCTTAAGCTACACCCAGCTAGGACATATGGTGGTGAGCTGACTTGTTGTCGTGTGAGTGCTCATCTCCTGTTCTTGCCCAGACTCCCTGGCATTCTTGCCACTATAATGCTACTGCTTCTCTGATGGTTATTGCAGTAAAGCTAGCCACTACTGTACAGACTGGCTGACAGATTATTTGTTTTAATGTCATTGTCTGCTACAATATCTGCTCTTCCTGCTCTTTTTCTCTCTCTGTCAGTGGCCGAGCAGCAGCTCTCTTTTTGTGTGGGAGAAGTCAGAACCATTGCGGCAGCAACTCAGAGGTAGCGCACGCAATAATCGCTGCAGAGGAACTTTCTACTATGTGTCACCTACCTTGACAGTAGCAGGCTATGTGTGGCAGAAGCATTATTTTACATTTATTGTTGAAATGGCTTATCCTTCTACAATACTGTTGTGGCTACCTTCCTAGCCACTGTGGGCCTGTCCTCTTTCCTCAGACTATTTTTCAGTCCGTCATGGTGCCTGTAAAACCTGTCCGCATTGGTGGAGGGGGCTCACCTGGCAGGTAACCCGGGGCGCAGTGGTAATATCTCACTTTAGCAAATGACAAAATGACCTGGCTCTGCTTCTAGTTCTATGATCAGCTAGCCTATGACAAAGCTGCTGTCTGCTGGCAATGCTTCACCTCTGTTCGCTGCAGAGCCCACTGCAGAGCTCACCAGGGATGCCCGTCCTTCTTCACCACTTTTTTCTCTTTCACTGTGTCCTTCTGTTGCTACTGGCCCTGAGGTACTGAGGCCCATATTTATACTTTTTGATGCAAATCAGCGCCAGGGCAGATTCGTGTCACAAAGTTTACTGCCGGCTAACGCCATTCCAACACGCCAGCTAAGCACCTTATTTATGCAATGACGTTAGTGGCGCTGCAGTCTGGTTTGCGTCAAAATAAATGACTCAAACCGGGCAGCGTAGGTGATAGGAAGACTGGGGGTTGTGCGCCACAGAGTGGTGCAAGTCAGGTTAGAGTCAAAAATATTTGTTCCAACCTGACCTGCGCCATTTTTTGACGCACAATCCCCATGGAAATTACTCCTGTCTTAGCAGTCATGCCTCCCTGCCCAATGGCCATGCTCAGGGGACTCCTGTGCCCTGGGCATAGCCATTGGGCACAGTGGCATGTAGGTGGGCCCAAGTTAGGCCCCCCATGCCACTCTAAAAAAAATAATTATACTTACCTGCACTTACCTGCACTCACCATGGATGGGTCCCCCCATCCATGGGTGTCCTCCAGGGGTGGGCTAGGGTGGCAGGGGGTGTCCCTGGGTGCAGGAATAAGAACCATGAAAAAGAGTCCACAGGTCCCTTAATGCCTGCCCTGAGCCAGGTGTTGATTTTTTACGCAAATCGCGGTTTGCGTAATTTTCTGGCACTGCCTTCCAGCCGTGCACCATTTTTGCCCGGTTGAATAAATATGGCGCACGGGTGCTTAAGTAATTTTTTGGATGGGAACGCCTACCTTGCATGTCATTAATGCAAGGCGGTTTCACGCATCCAGGCAATGACGCACACTGAGAAATGTTGACGTTAGCATGGTCTAACGTCAAAGTATAAATATGGTCTTAATTGTGCACCAAATTTGCATACAAAAATAATGCAAGTCCGGCGCAAGCAGAGTATAAATATGCCCCTAAGTGAGGTGGTCCTTGAAAAGGTCATTTCCAGCTCCTGATATTTTGCTGGTGCTTGCTTCATCCTCCAGCCTAGCTGCCAATCAATCGACATACTGCGCACAATGTTTCTTTGGCAGAGGAGCCTGCCACTGGGTTGCCATTTGCAGGTAGCACTGTTGCTCCCCCACCTGCTGTCATTATGCAGCCTCCTGCCTCCTTCACTGTCTCCTCCACTTCTGATGCTAACTTTCATGTTTTTGCTCCAGCACAGACTTCTGAGGGGGATAGTCTGTCAGACACCATCGGGAGGTGCTGGAATGTTTTTGGCTAGTGGCATTGGCAACAATGGAGGTGGCTTATCCGGTTGCATACCTCTCTATGTCTATGGCCTTGATAACTGACAATCTCATCCACATGGATTAAGGGAAGCTGTCCCAACCAACAATGATAATAACAACCACAATATTAAGGCTGCTGATTGCTCTATCTAGGGAATCACTTGATCTAAAGGCTTCCGATGGTTGAAAGAATAAGTCTGTGCAACAGTCCCCTCTGTTCGCCTTTTATGAAAATGGGTTAGTGTGAAGTCAGACTTTAAAACTTCTAAGCCATCTAAGGCTCTACCTGACTGTCATGTGAATGGGAACGTGCCTCAGTCTGTGGATGATCCTTACACCCTCATGCATAAGATATCCTCTGATATGGCAGCTGGCTCAGCTGAGCCATCGAAGGTTGATGGTGGGGTTTCTACTTCTGCATAACTCCCCTCTACCTAGCCTACCTTGCCCACATTTATTCAACTTATGCAGGTACACTGGGCAGAGGCTCAGCAACACTATGCCCAGGTAAGGAGTGATAATGCGCAGCACCCGGAGTCCGTTTCTGAAATGACCAATAAAGTCTCTACCCTTATTACACAGGTTGTGGATTTATAGCAGCGAGTGTCAGACTCAGAAGATGTTGTGTCAGCCTCTGCTCAGTGAATTTGAATCCATGGGGCCTGCCCCTCACAGCTACAATCCCAAGTTGAAGATTTAGACAATTGCCAAATACAGAACAACCTGAGAGTGTTTGGAATTCAGGAGGGCAGGAAAGGGGAAGCACCTCCTCAATTCATTATTCAATTATTTATGATAGTCAAATACAAAGGGCTCATCACCTCTCCACTACAGATGGGCAACCTTAGTCAGACAAAATGTATCCCCACCCTTTGCTGATCTATATTGACAACTTTCTATTCTGACAGGAAATCTTCTACAAGGCTCGCCCTGCCTCCTCTCTTACTGTGGACTCAGTAACCTTGTGTGTTCATTCTGACTTTTGTAAATCTACAATAGAGAGGCGTTGACAACTTCGCCCATTGATGGATCCCAAAAAAGTGGTTGGTCCTCAAGTGTTTTTACAAGAGCCTGCTCACCTGAAGATTCTCAGTGATGGCCATGTCGAATGTTGCCATACACATTCAGAGGCTACAATAATGCTCAAACTCTGGCAGGATAAAGGGGACTGTTGTTATTTTTCCTTGTTGGGGTACGTGTTAAATGTCTTGCTTACAGTTTCTGTTTTGGCTCTTAGTCAGTCTTGGTTGTGGCTGCTATGCTATATCCTTCAATTCCAAACTGTTTCAGGGCTATTGCCCAGTTGGATATCTGGGCAAGGCATGTAGCAGTTGTTACAATCTATGGCTCTAATCTTGATGACCTGGCTTTGTTTGACTGGTTGACTTTAGAGTTGTCGGCTTGGTCAGGGGAGCTGCTTCTCCTGGGGGATTTTAATTGCATGATGAATTCTGCTATTGATACTACTAACTTTGTGGCCCACCCCTCAGATATCGAAAATGCTATCAGGGCTTTACTGACAGGGAAGGCTGCAGGGGAGGATGCAATCCCGATGGAATTTTATACATTTGTTGACACAACTTACTTCCTCTGTTCCTGGTATTCGTCACTTTTATTGAGAGGGGATCTGGGGTGTTGGCGTCATGGAATCTTATGAATATAGTTGTTTTTTTAAGAAAGACAAACCATTAGAAGACAGGGGTTCTTATTGGCCGATCTCACTCATCAATTCAGATGCTAACATCTTTGCTAAGGTTCTAATGGCTCACATAGCACCTCTAATTTATAACTTAGCTTTGTTCCTTGCAGTGACATGATGTGGCATACTAATGCTACTGTGGCTATTTTTGATGTGGCTAGAAATACCGGTGCCCAGCTTGGTATGATTCTGTTGGATGCTAAGAAGGCTTTTGACAGTGTTTTGGCACTTTCTCTGGTTGGTGCTATCAGCATACAGGATTGGAATTTGGTTTATATTATCTTGAGACTCACCACAGTGGTGTCCATTACGATCCTCCTAGCCCAGCTATGCATGCAAGAGTGTGCATACAACCTATCCCCCCCTACAGTTTCAGACTGGTGGTCACTCCTTTTACAGATTAATGATCCTGAGGCTGCTATCCCTAAAGCTAGAGGCTTTAAAGCATGGGGGAGCTCTGCAGGGAAGCTTCTGTTCCAGTCACTTGTTGAATGCCCTCATTTCCTTTTTTTACTTCTTTCTTCTCTATGGTCATTTTAGTCGTGCCCTGTGCTGATTTTCAGTTATATGAGTCTATGATTGATTCTATCATTATAACAACGTTAATAACAATGTATTAGTTAAAAAAAAAAACATTAAAAAACTAAACTTAGCCGAGACTCTCTAGTAATATATTCAAGAGGACGTCCTCCCCAAGAACAAACTTGACTTTTTATACTCTCCTCTGTAGACATCTCCCCCATGTTGTTTCAAACAGCAAAAACTATTGGCGTAATTGTTGATTAAAAAATACTTCTGCAACTCCGCCTATCTAAGCAGTGCCCTGTTTTTGAGACTTGAGAGTTATACAAAAACACTAATTCCACAGTGGACAAGTGGGCCTGAGTTTTTTTTGTTCACTTTTTGCTTTGTGATTTCCCCTTTAGATAGAAAAATCCGAAATCACGCTGAAAGCTAGAAGAAATTCAGCCTGTCACAGGGATGATGAACTGTTTGAATCTGAGAAAGAGCATTTTGTTCGTGATCATTTTATGACATAATAATAAGCCTACATCTAAAAAAAACTCCGGAGGGAGACTAATTGGTTGTGTCAACACAAACATGCGGGGTGTTGCATGTTCAAACATTTACACACGAGTCACATTGGGTGCTCATTCATAGCTGCAAAAAAGATAAAATAGTGCACATAAAAGTTTATATTGCTTCTAAAACCGTTCAAGATTGCATTTACTTATTTCGCACCCAATTGCATATAATTTGAGAACGTCCTCTCATTAATATTATGGGGAATAATTACAGCAGAGTTCATAATAACTTTTGTTGGAAATAGGTTTAGTTTTCCTTCACAGCCTGGCAAACGTTCTTTATGAACATCAAAACCTGTTTTTTATTGCATACTTTATTTCTCCTGATGTAATTGATGTGTTCTAAACAGCCGCTGACGTTTTATTCGAAGCTCATTGTTTTTTCAAATGCAATTTATTTTTCTGAACCATGCATCTTGTGTTTATTTATTGAGTCTAGTCTTTTGGAAATGTTTTTAGTTCCTTGATGTGAAAGAAGGCTGTTCAGTTCAAAGCTGGTCGTAGAGATGCATCTGAAGGAGGTCTCATCACCTGCTTGCTCTTTGAAAAGCTTGTTCCCTTATTAGAAGGAATCCCACAGGTAAAGTATTTCAGTGTACCTGACCCATAAAGCTGGAGGCATGTCATGTCATTTACACATTTGCCAGGATCAGTCGACTCAGTTGTTGGAGATGCTACAGTAATATTTTTTTCTCGTCCATGCCCAGATTATAATATCCCAGAGAGAAGCTTTTTCAAAGTGTGCACCATAGGTGAAGGCTGGAAGCATGCAAGACAGATGTGGATAGGAACTCTGAGTAAAGCTTCTAATCAACGCCAATACTTATCGCGGGAAACCAGAGTAATTTTATGTAATGAAAATGCAAAGTTTACTTTTCTGCTGTAGGGACACAATTAGGGTCAGAGGTGTCTGTAATTAAAGTACAATGGCCCGTATTTATACTTTTTGACGCTAAACTGCGCTAACGCAGTTTAGCGTCAAAAAAATTAGCGCCGCCTAACGCCATTCTGAAGCGCCATGCGGGCGCCGTATTTATAGAATGGCGTTAGCCGACCGGCGCTGCCTGGTGTGCGTGAAAAAAAACCACGTACACCAGGCAGCGCCGGCGTAGGGGAAAATGGCGTATGGGCGTCTCAAAATGGGGCAAGTCAGGTTGAGTCAAAAAAATCGCCTCAACCCGATTTGTGCCATTTGTTTACGACGCCCATCCCCCATTAACATGACTCCTGTCTTAGCAAAGACAGGAGTCATGCCCCCTTGCCCAATGGCCATGCCCAGGGGACTTCTGTCCCCTGGGCATGGTCATTGGGCATAGTGGCATGTAGGGGGGCACAAATCAGGCCCCCCTATGCCACAAAAAAAATATTAAAAAATACTTACTGGAACTTACCTTAATGTCCCTGGGGTGGGTCCCTCCATCCTTGGGTGTCATCCTGGGGTGGGCAAGGGTGGCAGGGGGTTTCCCTGGGGGCAGGGGAGGGCACCTCTGGGCTCATTCTGAGCCCACAGGTCCCTTAACGCCTGCCCTGACCCAGGCGTTAAATTCAGGCGCAAATGCGGGTTTTTTTGCCCCGCCCACTCCCGGGCGTCATTTTTGCCCGGGAGTATAAATACCACGCACATGCCTGGGAGTCATTTTTTTAGACGGGAACGCCTACCTTGCATCTCATTAACGCAAGGAAGGTGTTCACGCCAAAAAATGACGCTAACTCCATGAACTTTGGCGCTAGACGCGTCTAACGCCAAAGTATAAATATGGAGTTAGTTTTGCGTCGAATTTGTGTCGAAAAAAACGACGCAAATTCGGCGCAAACGGAGTATAAATATGCCCCAATGTACTTTTTTAAACAAGTCAATTTAGCCCATGAGACAGATGTTCCAACTTCTCTAGTGTTATACCTGCCTCTCGTCCATGTCCACATTTCTAACAGAGCCTTTTAATAATACTAATTTTTCCGACACTGATCAATGTAGCTTGTCTAAATTCACAGCTAATTTCGATCACATTTTGGCCAAGTATTTTCATAAAAAGTCTTTAAGAAAAAAACAGTTTCGCCAGTATAAACAATATTGTAATGAATTGTTACTTGCATAGCTTTCAGCATCCCTGCTACATCACTTTTTTTGATTGTCGAATAAGTTACGCCGTATGTATTATTCATATGGTGCTTCAGAGCCGTGCGAAGCGCTCTGGTTTGCGGCAGTGATTGTGAGTATAGTAGAGAGGACACATGTGGATATCTACTATGGTTGCAGAAAACGTGTTGTAATTTGTGCTTGATGGAATCTGTATGGACCAGGCCATGCCTCGGCTTGAGAAAAGAAACAAGGACTATCCCTTCATTCTAAGACCTCCAAGTAGTGCTATGAAGCTTAACCTTCTGGGAATATTGAGAGCCATACAATGTCATTTTCATTTGTGACAAAAACTGGCAGTGCCCAGCTCCGCTCCAGGTACTGCTAGTTCAATAGAAGTGTAATTTGGAATCCATCCTAGAGTGGAGAATTTCTCTACTAGTCACAGGATCAACCTTTGTTATTTCCTGTTCTTTGAAACATATATGATCATATATAATCTTAGGACATGGAGTCACCTTTTGAGAGAAAAGACAGACAGATACAAAATAGTTTATTTGTACCTTAGTCTTTTAAACAAAAATACATCATCTAAAGAACAAAGGAAAACTATTAAAATCGTTTTCCAAACAGAAGTATGAAACACCATCAATTAAAATAAACTTTCTGTGTAGATACAGCCATTAGAAATCTGTCCACAGCACGTCAAATCTGAGAATTCCATACCAAATAAAAATCTTTTGGGTTCTCCTTGCATCTTAATCCCATGTCTTAATAAAACTGGTTTTAATAATTTACATCGTAAGGCCATAAAGAAGTAAACAATCAGACAAAATGTGCGATGGCGAGCAATGCACCTTAAGCCTACAGCTACAAGTGTCATCTTTTTTCAAAACCTGGTCCGCTCCCAATACTAGCGAGTGGAGTTGGTTCTGATTCGTCCCTAGTCATAATTTTAATAAAGAATTAGGAATTGAAAGACTGAGCAGCTCCATAGGAACTCTCCCATGACGTTATCAGACGATCAGTTGATGTTTTTTAGGGATAAATAAACAAAATCTTTGGCCCTTGATTCTGTCTAGCATCTAGCAATAATTCCTTCCTAGATGATAATGGACAATTCTCAGTGTAATCCAATTAGAGATAGCTTGCAATCTGTCTGAGGCAATCCCTTATTTCCCTTTCCCACCTTAATTCACTGGCCATTATTTCATTTACACAATAACTTACAATATTTAGAATTGGGGAAATCTAACTGTTTATATAACAAACAAATTCTTAGAATTTTTGTGATGCAGTTCCATGATTTTAAATTGGCTTCTACCCCAATAGCTTGGACCATTGCACATTTTGAGATTCCATGTCCTCTTGTCTTCTCTCAATATATATCTATGCCTAAGAGGGACAATCACATTGAATACTACAGGCACTGGCTTTAAAGACGGCCCGCCGAAGTCCTTTTTGAATTTCATTAGACCGTCTAAATTATCTCATGCCTGACTTTTAAAAGTATCTATATGCAAATTCCATGATAGTTTATTATCGAATGCCATAGCTGGGTATTTGTAAGATGTTACTTCCTCAACCACCTGCATGCCAATAGAGCATGTGAAGGGTTTACTTGTTTACCCAACGCTATAGTTGCAGTTTTTCCATGTTAATTACTAGGTGATTAGCCCTGCAATTATTGCTGTTAATTTCCTTTGTAGGCCAGCTTGAGTCATATCCAGGAGAGCAAGATCATCTGCATACAATAGACAAGGGACTTTGAGTGACCATGACTGAACCTTCTCTAGGGCTTCTGGGAGATCCACAAGACAAAGGACAAACAACATTTGTCAAAGCCAATTGCCTATTGGGATTTTACATGATGGAACCATCTTTATCTAATACCACCTTTGCCCAGTTCTCCCTGTGAAACTCCTTTAAAATCATCAGCAGTCCTCTCAGTACCATCAAACATTCTAAGTTATAACACAGGGTTTGTGTATTTACTAAATTCAACTATGACAGAAAATCCCAAAGCAACAATAAACGCTTTCCCTGGTTTCCATTCCTCCATAGGCAACAGCCGTTACCACTCGTTGAGTGCAGGGTTGAGTTAGGCATAGACATATGCCCAGGGCCCTGTGCTCAGCCCACTGACGTGCGGCCCCGCATCAGTGTGCAATGTGCAGCACTGCAAGGCCCACAAGAGGGGTGCCTCTCTCCTGGGCTTTGCAGTCATAAATAGTGCTGGGAGGATCAACGGAAGGGGCTTAACTCCTCTGGGCCTCACAGCACTAAACCACACCTCTGGGACTAGTACAGGGGCCCCTACTCCAGTGGGCTTTGCAGCTGCACACCACACAGGATGTTGTCCAGACGCCAAGACACCATAGATGCGAGGATCAATACGCATTTAACAGGTTTGGACTGCCTTTTTTTATCCTTTCTGCTGCCAATTCAGAGGCCCCACATGATGCTCATTGTCCCGCATTTTGGTGCCCCCACCACTTTTAAGTCTTTCAAAGGACAGGCAACAGTCAGGATTGCAGCAGTTTATTAGCTGTGAAAGAGATGCTTGGCAGTGGCAATGAGGGAGGCTGTACAGTACAGGAGGGGTCCTGTACCATGCACCTTCAGAAGCACCTTCGGCTATTAAAATGCAAATGGCCTTGGATGACCAGTGAAACCCATTTTTTATCTTCAGTTTTATATTGCACAAACTCGATCCATAGGTGTTGGAGTTCTTTACATGAGCACCGGTTGCATTATGCAAGGACATAGTACCAGGACCACTGGAATTATGAGGCAAAGGAAGACCAATTTATGCAGCTGGGTTTACTAAATTATGCAGGAAGAACATGAAAATGATGCAACAACAGTATCAGTTCACATTAGTTTGTCATTTCTACACATGTTAATGCTGTCTGGATAAAAGTTTCACTTAATTAGTACTAGTTTAACACCCAAATACATCAATATGCAAGTGAAAGGTGAAGAGTCAACCTTTTCAAAGTGCCTGCCACTGCACAAAAAAATCTGTTTGAGCTAGAAACAAACACTTTTTTATTAGAATCTGCAAATCATGCAGTGGAGTATGAAATGATGGCAAATCCATAATTATGCAAAAAACACTGCACCCACAGAATCACACAATACCAGTAGTCCTGCTTATTCCTCTGTTAGGCACAAGAATATTTAGTGGTTTGCCTAGAATCACAGGATGTTATCCCAGCACCGAGACTCAAACCTCGTTCCTTAAGTTGGGAGCTCTGGCCTTAGCACCACATCCTCTCCTACCCATGCTCAGGATCTGTCCTGAGAGTATGCTAATAGTATCTTTATCTCATATTAAACCTGTTTCAAATTTTTGCTTTATTATCAGATCAGTGGTCAAGGCACGGTGAGAGTAGTATTTGCCCAAGTTTGAATAGTTGGTTAAATTAGTAGAGCCAGAAGTTGAGTGCACTGCTACTTCACACAGAGGCTATATATTTACCACTGTACTGCTTTTAGATGACTATGCCACTTCACTGAGCACCTCTCTCTCCTTCAAGCTAATATTGAGGCCATTTTTTGAATTACATTAGCAGTTTTTATATTGAATCAAAGTATTCCCAATCTTTCCAAAAAGGGAGCAGCAGAGCAATAAGTTCAAAAAGTGATTGCGCAAGAGCACATGCAATTTGGCCAAATGGGAAGCTGGGATTAAAAACTGTGGTTCCTAGTTCCATATTTCCAACTTGTCTACTAGACCACAGCTGGGGTCTAAGTGAGTCTGATGGAAAGGCAACGGGGCTACCCCTTCCAGGGAAATGACACTCTGATAGGGGCCCTGCCCAGCTTTAGAACACAGAGTTTATTTCGACCACAAAGCTGAGATTAGTTGTCAAACATTTTAGTTCCTTGTCAAGTTCTGTAGGACTCTAGGAAGGGCCATGCCCTATCCTTGTGGTGCTGGATCATGGGAGATAGACTTGTGGGCCATTCTCCCTTGAACTTAACAGTCTGGGTCAAGCACTGCAATGCCAGAGAAGTGGGCTCTTGGTTTACATTTGATTACTTCTGAACTTCAGGTAGTATATTTTTCCAGCTGCTTCCATCTGCATACCAGTGTTGATGTCCCCACATCCCAGTCCACCTGTGAAATGAATAAATACATGGATGGGCCATTATAGAATGACTAACTGCCATTTTTTTCTTTCATTGAAGCACTGCACTGTTTTAATAAGCATGATCTGTTACCTTGCAGCATAATATGTGCTTTTCCTGGCCAGACGCTAGTGCCCCGTGAGATCATCTGAGGTCCACCAGGGAGGTCCTACCTCAATTAGCAGACATCTGCTCTACGCTATCTGTCTTTATGTTTTACACACCTCCAATTTGAGAGATTTTACTTTGTTGATGAGGCAAGGATGTTTTAGTTCTCAATTGTTAAATCCCAAAATGTTCTGTCCTATCACATGTTGACTGTGTCTTTGACCCTGTACAGCATTTCACAGCGTTACGACTAGGTATGTGCTATATAAATACTTCATGCATACATACATACATACCTAATGCAATCTGGAAACAAATTGTTAATATACGATTAAAGATATACATTTTGGAGAGAACTTGGCCGAACCTTTTCATCCATTGTGACTAATATAATGTATTTCCACTTGATAGAAATGTAAAACATATATACTTATTTTATTAATGTTTATGTTTTTCTTGTTTTACTGACATCCACACCAAGAAAGTTGCTTCTTGTGACTGCGCATTAACAACAGGCAATTAATGGCACTTCCTGTTATGTTACTTACTGTGATTTCACGTTGTAAGCAAATTGGAGGGGCCTCACACATTTATTTTCTGCCCAGGGCCCCAAAGGTCCTAGAACCAGCCTTGGCTGAGTGGCCCTCGTCAAACTCTCCCTGGTTGATTGGAATAAGGTTTTGAGAATTGACCTAGTTCTTCATGTATTGGAGCAAATCTTTAGCATAAATGTATGCTCCAACATCTATCAAACTAATTAAATGGTATGTTTTTGGACCCATCAGAATATCTTTCTTTAGTATGTGCCTAATAATTGCATCTTTTCAACTACCCAAGAATCATCTTATTTGTGTAAAGTATTTGAAAGCAATCTCAAATATTCTTGCCCACCACTCTATGATATTTTTAATTATTATAGAATGCAAGTCATCTCGACTACTAGTATGCATTAAACTAATGGCTAGGATTACTAATTATGGAGCAATCTCTTTTACTTTTATCCTGAATGCCCTTATACAGAGGTTAGATCTGGCATCCTTGCCCGGTTCCCCCTATCATTTTTGCCTTCTTGCCTCCTGTTTTGTGGATCTCGTTTTTGCTGGCTGTAGGACTCTGGGCACTTTACCAGTGCTACCCAGTGCTAAAGTGCATGTGCTCTCTACTTAAAACAATGTTATATTGACTTATCCACAGTTGGAATATTTAATGTACTTATAAGTACTTAGTAATGCATTCTACCTGTGCCCAGGCCCTGTAAATTAAATGCTAGAAATGGGCCTCCAGCACAGATTGTGCCACCCACTTCAATATTCCTTCAAACATGACACAGGCCTGCCATTGCAGAGCCTATGAGTTCCGTTTTTAAACTGCCATGCCGACCTGGCAAGTTAACACCCTTACCGGACCCAAACCTTCCTTTTTCATCCATGTAAGACACCCATAAGGTAGGCAGTAGACAGCCCTAGGGCGGGGTGCAGTGTATTTAAAAGTAAGACATATACTTTTAGGTTTTACATGTCCTAGCACTGAAAAACTCTTCAAATAATTTTTTGACTCCTGCAAGGCCTATCGCTCCCATAGGTTAGCATTGGGGTTGCCTTATTACATTTTATAAGTGTAATTTCTAATAAGAACAGATAGGACCCCCACGTTTGGTGTCTCTTGAATCACAATTTAAATTCACAACTTATGGTGTAGTGACATTTTACATTGTAATTCTGAAAATGCCACTTTTCGAAAGTTGCCATTTTCTTACTTTAACCATCTGGTGTCTTCAGTCTGTCTCTGAATATACATCTGAGTCAATGACAGCTAGGCTGTTGTGCATTTCTTCCAGACAGCCACACCTAAAAGGAGCGTAGGTGTGAAGGATGGGACAATCCACAACTCAATGGGCCATCCTTTGCAGGATGGGAGGGAGGAGCTGACACTTACAACTGATTGGGCTGTGTCCTGATCCCACACAAAGGGTTGCAGACCCCTTTTTAGTGAGTTGGAGCCAGGGCAGGAATGGCATGGACTCTGGGCACTTCAAAGGGCTTTCTTTAAAGTATCCCCCACTTCAAAGGCACTACTAGGCTGCTGTGCTTATGAAAGGACTGTCACTCTGCTGGATTCTGCAGGACTCCTGGTCTGCTGTGCTGACCTGCTGCCTTCCTAGCCTGGTAGTGAGACAGACCAGACCTGAATCTCTCCAACCCAGAACCAGGGTGACTCAGCGGGCTTGCTGGCATGCCTCTTGTTCTTCTGAATTCTCATCACCGGCTACAGCTTCTGGACCTGTCTTCAACCAGCTCCTGACCCCCACGAGGTGCCCCTCTTGTCCCGGGCCCATGAAAGTCATTTTGTGGCTCCTGAAATCACAATTGTGGGCTCTTCACGACTGCAAATGGGCCTGCTTGCACTGGAACCATGCAGCTCGCCTAAAGATTCAGCTCGAGCCACTGTAAGTTAAACTCTTGGCACAGCAAGCATTGACACTCTTAGCATTTTCTCCTAATTTGACCTAAATTAATATGCGCTATTTATTTTAATCTTTGCAGTGTATTCTGCTTTTGCTGTGTTGTAAGATCTGAGCTTCCTTACCTTCCTACTTCCTTGTGGATTTCTCAGTTTTCTTAGTTTTATTTTTAAGCTAAGGCTGTGACTGTCAAAAAATACTGCTTTCTTCATTGCACCCCTTTGCTTAATCCTCAACATGAGATGGTTCTTTTTTAACTGGATTTCTAGACAAAATACACCCTCTCAAATTATCTCCATGCTTTTTTACTGAATTTCATCCTCATCAATCATCCAAGTCTCCAGATTAATTTTCCTCTGAGTATAGGTGGAGCACATTTTGGGGAAAGCATTGGGGATGTGCAATGGGGCATATTTTGAGGAAGAGTGGCACTTGTATTCTCTTCATTTTCTTGTGTAATGTTATACATAGTTGTCAAGTTATTACAGAGAAAAAGGTTCATCTATAAGGGTTGTTCTGAATGGAGGGATGGTTATAAGTGGTGCCACTCTTGATGTCTTGTTCCTTATTTTGGTGAAGAGTTTTCATTTGGATTGTAGCTGAGTGGCTCAGTGCTATGAATTTTCATGTGGACAGAGATCTTTAAAGGAGATTCCTATTGACACAGATAGCCAGTTCAGTACCTTGAGAGATGAGGTGGCGTGGTCATGTTGGGTGAGGTTGAGAAATTCCCTGGTAGGATTCTGGATTCAGTGAAGTCTATTAAATAAACAATTGCAAGTCCCATATAAAGTCCTTTGACCTAGTAATACATCTGCTATGCAACTGTGCACTATACTTTTGTACCTTTTAGTCTGTTTGTATAAGTTGGTAGACCCCAGTGTCAAAAGCTACTGAGAGGTCATGTAGGAGGAGGGCATTAAATGTAATGTATCTGCTGCACAACTGTGCATTGTATTTCTCTGCCTTTTAGTCTGTCAAGTATAAGCTGGTAGACCAAAGTGTCAGAAGCTACTGAGAGATCATAAAGGAGGAGAACACTAAGGCGGTCATTCTGACCGCGGCGGTCGCCGCCCGCCAAGCGGTTCCCGCCGAAAGACCGCTCTGCGGTCAAAAGACCGCGGCGGCCATTCCGGCTTTCCCGCTGGGCCGGCGGGCGACCGCCAGAAGACCGCCGGCCGGCCCAGTGGGAAAGCCCCTTCAACAATGAAGCCGGCTCCGAATGGAGCCAGCGGAGTTGCAGGGGTGCGACGGGTGCAGTGGCACCCATCGCGATTTTCACTGTCTGCTTTGTGGGGCCCTGTTAGGGGGCCCCTGCACTGCCCATGCCAGTGGCATGGGCAGTGCAGGGGCCCCCAGGGGCCCCACGGCACCCGTTCCCGCCATCCTGGTTCTGGCGGTGGACACCGCCAGAAACAGGCTGGCGGGAAGGGGGTCGGAATCCCCATGGCGGTGCTGCAAGCAGCGCCGCCATGGCGGATTCCCTGGGCCAGCGGGAAACCGGCGGGAAACCGGCGGGAAACCGCCGGCTCCCCTTTTCTGACCGCGGCTTTACCGCCGCGGTCAGAATCGCCCAGGAAGCACTGCCAATCTGTTGGCGGTGCTTCCGCTGCCCTCCGCCATGGCGGTCATGGACCGCCAGGGTCAGAATGACCCCCTAAATCTGTTGGAATCTACTTGGCTGTAGAAACATCCCTGAGGGCAATTTATGCTAACATAGTAAGGCAGATAGAGGAGTTCTAGTTGGACAGTGTTTCTCAAACAACAGTACAGAATCCGAGATGTCCGCCCTTATAAGCTGTATAGGCTAGTATCAAGATCTTAAACAGCATCTTCTCTAACAGATAACCAGTTTAACCAAGGAAGATGTTTTGTGTATATCTGTGGCTTTCAATCACGGAAACATTCTCACTTCACTCTTGAAGGACCTTTGGAGTTGTGGGATGAGCTTGTCCACCAGCATGAACAGAGTTTGTCATAAGGTGTGAAAACGACAAAAGATTTCACAGTGGATTTAGGGAACGATGTTTACAATGCAGGTTTTGTTCCTGTTCAGCCTAAATTGTCAATTGATGGCTTTACCAATGTATACAATTTCATTCCTGATATAGCGATCACTGTTGTTAAACCACAGTCAAAGAAGTTTATGGTTTGGTTATAAGTTGCGGCTCTTCTAGTAAGTTGGCCACTTCGTATAGAGTTGCACAATGTTTCTGGACATTTTAGCTGTTTTTGTGCAATTCAATTGTCAACTTGCATTTCTACAGCAAGGTATACATTTAGTGACTAGGTACAAGTGTAAAAAATGAGCATAGAATAGAAATACAATGAGAAGAAATACTTTCTAAAAACATTATTGTTAGAAATGGGGTGTTGGTTGGCAGTCAGGTTACCCCCTGTCCAAGCAAGGACCCTTTCTCTAGTCAGGGTGAATCACACACAATCCAAATTATCCTGTGCCCACCCTCTGGTAGCTTGGCACTGAGCAGTCAGGCTTAAATTAGAAGTCATTGTGTAAAGTATTTGTGCAATTGATCATGCAATAACACAGTATAAACACCACAACGATACACCACACAGGTTTAGAAAAATATAGAATATTTATCTGATTAAATGCAGGTAAAAAAATCACGATCTGAAAAGTACACATTGAAATGTCACTTTAGAAAATGATGAAAATAGTCTTTCGTTCTTAAAAACAATTAGTGTCTCTTGCAAGAACAGAGTACATGGTTTGCGTCTAAATTATTCACTAGGGGCCGTAGAGGAGGAGCTGTGTAAAAAACGGGGAGGAGTGCGTCTGTTTATCCGGGTGCACACAGACGATGCCTCAAGGCTTTACCGAGGAGCCAGGGCTTTGAGTCGATTTCCGGAGTGCAGACTTGGATCCTCTTCAGGTTGCAGGGTATTTTGATGCCCCGGGAATGATGTGGAGAAATCCTGGGAGTGCAGGAGGAAGTCACAGGAGCTTCATAGACCTGTGGGTGATGCGGGGAAATTTCTGTTGCACTGCAGGCACTACGTCAATTCTTCTCACAGGAAGTCGGGCTGCGTCATTCCTGCTCGGCTATGCGTTGATCCAGTGGGCTGTGTGTTGAAGTTCCTGTTGCAACGCTGGCACTGCTTTGATCTCCACTCGGAGAGCCAGGATGCGTTGTTCCAGTTCAGCATACTGTGATTTTATCACGCAATGCAGGTTGTGCATCTTTCTGGCAGGCTGTGTGTCGTTTTTTCACTGCACAAGAAGTTATTTGCAAGATTAAGTCTTTTTGGCCCTGAGACTTCAAGGAACAGGAAGCAAACTCTATCCAAGCCAAAGGAGAGCACTTCTTAGCAGAGCCATAGGGTAACAAGGCAGCAGGGCAATAGCAGGGAGGGCATCCAGACAGTTCCTCTTGGCATGTTGCAGGTTCTGGTTCAGAGGTTCTTCACCAGTGGTATCTTGTCCAGAAGTGTCTGAGTTGGTAGGGTCAGAGGCCCTGTTTACATACCCAAATGTGTCTTTGAAGTGGGGGAGACTCCAAAGAGTGGCTTAGAAGTGCACAAGGTCCCCTTTCAGTTCTATCCTGTCTGCCAGGGTCCCAGTAGGGGGGGTGGTAGTCCATTGTGTGAGGGCAGGCCACTGTCCTTTGACATGTAAGTGTCAGGCCCTCCACCTTCCCAGCCCAGAAAGACCCATTCAGTATGCAGATGTGTGCAGGTGTGACTGAGCATCCTGTGTTTTGGGTTGTCTGAGTGAAATGCACAAGGGAGCTGTCAAGTAACCCAGCCAGACGTGGATTGTAGGGGCACAGAAGGATTTAAGTGCAGAGGAATGCTCACTTTCTAAAAGTGCCATTTCCTAAACAGTAATATTAAATCCAATGTCACCAGTTAGCAGGATTTTGTAGCACCATTCTGGCCGTACTCCTTTCAGATCAGAATCTACCACTCTAACAGTATATGAGGGTAGCCCTAATGTTAGCCTATGAAAGGAGCAGGCCTCACAGCAGTGAAAAACGAATTTAGAAGTTTTATACTACCACGAAATATAAACTACACAGGTATATGTCCTGCCTTTTACCTACATAGCACCCTGCCCTATGAGTTACCTACGGGAGTTTAAGGCTTGGCAGGTACTTTTAAATGCCAAGTCGAAGTGGCAGTGAAACTGCACAAACAGGCCTTGCAATGGCAGGCCTGAGACATGGTTAAGGGGCTACTTACGTGGGTGGCACAATCAGTGCTGCAGGCCCACTAAAAGGATTTAATCTACATTCCCTGGGCACTTATAGTGCACTTTACTAGGGACTTATAAGTAAATTATATAAGTCAATTGGGTATGATCCAATGTCACCATGTTTTAAGGGAGACAGCATGTGCACTTTAGCACTGGTTAGCAGTGGTAAAGTACGCAGAGTCCTAAAACCAGCAAAAACAGTGTCCAAAAAGTGGAGGGAGGCAGGCAAAACGTTAGGGCCCATATTTATACTTTTTGACGCTAAACTGCACTAACGCAGTTTAGCGTCAAAATATTTAGCGCCGTCTAACGCCATTCTGAAGCGCCATGCGGGCGCCGTATTTATGGAATGGCGTTAGCCGGCGCTAGCAGACCGGCGCTGCCTGGTGTGCGTGGAAAAAAAACACTTAGACCAGGCAGCGCCAGCGTAGGGGGAAAATGGCGTTAGGGCGTCTTAAAATGGGGCAAGTCAGGTTGAGGCAAAAAAATCGCCTCAACCCGATTTGCGCCATTATTTTCGACGCCCAGACGCCATTTAAATGACTCCTGTCTTAGTAAAGACAGGAGTCATGCCCCCTTGCCCAATGGCCATGCCCAGGGGACTTATGTCCCCTGGGCATGGTCATTGGGCATAGTGGCATGTAGGGGGGCACAAATAAGGCCCCCCTATGCCACCAAAGAAAATTAAAAAATATAAAAATGTATACTTACCTGAACTTACCTGAATGTCCCTGGGGTGGGTCCCTCCATCCTTGGGTGTCCTCCTGGGGTGGGCAGGGGTGGCAGGGGGGGTCCCTGGGGGCAGGGGAGGGCACCTGTGGGCTCATTTTAAGCCCACAGGCCCCTTAACACCTACCCTGACCCAGGCGTTAAAAAGTGGCGCAAATGCAGGGTTTTTTGACCCGCCAACTCCCGGGTGTGATTTTTGCCCGGGAGTATAAATACGACGCATTTGCGTCGCCGTCATTTTTTTAGACGGGAACGCCTTCCTTGCATCTCATTAACGCAAGGAAGGCGTTCACGCAAAAAATTACGCTATTTGCCCATACTTTGGCGCTAGACGCGTCTAACGCCAAAGTATAAATATGGCGTTCGTTTTGCGCCAAATTTGCGTCGAAAAAAACGACGCTAATTCGGCGCAAATGGAGTATAAATACGGGCCTAGGGGTGACCACCTTGAGGCTGTCAGGTCTAGCAATTAAAAAATTTAGAAAACATTTTATTTATGCATATTTTAATCTTAACACAAATATGATTTGCTTTATTTTATAAAACCAAGTCATTGAAATAATAAAAGTGAATGCTAAGACTTGCATTGTGATAACGTGATTATGTGCCAGAATTCACAAGGCTTGAAATGACAGTACTGTAAAAATCTCAAAAAGCCCCCTCCGTCTTGTAACAGCAAAGGTTTCTTTAATACAGTAACACCAAGCTGATCAAGAGGTAAAAGTATTTGCTATGGGACTAAGGGTGAAACAATGAGAGTACTGAAAATGTTGAGGGTAACAATGAGCTACTTTAATCAGAAGCCAAGGAAAGCAAAGCTGCATTCAGAGGAGTACTCCATGCAGAAAGTTTACCCTTCTCATAAGCACACCTCCAGCCAAAAAGCCCATTCCTGCTCATTTATACTTGCTAAACCCTTGGACATGTGTTCAGGACAAGGTGACCAGTAAAGATCCAATCATAGCCCGTTCCAGGAGTGGCTCACAGTGCTAACTGGGGGCCGGGTGGCACAGGGGTGGTGGGAGTGTGAAATTAATTTAAAAAATAAATAAATAAACTTACCTTCATCATTGCTGCCATTAGTGCCACTCCTCTAATGCAGGCTGCATTCACAGGCTCCCAGCCTGCCCTGCTGCCAGTCCTGACACTGCTCAAAGCAGCTTTAGGATTGGCTTGGAGCGCGCTGCCAGGGCACTTCCTGGCAGACTGGGAGCCTGTTCCTGCTCTCTCCAGAGCAACAAGATAATGCCGGTCTGGAGAGAGCCTACTGTGTATGTGTGTTTGGGCGGCCTGAGACGGCTGGCCGAACATACATGCACAGTGAGGGGGAGTGCTGTGCACTCCCCCTCAGTGCTTGTCAAGCCTGTGGCCCAAAAAATAAAAATAAACATAGCTTATTATCTTTTTTTGGTAAAAGGTTTTGCAGCTGTTGGTGGGGGGTGACACTCCTCCGTCCTAGTGGAGGGGCCGCAACTGGACCGTCCAATAGGTAAGAGAAATTCCAAGAGATGTAGGAAGAAACAGGTAAGAGGAAAGACTACTACTATTGGCAGTGAATGGTGTGCTCTAACATTATTGAGAAGAGCCTGAAAACCAGGAGGGAACTATACCAATGGTGAAGGACAGAGTTCCAGATGCAAGCTGACACAAGCGTCAAACAAGAGAGCGCAGCTAACAAGACATTTCCAGGTAAAGGAATAAAAAATGGCAGTATTTATGAAACTGAAGCTGATGTCATTGGAGAAACTGAATCTTCAATAGTACAAATTGATGCCAGTGTGTGTCAGCACCATCTTAAAGCCGAGGCACCAGGCACACAGTTCAGTGACATTCCCACCATGCTTGCAAAGCGGCCATGCTCAATCGGCCTCAAGAACCATGTGTACGACACATGCCCCCTCGTTCTTAGGTCCACTGTTGCTATTCCTGGAAGATGAACACCAACCATAATTTTCCTGGGACTTTGGTCCCTCCACTTTTAGTCTAGTGAGTCCTTAGATGTTGATTAAACTAAATATTGAATAACATTATCTAATATTTTTAATTTGGAAAAATGCTTCTTAGTTAAAATGCAAGAATTAGTGTTTTCCTTTGGTTAGAAATAGAGAGCAACTAGATTTAAAATCAATGACATCGCTTTATCTGTGGATTAGCTATTATTTAATATAATAGCAGGCAGCACTGGCATGTCAAGGGCATGATTACCGAGCAGAGTGGTGTCTATGTAGTTCATCAGTTTTAAAAAATATATATAATTTATACCAATTCAGCAAAGGACTAGATTGGATTTTTTAAGGACCCCACACTAACTTGTCATTTAGTTTGAATAACAGGCAAGCGCTTTGGGAGGATGTTTGTTTTTTGTGTAATCATCTATATATTACTATTTTCTTCATGAGATTTCAATTTTTCTCATTTTTTCAACCTTTCTAGTACTGATACAACATTTTCTTTCTGCATTTTTTATTTTGAGATACATTGATTTGAAGTTTTCACTTGGTCAATAAAAGTGTAACATTAAATGACAGGTGGAAGTGTGTTACATATATTCTGCTGAATAACCTGATTGGGTTTTAGAAGGTTACAGCTTTAGCCCCAAACTAATAGCATAATTTGATGGTAATAGCTGTGGACCACATTGCAATTGCATGTTCAGTGCCTTTTCTTGTTGAGTAGAATCTGAACCTAAAGTCTACTACATCCCTGAAATGTAAAGGCTATCATATTGTTTTTTTTACAAGGGGCGGGAAATTTCCTAAATTAAAATAAGTCATAAAATTGCCCATATGTATTGTAATGCTATGTTATATAACTTAAAGACAGTAATACACAATATCATTATAGGATGAACACATACTACTTGATATGCAGAAATGGACAGCATAACAACTTACCTACCACGCGTACCATAGTGTTGAAGGAAAGGAGATGAAACAGGCACACATTTCCATCTCAGTAATTACATGAAATTGCTACTTTAGCCTTTTCATATACACACATATCAATCTTCATACACAGACACTCAACTTTACTACTGATAAGCTCAAGTGTTTAAAAGGGCTTACCCATTTCTACTTAGTGCTACACAATACAAAGCTGTGCTAATGGCTGCGTAGATCAGCTTTCAAGTGCAGAAGCTACTTTGCTCTGACAGTTGACTAGAGCACTGCACAAAGAAAACTTTGCATCATAAAGTTCCAACCTCCAGATAAAACATGCAAAGAATGGGTATTGGACCGTTACTTACCGGTAATATTCATTACTCTTATTAAGGTCCTCCTCATCCCAGTCATTACAGTATGAGGTGGTCCCACCGCCCAACAGGCACCCTAACACGCTAGTATTTTTTTAATTTTTGGTGAATAAAAGCCCCTCCCTTCCACCTCCATGCCTGCTAGTAACAAGATCAAACACAACAATGGAGGGGGCGATGGAGGGGACATGACTGGGTGAGGAGGACCTTAATCGAGGTAATGAATATTACCAGTAAGTAACGGCCCACTACCCCTTTGTAGTATGAGGACTTCATAAGGCAAAACAAGAAATAAGCTTGACACAAAGAAGGCAGAAAACCCAGCTGTCACAATCAAGCTTAAAACAAAGCTGCCACACAACAACAACCAAATGAATCATGGAAGCATGCAGTCAAGAACGTACAATCAAGTGTGAAGCAACCGCCAGGTGGGAGCCCAAAAGAATCCCTGGACAGAAACCCTTGTGACCGCAGCCAAAGAACAGACACAGAGGAGGCAGGACACCCTGAACCAGGACAAGAGGATCCAGGCCCAAGGATGTATAAGATGCTCTGACTGCCTGCTGCACCCACCTACTAAGAGTAGACGTGGCAACCAAGTACCCCGGAGTACTTGTTCTAAAAGAGACAACAGAATAGGAGAAAGGCAAAACCCTTAGGGGCATATTTAGAATCCCCTAGCCCCACCTTGCACTAAATTAGTGTAATTGTTTTTATGCTAATGTGGCCCAAGGAGGCCAAAGTCCTCATGCCATATTTACAAAGTGGTGCAATGCACACATTGAGCCACTCCGTAACCTTTTGTGCTACATTACACAAAGGGGGCATTCACCCATTGGGGGGGCAGAAAAAATGGCGCTAGGAAACCTAGATTTCCTTGCATCATTTTTTACTGCACTTTTAATACCTGCACAAAGCAGCCATTAAAAGGGGGCCTCCATTATTTATTATAGACCCCTATGTACTCTGCAGGCGTAGTGCAAATATTTTGGCTCTACTTCTGCAGAGTACATCAATAGCATCATGAAAAATCAAGCTATTGCCCCCTACCCTACGCCATGGTGTGCCATATTTTAAATACAACACACACATGGTGGTGGCAGGGGGCAATAAAGGGTGCAAGAAAAGTGGCGCTGCATGCAGTGCAATGTCACTTTTGTTAAATATGCCCCCTGGAGTGCACCGACCAGAGCCAAAGGACATCACGAACACCAAAAAAAAAAAAAGTAAACAGGATGACAAAACCTGCTGTGGCAAATGGAACAGCAAAGAAAATGCGGGAGAAAATGCCACATCCAACCACAAAACTATTCCATCAAGCAGAAGCAGTAGAGAGGGGGAGGATCCAAGGAAAGTCCTCCACACCCAAAACCGAAGAAACGGCCAAACCAAAAGCCATCCCAACAGAAAACCACAGCAAGGCAGCCTTAACCAAATGGGCAAAAGAAAAAACAAGAGGAAACTCGAAGATCAGAAGGCAAGACCCAGTCTGGAACGTTGACCAGGGAAACTGGTTGTCAAAGCGGCAAACTCTGTAACAAATGCCCCACCAGTAGAGCAATCCCATCCAGAGCAGCTCCAGACCCCAAAAAGGTCACATTTCAGCCCACTGAGCAGCCAAAGTAGCAACAAAGATCAATAGAACCTGCACTGGAACCCCCAAACCACACATCGTTGCACAAAGGGACTCCATCCTGTAATGCAAGAGGAAAAAGTAGAATTGCACATGATTTCCGAACAACGGCTTCAAACAGAGAAGAGCACCCCATCGGCTCCAACGTCCAGCACTGAAGACTCAAGTCATCAAAGGCAGGAAACGGAAATCGGGCAAGGACAGCAATAGAAACCAAAATGGGGATAGGAACACTGTCAACCCAACAGGTCCCACTGGATAAACTGGAGTAACAGAGGAGGTTATAAAGGGCACACAAGAACAGCAACAGCATCTCCATGCAAATCCTCAACCGCACTCACGGGAGGAGGAATCAGAAGGGATACATACAGAAGTCAGGAAGGCATTTGAAAAAGCAGCCACCTGACCAAGCTTGGGGACAGATTAACCCCAAGCAGAACTACAGAAGTAGGGCTGTGTGGGGAGAGGCAAAGAGCGTCATCCAAGAAACCCTGACCAAGAGACAAAGGACCCTGAAAAGGGGACAGAGGAGGGTAGATTGTGGCCCAAATTCTCGGCCGAGAGAGGCCACCTACGAAGGAAAATGCTAGGTGAGGAGACACCCTCCGGGAACAAGAAGGGAAATTTGAGTGTCTGTGTATGAAGATTGAGATGTGGGTATAGGAAAAGGCTAAAGTAGCAATTTCATTTGATTACTGAGGTGCACCAACACTAATCAGTCCATGAAAAAGAACCTGGAAGCAGAATGGCACTATAATTCACCCTTGCACATGCTACCATGAAGAAGGAGCAAATCCAGGTGGAAGCCGAGAATCCCCAGAAGGCTGCAGAGGAACCACACAGACAGCCGGCAAGCCAAGCAGGAAGTGAGCTATGCTAAGAGCACAACTTACACATGTAACCCGGTAAAAAAGTGACAAAGGCTCAATCAATGAGACTTTGAATGCTTAAGAGGGGCTTCCTCCTCCCTTGCAGCCGAGCATGCAGAGGACATGGCCTCTGGGTCCAAGGGCTACTAGAAATCACTAAGACTCGACCGGCCCGCTAGCTGGAAATGCTCTTCGTGCCAGCCAAGCACATGCAGGGGAGAGCAGCCACAGTTGGTGCAGAAATGCACATAAAACACACTACTCTCGGCAGGTGAATGCCATTTAGTCAATTAAAAAAGAAAAGCACAACCATAGCAAAAACAAACAGAAACACACAAAATAGAACTGAAATCCAGTGTGCTGGAGATGAAAACAAGTAGGCATGGAGGCGGGTAGGACGGGCTTTTATTCAGTAAAAATAAAAGAAATACTAGCATGTTAGGGTGCCTGTCAGGAAGCGGGACCGCCTCTTACTGTCATGATAGCGACGAGAAGGACCTATGAGGATGTAATGGAGCAGGTACAGCACAACCCACTGAACTTCAGGGCTATATTTCTGACCAAGTGATGCAGCACTGAAAGTCGCCTTGCTTGGCTTGCTGCATCACAGGGAAAGGGCAGGAACGCACAAAAACAATCCCATGAGGCATTTTCCTCTTTCTATGTGTGCTGCAGAATTCCAACTTGCTTCACAAATAGAAAGATGAAACAAGCATTTGCAATGCAATGGGTCTTGCGTTTGTTCGACTTAGAGCTAAAAGCATTGCAAATTCCTAACTGGACTTTTCTTACCACATAAATTGAAAATGAAAAGTAAAACAGTTGACATAACTAAGCCAATTCAAAGCACCACCGCCACCATAAGCATGAGGGCGAAGGAGAGACACTAAAGGGAAAAGAAGTTTGCTCACAGTCAAATGTATGGGTAAACATGCAAGTATCCATGTAACAGGGTTGATGGACAAGGCATTAGCAAAACTGCCCCAAGGAAGAACAAACATAAAGCATTTACCAATGATAACAAAGGATTTTTTAAAGGCAAGCCCATGTATGAATGAAAGTGATGGGCGTACTGTGTGTGTGGTTAAAAATAAAGATATTTCCCCTTGTTGGGCCTCACCTGGGAATTCATCACATTTTGGCACATTATCAGGTCTACAATTTTTTGTAAATCTGGAAATGTGTCAAAATCCAAGAATGTTGAGTGCGGACATCCAGGCAACACCCATGGAATGCCTCCCTGGGGCACCGATTTGTGCTGCATTGCTCTTCTCCTGAATGAAGAGGCCACTCAGTGGCTTTATAAATCACATTTTGGACTTGCAGCAGTGATGCAAAGGGGCTCAGAAATATGCCCCGCAGTGAAAGCAGGACCCACCACACTAGTATAACTTGCTTTTGGAAAAATCTTTGCACTAAATGAAACCAGGTGCAAAGAATGTAGAATGTGAATCTCGTATATTCCCACTTGTAACTTTCAATTTTCAAAATATTAGATCATTTATGCAGTTTACCCTTAGTTGGTCATCTTCGAATAAAATTTGTCATCCTCGAATAAAAGTTTGCACTGGAGTGAGTACCTCGAAAACTGATTTCATGTAAATACACACGATAAGCCTTTGCACTATGGTACAGCTCTTACGGTCGCTTCCACCACAGTGTTTAATGCACGGTGAAGGATGTCAGTAATGTGCAATACTTGGTACATAAAGTGCTTCAAAATATTTTTTAATCTGCGCACTACATTGCCGGTGATTTTAACGCAGTGCTGTGCCTTAAATACATTTGGGCTAGAGGGGCATATTTATACTCCGTTTGCGCCGAATTTGCGTCGTTTTTTTAGACGCAAATTCGACGCAAAACCAACGCCAACTAACGCCATATTTATACTATGGCGTTAGACGCTTCGGGCGCCAAAGTGCCCGGAGTGTGCGTAATTTTTTAGCGTGAACCCCTTCCTTGCGTTAATGATATGCAAGGGAGGCGTTCCCGTCTTAAAAAATGACTCCCAGGCCTTTACGTGGTATTTATACTCCCGGGCAAAAGAGACGCCCGGGAGTGGGCGTGGCCAAAAACGGCACATTTGCGCCGCTTTTTAACGCCTGGGTCAGGGATGGCGTTAAGGGACAAGTGGGCTCAAAATGAGCCCAGAGTGCCCTCCCCTGCCCCCAGGGACCCCCCCTGCCACCCTTGCCCACCCCAGGAGGACACCCAAGGACGGAGGGACCCATCCCATGGACATTAAGGTAAGTTCAGGTAAGTATTTTTTTATTTTTTTTTTGTGGCATAGGGGGGCCTGATTTGTGCCCCCCTACATGCCACTATGCCCAATGACCATGCCCAGGGGACAGAAGTCCCCTGGGCATGGCCATTGGGCAAGGGGGCATGACTCCTATCTTTACAATGATAGGAGTCATGTTGATGGGGGATGGGCGTCGAAAAAATATGGCGCAAATCGGGTTTAGACGATTTTTTAGCGTCAACCCGACTTGCACCATTTTAAGACGCCCTAGCGCCATTTTCCCCCTACGCCGGCGCTGCCTGGTCTACGTGGTTTTTTGCCACGCACACCAGGCAGCGCCGGTCTGCTTGCGCCGGCTAACGCCATTCCATAAATACGGCGCCCGCATGGCGCTTCGGAATGGCGTTAGACGGCGCTAAAATTTTTGACGCTAAACTGCGTTAGCGCAGTTTAGCGTCAAAAAGTATAAATATGGGCCAGAATGTCTTCAAATTGGCATGTAGGTGAAGCAAATAATAAACCATTAATGATTGCTGATCACGCTAATCATGTAGATTAGGTTTATTTAATTCCGATGTCATTTACATTTAGTTCAAAATAGGCAAACAAGTAATACCTTGGGTGTAAGCAAACACTCTCAGTTGTCAGAAGGGCTTTGAGATAAGATTTACTCTTTCCTGCAGCTCGACAGTTTTCCACAGTAATGTTTTGCTCAGCAAGCAGCTCTTGTAAAATATACCGGCTGTTATTGTACTATTTAACATCACTCAGAAACTCCAATCAAAAGCAGCACCAGTTACTGCTCACTGACTACAAGAAGTTCATTTAACTGGTGTAAGTGTCAGAGTCTAGCCAATGTTCACCTTACAAAAATACCCCATATTTACATGGCATGAAAACATCTAGTCTCTGAGGAAAGATTAAAGAAACATAATTAAAGTGTATGTCAAAATTCACTGACTGATGATGCTTGCAAGTAAGAAAGCTTATTAGTGTGTGGCTGAGCCGGTCCATACTGCTGATGCAGATGGATTTATTTCTGACAGTGTATAGATTTGGGGATAGATTTATCAAACTTTCACACAGCGCAGTGCAGCAAGCCTCCTTGCTGTGCTGCGTGAAAGAGTAAGGGCAAGAATGCGAGGTATTTAACATTATACAGCGCATTCCTGCCCTTTTCTTGAGCTGGCACCCATTTGACTGCATAGTGCGAATGCAGGCACCCTTGTGCTGTGGTGCAAAGGTACTTGCGCTGCAGGCATGATTGTTTTTGTGCAGGAAGGGGTCCGAGGAATTTTCCTCTTTGTATGTGTGCTGCATTCTGCAGCACACATAGAAGGTAGAAACAAAACATGGAGAAATGAAGATATTTCTCCTTTTTATGCCTCACCATTAATGGCAAATATGGGCATGCACCAAAATTCATGGGTGGATGCATGGCAACAACCAAGGTACACCGATGGAGCGTCTCCCTGAGGCAGAGTAACACAACACAGCTTTTTGCGCTGTGCTGTGCAGTGTTAATCTAGATGTATCAAGCCATGCAGGGCCATGCAGAATAGCTGTGAGTGTTTTCATTAATCTGACTTAGCAACTGCATCACTTTTCAACCCCCTTGTGTGGCGCAAGGGTGACACAACTCAATGAAAAATATACCCCTTATTCCAATAAACATAGTTATGGAAGACAACATTTTCAAAATTGTGTTTTTGAATGTGAAAGTGAATAATGTTATTGATATTTATGCTATTAACAATGGTCTAGAATTATTAAACTTCAGCACATGTGTTTTTGTGAGGAAAAATGGCGGTGAGTGATGCAAAGAGGCACAAAGAACAGTGTTAATCAATTTCTATGTTGAAAAAGTTTTTTTCACTGAATTTTGATTCATAGCAATTCTGAAGCAGCATTATGTTTAACAGGGTACAACTCCATAAAATAGGTGCAGAGAGGCAATAAACAGTACAATAAAAATGCAAACGCTATTTGGATGCCTGACAAAGTCAGACCAACTAAAGTTTCCCAAAGTACTTCACACCTTTCCCAAGCAAATGCTACTTTTGGAATCAGAAGAGTTTTCATCTTTGGTTGCCTGCTCCCGAGCCGTGCTGTTTACAAAGTCTGCAGTGCCAATGGAGCTGTGAGATTGATTCATAATTTCTGATCACTGAAGTTCTGAGAAGTCAGATGCTTAGGCATCACATATCAACAGGGTACAGCTGTGATTTAAAAGTCAATATCTAGTCATCAACAAAATAGGTGCTCAATCAAGGAGGAATACTTGTATAACCGTCTTGTTTAGAATAAGGGCAATGACTGACATCTGCTAAAAAGTGGAGGATGTCCCATCCACTCTATTTTGAGTGCATTGAAGTTAATAGCAATCTAAAAACAGCAGATATGGCATCTGCTGCTTTTTCTTGGCAGATATCATGCTCTGCAAAAACTCTAAATAAGAACCTGTGTATATCATAACAGACTGAGGACCTCATTGCGAGTCGGGCGGTCCAAGTACAGCTGCACTCCAGGCGGTCCGACCGCCACATTGCGACCCTGGCGGTCAGACCGTCAGGGGACCATGGTTCCCACCAGGAACATGGTTCCAGATAGGCTGACAGCCGTCTGACTCGTGCTCAGCCATGGTGGTAGTAACTTCTGCACCGCCATGCTGAGCACAAGTAATCTTTCTGCCAGCCTTTCCATGCCTGGTGTGCTAAAGTATTGGCCCCGGCTCCCTTAAAGGAGCTGAGGCCAATACTGAGGCACTGTTCCCATTGGGCTGAGTGGTGGGAACATTGTTATATGATTTTCCCTCCGGTCAGCCTGGTAGGAACATCTTAGTACGGCGAGGTGAGGCAGCCGGGTTGACAGCAGCCTCATCGACGCATGTTTGGTGGTCGGTTCGTCTTACTGACAAACTCGAAATGAACTCCTGAGTATTTTTATCTTAGCAATAAATATTCAAAGAGAAGATGTGTGATTGTGTTTCTCGTCATACAGATAATTTTGAAAAAAAAAGGTAATCAAGGTAAAAATTTAGACATGATTCTGGACTCTGCGCTGTATTTGTTGCATCAGATTAGTGTCACAGGTATGAGTTCCTTTCCACAGTTTTGAAACATACTGACTGTGAACCAGAGGGCAAACGCACAATGTTGTTCTCCATACAGGGCCTCTTGTTTGAGATTCTCTTGCTGCAATACAAAAAATCTCTTTCCACTTCTCCTTCCAGTTAAGTCTTTCCAATATAATGCAAATTAAATAAATTAAATAAAAGATGTCTGCGAGAATGTGGATTATTAGTTGGGGCAGAATTGCTGTTATATCGAAGCAAGTAACAAATCCCACCAAAGTTGATGACGTTTCCTTAGAAGAATGTGAGGCCTTCAACACCAGATGCACCCATACACCAACTTCCTCCTGTAACTTCCTTCTCCTTTACAGACCACCACCTAGCAATGCAACATTCCCAGACACATTTCTAGACAAAGTTTCAAACCATATAACACTACACTCCAACATATGCATTCTTGGCGACCTAAACATTGTGTTTGACAAACCCAATATGCCCCATCCAGAAACCATCATTACTAGCCTAGTCACAATGAACCTACATCAAATCATACACAAAACCCACACACATTGCTGGGAACATCCTAGATGTCATTTATGCTAATCCAAAACTAGCTACATTTCAAAGGATTACTCCAGTCACATGGTCAGCTTACCATTTGCTAGCTTCCCAACACAAACCATCAAAAATCAACAACCCTAAGACCACGTTGCATGCATATACCTATTGGCCATGGAACAAACTCAGTTTTGAATACTGAGAAGCACAACTAACATCCAACACAGATCTAGACACAAAAAAGTCTGCTTAAAAGATTTATGAGTGGCTACAGGGCATTTTTGATATTCTAATACCACTAAGAACAATGAAACAGAACAAAACAAAACAAGTACCATGGAGAAATACAGAACTAAAAAAGATGAAACAATAAATTAGGAAGCTGCAGTGCACCTGGCTCAAAACAAACAACAATCAAGACAAACTTCACCTACAGAAAATTAACAGAATATACAAGTCAACAATCAAAAAGCTTAAAAAGATACTATCCAGACAATGCTAAATGTGCAAATAAAGATGTTTTTAAAATTCTCAACAACTTTTGTAAACCTAATTGCACAGAAGGAACTAATCACATTAATCCAGAATTCACTCACAAACTGATAACTCATTAAATAATCAAAGCTGGCACATTAGACTCCACTTTAAAACAAAGGAAAACCACCAGCACCAACACATTAAAAAAAAATTCCCTCCAAGAGGAGTCTAACCCAGCTTCTACATTCCTTCAAACAAATATAACATAATGAATTCATGGATCTGGTCAAAGCAATCATGCCAGCTGGCTGCCCTTCTTATCTTTGTCCACCAAATATCTTCACAAGCATTCTTCTAGTTACCTCTGCTGCCACACAAGTACAAAGACTCATTAATAATTCTTTAACTACTGGAATCTTTCTAGAAGACTTAAAAGGCATACATATGCCCATTATAAAAAATAAAAAAAAACCTGGACCAGCATGACCCCAAATAATACAAACCAATTACAAATAGGCCTTTCCTGGGCAAACTGATAGAACAAGCACCATTTGCCTTATTGTCATGACTCATTCAAAATAACTCCACACTCTCAGACTACCAAACGGGATTCCATTCAGGGCGAGGCACAGAATCCACCCTCATCACCATCTGGAATTACCTTAAAAGCGCAGTAGATCACAACAGGTTTGCTGCACTACTTCTCTTGGACCTCTCAGCTGTCTTTGACACAGTTGACCATGACACTTTATTACAAAGTCTCTGCAAAGTTGCCATAGAGGTGACTGCTCTCAAGTGGATCACATCCTACCTTCAAATCAGAACAAATGTCATCTATACTCCCCCTTTCTTATCCAATCCGTACTTCACAAAAGCAGGGGTCCCTAAAGGCATGATAATCTGAGACATGCTTTTCAACATCTACATGAAATCCTTACCGACAATGATCAATGAATTTCAACTCACATGTTATAACTATGCATATGACACACAAATGCTCCTTAAACTGGAAAGACCTAAAGACATGGAAACTCAGAAATGTTCAGTTTCCTCTGAGCCATTGAACATTGGATGACAAGGAGTCATTTTAAATTGAATGCTTCATAATCTGAATTACTAACTAATGGTGAACGGAAAAAATTATGACCCACTTTGCACCTGACAGGATGATCTGGGACTAACTCCTAAAGTATCTACAAATGTAGTGGCGTGGCAGTGCTGCCAACCAAGATGGCCATGCAGCAGTGAAGCTCCTGTGGCCTCTCTCAAAAAAACGCAGAAATCGGTGGTTGCTGCATGCCAGAGTCCACAGTGACGATGGAGCAGTGAGAAGAAGGGGGTGAGGGTGTGGGGGTGTGCCACCGCAGCTGCATTACGGGGCGCTGCCGATGCTGTGGCCTGCGCCCACCAGCCTACATGCCTCGGGGTCCCTGAGGCAACAGGGACCTCAAGAGAGCCTGAAGTACAGAGCCTACAGGTGGTGCGGCGCCACCTGTGGTGATCGTCACTGGTTGCTTCCCCCCGAGGACCAGACTGTGAGTGGGGGAGAGCTCTGTCGGCATCCTCCCAGGCCTGTGCATTGGTGGCTGCTGGACAGTTTTGCCTAGTGCAACTGTTTCTGCCAGTGTTGTGGTGCCCGTGGGGGGTGACCGGTGGCGTGCTCCACAACTGTGGGGCTTTGGCTTGGTTGCTGTTGTGCAGTCGAATGAGGGCGGCAGGGGTGGTCGCTGTTTCTCTCTGATATGCTGCTGGGCCTCCGGGGGTGACCGCGCATATACTGAAGCCGTGACCGGCTTAAGATCCAGTTCCGATGCTACATTTTTCATCTGTACATTGACAATTCAGGCCTAATCTGACCTTATTATGCGCACCAGTTAAATTTTGCTACTGAGGTGGCCCTTATGTGAGCTTGAGGGCATGGGTGCCTGCCAGGCTGTCTGGCTGTAGTCTGCGGCTTCAGTGGCCTGAGTGATAATCATCTCCCCAGGCTGCCCCAGCTTTTGGATGGTGGAGTGTGTGGCCTGCTGGTGTCTGGAGTTATTGCGGGCTGTTTATGGAGGAAGTGGCCGCGGGGAACCTAAGCAACGGAAGGTCCCCTTTGAAAAGAGACAGCAGGTGGTGGATGACGGTGTGGCCCGGGATGATCTGGTACAAGACCGGGCGATCAGAGCGGAGGATATTCTGATGGAGCTGTGGGTCAGATTCCAAGCCATTGACACCAGGTTTGATCTACTCACCTCCAGATTGCATAAAATGGGAAGCAGGTTGGACAAACAACAATCCCACCTGGAGAGGGCAGAGGGTCACATCTCTGCTCTTGAGGATGACACAGCGACATTGACAAAAGAACCTCGAGAAAGAGGAGGCGAGGTTGAAAACTGTGGCTATTAAAAATGAGGATTTGGAGGCACAGGGGTGCCACAATAACCTGCGCATAGCCAGAGTTGTGGAATCCACCAACGCTGGTTGGCTGGACCTGTTTACTGAGAACCTGCTGGCAGAGTTGCTGGGACGACAAAGCTTCACATCAAATTTTGCAGTGGCAAGGGCACACCACACCTTGGGCCCTCAGCCCCCCCAGGGCGTCTGCTGCCTGATTATCGATTGCCTCTTGATATAACAGGGACCGCGATACTGCCCTCTGTTTGCCAGAGAGATGGTCTCTTTGCAATACCAGGGAGCGTTTGTCTCCCTCTTTGCCAACTTAATTCCCACGGTTCAGGAAGCTAGGTGGAAATGTTCTGAGGTCAAGATTGTGCTTTGTGCTGTTAGCATAGAATATGGCATGGTATATCCAACTAGGTTGAGAGTTGAGGTAAACAGTAAAATGCGCTATTTTGAAAACCCTAAGGATGGCATGGCTTTCCGCAAGCAACACCCAGGGCTCAGTGGATCACCCCGTGGGTCCCTCCATGAACGTGACAATCCAGACGCTGGGCCTGCCTCAAGCATGGAACTACTTCCCCCTGACTAGATTGTGCTGGTCGATCCAAGGTCCTAACCTTGTTGACTTAACAACACAACTCCTGAGGTTGCTTATGATCAATGCTATGTTGCCACTCTGCAGCCTCTCCACAAATTTAATAAATAGACCTCCCACTCCTATTACACTTTGACATTCCGCAACTGAACTGGGAGTTCTCCGTGACTGCATTGTCATGCTCCCATGGTTTTTATACCAAGATATCTGTTCTTTGTGGTAATGGTTTTTGGTTGGGGCTCTGTAAGTTTGATTTGGCAATTTTAGGCCAGGTGTGGGAGAGGGGAGGGCTGTTCTACCTCTATGGGATGGGTGATGAAATGTTGTTTGTTATGCAGTGCAGTGTAATGTCACACGTATGCACTTTGTATACGACCACGCATTTCCAATCTGCGGGGGGCTGATGCCTCAGCGGCGAGAAAATCGTTAGACCTCCAGCTTATGTCCTGGCTCAATAAGCCCTGCAAGGGCAAGTTGGTGCTGCAATACCTCCAAAAGCATGCACTGGAGATTGCTTTCCTACCGATAACCCAGCTCCCCACTTGCGCTGTGCCCTCCTTTGTGTCCACGTGGTGTCCGCACTGCTATTTTGCTAGTTACAGCACTTACTCTCAGGGAGTGTGTATTATGGTTCACAAAACTGTATCCTTTAAGCCACTATCGACATGGTCAGATAGTGATGGTAGATATGTGATGGTAGCGGGGCTATTCGATAACCATAAGATTTTGTTTGTAAACGTCTATGCAAACATGCTGCAGAATTCCTTTATGATCTCCACGCACGCATTGATCACTTTGACGTGGAACACGTCCTGATGGGTGGGGATTTTAACATAGTGTTAGACTTGGCATCATTGGCATTGTCTCCCCTAACTTTTTGCCTCTACTTCCCAGATTGCTTCTGTGTGCTGGACTCTGTTTTCCCTATTTTTGTTTTCTCTGGACACTTTACCACTGCTGACCAGTGCTAAAGTGTAAGTGTTCCCTGTATAAATTGTACCTGTATATTGGCTTATCCATAATTGGCATATTTAATTTACTAATAAGTCCCTAGTAACGTGCACTAGATGTGCCCAGGGCCTTTAAATCAAATGCTACTAGTGGGCCTGCAGCACTGGTTGGCCACCCACATTAGTAGCCCTGTAAACATGGCTCAGACCTGACACTGCAGTGACTGTGTGTGCAGTTTTAAACTGCCAATTCAACTAAGATAGCCCTGTGAGCAGGGTGCAGTGTATGTTAAAGGTGAGACATGTGCTTATGTGTTTTACATGTCCTGATAGTGAAATACTGCCAAATTCATTTTTCACTGTTGCAAGGCCTATCTCTCTTACAGTTTAGCATTTGGGCTGCCTTTAATTATCCTTAAAGTGTAGATTCCCTTTGGGAGCAGATAGACATATGGAGTTTGGGGTCTCTAAACTAACAATTTAAAAATACATCTTTTAGTAAAGTTTGTTTTTAGATTGCATGTTTGAAAATGCCACTTTTAGAAGGTAGGAATTTTCTTAAGTCATTCTGTGACTCTGCCTGTTTGTGGATTCCCTGTCTGGTTCAGTTTGACAGTTGGGCTGTTTGCACCTCCCTTCTAGACAGTGACACAAAGGGGGCTGGGGTTTACCCTGCATATCCTGATGGGCCATCTGGGCTAAGGAAAGGGGAGGAGGGGTCACTTACACCTGAAAGGGCTGTGCCTGCCCTCACACAATGCAGTCTCCAACTCCCTGGTGTGTGTCTGGGCCTGGCCTGGGCAAGGCAGGATCTCTCAACAAGAGAAGCTTTCCTTTGAGGTAGGCCTACTTCAAAGGAAGAAAGGGGTATAAGAAGAGCACCCAAAACCCCTGAAGATTAGATCACTTTGGGAATCAAGAGGAACCCCTGCAAAGGAGAAGTGCTAAAGAGTTGAGGAGAAGTGCTGCCCCTGCCTGTGACTATGCTTTGTTGGGCTGTCCTGCAGTTGCTACTTCTGCCTGTGAAGAATCTCCATGGTCTTGGTTTGAGCTTGGCCCCAGTTCTGAAGTCTCAGGGCCATCAAGGGGTTCCCCTACAAGTACCTGGACTCTCTGCAGAGACTCCTGCACTGACAAGTGGTGCCCTATCCAGTCCCTGAGCCCTTGAAAGGAGAAGATAGAGAAAATCCAAGAAACTGACTTCGGACAACTCCGGACCGATGCTGCTGCCAATCCTGTGACACCGCCTGCAACCGACTCTGTGATCCTCACTGGAGTGCGACAACCCTCGCAGGCTCAACATCAGCAAGTTACTAGTAGGCCACTCCTGGTGTCGCTGTATGCCGACGATATATTACTCTTCATTTGCCATCCAGACATTAATCTTACTCCAATACTGGATGAAGTAAGTCATTTTGGCAAACTGTCTGGCTTACATATAAACTGGAACAAGTCAGAACTTTTCCCGTTGACTGATATCACTTGCCCACCTGTGGTGGAGTTTCCCTTGCACTAATGTTCTGACTCTAGGTGTCCACATCCATAGAGATAAGGACCATGTGATACAGTTAAACTATGGGCCTGCAATTGAGAGATTTACTGCTCATGTTGACAGGGGGTGAAGCTACCGCTTTCCATGGCAGGCCAGATAGCACTCATTAAAATGGTGGTTCTTCCACAATTCTTGTATCTCTTTATGAACATCCCGGTCTTGCTTGCTAACTCTTTCTTTGCAACACTCTGTGGCCTGGTTACTTGGCTTGTGTGGGCGAATAGACACCCGCGCATTCATTGGGAAGTCCACACTCTCCCTTATGAGCGTGGAGGCATCAGAGTTCCCCACTTCCAACTTTATTATTTAGTGGTACAATGTCAGTATACATATCATTGGTTCCACCCTGATGCCTTTCATATTCCATCCAGAACGTCACCTAGGGGCCCCTGTGCCATTGAGCTCCCTGTTGCCCAGTGGTGTTCCATTCCATTGTAGAGATATCAAGACCCTTGCTACAACCACCTGGGCTTGACGTGAACTTGCTGACCTAGTTCAACGTGATTCACTGTATTCCCCAACACTGAAACTGATTAATAATCCTTTCATACCTATCACACAGGAGGCGCTGGTTCAGCGCACATTGCAGGCTTTTCAAATCCATGCCTTTGGGGACATCTTCCCGGACGATTACATATTTTCCCGCAGTACAGATACCCGCTTCACTGATGCCACACAATTGCAGCATTTTATACTATGCTGGCTGCAGAGTGCTCTGCACGCATTCTATCCAACATATCCACTGGTGCAAGTTGAGTTTGTGCCACTCTCCCCGATGGCTTTGGTTTCCAATCTTTACCTTATGTGTATTGGGACCCTTCCTGTTCCAGATGCGGGGCTCAGGGAATCCTGGGAGAGGGATCTGGGACGCCCTCTCCGGAAAGGTCTGGGAGGCATGCTGTGCACAAAGCCGGTTTGTTTCGTCCAACCAGCGCCACAAGCTAATCCACTTTAAACTCCCTGCCTCGAATTCTGAGCGCCGACTGCAGATTTCTTACCATGTCACGGTCTTGTCCCAATAATCGCTTTTGGTGTGAGGTGCTTGATCGATTATCAGTTATTGTGGATTGCCAAAGTCCATTAGGTGCCTCACTGCGATATCGCTCATGTTTCTGAAGCAGGAGATGGTGCTCTGTTGGGGTCAAGGAGCGCACCTGGCGCTGTGTCCTGGTTGGCCAGCCTTAGATACTGTGACACCAATAGCGAATTGAACACCTTGCTCCAGCTAGTATCATGTAGACCAAGAGATATTAGGCAACCACTGAGGGACTATTTATCCACCTCCTTGCTAGCCTTGCAGACCTCAACTGTAGCAAGCTCATGCTGATAGCCACTTTATCCATGAAATTATCTCTGCTTTGTCTCTTTCGGGCGTTATGCAACCCACTGTCCAACCAATGCTACATTATAACACAGTATATGTCTTGCACTGATGGTCTGTTGATCACATGTGATATTGTTTTGGGGCTTGTGCTGCATTGTATTGTGTTTGTTATCTGTTATGACTGAAAATAATAAACATTTTTTTTAAGTATCTAAGGATGTAAAAAACCTTGGAATTACCATGGGCTCCAAGTTATCAATGAATACCCAAGTAAACGAATTACCAAGATCAAGCTTCATTACAATGAAAAAACTCTTTGATGCATATTCCCCCACGTAGGATTTCCGCACAAGGTCCAGGCTACTATCTCTCCTGTATTGTGTACTTTAATTACACCAATGATCTCTATCATAGATCATCTTTGTTAAATTTTAAAAGATTACAACAGAGTCAGAACTCTGCTGTCGTAGTACTCCTATGTGTGAAGCCCCAAGCCCACATCCCTCCATCCTGAGGACCCTACATTGGTTGCCGATTGCCAGAAGATCCACCTTCAAGCTGCTTTGTATCAACCACAAGGCAATACTTGGAACATAACCACTGATTCTTCAGGAATGAAATCACCAAATACATTCTACATAGGTACCTCCGCTCCAAGAAAAAAAACATAGCTGGTAAATCTTTCTCTGTCCAAATAGCCAAACTCTGAAACTCATTACCTCAAAAAATGAGATCCACAGATAATTATCTTATCTTCAGAAGACTACTGAGGAGTTGGCTTTTTTCTACATGACCACTGTTAGAAGTGGAGTCTCTAGTTGGCAGTCAATTTATACCCTGACCAAGTAGGGACCCTCACTCTAGTCATGGTAAGGGAGAATCCATCTCAGATTACCCCTGTTCACCCCATTGATAGCTTGGTCAGGCTTATCTCAGAGGCAATGTGTAAAGTATTTGCACAAACACATATAGTAACACAGTGAAAACATTGCAAAAGGACTCCACACCAGTTAAAAAAATAGCTAATATTTATCTAAATCCATCAAGACCAAAATGACAAAAATCCTACATACACAAAAAGTGATATCACTTTTTAAGTTAAAAAGAGCCTAAGTTCATAGAAATCTATGGATGTGTTGTTTTAGCACAAAGTACCTGGTATGCATCAAAAATAAAGCTGCAGGGGAGAGGGTGTGTCAGAAGAGCAATCAATGAGTTGATTCCTTATTAGCAAGTGAGGCCATGTGTTGATTCTTTCCCTGCCAGGTAAGCAATGCATCAATTATTTCCTCGCAGAGAAGGGATGCATTAATTTCCGGGTAGGCAGACTCGGGTCTGTGGGGTGATGTCGAAGTTTTGGCACCCAGGGATGATGCGAGAGAGCCCAGATTCTGGCAGATGGAGTCTTTGATGTCCTTGAGACGTCTTAACAGGAGGCAAGCTCAATTTACGCCCTTGGAGAAACTTCACAAGCAGGATACACAGCAAAGTCCAGTCCTTGTCCTCTCTGAGGCAGAAGCAGCAACTGCAGGCCAACCCACCAAAGCACACGCAGCAAAATGGCAGTACTCCTCTTCACAGCTCTTCAGCTCTTCTCCTTTTCAGGGGTTCCTCTTGATCCAGACGTGTTCTAAAGGTCTGGGGGTTTGGGTCCACTAATTATACTTATTTCTGCCTTTGAAGTAAGCAAACGTCAAAGGAAAGTCGTTGTAGTGCACAAGACTCTGTTTTTTCCTTGCCCTGCCCAAACCACACTCTGGGGGGTTGGAGACAGTATTGTGAGGGGACAGACACAGCACTTTCAAGTACTGGTGACAGCTCCTCCCTATCTCTCTAGCCCAGGAAGACTCATCAGGATATACAGGACCCACCTCAGCTCCCTTTGTGTTACTGTTTAGAGTAAATTCACAAACATCCCCACTGTCAGTCTGACCCAGAAGTGGATTCATCAGCCAAGCAGAGGCAGAGAATGGCTAAACAGGAAAATGTCCACTTTTAAAAGTGGCATTTTCAAACAGAATCTAAAAAACAACTTTACCAGAAGATGCATATCTCTAAAATGTCCCACTTTGACACTAATGAGATTTCTTTTCTAGTTTCACACTGCTTTGTTTGTCTACAGGTCACTCTATCTCAATAAAATCAGTAGACTGGGGGTACGGAGTTGGACATAATCTTTAATTAGAGTCAGGATGATGATGGAAGGACTGTGAATTGACAACTTCAACAACTGCCAGAAGAAAGAAGTTATCAACTTCATGGAAAGCAGCATGGATGATGAGTCTAAGAGGACTACTCAACCATGTGGACTGGTGAGAGGTGTGTTGAGTACTTGATTTCGGAAATTCATTCATTGTGTTTGTGTGTGTTGGGTGGCTCAAATTTAAAGCTATGTGGATGAGTGGGAGGCTGTTGTTGCAGGTAACTGGAGAAGACAGATATGTGATTGGTGGCTGAATGTTATGATGATGACCATGACAGTTGCAAGTTTGATCAACCCGATTTGCATGCAGCCACTTGTCTGTGATTGTTGTTTGTTATAATTGCTCTCACTTAATTGATGTCACATCAGTTTTAAATGAATGATTGCAAAAGACTATACTCTTGCTCTGCTTCCTGTGAGTCTTCCTGGTAAACGTATCCTCATGAAGCTTACCTTCTATTCTATGATTCTTTATTCTTCAATATCATGATAATCTTATCTGTTTTACAATTCACAGGCCTTCTCTTCTACTGCACAAAAGCCAAAACCACATAACACTCATGCTTATCGGACTGCTTCAGCCAGGCAGGCACTCAAGATTGACAGGGCAACCCAAGAAGAATGCAGATGCACTACCCAATTTGGCAATATAGACTTGTATCATTTTTCTTTTAATAATCTTTTTTTAGAACTGTGTATGTTAGCTTCATTCCAACATTATTTATATTTACTATTTTGCAAATCTAGGTGACAGAACATTTAGATACATAATAACTTCTCTGGGGCTAACGGAATGTTTTCAATCCATTTAAGTTAACTTTGTCATACTCATTCCTGTCTAGTCCTCCCACAGAAGGCTGCCTATCATTGCCGAGATTAATATTGTGCTTGTGTAGTGTTCGTCTTTTTGTCACCTTTCTTAAAATCCACTTTCCCATCTATTCATCAAATCCCTAACCCTCTTCCCCAAGGCTGTGTGATTTATTGAGGTGTGACTTAATAATTTAAACCATGAATTAATCATACACTTGGTGGGGTGGATATGATCGAAGCGACACCAACATAGTGTGCAGGATCTTCATTTTAGTTTGCCTAGGTGGGAGTAGGACCTAGCTTCCGATGCCTTCCCCATTAGTGTGCTAGAATTCTATTACTACTACCACCATGGCACCTTGAAAAACCATGGAGCCCTCGCTTAATCTATTCAGGTAAGGGAACTACAGAGTATTGTTGTACTTTTAGGCAATATAATAGGCAATAGCAAATCTCCCCCCACTCCTTATGGGTCAAATATATTTGCAGACTGCAGTACAGAGAATAGGAGAGTAGTAGGACAAGAGTACCTAACTCGATAAATAATTGTTATACACTATCAGAAGAACCTAAAGACATGTGGTGCTAAAAGGCAGAGGTGCAAAGTAAAATCCCCCCAAAAATAAATATATAATAATCCCAGCAAGAAGAATATGAACCCACCACTTCTACCCACAAATGGCCCACCCCTTTCCTCAAACAAATCTCCCTGTCCCTAACCAATGTCCAAAAAAAAATCAATGTCCATGATCAAAGAAAGACAAAGGTCAATAGTTCGGGACCAGGTCCCAAAACCCATTTCCACCCACTCCACCTACAATAAGTCCCACTCACCAAAACAAAAGTAAAAAAAATGGCAGAAGAGGATACTAACGGTGGGCTTGGAGTTGTTCACGGAGCCCCCCCTTGCGTGCCTACCTGGTTTCTATTCGGGTCAGCCTTCGCAGGACACAGTTCTGAAAAGTGGTATCGGGGGCAGCAGTCATGGAATGGCAGTGGGCAGCTGCCAGAGAACTGCAGTGCCAGTGTTGATACTGAGAGGCTAAAGGCGCTGGGGGCTGGCTGGGGCCTTGGGCATTGGCAGCTGCCACTGCTCCCTCCTCTTCCTCCTCTTCCAGGCCTACCAGCCACTGATATTCAGCCCTGATGGCCTCAAGCTTCTGCTGCCAGAGTCGGCCTGCTATTTTCTACCATGAAGGATGACCAGTAGGAATAGCTATATCAACAAAGAAAAAAGACAAATTGTAAACAAGGCTCTGTACAAAACACTTGTTTGAAACCATGTAGTGGCACAGTAGCAGTGCATTTGCTGCTCACCTCAGTCCATTTGATTTTGATGTGATTAGAGTCACAGCCATTGTGCACTATGGAGTGCAAGTATTCTTCACTCTCCTGTTGTGCTAAATTAATGGAGGCTTGCCAGCTCAGCTGGTGCCCTAGTCCTGCTCATTACTGTCTGCAGCTGGGGCAGCTATACTGGACAATTATCTGATTCCAATGGCCCTGCTCATCTCCAAAATGCCTTTCAATGTTACCCTCACTACAAGGCAGATAAATGCTAAGAATAATACACACCACATACTATAATAAAATCAATCATGCAGACATCCTGTCTACCATAAGTAGACGGTGGAAAAAGGAATGTACTGCAGTACAGAGAAAGGATTATGGAAACCAAAGAAATAGATTATATTTGGCACATTTGTCATAGACTATCTCATCCACAAAAGTCAAGGCACTTGCTTAGTCCCACTTTACTCCCTGTCCTCATCACCCTCCTCCACCACACTTTGTAATAATTACTTTTTTCCAAAAAACTACATTTTCTTGGCAGTAGAGAAAGGAACCTTAACTTACTCTACTGCAGGGTAAGTTAGAGGGAAATAGGCTGGGCTGGTAGAGTAGACGCTTTCCTAATCAATTCATAATTATCATCAGCATCATGTGCATAACTTTTGGCTAGTAGTGTGAGTCACTGTGGTTGACAAATGTTGAAAGGGAAAAGTTTGAACCAACGTTAATCCTTTATGGAAGGCATAATGAAACATATCACTTGGCTAGAAAAATGTGGTGCAAGCAAAGGATGGATTTGTCAAATTTTTTAGAGGAGTGGGGCAGAACTTAAGAAAGATTAAAGAAGTGAAGTACTAGAAAGTGACTGAGTGAGTGGACACTGGGAGGGAAGGGAAACACTCCTTGTTTTGTCATTGCCATGCATTGAAAACTTTGAAAATAAATGACACATTAACTTAAATTAAGCAGGAGCACATTGTACAGCCAACATTGCAGTGCAGATTCTGCTGAATTGAACCATACTGCTGTTACAACATCATGGGTGGAACTGGTGTAATACCATAGGTAGGGAGACAGGTGATTAATGCTGATGGGATATATATTATCTGCCTCGCCTCAAACATACTGTGAGTCAAAGGAATAGTCAGAAATACCACCGAACCTTTTGAATCAAACATTTGATAAAACCATTCTAAGCAAATGAAGTAGGTGAGAAGAACGCCCCTATCCAGAAGAGCTCCATTGTTTCTTCACTCTAGGAATGCATCCATTCATCATTGCATTGTTCTTCTTGTTTTCTCATTCTTCACCCTTGGCTTTGATATATACCATTTAAGCTTTACATTCTCTCATCCAGTCTTTTACCATTGAAAACAATCCAAATTCCAAACATGGTTCTCACTGAACCTTTCACCAACATCCATTTACCCAATGCCCACCCATGTATCCTTTCACCCATTCGCCCATCCAAGATTCAACCCACCTGAGAATCACCTACCTGTATGATTTTGTGCACCCTTTCACCCACACATCCTTTCAGTCATGTGATGTGTCACCCATCCTTTCGCCTTCCTTCCTTCTTTCAATTTTCCATAAACCTATCATAGTCAAAGTTCATTATGAACATTTGTCTGCTGCATTGCAGATAGAAGAGGCCATTAATACTCAAATCCCACCATATCTGCTAAAGCGGGGTGTACGCAAGTGAATCAACAACACTAGCACACCCTTATAGTGAGTGTCTTACTAATTGTCAATAAGCAAGCAATATGACTTAGCACCTCCCACCACTGCCACTGCCAAGACTTCCACTTTGAACGCTGCCACTGCTGTGTCTCTGCTGGCTCTGGCGCTGCTGGCCTCGGCACTGGTGGTCAGTGTGACTAAAAAAAAAATTACACATTTTAGATGCCAGATACGCTTTCCCCTATTGTTTTTTTAATAGCAAAATGCAACCACAATATATCACCTACATTTCAGTTACAGACTTATCTTTTATGAAAAAAATATTAGGTGGCCATTCCATTGTGTGGCAATTTTTAAAAAGACAATCAAGCCAAGCTAACACTTTTTGAAAGGGAAGGGCAGAACTATTGATGAATCTGAGTGTTTGAAGAGAAAATAAAAGGGTGCAAGAATTGGTCAACTAAGGACATATGGTCTTGGTTTGCAAATGCAATTTGGCCATCCTCCTCATACTTCCAATCATGGTGCATGGCCATCAACTGCTTGTATACTAGAATAATATAATACATATACAAAATTGAAGGGTCCAGTTGCATGACCATGTCCAAACATTCCTTTTTTACTGATTGAGCTGAAGCAAGAAAAAGAAAGCTTTCTCAACAAACACACGTAGAATACCTTACTTGGGCATGCAATCTTCACAGTAGAGTACATGGGTTCTCTGTGCCTTACATTACCACCAGTCCACAAGATATATATGTGGAGAGGGAAAGTTTACTGCCATTGAAGTGAATACAGAAACTTGAAATATTGAAAATAAGTGAATAAGATAATGCAGGGATAAGAAGAATTTAGGAAAGAGATAAATCAAAGAGGAGTTTTAAAAAGGTAAAAAATAATTCTAAATGTGGAGCTGTAAATGTTAGGGAAATAAATATTAATATTAACAACAGGAGGACCTACTGGGGCCAGCAGAGCCATCTGCTAGGCACTTGTGGAGTGGGCACCTTCACATCCCTCACCTGCCTGACCAGCCCTCTTTCTGCCCCTGGATGCTGAATGATGTAAGTAATAAGGAAAAAACATTTAAAAAGATTAGTGGTATAGGTAATAATAATCTCTCCAAAAATATTTTTTGACAGGAAAAGGCAAAAAAAGTAACACTGAACTTTTCTAAATCAGAGCACCAGTATAGTTGTAGTATTGTGGACCATCCTATTCCAAATTTCCTAACCCTATTCCACATTTCCTATACTATATTGTTGAATTACTAATAAATTGCAATGAATGATTTTTGCTTCTCATCTCATTCCCAATCTCTCAACACCCTTTGATGGGCCAACTCAGTCTGCAGTTTTTAATAAAAAGTTAGATGCATGCATGCATAACCACACATCACTGGGAAATTGTTTGGCACAGTACGAGCTACAAAACATAAATGCACAGAGAAGTGAGAGAACATTCGAACTCACTAATACTAACAACTATCACTAGCTTAGTGATAGGACAGGGCACAGGAGGAGCCTCTGCATTACTTCTTAACTAATCAGCCCAAGTAAGCACCAACAGCAAGTACCATTAGTTAACAACGATCACCTGTCTAGATGATGATCACACATTGTTAGCAATATAAAATTAACTTGCCTGCATGTAAGCAGCATGCTTGCTATTTGGGAAAAAAATATTAGCATAGAACACAACTAATAATTAATTATTACTCACTGAGTCCTGCAACCTCTACACCTAGCATGTCAAATAGGTCAATTTCCCAATCTAGTATGTCAGCCTACCTGTGTGTCAGCTATTGCTGGATGCACCGGACCGCAGAGCTGTGGCACACAGCCCAGCGCACCCTCTCCTGGCACTGCCAGTGATCCCAGAGGCTGTACCCACTCCCACCTTCTGCCAGGGTGGAGGGGAGGTGGCACTGCATATAAAAAGGAAAGGAAAGCAAAACATTTTAAAACTACAAAAGGCACGAAAAAACACATAAAATTGGAAAAATACATAAAGTATAAAAACACAAAGAGAAAAGGTAAGATAACAAATATAAATTAGGGGAAAATAAGTTTTATAAGTGTAGGATGGAAGAGATTATTAAGGGATAAAAGTAGTCCCCAGCACCATAACAAAGCAAAAATCAAGATGACCGTGCCCTTGCGAACCAGGTGGTGCTGTTTGCATGAGAATTCCAAATCGAGAAAGGATGTTGTGTTGCCGGTGACGTTAAACATCACGCAATTAGGTGCTGCAAGAAACTCCGCCTACAAAACTCCACCTAATGAAGAGAGTTTTGTTGCCACTTCATGGAGTTCCACGTACCCCGACTATGCAAACTCCGACCAGGCCTAGTTAGGACCTAGTTTCTATAGAAAAAGCTGTTTTTTACTTGCCTATATCTTTCAAGCCCCTTGACGAATCTTCACGAACATTTAAAAAAACATTTGACATTCACATGAGCTGCTGTCTGCAAAGTTTCAGGCTGATCTGTCAAGTAGGGGCTGAGATAAAGGGGAGGTAAAATTTAGAGCTTTTCCAATATTAATTCTAATAGGAAAAGTTGAACAACCATAGTGGCAAAACTACTGGCAGAATTACACCAAATTTCACAGAAAGGTTACTCCCAGTCCAGAAAGAGGCCTTTTTGTTATTTGGAGAAAATCTGTTTTTGAGAAATTAAAGAAAATCAAAATTTGTATGTACAGGGATGTGAAGGATTCGCTACCCATCCCGATCTTGTGCTGAAATTTGATTGAATGTCAACACTTTAACAAGGAAGCATCGGCAGCCATATTGAGACTCCCAGAAAAAATGTTTAAAAAAAAAAGAAAAGGGGTCAGCGTACAGACACCCTGACCTCTTAGCTCTGGTGGTGGGGCCCTAGAGGGACCCCCTAGGACTAAAAAGCATTTTTTTAAAAATTTACTGTAGAAGTTGTAGTGGATATGCCATAAATTAAAGGAACCAAACAAAGTGCAGCCTCCGGTGCTTTGTCTTTTTCAAGCCCCTGTGTGTGCCAAGTCCAAGGGGCATTCTTATTATAATGCCGGGGTACCTGGCCCCATCCCGCTGTCCCGGGGACCACCAGCTCCCTGGGGCTTCTTCCACATTTGAGGGGGACCACACGCCTCTCTCCCCGAGGAGCCACTGATCGGCCTGGGGACTGTCACCCCACACGGCTGGCTCCTGCTATGTCCCGGGGTGCCCACCCCAAGACATAGCCGTTTTTGTGGCTTGGCTGCAGCTTATGCAGCTCAGCCAATTCACAGCAAACACTCAAAAGCGGAGTTTTCATCTCTGTTCCCTGTATGCAGATATGTCTCCAGGGAACAGAGATTAAAGCTTTGCTCCAACAAGCACAGAGCTGCCACTTAAAGCAGCTGCCTGCTTGCTGGAGCAATGTGACCACGGGGAAGCCCTAAGGCTCCCCCTGAGTCCCAGATAGCCCACAAAAGGGAATCCAATAAAAGACATTTTAAAAAATCTCTGAGACTCCCCCCACAGTCCCAGATAGCTAAAAAAGAAATATGAATAACAAATTGAATAGCTCAAGTGTGGAGGTCACCGACCTTCACACTGAACACTGAGGGTTGAGTCCAGGTGCATCCTGGGTCCCCCTCCTATATTTTGTGAATGCCCCCAGGAACTAGCACACCCCAGGCGCAAAAATGAAAAACAAGCGCAGGAGATCACACTTTTTTTAAATCCATGGTGAAATTTGCAAATATTTGTGATTTGTACTGTGATTTAAAAAAAACATTTTAGCCACGGGGGGAGGATCTCTGGGGGACCCCTGGACCAATGCTAGAGGATTTGAGTAATATTACTCTGTCTCCTTTCTCTGTTTTTCATTTTTTTTAGAAAGAAAATCAGATTTGTATATCTAGAGGTGCAAAGGCTTCCCATATCCTTCAAATCTTGCTCAGAGATCGTATTGACTGCCAAAACTTCAACCAGGAAGTGTTGGTAACCATTTGAAGACTCTGCTTCAGTCGAGTCTCAAAATAATTGTTTTAAAAAGGGGGCAGGGTACATTAAGCCTAACTTCCTAGCCTTGGTGCAGGGTTTCCCGGGGACCCACCCAAGGCTCAAAAGTATTTTTTTTTAAATCTTGGTGAAATTTGCAGATGGGTCAGCGGATTTCTCCACAATTTTTTAGAAAGTGGTCTCCAGCATTTCGAAGTAATTACCCCCGGGTGGGCCTGGTCCGGGGTCTTTATGAGGTAAAAAAACAGAAGGGGGTGCATTGGGTCCACCACCTCCCCGGGGTGGTGCTTTATAAATATGTGGGGGCCAAGCAGCCTCCCTGCACCCCAGAGACAACCACCTCCCCTGACTAAATATAAAATTATGTAATGGGGGATCCTTCAGATCCCCCTGGGACCACCACTTCCATGGGATGACATATTATATAATTATTAGTGAGGGACCTGCAGACCCCACAAGGCCCAGGGACCGCCACCTTCTCAGGGCTATGTATATAAAATAAGTGGGGGCACGTGGCACCCCACACCCTGGGGACCACCAACTCCCTGGTTTTTGTCCTATGGTGAGGCAATTTGTTTTATGTACTTACATTTCATGATTTTTGCTCATTAGGATGGTCTATGGGAGAGCTAGGTCTGTGTTATGAATAATGTAGCTATGCCACTCCGGGTAGACTGTCTATGTTGCTGTATGATGATTCTTAATATAATGCACAAATGTGGTGCTAATTATGAGAGGGTGGCTTCTAAGATTTTCTATAAGATCAATAGGATAAAGCAAACATTTTTGGGAGGGATAGTTATCAAGGTGGGAGACGGCCAATTGTGTTTTTTTAGACCTATACCCAAAGCTATTGTAGCTATTATGCAGTCAATGGACAGTTTTTGAAAGGCAATAACTCTTTATACTGTACCATTCCTTGAATAAATGATGGACATCATTATTGTATTTTATCGGTTATCAGTCAGGAGCCTTAGCAAGGTCCATCTTCCAATATTGTTTAAACCACAATTGTCATATTACTAATGGTTCATCATCAGTCTGACTCTGGCAGTCCTGTGAATTGGATATTGTGGGATATGTATATCCAGTCTTACGTAGATTTTCAGAACCAACATTGGTAACTACCGTTAGGTGGCTATTGACAAAAAGCTCTAGACTTTGAAGGGTAGTGTTTTGTTGTTTCGGCTTTTGGGCATAGGATCAATTTGTGGCTTTGGGTGTCTAAGTACATTTCTCTCATACTGTTGGTTCATCTGTTCTGACTATAAATTTGGAAGAAAATGTTATAAGGATCCATGGCTGATTTTTGGTTTGCTGAATGAGTTATGCTCGATCGATATTGTTTTCATGGTAAGTATCTCAGTGACACTTACATTCATTCTTCCTGAGCACAACTCTATTTTCTCCTTTCTATGCTTGACTTACATTTTTAGCGCAGGAGTGAATTTATAATCCTTCTTTCCATCAAGGGGCTTGCGGTTTAAGGAATGGCATGCATCTATCAATATTACTTTAGCGCAGGTTAGATTATCTCTTTCTGACATGTTTAATAGATTCTATCACTTTTTATTTTTCTGCTGGTGGTGTTGTTTTTATTGGTCTTCACCAAGTTTGTCACATTGGGTATTTGCTCTCAGTATTGGATATGACAACTCTGTGCCATAAATATTCTGCATATATTTAAACAGTGTTTTTTCTATAGTAAAAACAAATTCAACATTTTTGGCTTTTAGTTTTTTATTTGATTTTTATTCGTATTTGGTACAGTGATAAAGATAATTTGTAATGAGATGATTTTAGTCTGTGGATATTAGTTTTATATTAAAAGGTATTTCTGTTGTCAGCCTTGAAGAAGTCTCTGGGAAGGGATGAAACACATGTCAGCTGAATTCTTGATCTGACCAAGAACATCAATGCATCATAGATCTTTCAATCAATCAATCAATATTTGTAAAGCGTAGCTACTCACCTCTGAGGGTCTCAAGGTGCTGGGGAGAAGCAGAGGGGCCTCATCCGTAGAGCCTCATCTTGAGACGGGCTTTGTCTAATGTGCGGGGGGAGGTTGTTCCAGCTCTTTTCTGGAGTGTAGGTGAAGGATCGTCCTCTGGTTGTGGTTTTGCAGATGTGAGGGATGGTGGCCAGGGCCACATTGGCATAGCGGAGGGTTCTGGCTGGGGTATGGAAGGAGACGCAGTGGTTCAGGTAGGCTGGTCCTGCATTGTGTATGGCCTTGTACGTGTGGGTGAGTAGCTTGGGAGATGTGTTCTCAGCAAGGGAGGTCAGCTAGTGACTAAGGAGTGGGTGACTGTCCTGCAACAGTCTGCTGGGATCCATCTGAAGATCTTCAGAAATTTGAGTAGTGTGTGCCAGCAGGAGGAAGTGATTGAGTTTACCTGGTGGGTCATAGATAGGTAGGAGTTGAGGATGATTCCTAAGTTCATTGCATGCTCAGTTCATGCAGGGGGGGCACTGAGGAATGTGGGTCACCAGGAGAAATCCCAAGCTGAGGTGGCATTTCCAAAGATGATGAGCACAGTCTTGTCTAAGTTGCGCTTGAGGCAGCTTTCTCTCATCCAGGTGGTGACGGCTTCCATTCCTGAGTGGAAGTTCCTTTTGGCCGTGTCCGGGTCTTTGGTGAGGGAAATGATGAGTTGTGTGTCATCGGCATATGACACGATGGAGATACTGTTGATTCTGATGATGGCAGTGAGAGGGGCCATGTATACACTGAACAGTGTGGTACTCAGTGAGGATCTTTGGGGGAGTACGCAGTTGACTCATGTGTGTCTGGAAGTGTAGGGAGGGAGCTTGACCCTCTGCGTCCTCCCAGAGATGAAGGAGTGGATCCATTCCAGGGCTCTTCCTCATATTCCTATGTTGTGGAGGCTGGTGCGCAGAGTCCCTTGGGAGACCGTGTTGAATGCTGCTGAGAGGTTGAGTAATATGAGCACAGCGGTGTGCCCACTGTTTAGGAGTAATTGGATGTTGTCAGTGGCTGCCAGGAGGGCTGTCTCCATGCTGTGGTTGCTGCGGAAGCTGGACTGGGAGCTGTCCAGGAAGTTGTTGGCCTCGATGAAATTCCGTAGCTGTGCATTGATTGCTTTCTCCAGTACTCTGGTGGGGTAGGGTAGCAGCAAGATGTGTCAGAAATGATTTAGTTCTGGTGGATCGGCCAAAGGTTTCATCAGGAGAGGGCGTATTTTGGAGTGTTTCCAGTCCTCGGGGAAGATGCTAGTGTTGATGGAGCAGTTGACTGTGTTCCTGAGCTCGGGGCGATGGATGCGCTAGCTCTGATGTATATGTGGTGAACATCTTATTAACAACTGCTTTTATTGGTTAATAAATTCTATCATAAAACAAATCAAAGTCTGTTCCTCGGATTTAATTTTTGTGTATATTTATTTGGTACTGAGATTGATCATATTGCTACGTTCTTGGGCCATTATGCATAACACATGTCTGAATAGAATTGAGCGCTCTGCTATTGCCATATTTAGATGTCTTACCAGATATTTTTTCTGTTTAAAACATACACATCAAGGCAACAGGTGTGTTGTAGCGTGTCTAGCACCATTGTTCCAATATTTTTCACACAGAGTGAGATGTGCAATAGTTAGACCTCTGATATCCTTTGTGAAAAAAACATTGGGAGGTGAAGGCTAGATGGCAGTCACTTGAGGCAGCTGATTGCAGCTCTCTATGATTGGCTCCCACCGAATCAGCTGCAGAGCAGATTGATGAAGCGTATCCCTTGCTGGAGGTGTTTGGTATGTGGAACAGCGGAAGGTAGAGCAAGCTGCTGTGTTTCAGCAACTCCTACAGGTGTGGGAGCACTTGATGATTGTCATTAGGTGTCATTTCCGAATCCCAGCGTGCTTGGCAGGGCGAATAAGACCTGAGGCACCAGCAGGGAGTGGCGGGAGGAAAAAGTAATCTGCTAGTGTCCCGACTGCCATTGTAGCAGCGGGGGGAGGCCGGGGTACAAATTAAAGCTGCCATGTTCAATCTGAGCAGATGGTAGGGGCAGACAGAATCAAAAGCGGAAGTGGTTGGGAAGAAAATGCAAGAGGGGAACAAGGAAATCTACCAGCCCCTTCAATTGTGGATTTTTTGCTGCAGCCTGTGGTAGAGATCAATTTACCTGTCAAGCCCAGGGCAGAGATGAGACCCGCAAGCATTCAGGAGGAAGTTGGGCTGCACAAGGAGACCTCTGGAGTTCTTGGCAACAGCACTAGGATCCCTGGAGCCTCTGGAGTGATGGAGATGGCTGCCTCAGATTTGAAGGTTCTGCCCCCACACTATACTAAAGATGGTTGATGTACAAGGCTAGCAGGGGATGAGCAGGGTGGTGCAGCACCCCTATTAGATATGGCTTGTTGGTCAGACCAGGCTTGGATGGGAGGCTGAGATGGTGACACCGCTTTGCACTAAATTAGGCACCATGACTCATGCAGCGCCTATTCTGGTCAGAAAGGATTTACAGGCACAGCACCGGGCACAAAGTGATACAGCCCCCTCTAAAACAAGTAATCTGGACCCAGAAACTACTGAATATTTTTATTTATTTTCTGATGGAATTGAGTGGTTGGAAGATGACTCAGAGTTAGAGTCAAGAGATTCAAGATAAGGTGACGGTACATAGTTGTTCGGTAGGGAGTAAGGAATTGCCAATTTTCCATAAAACTCGGGGGAAGGCCAATAGGTAGGGGGCAGGGTTGGATGTGAAGTGGGATAACGCTCATGATGTGTCACCCCTGACAGAGGCTTCTATGGTGGATGTGGGGGCCCTTTCACTACAACTCCTCTGACCCCGGTGTTGATTTATCAGACTACTGTGATCCACAGGGAAGAGATGCAAGCAGAAAATCAGAGACCTTGATTAGCAACTTGTAAACTGCAGAATACTGTGTGCAAAGTAGCGTAGGTGTGGTCCCCAATTTCTGACAGAATGACAGGCTTGCAGTTGAGGACTGCTGCTTTGGAAATAGATGTGGATGCAGCTAAGGAGCTTACTGAGGTGCATGAGGCCTGATTAGTGGATTTCCATTGGAAATTGGAGGATCAGGTGAATCAACAGCGGAAGAATAACTTGCAAGTTCTTGTGGTCCCTGAGGGAAAGATGGGAGAGAATGCAAGATTTTTTCTGATGGATTTGTTCCAGAAGGCCTTTTTCAGAACTCCAAGGTTGGGCTAGTCCAGCGAGATTCAGAGGGCCCACCGAATTCCGATGCAGTTGAAGCATGAGAACAGACAACTCAGGACCAGGGAAAACCTAGAGATATGCTGGTTGATTTTGGAAACTACCTGCTCCGTCAGGCAATTCATGAGAAGGCACACCCGGACAGAAATTGTACGATGGATAGATGCACATTTTCTGTCAGGCCGGATTTCTGTCATGTAAAAGTGGAGTGAAGGTGGTGTCTCCGACAGCTAATAAGATAAAGGACCATAAGCTTTTCTGATCAACCCATCCAAATGAAAAGTTATTCTGAACATTAGGCACAGGTATTCACATATTAGATTATGGCAACTTAATTTGTGGAAGGCCAGAATTAGTTAAATCTTGGACAAAGTCTGATCACTAAGTATGGCAGTGTGGGCAGTGGCCGGGGCAGTTTTGAATTTGATGGCTTAGCAAGGGGACAGACGATTTACAAAATGGATTGATGTCAGGGGAATATTGAAATACTAAATGAGACCTGAAATTGGTTGTAGGTTTTTGGCCTTGCAGGTTTTTTTTTTTGGTTTGTCAGTTTGATTTTTTTGGGTTTTAGGGGCATCAAAATTAAAATTATCTGTGTGGGGTGAAGGCAAGTTATGGCTCTGTTGGCTCAGGGAGGTTAGACGGGGAGCTCAACAATCGTTAGCAGGCACTAGTAGGTCTGGCTGCCTCTTACTGTTGTTGAGGTGGGGGGGCTAGGGGTTGGAGTAGAAGGGGGGCAGGGGGTAGAGTGGAGAGGGATATAGAGGGGCTTGGTGGGCATGGGGTAGCGTAAGGGTGCCCTGGATGCAGAAAGAGTTGTGGAAGATCAGGGGGTATTCACTTGCAGCCTGTACCACCCAGAGTGTATCCACCAGGGAGGTTGCAATATTGGTGAAAAAATATCTGATTGTAGTCAAAGGGAAGCTGGAGGATAAATATCGTTGTTGGGTTATCATTGAAGCGCAGGCTGCATGAACCATATTTACAGCCTGGTCAGTTCATGGTTCTAATTTGGATGAGACTGTAGTTTGGGAACAGCTGACAGTCGAGCTGACTGCATGGCTGACACCCATGATATTGTGAGGGGATTTTAATATGCATATGATGGTTGGTATAAGTGGTATTAAAGCCTGTAAGTATGGAGGGAGGAAACTGCTGCTGTTTAGAGCACTACATCAGTTTAAGGATACATAAGGGTTAATAGATATTTGGGACAGAACGAATGCCTCAGACCCTGGCTTTACATATTATTCACACTCACATCGAAAATACATTTGCTTGGACTATTTTCTAGCTTCCCCTGCATGGGTGGCCAACTCAGTGGTTAAAAAATTGCTGAAGATTTGTTCTGATAATAATCCTCTAGTTCTGTACTTCACAGGACTGGGTAGGGTAAAATCCCCTAGCAAGTGGATGTTTGATAGAAAACTCCTGCTAAATGAGAATTATGTAGATCATATGAAAAAATGGAAGTAGAGTTTCTGGAAATTAACAGGTATACTGCTTCTAGATGTGTGGTATGGGATTCATTTAAGGAAGGAGTAAGAGAGGAGATTAGTATATTCATAGCTCATTCTCGGAGGCAGCAAGGCATGAAGATTAGGGATTAAGCACTGACCTGGCACCTCTGGAGGCTCATCGTGTGGGGTTAATACACCCAGGTGAGAATGGGCTGGAGATTTATCAGGGGTTCAGTATAAAAAAGGGTATGATTAATACCTATTATTCAAGAACTCTTGGTGAGAAGTTCCAGGCCCATAGATCAGAGGCCTATGCATATAGTGAGTCACTTGGCAGATTATTGGCCCTTAGCATTCAGCTGCACAAGGTTGACTGAGTGATTGAATTAATTATAGGGAAGGATGGTAGAGAGGCTACTACTCTGGAAGATTTTGTAAACCTCTTTCGGGAATATTATGCAAAGTTCTGTACGGCTGATGAAGAGCCCTCCGTAGCACAGTTAAAGGATTTTTTGAAGCCAGGTCCTTATGAGGCTTTAGATAGTGGGAAATCTGAAGTATTAGATTTGTCGTTACAATGGAGGAGCTATAGAACGCTTTGAAGGCTTTGGCTCCTGGGAAAGCTGCAGGCCCGGATCAAATTCCTTTTGAAATCTTTACAACTTTTTATCCCTGAACTGGCTACCTATCTTTGGGAACTGCTTTGCGGGGTTCAACAGGAAAGGATTCTACTGAGTTTTGTCAGAGAACTAATTTAAAATTTTTGGCAAAAAGGTAAGCCACCAGAAAAGCCTGGGTCATACAAACCAATATCTCAGAAGAATTCAGACACTAGGGTGTACTCTGGCTACCCCTATGGGGAGGGTTATAGGCTGGCTTGGCTTGCCCTGCAGCACGGGATTATCCTGGGTAGGGGCACAGAGGGTCATGTGAAGCATGCTCTCTCTCTATTTGACACATGGAGGCCTGCATGGCATCTGATTGAGGGGCCTGGGGGTACCTCCGAAGGGCTCTTGACTGTAAGTGGTTTGGACTGGGTTTACTGAAGGCCGTGAAGGTCCTATTTTATTGCCCTTATTTCCAACTGCAAACCAAGGACCAAGAATCAGCAAAGATTTGGATTTCACAGGGAACTCTGCAGGGCTGACCATGTTCTTCCATGTTGTTTGTTCTGTATATTGACCCCTTGGTAAGGCAGATGGTAGTATTAGCCTATGCATGCACAGATGATATAGTGCTGCTTACTCCAGATCCTCAGATAGCTCTTTCGTGGGTGGAAAGATTAACTGAGAAATTCAAAGCTCTATCAGGATACCATCTTAATAAGGAAAACCCATAGGTGTTTTGCACAGCTGCATGGTAGATAGCACCATGTATTTGGGGATAAGGATTATGGCGTGGGTAGATGCCATTTAAAAGCTAAATTTAGAGATATTGCTTGAAAAGGCATACAGAGCATGAGAAGAATTAATGGGCTGCATCTTACTCTATATGGTAGATGTAACGTTGTGAAGATTTATTTTTGCCTAAGGTGTTATATTTATTTAGAACCATAAATTTGAAGCTTGAAGGGCAATAGTTTAAACGTTTGGAAGCTATGGATTCAAATTTTGTGAGGCAGTATTCAAGGGCCTGGCAGGCTTTAAAGTATATGGTTCTACCAAAAAGCCTGGGGTGGTGGGCACTACCTAACTTCAGGATATATTACTGGAATGCACTTTTGCAGCACATGGATGCTTTATTGATGGGCAGGCCACGGACTCAGCAAGCAGGAACATCAATGGGTCAACCCATAAGTAATAATGAGCTAACCTTAAGGAGCGCAGCAGAAGGATGTTTTCTAAGACAAATAGAGCCTTGCTACTATAGAAAGGTTAAGTTTAAGGTAGTTGGCAGACCCAGCAGTGAAGATGTGTGGCAGGGTTAAAAAAATGATTAGAATTTCCAAATACAATCACTTCACCCCATTATGGCACTTGCCATTATTTTCAGCGCTGTTTCACAATGGGATATGTAGGAGTTGGGAAAAGGGTGGGGATTATCCGGGTGGGAGATTTGTATTCTCAAGAACAATGTGCTTATTTGCTGATCTTCACCAGGATTCTAGATTGGGGAGGAGGGTCTTTTTATAATTTCCTGCAGATAAGAGATATTTAAATGAAATTGTTGAGCAATCAGTTTTCGTCTGTAAAAATTCCCCTGTTGGATATGTTGCTATGCCCCAGAATTATGATCAGACATATCTATACAGTGCTAAATGATTTGGCTGTAGATGTTCTTTACCTTCAAGAAGCTAAGTGGCAGGGAAATTGGGGATTGAAGGTTTGGATATTCAAAATACAATAGAGGTTGGGAGATAAGTGCTCTTGATGGCAAGCCTTAAAACCCAGCACTGTAAAATTATCTTTAGGCTATACTACACAACTGTTAAGCTGTTCAAATGGAGCAAAAGAGTGGATGATATATGTTCTTGGTGCGGGAGTGGCCCTGCTGATATGAAGCACATGTTTTATGATTGTGTGTAGCTAATCCCACTCAGAGAGGGTATCGAGGACTACTAGAATTGGATTCTTGGAAAGGCAGTATGCTTAGACTCACTTCTAATGTTATAGGGGGTTGATGTTTCACTATTGGGGATCCAGGACAGCAATATTTTATGTTTATTTCAACAGCTGCAGCGCATCTTCTAATTGCAACTGCTTGGAAGGACAGTGAGCCACCCACAATGCAACAATGGTTCTCTCGGCTTGTTAGCATGTATAATGTGGAGAAAATATTATGGCCCTCATTAGGACCTTTGCGGTATATACCACCTACCGTCACTGCGACAGCCGGCAAAAGACCGTCGCCGCGGCTACCAGCTGTCTGCTGTATCATGCCCACAGCCAAATTTCTGCCAGAAGGATGGCGGAAATCCAGCTGTGGCCATGCCAGCGGTTGGCGGTAAGGTGGCGCTGCTGCCAACAGCAGCTCCACTCCAGTAGACCACCTACGGCCATTTTATGAGAAATAATAAAGCCTGGCGGTGTTCTGCTGGTGGATGCAGCTACTGTCAGCAGCACCTCGTCCCGTGTGTTGTGTGTGTGTGTGTGGGTGTGTGTGTATGTTGTGCGTGCGTGTATGTGGGTGTTTGTTGCGTGTTATATGTGTGTGCATGTTTGGGGGTATGAGTGCATGTATGTTGTGTTGTGTGAATGCGTGTCTACATGTATGTATGTAAGTGTGTGTGGATGTGTGTGTGAATGGATGTGTGCATGCATGGATGAATGTTGGAATGGGTGTGTGTATGCGTGTGTGCGTGTGTGAAAGGAGGGATGTGCATGAAGGGAGATCTGGAGAGGAAGGGGGATGGGGGAAACCTGGGGAGGGGGAGGGGGAGGGGGCAGGGAATACCCCTGTCACTAACATGGAAAGGATTCTCTGTCATTGAAAGTGCCTACTGCCATGGTAAGGATGCCGTGAAAACCATGGCAGTAGGGGGGGTCATAATCCTGCAGGTGGGCAAGTGACGGCCCCCGGGCTGGAGATTGAAGTCTCCTGCCCAGCGGTCATTACCGCCGTGGCAGTCAGTTTAGTACATTGGCGGCTTGGCTTCAGCCAAATCAACAATGTCATAAAATGGAGGAAAATACCGCCAGCCGGTTGGCAGTACTTTCCTCCATATTACCTATGACCGCCGGGGTCATAATCACCCCCTACATAATTGCAAGGGAAAAAGTGATAGAAAGAAGGGAGGAGCACAGATCTGGTTTCCTTTGACAAGATGGATTGGGGAGCACGTTGGGTATAGGGATTGGTTGAAGCCGGAGGTTGCGAATCCCAGCTAGGGAGATGTTTTTGGAGTTGTCCTTCATTCCCAATGGATGATATTGGCAAAATTGACAGTACTTTTTTTTAATACATTCTTTCCAAAGGTAACCATTATGGGAGATGGAGTGGGTGGTGTTAAGATACAAAAATGCAAACATTTGAAAAAAAATGCACTGCTAATTACCCCAGATATTACAGCACTCATGGCATCTTTTATAACATCATTGATAATGCCAATGTAATATTTGCAGTAAAGGTATTGTGCATGGTGAGGGCATGAGTTATAGTTACCTTAGGGACACATTATAGTTACTTGAGATAACTCCAGTTATAACAGCTGAATTTGTATGGTTAGAATGTAAACCTTACTTTAATGTCCCTGTAACCTTTGCTTTTTTAAGTGAATTTCTATGTTTTTTAATTTTATTTCCTAACTATAAAGTCTATGTAACCTTTGTTTCTTCAGTGAATTTCTATATATATATATATATATATATATGTATATATATACATACATACATATACATATATCAAAACAAGGCCCTTTCAGGGTTAGAGTGACGCATAAATTATGCAAAAAACAAAGGAGAACTCTGGGAAGTTCCCAATTTTAGGTGGATAGCAGCTCTAGTAAGGTGGAGAGCAGCTCTAGTAAGGAGCACCCAGCAACCCCTCTAAAAAGCTATAATGAGAGTGAAACACATGTCAGGGGTTGCTTTACTCATTCCAGGTTGGCTTGGACGGTACTTGACCAGTCCAAAGCAGTAATACTGTGCCTGGAGTGGTAAATGGCATTGTGTTAATCCTATGCTTAAAGATTTTGCTGTACAAATGGCAAAAGACTTTGTCACTATCTAGCTCGGCGTGGATAGCACTGTGCTGATCCTATGCTTAAAAACTTTGCTAGATAAACAGACATTTGAGGTGAGCAAATCTAGAGTGTCGCTGGTGTTGCAGGGTGCTCCTTACTAGAGCTGCTCTCCACCTAAAATTGGGAACTTCCCAGAGTTCTCCTTTGTTTTATGCATAATTTATGCATCACTCTAACCTTGAAAGGGCCTTGATTTGACGTATACTGGGTGCTCCCTTGTGTCTGGACAAAGCTAAACCCCTCTGAAGTGAGCGAAACACGTGTCAGGGGTTGCTTTGCTCATTGCAGGTTGGCTTGGATGGTATTTGACCAGTCCAAAGCTGTAATACTGTGCCTGGCGTAGTAAATGGCTTTTGTCATTTTACAGCTCGGCAAGGATGCCATCGTGTTAATCCTATGCTTAAAAAGTTTGCTGTACAAATGGCAAAATACTTTGTCTCTATCTAGCTCGGCGTGGATAGCACTGTGCTGATCATATGCTTAAAAACTTTGCTAGGTAAACAGACATTTGAGGTGAGCAAATCTAGAGTGTCGCTGGTGTTGCAGGGTGCTCCTTACTAGAGCTGCTCTCCATCTAAAATTGAGAACTTCCCAGAGTTCTCCTTTGTTTTTTACACATATATAAATATATATATATATATATATATATATATATATATATATATATACATATATATATATATTCACTGAAAAATACAAAGGTTATTTATATTCACTGAAAAAAACAAAGGTTACAGGGAAGATAAAGTTAGATATTCAATGAAACAAAGAAAGGTTACAGTGACACTACAGTTAGTAAATAGAACTTTAAAAATCTTAGACATTCACTGAAACAAACAAAAGTTACAGGGACGTTACAGTTAGGAAATAAAATGTTAAAAACACTTAACAATTCACTGAAAAAGCTGAAGGTTACAGAGACATTCTAGTTAGGCTCACATTTTGAAAATACTAGACCAGAGAAGTTCAGCAGTTATATTTACCTGACCTAACTATAACTTGTGCCCCCGCAATGCACTGCTTATGACCTTACATTACTCATAACATGGTCAGTGACATCACTCACGACATCTCAAGTGACATCACTGACATCATCCTATGATTATGAGTGTTTTCTAAAAGTTAGTGTTAAGCATGTACACTAGGGTAAGTGGCTCTGGGAGTGCTTCTTTAGGTGAGCGAGTGTGTCAGTGATATATAGAAGGGTGAGTAGGAATGTGAGAGACTGTAAACATCAGTTAGGGGTGTGTAGAGTTTTTGTATGGATGAGCGAGTGGGTGTGTTAGTCGGTATATGAGTAAGTGAGTGGCTGTGTGAGTATCTGTATGGATGAGTGAGTGGGTGTGTAAGTGGCAGTAATGTTGAATGAGAGGGTGAATGAGTTGCTGTATGGGTGAGTGTGCGGGTGTGTCAGTGGCTCTGAATGGTGAATGAGAGTGTGCATGAGTGGCTAAATGAGTGATTGAGCAGATACACAAGTGCCTGTGTTGATGAGTGACAGGGTAAACAAGTGGCTGGATGGGTGCATGAATGAATGTGTAAGTGGCTGTAATGATGAGTGAGTTGGTATATGTGTGGCTGGATGGGTGAGTGAATGGGTGTGTGGGTTGCTGTATGAGCAAGTAGGTCAGTGTGGTAGAGATTGTATGGGAGAGTATGTGCTTTTCTCAGTGACTGTATAGGTGAGTGAGTACATGTGTAAGTATATGTATGAGTAAGTGAGTGGGTGTGTGAGTAACTGTATGGGTGAGTGAGTGGCTATGTGAGTGAATGTATGGGTGAATGAGTAGGTATGAGAGTAGTTGTATGGATTATTGATTCAGTATGTGAGTGCTGCATTGATGTATGAATGGGTGTGTAAGTGTCTGTATGTCTGTATGACTGGATGTGTGAGTGGCTCTATTGGTCAGTGTGTAGGTGCAGTATATGTGAGTTAGTGGTTGTGTTAGTTATGGCATGGGTGAGTTGATGTGTGAGTGGCTCTATGGTTCATTGGGTAGGTGTGTGATTCTTTGTACGGGTCTTTGAATGGGTAAATCAGTGTTTGTCATCAGTGATGTCACTGACCATGTCATGAGTGATATAACAGATTAGGTCATAAGCAGTGCATTCTAGGGTGTAAATTATAGTTAGGTCGGCTAACTATGACTGCTGAATTTCTCTGATTTTGCACATCTAAAATGTGAGCCTAACTATAACGTCCCTGTGACCTTTGTTTTTTTCAGTTAATTTCTAAGTTTTAAAATGTTTTATGTGCTAACTATAACGTCCCTGTAACCTTTGTTTTTTTCAGTGAAAATTCTAAGGTTCCATTTTCTAACTTTAATGACCCTGTAATGTTTGTTCAATGAATTTCAATGTTTTTTAAATTCTATTGCCTGATTATAAAATCCTTGTAATGTATGTTTTTTAGTGATTTGTAATGTTTGTGTCATTTTTTCTTCTAAACGTGTATTATGTATTAAAGATATAAAATATGTTTCTGTTGAAATAATGTTTCAATGAGTCACTTTATTTTTAATTTAATACAGGCTAGTATATATTTTTTAAATAGCTGAAACATTATTGCAATTTCTATTATGAAAGATTTTTGTATGGAAACTATTTTGCAAATTAATGTTCAGTGTTTGTGGCGACCCTGGGCATCATGGTTTTGTTAAAGTGGTTTCCTACATAATGTATAAAGTTTTCTATTTGTATTAGGTTTTAGAGGAAAGTACTTTTCTAGTGTCTTTTGCATTTCTGTGGTGGGTCCGGCAGTTGAGGTGACGTTAACCATGACAATTGCATGGTTTTCAAATATTTTACAATACATACATACAGATATTGTAGACAGTTTTTGATTATTTGGGCTTACTAATGTAATGTTTACACATACCAAATATTATAAAACACATATATACAGATATTGGAAACAGTGTTTGGTAATGGGGGTTTACTGTTACGATGTTTTAACTTTCCCATGCAGACATATTTGAAATGAAAAATAATTTTTGTTACATTTCTGAACTTTGCAACGACACGCGTCATTGCAAAGATCATCTGACCTGGTAAGAAAGCGATATAATTGGAGTAGAGAGTTTTCAAGCATTTTAATAAGGACTCCACCCATTTCTCTGTTCATGAACCTTCTATTTGGTTCTTGATTCATTCTGAGCATGGCTGTTTGCAAATATAAGAGCAGTCTGTTTAGAAGTTTGCATTTAATTTTTTTCAAAACTCCCCAAAATGGCAACAGAGGGCAGCCAAGAACATCAGGTGCTGCAGCCAGCAAAGAAACAGCACTTTGAAGACCAGGAGAATGAAGATTCTGGAGATGACGTGGCTTCAGTGAGAAGAGCCAGTGTTGGATGGGAATTCTTCACAATTCCATGGGGAGAGTCAAAGACTGTGGCTAAAATCGTGAAGTGCTCTCTGTGTCAGAAGACACTGTCCAGAGTGTCCAGTAAGAAGTACTAATTTTGTACTACATCAATGTTATGCCACCGAAAAATGTACCACTCCAGCCAGTTAAAAAGAGCTACGAAGGAGAGAGAAACTGCAAGAACATCAAGATCATCAGCAACACCATCTGAGCAAGAGCAGACAGTGTCTGTATAAATACAGGCCCGTGTTGGAGACACTGCATCTGAATTCAGCTGGATGGCAATGTATTGTATAGACTGCAGCAAAGTCATCTCTGCTTGAGAGCAGTCAGTTCAGGGGTTCCGTCAAGCAGCAAGCAGAACAAGTGTTAGATGTAATTTGCAGTTCCACTTTTTGCAGCCTTTTTTTGCTGCTTGTTGAACTTTTTCACCCCATGTTGACATTTAGACCCTCATTATGATCTCGGCAGCTTACTCCGCCAAGATCTGCACTGATGGTCAACAGAAAACTGCCAGCGTGAAGAACCCCCGCCGGCTACATAATGATCTTCCCGCTGGAAACAGGGCCTGGACATTGACACCGGCTCCAACTGGAGCCGGAGACAATGTGGCAGTGCGGCGGGTGCAGAAGCACCCATCGCTCATTTCACTGCTCATAATTCGGGCAGTGAAATGCGCGATGGGGCTGTGCATGGGGGCCCCTGCACTGCCCATGCAAATTGCATGGGCAGTGCAGGGGCCCCCAGGGAGGCACCCAAGTCACTCATTCCGCCAGCCTTTCCATGGCAGTTTACACCGCCAGGGAAAGACTGGCAGAATGTGACTCATTATTCGGAGGGCAGTGCTGCCCTGGTGGATCTGAAGCGCCGCCACCGCCAGGCTGCCTGGTGGCAGGAGCCTGGCAGTGGCAGCATTTCCACTGGGGCGGTTGTATGTATCAGAGAGTGACAGAGTGCACGAATAGTATATGAGTGATTGAGTGTATGAGTGCATGTATGAGTGAGTCAGTGAGTGTATGAGTGCACATAATGGTTCAGTATTGACTGCATGAGTGCATGTATGGGCAAGTTAGAGAGGGCATTAGTGTTGTATGGGCAACTAAAGAGTGATGAGTGCATGTATGGGTGAGTAAGTCCATGAGTGCTGAATGGATGATTGACCGAGTGCATGAGTGTATGTATGAATAAGTGGATGAGTGTTTGAGTGGTGTATAGGTGAGTCAATGAATGTACGAATTATGTATCAGCGATTGACGGAGTCCATTAGGGGCTATATTAATGAGTGAATGTTTGTGTGAGTACCTGTATGAGTGAGTGAGCATGTATCACACTGGCTCTATGGCTGAGTGATGTGTAAATTGAGTGGTTTAATCAGTGAGTGGTAGTTTGAGTAACTGCATTAGTGAGTAACCTCCTATGTGAATGGCTGTAAGAGTTAGTGAGTGCTTGTATGAGTAAGTAAGAAGGTGAAAAGTGTGTTTATGGGTGAGGTAGCACCTGTGCGAGGGGCTGTTGAGTTGAGTGAATGCCTCTATGGGTGAGTGAATGGTTGTGTGAGTACCTGAATGGGTGAGTAAACAGGTGTGTGAGTGTGTCTTTGAGCAAGTGCTTAAATGATTGATTAACTTGTTATGTGACTACTTGACAATTAGTTGCATTACACTGAAGGTTGAATTAGGAAATAAGCAAATGAAACTAATGGAAAAGTAAGGCAAAAGCCGTTTATGTTTCAAAAACACACTCCATGCTATCTCTGAGCAACATGTCTGAGCTTCGAACAACTGTTTTGAGACATTTAATGGTGTTCAACCACAGCTGCTACTGGAAAAAAAAGATAAAGCTATGTTAGCATTTAATTTTTATATTGACACAAATATAACACTAGTCATTTCTTATACAGAAAGACTGTATTACAATGTAGTAAAAATATCATTTTTGCTTTTTTTACTGTTCTCAACTTTTATACTTCTTCATCCATAAATAATGGTCTGTATAAAGCATTATCTTCAAACAGTGGGGAAAAAACAATCAATGGATTGTAAAGAAAAAACCTGCACTGTAGATCACTATACATAAGTGATAATATTAATTGCACTCACTACAATTCATTAATCAGTTGTTTTCTCTATATGCACTACATTAATCTAAACAAGCAAATTTTAATTTTTTTCTTGAATAATTATATCTGGTACAACATCAGAAGTAAATGTTAAGTACTTTTCAATTTTGAAGTTATTTCTCAAAAACATGATCCATCTGAGACCAAATTATGGCCCTCATTATGAACATGGCGGACCGTTCCGCACCGCCGGCGGTATAAACCGGCAAAAGAGGGGCGGTCCGAATGCAAAATAATGAACCAAACGAAACTCACGCATCCTGCTCACCACCCATCGCCAGGAAAGGAGTTCCGCTGACGATGGAAGAGACCGCCCAAAGGCTGTCAGAAAGGCCCAACCCGCTCATCAAATTATGAACCACCATGCCACCACCAGTTCTGGGGTGGGAACTAACACCACACAAAGCCAGGCAGAAAAGAAACAAATAAAAGGAAACACCCACCGGAGGTCAACAAAACGTGCAGCAGCAGCCATGGACAGAGAGCTGCAGATCATCCCAGCCTTGCTCCTTGCCATATATCTACATGACCGAGACCGCCGACGAAGACGAACACGGTAAGTTCCGCAACCTACAAAAAACAAGGGAGGAAAGGGCAAAGTTACATAGCCACCCACTCCACCCACCCCGCAAAGCCCCCCAACCCTTCCCTGCAGCAATAGTCAGACAGCCCACAGAAAGAGGGACGTACCCGACTGAAGGCCACTGCAACTTGGCTATAGGACATACAATAGCACCACAGCCATAAATTATTGAAACAAACACCAGAGTGGCACTGCGTGCAGACTAAACACAGGCCCCACAGAAACTTTATTCAGTAGCTCAGTGAGCTAAATGATGCTAACAGGGCCAATAGCCAGTCCATAAACACTCAATTGTCCTTGGCCACAACTGGCCACACCTGCCTCCACCCACAAGTGCTGGGTACTCCACTCAACAGAGCACCATAGGGGGATGCAGGCACCTCACGGAATGGTGGCAGGGGGTGGGGTGTGGATTTATGTCTGGGGTGGGACTTAGACTTGCGTGAGGAGGTTGGGGGGGGTGGGCTTCTCCTTTGAAGGGGGTGGGGGCTGTTTGGCTTTGGCGGAGCAGGATGCCTTAGGCTCTGAGTGGGCCTTCTTCTTAACTGGAGAAGGGGCACGGGAATAGGAAGGCTGGACCGGGGTGGGCTGCTTTGTGGAAGGAGTGGAAAGGGCAAGGAGGTGGGCACGTTTCGGGACACGACGGGGTGGGCCAGTGGGTTCGAACAGGTCTACACGGGAGAGGAAAGGTTTTTTGGCAGCAATTGGGGTGGGCATGGATGAGGGCGTGGGAGTGGAGGCAGAGGGAGTTGATGTATGGGGTGTAGGTGTGCGTGTAGTGGGTGCCGGTGACTGCTCAGTATGCTGTGGTGTGGTGGATGTCTGATGGGTGGGTGTCTTGGTGCGTTTGAGTGTTTTGGAAGGTGGAGGGGTGGACACAGTGGGAGAAGACAGACAGCTAGTGTGGATATATGTTGGGTGGGTGTCTGCAAGTCGGGTGAGTGTGCTGCAAGTGTCAACTACAGTGGAGGTGGTGAGTGCACGTGTGGTGTATGTACTGTATGGCTGTCTGCTATTGTGGTGAGTGCAGAAAGAGGAGCAGTAACAGTGAGTGAAGGTGCAGTGCATGAGGGTGTGCATGTAGAGGGGACAGACAGGGAGGCAGAAGAGGCGAGCACACTGGGGGAAGTGGACATTGTTGTGTGTGCAGGTGTCTTTTGGCTGTGTGAATGCTTGTGGTGGGATGTGTGGTGCTTGTGTTTGGAAGTATGGGCCAGATGTAGCAAGCCGTTTGCATGGTGCAAACTGCTAAAAACGCAGTTTGCGCCATGCAAACGGCCTCCCGCGATGCTCATTCCCAAATTGCGAGTCGGTATCGATTCGCAATTTTGGGAATGCAACTCGCAAATAGGAAGGGGTGTTCCCTTCCTATTTGCGATTCGTATCGCAATTCAGAGTTGCTTTCTGACCGCGAATGCGGTCGCAAACCAACTTGCAGTTACCACCAGTGTCACACTGATGGTAACACATTCGCAAAAGGGAAGGGGTCCCCAGGGGACCCCTTCCCCTTTGTGAATGTCGAAAAAAATATTTTTTCAGAGCAGGCAGTGGTCCTATGGACCTATGGAGCTCATTGTGCAACTCGTTTTCCTTTAAGGAAAACGGGCTGCAAAATGAAAAAAAAAAACTGCTTTATTTAAAAAGCAGTCACAGACATGGAGGTCTGCTGACTTCAGCAGGCCACCATCCCTGTGAGTGCAGGGACTCGGTATGGGGTCGCAAAAAGCGACCCACCTCATGAATATTGATGAGGTGGGTCTTTGCAACCCCATTGCGAGTCGCAGACGGTGTCTGAGACACCGTTCTGCATCCTGAATTGCGACTCGCAAATTGCGAGTCTCACTGACTCGCAATCTGCGACTCGCAATTCATGGATTTAATACATCTGGCCCTAAGTTTCTTGTGTGTTAATGTGCTTGACTGCATGTCTGAATGTGTGCCTTGGACAGTTGAAGGGAGTGGGGTGCTGAAAGGGGTAGAGGAGGTTGGAGGGGGGACGGAATGGCGGGGGAAACTGGCTGCTGTCCAAGAGGAGGCCAGAGCCTGAAAAGTTCTCTGTAGGGCAGACAGGGCACCATGAATGCCTTCCAGATAGGCATAGTCTGCTGCACCTCTGATGCTAGTCCCTGGATGGTATTGATGATGGTTGTCTGCCTTACAGAGATGGTTCTCAGGAGGTCAATAGCCTCTTCTGTGAGGGCAGCAGGGCTGACTGGGGCAGGGGAGGAAGTGCCTGGGGCGAAGGAGACGCCCACCTTTCTGGGTGGGCGGGCACGGGCAAATTGGTGGGGAGCAGAAGGGAGGGCGCTGATGATATGGGTGGTGGCGGAAGATCTCACGGTCGTGATTTGTCCACTAGTGTCCACCACCACCGGAGGACCCCCATCGGAGGAGGTTTCAGAGTCACTAACCCCTGTGGTAGTAGCCTTCACCGTGGAAGTCCCCTCACCCTCCCACCCACTGGTCCCCTGCGCGTCCGTTGTCTCTGCCTCCGAGGATCTGTGGGCTGCTGTCTCCCCACTAGCCAGTGCCTCAGCTCCCTCGCCTGATGTTGATGCTGTACCAGACACACAAAAGAGAACAGGGATGGGGAGACAAAACTGGAGAGATACTTGTAAGTTGCTGAATGCTGATACACAATGTTCAGACACACACCTACCCAGCAGACACACCCAACAGGCAGCACTGTGCACTAGGCCCATGACCATGGGCCTGACTACAGAGCAGTATACTGACCTAAACCCATATTGTGTCATTGCATTGAAGCTGAGGTAGGTGAAACCTGACAGGGACACCCCTACACCCTTTGGTGAGCAGACAGTAGCTGTACACCAGTCAAAAACCCTGCTCTAAGCACCATGAGCCCTATCGCACACACACTCATCCTTCCAGGCTGAAGTATGGGCTGTGAGTACTCACCTCCTTGTGACGGCTGTGCAGCCTTCAAGTGCCCATCCAGGTCTGGATACGCCACTGCCAGGATCTTTCGCATGAGGGGGGTCAGTGACCAAAAGGCACCCCTACCACGTTGGGGGAAGTTCCCCAGCTGGGCCTCACTGATCTTCCACGCCCAGTGCCGCAGGTCCTCCCACCTCTTACAACAGTGGGTGCTCTGCTGGTTGTAGACCCCCAGAGTCCGTACCTCCTTGGCGATGGCATGCCAATGTTCCCTCTTCTGGTGGGTGCTGACCTAATAAGGAGACACAGGGAAGAAACACATAGGTCAGGCACCTGCACGATGGCAATAGCTGGCTGATTGTTAGACATAGGACAGACAGTACTCCCAGACATGCAAGACAGTGGCACGCAGCATTCCATGCACCAAGCCCCATCCTGGCTCACAGGAGCGCACACCTGAGCAATCCACTCCATCTATTACACACACAGTGCCCCCAAACCCAGACTCGCCAGTACCTCTGGCCGGCCGTAGAGTCTGCAGTACAGGGGCAGGACCCCTTCCACCAGTTTCTCCAGTTCTTCCTGGGTGAAGGCCGGGGCCTTTTCCCCTGCACCACGTGGAACATGCATAGCCAGGGGCATGCCACAGCAATACACAGAGTGGAGTACTTGTCTGCACAGGATCAGGGAGTCAAGTAATCACACGCATTTGTACAACATCTGCAATCCTATGTGCGATTCCCCCAAAGTGCTGAGCTCCCTGCCATCAAGTCAGACTTCTATGCCTTTGCAAGCATTCCCCATGTTATTGGTGCCATTGATGGAACCCACATACCGATCATCTCCCCAAGAGTGAGTGAACAGGTGTACAGAAACAGGAAGAACTTTCACTCCATGAACATCTAATTGGTATGTTCTGCAGACCAGTCCAGATCCCAAGTGAATGCCATTTTTCCGGGTTCAGTCCATGATTCATTTGTTTTGAGCAATAGTAGTATGCCACAAAAGATGGAACAACTCCAAGAGGACAGAGGGTGGATCATAGGTAAGTTTGCCTGTCACTAACTGAAACATTGCAGAAAAACAGCCTGTCAGACTAAGGACATTCCAATGACGACTCTGTATTGACCATTTCTCTAGGTGATTCTGGCTATCCCAACTTGTGTTGGCTCCTGACACCAGTGAGGAATTCCAGGACGGATGCAGAGAGGAAATACAATGAGGCCCATGGACGTACTAGGGGGGGTGATAGAGCGCACTATAGGTCTCCGGAAGGCTAGATTCCTGTGCCTACATATCTCTGGGCGTTCCCTGGCCTATGGGCCTGATAAGGTGTGTAGGATAGTCGTGGCGTGCTGCATGCTGCACAACGTGGCAGTGATACATTCAATCCCCCTTTTGGATGTGGAGGGTGCTATAGGTCCTGATCTGTTACCTCAGAGAGGTGAGGAGAGTGATGGTGAGGATGAGGAAGGGGAAGATGTCAATTCCAGAAACCAACTGATACAACTCTACTTCCAATAACTGACTGGGACTTCAGCCTCTATATGTGGTTAGTGACTGATACTGTAAGTGTGCCATGTCAACAGGGGGGAATTGGTCATGCGTGTCATGGACCTCTTCAGCATGGTACAGACAGACAATATATGCATTCCCTTCTTGACTATTTTGAAACACACTGTACCACCACCATGCACAATTTGACAATAAACTTTATCCCTGCCTGTTGCATCATTACTCCACTTTGTTCAACATTGAAGACAGGGGACAGTGTTACAGGTGAGATATGTTGTTTATTGGTGGAATACAGTGAAATGTGCTATGTACAGTGATGGAAGTCATAATAGTTGGGCGTCCTCAAAACCGACTTGGTGGCAGGCCTGTTTGAATTCATAGGTGGGTCCTATTTGTAGTTTAGTACTTTATTTAGCCCTCAGCTAAGTGCAATTGGTGAACGGGTCGGATGGTTGCTGGACAGTAGTAGCAGTGTCAATTGTTGGAAGGGGGCTTGTTCTTAGTTGGGTTTCCAGTGCCATATCTTGGCCTAAGACTACATTTGGGCGCCTGCTGTGGAGCTACTTGGGGTGACATGGTTGGCCCTTGTGATTCCTGGGAGGGTATTTCCTGTGCTGTTTCAGCTGCTTGGGACAACTGTTGCTGGTTGTCCAGGGCTGTTGTGGGGGCCTCTTGTCTGGTGTGGGTGTCTGAGGGTTTGTCGACCAACTGCAGCAGTGCTCCAGCAATGGTGGCCAGTGTGCCATTGTGTTCTTTCCACTGCTCCATGGTCTGTTGGTGGTGTTCCGGCTGCTTCCTCTGACTTTGCTCCTCTGTGGTTACAATCTGTGCCAACCTGTCTTGGGTATGTTGGTATGCCCCCAGTACCTCTGCAACCATGTTCTGGGCTGCTGCATCTATCCGGTGCCCTACCCCCTGACCCACTGGGGCACTTGACCTTTCCCTGGCCCTCTGTGCCTGTGTCCCCTGCGCAGGTCTTGACGTGCCACGAGTACTGGGGCCCTCGCCTTCCGGCATGTTGGGGGTGGGAGACTGTGGCCTCTGTTGCTGTGTTCCACCTGTTTGTGCCCTGGGTCCACTGGTATGGGCACACCTCCCCTGGCCTGCTGGTCTTGACTGGGTGTTAGGGGTTACAGTGTTTTCCTGGGTGGGGCTGCTGCTTGGTGAGCATCCAGGGCTGTGTGCGGGGCCTGCCTGCTCATCAGTGTCCAGGGATCCTTCACCGGTGTCCTGTGATGTGCCTCTGTCTCCCTGGAATGCTGTGCCACTCCTTGTCCCCTCCATTAGGGTTGCATGGGTGGTGGTGCCTGTTGGGGAACATAGAAATGTTTGTTACATATGCATGAGGCTTAGAGGTGGACTGTGCTGTGCAATTTAGTGCTGGTGTGCCTTTCAGTGGCCTTTAGGGGTGCCTTTGTGAGGTGGACATTGCATTTGGTGGCAGTGGTGGCGTTACATTGTGGTGGGGGTTATTATTCCGTTGTGGGTACATGCAGGGGTGGGTGGCTGTGCACAGCGGGAGTGATGTGGGCCTGGTAGTGAGTTGTGGTGGGTAATGGCTGGGAGGGGTGTGGGTCAAGGTGGGTGTGGGTGGGGTGGGGTGGTGCATGCATCACAGGTATGGGGGTTATTACAACTTTGGAGGAGGTGTTAATCCGTCCCAAAAGGGACGGTAATGTGACGGATATACCACCAGCCGTATTACGAGTCCATTATATCCTATGGAACTCGTAATACGGCTGGTGGTATATCCGTCACTTTACCGTAACTTTTGGGACAGATTAACACCTCCTCCAAAGTTGTAATAACCTCCATGGTGCATATGGGGTGAATGTAGAAGACTTACCCGAGTCCATTCCTCCAGTGAGTCCAGTGAGTCCCTCTGGGTGCAAGATGGCGAGTACCTTCTCCTCCCAGTCGGTGTAGTTGGGTGGTGTGGGTGGCGGTCCTCCCCCAGTCTTCTGCACTGCGATGTGGTGCCTGGATTCCATGGCCCGGACCTTCCCCCGCAGGTCGTTCCATCTATTGTGGATGTCGCCCCTGGTGCGTGGATGGTGTCCCACTGCATTCACCCTGTTGACAATGGTCTGCAGCAGCTCCATTTTCCGGGTGATGGGTGTGTGCTGCACCTCGGACCCGAATATTTGTGGCTCCACTTTTAGGATCTTTTCCACCATGGTCCTTAGCTCCCTTTCGGTGAATCGTGGATTTTTTTGGGGGGACATGGTGAGGGTGGTGGATGGCATCAGGATTGGGGACGGTGTTTGGGTGCTGCTGTGTGGGTCGCTATGAGTGTCCAGTCTGCTGGCGTCCTCTGTTTGGCTCTGGTGCTCTCCGTCTTCTGGTCCTGGTTTCCTTGCAAGGGATTGTGGGGTGTTTATGAGGGTGTCTTATGGTGTTCGGGATGTGTATCAGGTGTGTAGGTGCTAAGCCTAGCCAATGTGTGCACTGGTTGTTGTTGGGCCCACTCGCCAATGGTCGTCCTGCCTCCACTGTCCGGCGAGGTGATTTGTGCATCATCATTTGGAGCGCAGTTTGTGGGTGTGCTTGGCGGTGACGGGGAGTGGTGGGCTGGGATTCCCGCCGACAGGGTCCTGGCGGAGAGTGGGGGTGTGGGAATGTTTGGCGGGGTTGGGTTTTTTGTTCTTTATATGGCGGGTTTCCATTCGCCGCCGGGATTCTGTTCACCGCCGCCACGGCGGTTGGCGGTCTTTCCCGCCATGTTCAGAAGGACTGTTGATGGAAGGGAATAAGGACATCTTGCTTTTTAATTTTTACAAAAATATCCCCTGTGATGCCCTGCAAGGAAGGCTTAAGGAGTTAATAGATTTCCTTGACTCTACTGGGAAGCTCCAGGATATGGAGCTAGAAATGAACTGGGTTGGACACTTTAACGTTCCGTGTAATCAGGAACTCCCTCATATGTGTGGTGCCTTTATTGAAGGCAAAGAGTCATTTACACATTTCATCCATTCTAACCAAGGTGAAGCTTTAAATACCCTTATTTATAAATTTGATCTTGTTTATGCAAGAGATAGGGCAACTAGACATGTGCAAAAGACACCCACCTATACGTGGAATACTAAAGGTAGTATAATTGATTTTATTCTTATTGGCTCCTCAGTTTCCCACCTAATTTTGGATTTTAAGATAACACCACATTGTGCTAGTGACCATAGCCCCTTGAGTATAAAATCAGTCTTTAAAAATAGGTTATTCTTATCCAGAATAGATCGCAGGAGGAAAGTAGTTTTTAAAAGAAACTTTGGCCTTCGTATGAAGTGGGACAGAGTGGATCCTAAAACTTTTCATGAGCATATCATAGAGCAAAATATAGATTACATTAATAAATGTTTGTCGCTGCAACCCATTTATGCCCATCTCGTAGCTGCTTATGAACTTTTAAGCTGTGCTATTTCTGGGGCTCTAGTGTTCAGCAAACCTACTCAGGGATTCAAACCCCAACGTTGGTTTAACTCAGTCTGTACAGCTGCTCATAAAGACTTAAAAGTAGCCATTAAAACTGTCCCATTTAGTCGTGAATTAGTGAAACAAGCTAGGGGACGATATAAGTTAGCCCTTGAGGATAGAAAGAATGAAGTTAGATCTAGAGCATGGGAAGATCTTTTGGCAGCTACGGAACTGAAGGACCCTGCACAATTTTGGAAGGTGGTCAATCATCCCTATTTCTCTGAACACAATAATAGGGAGGATGACTGTCTGATACCTGAGGGGGCCTGGGTGAAACATTTTACAACAGTATTTCAATCTGTAAATGACCCTAATAATGGAATAGGGGAACATGACTATCCGGTATTGGCTACCCCAAATCTGAATATGAGTGGGTCATTTAAGGTACATGAGGTAATTACAGCCATTAAACAAATGAAATCAGGGAAAGCCCCTGGCCCAGATGGGGTCCCGGTGGACTTATTTAAATCTTTTCCTGATTTGTGGGGCCCGTTAATCACAAATGTATTGATTAGCGCAGTTAAAAGTTCTGTTCCTTCCTCATGGCAAACTGCAATAATTGTTCCGATCTTTAAAAAGGATAATAGGCTCGACCCCACTTGCTACGGACCAATTTCTCTGATAGATTTTACAGTAAAGATTTTGGGGAGTGTTATTTTGAATCGGCTTGAGGATTGGGCGATAAAGGCAGAAATCCATTCCCCAATCCAATATGGCTTTAGACCTGGATTAGGTAAAGTGGACCAGACCTTAAATTTGCACCTTATTCTTAGAAAATATGTCACTGCCACAAGAGACTGTATTCATTTAGCTTTTGTTGATTTGTCCACTGCGTTTGATCTGGTGAATAGAGAGAAATTGTGGTCACTTATGGATGCAATGGGGGTTGAACAGGATCTGCTCAAGTTGATCAAACGACTATACACTGATCTTACTATTTCAGTATAATATGGCCCGTATGGTGAAAGGTCCCATCCCCTCCCCTTTATGCTGGGGGTTAGACAGGGTTGTACTTTAGTACCATTTTTATTTTTGTAATATATTAATGCCCTTTATAGTTTTTTAGTGAAAAATGGCAAGGATTTTCCTAGGATGGGCTCTAGACAACTTCTGATTCTGCTGTACGCTGATAATGCTGTTTTAATTTCTCGTACAGCAAACGGTTTACAGAATCTATTTGAGCTTTTCTTAACTTTTACGCAAGAGCTTGATTTGAAAGTAAATTTTACTAAGTCACATGTTATGATTTGTGGACCTAGAAATACGCGAACTAAACGTTTTGATATGGGGGGAAATATTTTAACCAAGGTGAAAGATTTTTGTTATCTAGGACTGCATTTAAGTTCTTCTTTGTCGTGGAAACCCCATCTTATTTTAAAGGCCCAACAAATGGAGAGGAATATGGAAGCGATTTTTTGCTTTGCCCGTAAATTAGGACATAGACCAGTCCACCAGATTATTATGCTCTATAAATCTAAATGTGTTTCTGCAGCTACTTATGGGGGAGGCCTTTGGGGATACACTATCTCAATCCTTTTGCAACGTATAGAGAATAAATTCCTGCACCGGCTGCTTCTGGTACCCAAGAATGTAGCTAATATTATTTGTCATGAGGAGCTGGGAATACGGTACATTAAGGATTCGATTGATATCGCCCCACTCCTGTTATGGATAAAAGTATGGTTAAATCCTGCGGCTAGCCTAGTGCAAGACTGTATAATTGACTGCATTCAACTAGCCAATCATAATATGATTCCATGGCTTACTTTAGTACATAATTATTTTCGGAATTTGGACCTGGAGTTTATGTATCTCAAACCAGAGTTTATGCCTGCTAATGCTAAGGAAAAGGTTAAAACTCTATATAGTATATTGCGAACTATAGATATCAAGTAGCAGAGAAATTAAAAACATTTGACTTATATGTGCAGATTTCAACTTCAATTTTGATGGAACCATACTTCACCTGGTTCCCAATCCCTTCTTTGCACTCTCTACTTGTTCTTTTTAGACTAAATATGATCCATTTTAGAGTGGCTTTTCCAAAGAAATGTACATGGCAAAAAATGCTACCGTTTTGTCCTTGTGACAATTTTTCTAAACAAAGCACTCATCACTTTGTTTTATTTTGTTCACTTTATTCAGCACCTAGGAAAGCTTTTATATTGCCAATCCTGCACAAATTACATACTATCTTCCATAAGGAGGCTTTGATTGGCATTCAAAGACTGTCATCTAAACAAATGTGCAGCTCAGTTTTAAGTTTTATTAAATCAGCCATTGCTATTAGGAATCAATATGAACTGGTCGATGTACCCATTTAAAAACCTAATTTTGTCTATTTAAGATTTTACTCTGTTTGCAAACTATTATATTCCCGTTTTTGTTTTGTCTTAATTTATAAGGATTGTATTTTAATCATTTATATTTTATGTAAAGTATATGTGCTTTTATGGAAAAACGCTGAATAAAGATCTTTTGACTGACTGACTGACTGACTCCCTATGTCTGAAGTGCTCATAATCCGTGTATAGGAAACTCAACACTGTAGATTTGTTTCTCTCAATTAGGATGTAAAAGTTTGGTTAGAGAAACAAAAGGGGACTTTTTTTGATTGAAGGAATTTTGGGCCAGATGTATCAAAGGTTTTTGCAGTCGCAAACGGTGCGAATGCCCGTTTGCGAATGTAAAAAGCCCTTTCAGAATGTGTCAAAGGCATTCTGAATGCAATTTTAAGGAATCGCAAAAATAGCGATTCCTTAAGATTGCGACCTTGTTTAGAGAGTCGCAAATTGCGACTCCCTAAATAAGAAATCGCAAATAAGGAATCCTTATTTGGGATTTCTAAAGCACGTGTATGAAGCAATTCCTTAATGCAAATTGGGCATTAAGGAATGGCTATTACCATGTGCAAATTTAAAAAATGCATTTAAAATGCATTTTTAAAATTTACATGTAAAGCACACATGCCCTTTTGGCATGCGTGCTCCTTACATGTTGTTAAAAAATTGTTGGGGTGCAGCAGAGGGGGCCTTAGGCCACCAGCACCCTGGACTTTGCATTTCCCAAAATTGCAAATTCCAGTTAGGAATTTGCAATTTGGGACATGCAAAATATTCGCAAATATGGGCCGACAGGCCCATAGATGCAAATGGGGGCCGGTATCACAATTTGCGATTCGGTAATAGCATTTGCAATTTTTAAGAAGTTGCTATTACCGAATCGCAAATGTGATACATTGCATTTTGCGAATCAGAAATAGTGATTTCTTGAAAATCGCTATTTCTGATTCGCAAAAGGCTTTTTTCACACATCTGGCCCTTTATCCTTTTAACTTTTGTCTGCTGTAATTGGAGTAAGTTCTTCCGGTTTCAAAGAGAGTATTGTAGAGACTTGGGCCCATAGTTATACTTTTTGATGCAAAACAGCACAAACACAGTTTTGCATCAAAAGGTTTACCGACGGCTTGCACGATTCCTGAGCGCAAGCCGGGTACCATATTTATGGAATGGTGCAAGCCGGTGGTAAGGATTGGCTAGCATCCAAAGAAAAGACACTAGCTGGGGGGGCGGTAGGGGTAAATAGTGTTAGGGCACCAGAAATGATGCTATGATGGTTAGCACCACTATATATGGCGTTAACCAGCCTAGCATCATTTCTTAACGCAATAGCTCCCAAAAATGATTCCTGTCCGGACTCATGCCCACCACCCCAAAGACCATTCCCAGGGGACCAGTATCCCCTGGCCATGGACATCGGACCCAGTGCCATGCAGGAGGGCCATGTAAGGGCCCCCATTGGCACAGCCAAAAAAAAAGGTATACTTACCTATACTTACCCATACTTACCCAGGATGGGGCCCCCATCCTCTGGTGTCCCTCTGGTGTGGGTGGGGTTGTTGCTCGGGCATGGGGTGGGCATCTGTGGGGCCATTCCATGCTGTTTGGCCATGGAACTGGGTCTACAGCTACCCGACTTCGGGTCTGACCCAGGCGTTAAATAATGGCGTTAAGCAGGCTTAACGCCATTATTTAGTCCGCCCCCCACCAGTGCACCATTTTTGCACTGGGGGATAATTTTGACGCTACAGGTTAAGTGTCATTTTTTGGACGGGAATGCCTAACTTGGATCTCATTGAAGCAAGGTGGGTTCAGGCATCCAAAAAAATGCTCTAGACATGTCTAGCATCAAAATATAAATATGGAGTAAAGTTTGCACCATTTTATCATCAAAATAAATAATGCTAAAATGGTGCAAACAGAGTACAAGTATGCCCATTGATATATTGACTGCTTTGTGGAACATTACAAGGACTCTTAATATTTGAGCATCTTTTTTAAAACTATTACTATTAATAGATCAAATAATATCTAAAAATCACATAAACCACATAAAGGAAATACTGTACATCACTTTTTTAACCATAACTTTTCTTTAGAACTTTGGATGAAGAAACAGAAGATATGAGTTAGGTAGTTTGAAGGGGAGTTTTGGTTTGTATTTCAGGTTGCATTCATTGTATTCTGTCCATCCAGTTTAGCTTTTTAACTGTAAGTGCAGTGTATAGAGGTTGTTCTAACTCCTTCATGAAAGATCATAGCCAAAGTAGTAAAAGTTTTTCCTGAAATTGATATTTGCCCAGCTTTGAAGTTTGAAATTTGAGTTTCCATTTTGGATCCATCTGCTCTTGTAGCAAATTATATAGTGCAAAAGACATTCTCTTATCTGATCTTTGTTCAATTTGGTATACTAAATGTGGTAAATGGAACAGCACATCGAGAACAACATTTGCAAAGCAGTTGACTCTTGAACCGTTTTTCAATTGCTCTGTGGTCTCCTTTTCTTGTTTCTTGTCTCCATACACGGTTTTGTAATCTAACGCTTTGGACAGAGTATCCGTTTCTCTTAAACAGGGCACTGGCCTAAATGAAGAGCATATAGACTTCTTAACCGATTGCCCTCTCTTACACAGCTTGCATCAGCACTAACTTTGTTCTCATCAAAGTCAATCAAAAAGAAACCTGATGATGTTCTAATTCCTGACAATATTACATATGAAATTCTTTATTTGAATTCAGAACTTCCAATATTAACAAAAGCTGCAGCTACACTTAAACCTTGTGATTTATGTATGATTAGCGCATACACTAAAGAGAGACAAACTTGTTACTGTTGGATGTATAAGTCTTTCATAAGCAAAAACCATGCAGTACATCACCCAATCTACTTCCCATCATCTATTTGATACATTTTATAATCAAATCTCCTACCTCATCTTTATTTGGAAAATTAAATAAATTAATACCTTTACCCACTGCACCATTTACTAAGCCTTCCTCAACATTTAAATTACATTGCAAAATAATTTGACAATCTCTGCAGATATGTCAACGTGTTTTCTAATCATGCTGTCTAGGATACTGATCTTTCCAAAGAATCCAATGTTGCTTGTAGTTTATCTGTCAGTAGTATTGAAACTCCCTGATGTTCTATTTTATCAATAGCTGCAAATTCCAAAATATAATCTTTCTCCAGTTGTAGAAAAGTTTCATTAACATTTAACCAAATGTTCATGCTGTCAATACTTACCAGGGAATTTCCTACTTCTTCATGCAAAAGTGTTTTGAAAACAGGTTGTCGTTTTACAGGAGTAAGTTGGAGAAAAATCAACAAAGACAATTAAATGCTTTCCTCCAAGAGTACGTCATAGTAGGTTCTTAAAATCTGCTGCATCCTTAGGTGTATGAAGGCTAGCATAATGTGTGATACCATGCTAACTCCATCAATCATTAATAGATTTGTTGTTTTCAATACTCTTGATACTTCATGGCAAGCGTCACAAGATAATTTATGATATTCTAATTTATTGTCATGTTCAACAAGTAGCATTAGTAGTCAGTGTAGAGTAATTCCTTTAATATTATGTGCAGGTAATCCTTTTTGTGTTGTGACTACACTTGACAAATTCAAATCTGTAGTCTTTTGAAGATAACTGGTGAGAACTTCAATTAGGAAGCTTTTCCTAGTACCAGCTTTTCCACTGATGTATAGTAATATTGGTTTATAAGAAGGACATTCACATAGTCTCTTATTGTGGCGAAATCCTAGATTCTAGATTTCACTTCATTATAAATGTCTTTTTGTTCATTATTCAGATTTTCCACTAATTCCTCAAAATCTACAGTTTCTTCTCCTGCCTGTTGCATTGCAATCTCCACCTCATTCATAGCTATTGCTGCTTCATTTTGAATTACAGGTTCTCCAAGATGATCTTGACTTTCTAGTACAGATCTTTGGCTGTTTGTGAACTCTACCTCAGCAGCGATGGTTTCTTCCTGTTCAATCTCATCTTTCAACATCTGCAAGTGTATTTGAAAAACTCAACACTGAATATTGTCTTTTACAGCATTGAATGAGTCTTCATAAAAATCATACAGGCCAAGTAATTCTGATTCAGCATGCCAAGGCTTAAAGAGTTGCAAAAGTGCCAAATTGAAAAACTCCCTTCCTTCTTCTATATTTTCAGTGGCATTACTTCCATATGCATAATGCTGAAGTACTTCATGTAGACACATGTTTTCTGGATGAAGACTCCTTCTTGGATAATATGTATTGGCATATTAGTTTTTAGAATGTCTGTACTCTGGATCAAATTCTGCAAGGTACTATATTTATGGGAAAGTCTTTAAAGCGCTGTTATAACTGCTTGCAAGGCCTAGTCTTACCCACACGATTCCTCTAGACTTGGAGTACAAACTTTCTGAGCTCAACCTATCTGCTCATTCATAAGATCAAATTTCTCTGTGGGAAAGTATTTTCAAACAAAACTGTACAATTTCTTGGTAAGACTCCTTTTTGCAGAAATCTCTTCCTAGACTGCTTCCATCTTTGTAATTTCTGACTTATAAGAAGTAACGTACTGACAGCAGCAATGGAGTTGTCTGCTACAAATTGTATGTCCATCTTTGCATTCCACATCTTACGAATAACAGGGTTGTAGTCATTTCTATATTTTGAAGCTTCTGTTGTTTTCAGATTGTAAGTATTTTTTGGTGACTTTCATGTTAGAGTGTGCCTTACTGCTGACAAAAGCTGTTAACTCTTCCCTCTGAGATGACAGTTCATGGGATTCCAAAACAACATCTTGTGTAAAATGTAGCTTTAGATCTATATTTTTGATGACAGTATTTACCACAACTGTGATTTTGAAATCATAGAACTTGTCCCTATCCCTTGTCAGCAGCTTCTATTGGGATGGCACATGTTACATACTATTCTATGAAGGACAAAACAGACTCATCAGTATCTGTTTCAAATTTTGGGGCATCTTTTACCCATAACAGGATTTGTATATGTGAAGCACCTCTAGCTTGCTATTCTTTGCGCCAAAAGAAATCAGTGACTTCACCAAGAGGAGGATTTGTTTTGCTGCAGATTAAAGCCTTCATTGCTTGAAACCTGTGGTTAAAATATCTCATTGATCCCATGAGAAGAGCACTCCAGGTGTCTTTAGATTGATGTCTTTTATTTTCAAATTTGCTTCCCTTAAGAAATTAAGGAGGTCGTCCCATGCATGTTCAGTACAACTGTTAGAAACCAGGCGGTCCTAGGTTCCTAGGTTTCTCAACATGCATTTAAGCTCTCCATGGTGATGATACCAATACTTGTTGGTACCATGCTGACATGGCATCAAATTATTTAGGTTGTATTCCAGATTTTCATCTTTTCCATGAACTTTTTCAACAAACTCCCTTGCTGACAGATTCTGTATATTCACCCATGGTTTTAAAATATGATTAACTGCATAAGAGAAGCTGGACAATTCGCTTTCAAAGAGCAGATCACATATATACTGTGGACATCCTAGGTCCTCTGAGTAAAGTCTAGTTGATCTGTACTCTGCTGTACTCTGCTGCTGGTATTTGTATACGCCACTCATCATATCTACCTCATATCTACCTCCTACTCTACCTCCTACTCCTGTAGGAAACAGTTGTGTAAAACAGCAAGCTTCTAAGGTTTTCTCCCATATTCTTAAGGGAGCCCCTTTCACTTTTTTCATCTGAAAGAGATCAATAGCATCACCAATAATCTACTTAGAATGTAGACGGTGAATACTGTACTGTTCATAAATTTATTAAAATCTTGTTCTATCTAGCTTTTCAATGTAACCTCTTGATGAAACTGTGGCATCCTCCATTTGTGTAATATCTTGAAGATCATCTACATTTTTATAATAAATATTATTTTTTACCAGATATAGGCTGGTGGATAAAGACCACTGAGATCAGCACTGGCGGTCAACAGAAGACCGCCAGCGCGACAACCCCCCCCGCCTGTCGCATAATGTTTTCCCCGCTGGGCCGGCGGGCAGAAACAGTGTTTCCACCTGCCGGCCCAGCATGGAAAAGGGCCTTGGTGTGCGGTTGGTGACCTGCACGATGGAGCACTGCACAGAGGCCCCTGCACTGCCCATGCCAAGTGCATGGACAGTGCAGGGGCCCCCAGGGGGGCCCGAAGCACCCCTTCTGCCAGCCTTGATCTGGCAGGGGAACCCGCCAGGGAAAGACTGGAGAAAAAGGGATCATTATCCGGAGGGCAGCGCAGTTTGCAGCGCTGCCCTGTCGGATAATGATTTCCGCCATCGTCAGGCTTCCTGTTGGCGGCAGCCTGGCAGTGGTGGAATGCCACCTGTGGTGGTCCCCACAGCCTTCATTATTTGGCAGCTGAGCCCGCCACGCTGGTGGTGGTCATTACCGCCGCCACCGGCATGGCAGGCTCAGCCACCAATGTTCATTATCAGGGCCATGGTGTTGCTTTCTTTACTTTACTGACTCTTGCCATATCTTTTTACTCTTGGGTGGGACACTATTGACCAGAATTATAAGTCTGTCTTCCAACTCATACCGCACTCCTGCAGTTTCAATATTCTGCTTGAAATCTAATGGTAAATATCAGACCTTTCTGAAACTCAGTTGGTGGTAACCTTTCTGTCTTTGGCTCCATGCAAACCATAGCTCGAAACTGATGTACACATTGTATAAGAATAGACTCATAAATGTTCAAATCTTAAAGCTCCTATGAAATTGAAACCAGTTCTAATTTGTTAAACACTGCTGTAACAGGCATTCTATTGTCCTCTGAGTTATTATAACATAACTTACATATAGTTTGACTTGTGAAGCAATCAAAGCATTCTTCTACAAACAGATAAGCTGTAAATTCTTGCCACTTATCTATTCTCTTTTTCAGTTTTTGAAGACACAACAAGATAATGAGTTTGGCTTTTGTAGTGGATGTATCTACAGCATATACAAGCACAGTCTGGCTTTAATGAACAGACTGTTTTAAACTTTCTAATGTCTTCGATAAAGTTATCAACAATAATACCAGTCTCTTGTTCTGATACACCTGCAGATATCAAGTCTACGCTTTTTCAACACTCCTCTTCAGGACCAAAGAAACACATTTGTACATCATCACAAACCTTTTCTACCTCTGCCACTGCACCATACCAAAGAGCTCTATTCATTTGTTCTAAACATAGTGCAGGAGTCTTCACATGGTAAAGCCTCCTAACTAATGTTCGCATTTCACAGTGATGTACTGCTCACATTCTACAATGATGAGAGGTGCTTTGGCACACTTTCTTTGATAGAAATGCTAGTGAGTGTCCCTGCAGGTTTGCATGTTTCCTTACTGTGCATGGATCTAACCCTTGCAAAATTGACATTTTCTATTTAGGACTTTTGTATGGAAAGATACGTAGAACATTCCTCAAAATGTCAATTGATTGCTGTCAAACAGTACAAATACGGATGCAGCTCCACTTCTCTACAAGGGCCTGTCTATGCCTTCCCTGTACCTCTTCAGCTGTGACTTCCTCTACATTTCTAGCTACACTTAACTCTCTTTCAATAGGAGAACTATATTTTACATCATAACATCATCCAGATTCATCAACTACATGCACAAATGTGTTTTCTTGTAAATAGCTCTTTTCATTAAAGAAAGGCTCAGTACTAGAAGTATGCCTCTATTCACCACTGAAAACTTTGCAACAGATAATTATATTCACAATCTTTTCTTTTGTCTTTTTTCCTCATACTCAACACTATTTTATCTAGTGTTTTCATTCCTTTTAGAATCATAATAAACAGCTTCCTTTTCAGTGTCAAGACCTTTTCAACTACAGCCTCAACACATTCCTTTTGTACAACAGTTTATCTCCTTCTGTTATACTTCTTCATATGTCTCATTAGGTTATGAGTTACTCTGCTAAGAAACAGTTTATCTCTAAATTCCTTGAACTGTAGCTGTCTTATAGTTAAAGTCTGTGTTTCATTGTAGGGCTTTTTACTTTTTTATGTACTTTTCCTAATTTATTAGTTAATGACAAACTTTGTTTCTTAAGTACTTAATTTTTCTATGTTTTAAGTTGACCACATACTATCTTAGGAAATGTCTTTGTCCTATTACCAGCAGATCTTTTTCCTTCCCTTCTATTTCTGCATTTTGCCCTTTTTGTTTCTCAGTTGAGAAGATAGTATTATTGTCTCTCTTTCTTTCTCCACTCACTTTTTTACATCATTGTAACTCTGTACAGTTACGTAGAAGTTTGTATCTGAAAAGTAACAAAAAAAGGTAGATTTGTGTTTTAATTATTTACTTTCATATTAAATATTTTAATTGCTTAACTTCATTTATAAAAATGTTCTCACAGTTCATTTTATTACAACATAGATTTACATATTGACAAAGAGCTTTCAGAGGCCAAATTGAGTGGGCAGCGAGAGTAAACACACAGCCTCTGCACTAGTAGGCCTCAACTATCATTAAAGCAGTATATGTCTATATCTCTGCATCCATGACAAGATTGTATCACTACTTCCCTATATATATATATATATATATATACATAGTGACATATATATATATATATATATATATATATATATATATCACTGAACATAGGGGTCCACCTACAGACGTGTTAGTACCAGTACGTGACTGTCTGTTTTTGTACCTCTATGGTAAGTGGCTTAAGAAATACATCAGCGCCTGTGTTAGGACATAGAAATATCTGTGGATGAGTCTTGAAGTGCCTTTGGTACTGCTGAATACATAATTACTTTCTGACTATGTGAGTAAATATAGTACTCTCTGTCTCACTCTCTCACTGGGCGAGCTAGAGGATCTATGCTTATTAAGCATGTATGTCAGTTCCATTATAAGCAGTATACTCTATATACTGTTTGGATTAGCTGTCTGCAAGTGCATCAGAAAGTTTCTAAAATTGAAAAGGACATTTCTCAATCACTTAACCACAAATCGGCATGCATGATGGCATACCTTCAGCATCTCAGAGGATAGTGATTTCTATTAAAATGTGACTGTAAGACTTGACAAAGGGTACAGACCAACTTGAGTGGGCAATAACAGTGCACACGCAGGCTCTTCAATGTTAGGTCTCACTCATAATTACCACACAATTTTTCTGCATACATAACAAGATTATGAGGGTCATTCTGACCCTGGCGGCCGGTGGCCGCCAGGGCCACCGACCACGGGAGCACCGCCAACAGGCTGGCGGTGCTCCAATGAGCATTCTGACCGCGGCGGTTCAGCCGCGGTCAGAAGCGGAAAGTCAGCGGTCTCCCGCTGACTTTCCGCTGCTCATTGGAATCCTCCATGGCTGCGGAGCGCGCTCCGCAGCCATGAGGATTCTGACCCCCCCTACCGCCATCCTGTTCATGGCGGGAAAGCCGCCATGAACAGGATGGCGGTAGGGGGGGTCGCGGGGCCCCTGGGGGCCCCTGCCGTGCCCATGCCAATGTCATGGGCACGGCAGGGGCCCCCGTAAGAGGGCCCCAAAATGTATTTCACTGTCTGCCTTGCAGACAGTGAAATACGCGACGGGTGCAGTAGCACCCGTCGCACCTTCCCTCTCCGCCGGCTCGATTACGAGCCGGCATCCTCGTGGGAAGGTCGTTTTCCCCTGGGCTAGCGGGCGGTTTAACTGGAACCGCCCGCCAGCCCAGGGGAAAACTCGTAATACCCGCCGCGGTCTTTTGACCGCGCCGCGGTAATTTGGAGGGCGGGATCCTGGCAGGCGGCCTCCGCCGCCCGCCAGGGTCATAATGAGGCCCTATGTCACTAATTGCCTATATTTTTCACTAAATGTACAAGCCCACCTACAGAAGTACCATGAGATTTTGCAGTCTATGTACCGCTATGTGACTCTTTCTTTTAGTACCTTTATGTGTCTAAATGGGCATATAAGTAGCTGAACGAATCCCTCACTGCCTGTGCTAGGGAATACAGGGTCATGTGGCTATGCCTCCATTTGCATTTGATACAGCCACATACAAAAGTACTTTCTGAGTATGTGAGTGAATGTAGAAGTGTCTGTGTCGCTCTCTGACTGGGCGAGACAGGGGATGTCTGCTTTGGAAATGTATGTCAGTTCCGTCATAAGTGGTATTCTCTATGTAGTGCTTAGGTTAGAGGTTTCTAATTACATTAGTTAATTATTCAACTGAAAATAACATCTCTCATGTTTTATGCAGAAACCACAATACTGTATAACTTACCTACACCATACCTCAGAGATGAGTAATGTTTACTAAAACATGGGTTTGATACTTGAAAAAGAGCAGAACATCATAGTTAGACATGTAAATCTTTCACATCTTCTAATTCATTGTTAAGTATAAGTTTAACCCTTAGTTAGTTTTCTTCGAGAAATTAGAACATGCAGTAAAGCATCACATGCACAATTCCATGGCAAGAGTTTCTGACCATACCTACAGCATATTTCAGAAATAAGTAATGTGTAGCATGAATTTTACACCTTACAAACACCTTTTACATGCCATACGAAGCTGCCACTGCGTCACCATACAGAGGGCCCGCACTAGTGGGGCTAGCTCATTCATAAACACAGCATGTTTAACAATGCCTAGCTGTCTTGTACTATGCATCTAACTCAGTATTAACCTATAATCCATTCAAGACACTACCTAATTGTATTCATTAGCATATCCACAGCATCCAATCAAACATGTTTTTTAAACCTGAAGCACACCTCCTTTTAAACTGCCTTCGATTTTCCAAACTACCTCATTCACCCCAGCCTTCTCCTGCCTACTACTGCTTCTTTGCTCCAAAATGATAAGGGTGTGGATTGTGGCCCACAGCTATGTCTTTTGGGCTAGAGAAGCTTCTAAAAAGAGTGGTGTTGACAAGGACTTCCGTTTGGCTAATGTGGATAATAATTAGATTGACCAGAGAGGGTTAAAGTTTCATCAATTGCTCCCTTTAGAGCATTAGAGATTACCAACCCCCCTGACCTCATGATTGTGCAATGTGGTGGAAATGACATAGGCACTTAGACTGAGGTAGGACTATAAAACCTAATGAAGGATACCTTGCTCAACTGGTGTCACTTTTCCTTCACACTGTGCTGTGTTACTATAACATATGGCAAAGTCAGAAATGGACATTGTCAAATCAGTTCTGTCCACAAATTGGCAAAGCTAGGAAACATGTTATTAAAACTGTTTCTGCATTGCTCAGGGATCATACCATGGGCTGAACCTACCACAACAACCTGCGCTATGACATGGATTGTATCTATATAAGTGACGGGGTCCACTTCATAGACAAAGGCAACAGAGTATTCCTTTCCAACCTGAAACTCTACGTACGGTCTTACATTTAGCTGTTACATACTCACAATTAACACAAAGGCTATTCTCAGAGCTACCCTATTGCCCAACATTTCTGTAAATTTTGTTCATTAAAATATATGTTATGTTTCAATATTTTAAATATTTGTGACGACATTGCGATATTCTCTACTATGCTGCAGATACGCAAAAGAAAAGCAGGCTTTCAATAGACACCAGCAAATTCAAAATCCATTGATATTATCAGTCATATCATCAAAGATGTCATGAGTGCCGTCATGTGTGGGGTAATTAGCAGTACGTTGCGAGGGCATGAGTCACAGTCATTTATGTATATTACCTGGTGGAGATAACCACCAGGTAGTTATTGTTAGGACCTAGTTTCTATAGAAATTTGTTTTAGTTGCCTATATCTTTGGTTGACAAATCTTCCCTAAATATTCCAAAAACGTTTGACGCTGACTTCAGCTACTTTCTGGAAAGTTTTGGGGTGATCAGTCAAGCAGGGGCTGAGAAAAAGGGGGTAAAAAAAGTTGTATTTCCCATGTTAAATTCCATAGGGATTTTGAACAGGAATAGCACCCAAACCACTGGACGAAATTACACCAAATTTGGAAGAAAGGTAGCTCATGGTTCAGAAAGTGCCTTTTTTGTTACTTGGTGTAAATCTGTTCAGTAGTTTTTTTTAATATTAAAGAAAAATCTAATTTATATATAAGGACGCGAAGGCTCTGTAAACCCTCTCGGTCTTGTGCTGAGATCTGATTGGCTGCCAACGCTTCCACAAGGAAGTGTTTGCAGCCATTTTAGGACTCAGCTTCAGCTGAATACTAAAAAAAAAGACTTACATAAAAGAAAAAGGGGACATGGACACCCTGAGCCCTGAGCTCTGGTGCTGGAGTCCCAGAGGGACACAACACCCACCCAGAACAAAAAATAATTTTTTTAAATTCTTGTAGGGGATGCAGTGGATCTGATGAAAACTAAAAAAGGAAAATAAGCACCGGCTCCTGCCTGGCTCCACCTGCAGCCCTGGGGACAGCCACCTCCCTGGGGCACATGTCAAAAACAGTGTGGGTGGCCGTCCGGCCACCCTGCAGTTTCAGGGACCACCACCTCCCCAGGGCTCTAGTCAAATACGGTGTCTGGGGTTGCCCGCCCCTTCTTTGCAGCCCCGGGGACTGCCACTACACAGGGCTCAAATTAAATACAGTGTGGGGGGGCACATGCCCCCCACAGCCCTGGGCACCACCACCTCCAGGGCTACCTAACACTGGAGCGGGATGCACGGCCCCCCTCAGGGAGCCAATGATGGCCCTTGGGACTGCGGCCTCCCAGGGTGGGCTCCTGCTACGTCCCAGCTGCCCACCCCAGGAAATAGCTGTGCCTTGGTGGGAGGTTTGACAGCTCCTGCCAAGTCAGAGCAAACACTTCACTTTCTGCAAGTAAGAGCTTTAAAACAGCTCTCACTTGTAGAAAATTAAGTTTTCATCTGTTTGCCTGCATGCAAATCTGTGAGAAGGGAAACAGATGAAAACTTTGCTCCTGCAAACTGGGAGCTGCTATTTAAACCTTTAGGCTCCACCCCACGATCCTGTCACACTCTCTATCTCTTCCATACCATAAATGGATGGAGAGAGAGAGATTAGTATTGCAATGGTCTCTTTGTACAATGACTTCAAAGCGTCAGACTAGCAAGATGTTTGATAAGAATGTTATAGTTACGTTTGGAGGCAGAGCAGAACAGAGTCACTTCTGGCCTAATGGTCATGGTCTTGTGCTCTCACTCAGCAGCCTGAAAGTTCCACAATGTGCCTGTTTATTTTCTAGTATTTTAACTGTTAAACATTTCTAGTGATGGAACATTGAGTTCTTATTCCCCTCAAAATCTATGGCTTGAATGTCAAAGGTAAGTGAAGGTGATCTCACTCTTTTTAATTGACAAAAATAAATATTTTCAATTTTTATGGAACTGTCTTATTCTAAAAATGTAATTAATCAAAGCCGAAATTGCTCTCTCTCTCTCTATCTCTCACTTTCTCTCTCCCTGTTTCAGGGTTGGGTGATTAGGCTGGGTTGGCCGCAGGGACTAGCTGTGGCCAACCCACTGCACATGGCATTTGGCCATGCATGGCGCAAGGTTGGGTGATTGTAGGGAGTTGGACACAGGGCCGGCAACCACCGCTGTGCACAGCCAAAGGCCATGTGCAGTGTTGATTGGATTAATATATAGTAAAGAAAATTACTTTATGTTAAAAAAGTCATGGAAACTCACTGAAAAAACTGAAGGTTACAGGAACATTATAGATTTGACAAAAACATAGAAAGTCACTTGTTTTGTATGTTTAAACTGTGAGCCTAACTATAACGCCTGTGTAACCTTTGTATTTTTAAGTGAATTATATATATGTATATATGTCTATATATATATATATATAGAAATATATATATATATATATATATGTATATATATGTCTATACATATAGATATATAGATGTATATAGATATACACACACACACACACACATATATATATATATATCTACATATATACATATATACTGTATATACATATATATACATAATTATATGCCCAACATGTTCATAGATCGTTGCCTAGTTTCTTTATAAGTTGTTTGATTAGATGCTTATGTCTCTGATTTATTCATCTATCACAATAGGTAAATATATTTTAAGTATTTATCTCAAAACAATTCACTATTGAAATATTAAGAAAAAGATAAAACATAACATATAAGGGAAAAGGGAATTTAAAACAAATCAAGAGTACACAGAAAGTGTATGTTCCTACTACCTTCTTTGTCTCTTGTTCACTGGGCTGTTTAGGGCAGAGGGAAGCTGTGGTCACTAAATGGAGGTGGCTGTCTTGGGATTCCCTCCACAAACTTAGAGGGCCAGTGCAGGTGTGAGAGGAGGGCTCGTGGTTGCCTAGGAGCTGGTAGGCCAATCAACAAGCACAGGCTGCTGGTGCAGGAGGCAGGGAGGTGCTTCTCAATTGAGCATCTCCTTGAATACAGACAGGCTCAATCCACACTTTGCAGATTCCTGATTCACCTCTTTTGATAAGGCCCATTCTGAAGCCAACAAATTATTGCTTTTAGCACACTTAAACTAATTGTTTTTTTAAGCCAAATAGGAGTGCTATATACAGATGTGTGGCAGACCCATTGGGTGGGTATTGTCCTCTACCATTTGCTGTTAGTAGTACAACCCAAAAGGATGGACACCGCCTCAGACTGTGATGAGGGGCCCAGAGTTTCACATATTTCACAGATATTCATTAGCATTTGGTCTGCATGGGACCACTCTGAAGAGTCCCCACACCCTTGCACCAATAGGGCCTCCGGGCACCCGTTTCCTCACTGTAGAAAGGACGATTTAGTAAAACTGTTACAAACTGCACCGAATACTGCTGTTGTGTTTGCGTCATGCACACAGTACAGAAGGTACATAATGTAGCAGTTTAGATGCCGCAAGTGCTATCCACTTTTTAAGGGAAGCAGCTTTAATCCTTTGAAAGAATGTAAAAAAAGCAGCTTTGTTATTAACTTTCTATTTGTGACATTCCCCGTGTGATTCCAATCATTGCCTTGTCATCATACTTTGAGAATATAATTATTATCTTATTAGTATTAGTTTGCTGGCCGAAGACACTGGTTGGGACAGGCCTCTATCCCACTGGGCATTTTCCTTGTGGTCTACAGCCGGCCCGTGGAGGCTGGACTTGAAAGCCATGGTTATTGATAGATGAATGCCTACAAACAATGTGGGAGGAAAGGAAGGAGTAACAAGGCACCAACAAGTAATTGCCTTCATTTTAAGTGGAGATCGAAGTTTTCGGGTTTTCATTTAATTTATTTGGAGCTCTGTATTTTGCATATCTGACGCCAGTGAGACACCACAGCACTGAATGTGGAACACCTGTAGCATTATATCAGACATGTTTACGTATACAAAACTGGAAACTATGGGAGAAGAGCAGACATATTCAAGAATGCAAAGGAAAGCTGAAAAGATCATGTCAGCAATACGTGGACGCTTGTTTGTTTATAATCAACATTCTTCCATGGTTTGTCACCCCAGTCGAACCCCACCCCACCCCACCTTTCTATGTACATCCTTGATGGGTTAGACATATATTACACCATGTAACATACGTGAATCATTTTTTTTGGTATCTTGACAGGTCAGAGCGGTGTCGGCGCACTTTGCTTCTCTTTCTGGGCACTACGAGTTCTTGACGCTTTAAAATGCTTAAAGCATTAATATTCCTGCAAGTAGTGTACAGGTCATGACCACAAATTCTAAAATGATTTGTCAAAGGGTGTTGCACAGATGCTTGTGTTATCTGCAGGCCACACTTGGAATTGCAGTGAAATAACATTTGCATTGTTTGAAAATATCTATAATAAATCTGCACATCATGAGATTAAATCGATGTACATTTTCAGGCTGTCTTTCATCCATTTCAGTTTGCATTGTATCCTTTAATCAGTGGCTAGTATTGGTATGATTACATATCAATCTACAAAATTAGAAAACAAGATAACATGTTGTGCTAACATTTTAATTCCTCGGCTGTGTTAAGGATTCCCTAATGTATCTTTTTGGCCCTAATTGCTCTTTAAGTATCATCAGACAAATGTTATTAAGTGAGTCACATTTCTTTGGAAAGTCCGTTTCAGGTTAAAGCTCTAGACACTAACATGCTCCCATGTCTCTGTTTAACCCTCACCCCTATCATTTTTACACTTGTTCAAAGACAGAAATTTACTCCAAGAAAGGAGCGTTTGAGTGGCGGAAGGGGGCAGGAAGGGGGTGCCGGTGGCAGGAGTCATTCAGCATCACCATTACCTCTGTAGATTGTAGCTCAGCACGACACAGACGAAAATGCCTGAGTGTGTCAGTGTCCCTTTTAACTGAATATAATCTGTACAGAGCGAAATATCAAAAATGAGAACGCACAGGTTGCCAGTGCTGCCTGGAGAGAGCCACACGTGAGTATTCACGGCTTTCGTGACTACATAAAAAAGTTTTGTGCGAATGTATGCGTCATTTGTGTACCCTGCCAAAATGCAAGGCAGCACTGAACAGGTCAAGTGCAATGATAGAGTCAAAGAGAGAAACAACGAGTGAGTGACGGATTGAAGGAGTAACTGTGGTCAAGCGAAGTAGACTGCAACTGCATCATGATACAGTGAAGAGGTGTCTCTTCTGCTCTTTCCTGATTCCAAGCAGGGTTGGAAGGTCCTGATGGATACAGGATGTCATTCCTGATTCTGGGCACATTAATCAAGAAGGCCTGTTGTCTTGTTTTTCTTTTTTGCACTTCTTCTCCAGTCTGATGATGAAATGCTTGTGGGTGTGCTGATGGTAATATTTACTGCTACATATCATGGTAGCAGAATATTGTGTCCAAAATACTGGTGACCAGAATATCAAGAAGGTATAATTATATAGGAAAGTATAGGTTCACTTTATTTAAATCCATATTTATGTACCTTGATGATATATGGATCTTCAAAGTATTTAGATGCGAGTCAGGAACTGCAAATCTATACTTACGTATATGCACTAACCTTCTCAATATTTAGGTCCTTAATGCCTTTGACACAATATTCTGGAACTTACGTACTTACTGCCTGTTATGCTGATTGGTGTGTAGAGCAGCAACAAATGACCTCTACTGCTGTATGTCATGGGCAAGTTCCCCAGCTGTGATTCAAAGTCTTCATTTCTGTTTCCACTGTTTGTCTCCATTTGTTTTTAGAGGATAGCAACAATGCTCTCTTGCTTGCATCTAGTGAACAACTTCTTGTTAGTGATGGTCCACAGCTAAAGAATGCCAAAGATTCTTCTCAGGTTACCGGTGTGGAAAGCTGAGAGTTTGGTGATGTCGCTTTTTTCATCTACCAGCATTCTGGTCCACACTAGAGTGTGGACAGAATGCCTGAGCTTGATGTTGGTGATTGTTAGACTTGTCATCCTTGGTGTGGTCTCCCTTAACTTTTTGCCTCTATTTCCTAGGTTGTTGATGTGTGCTGGAATCTGTTTTTGCTGTTTTTGTTACTCTGGGCACCTTATCACTGCTAACCAGTGCTAAAGTGCAAGTGCTCCTTTACAAAATGTGTATGGAATTGGTTCATCCATGATTTGCATATTTGATTTACTAGTAGGTCCCTAGTACAGTGCACTAAAGGTGCCAAGGGCCTGAAAGCCAAATGCTTCTAGTGGGCCTGCAGCACTGGTTGTGCCACACACATAAGTTGCTCTGTAATCATGTCTCAGACCTGCCACTGCAGTGTCTGTGTGTGCAGTTTTAACTGTAAATTCGACTTGGCAAGTGTACCCACTTGCCAGGCCTAAACCTTCCCTTTTCTTACATGTAAGACACCCCTAAGGTAGGCCCTAGGTAGCCCCAATGACAGGGTGCAGTGTATGGTTAAGGTAGGACATATAGTAATGTGTTTTATATGTCCTGACAGTGAAATACTACTACATTAGTTTATTCACTGTTGCACGGCCTGTCCCTCTCATAGGTTAACATGGGGGCTACCTTTAAATATCCGCTTTGGGAGCAAATAGACATGTGGAGTTTGGGGTCTCTGAGCTCACAATTTAAAAATACATCTTTTAGTAAAGTTGATTTTAAGATTCTGTGTTTGAAAATGCCACTTTTAGAAAGTGAGCATTTTCTTGCTTAAACCATTTCTGTGACTCTGCCTGTTTGTGGATTCCCTGTCAGGGTCAGTTTGACAGTTGGGCTGGTTGCACTTCACACTAGACAGTCGCACAAAGGGAGCTGGGGTGTAGTCTGCATTTCCAGATGAGCCATCTGTGCTAGGACGGAGGGGAGGAGTGGTCACTCACACCTGAAAGGGCTGTGCCTGCCCTCACACAATGCAGTCTCCAACCCCCTAGTGAGTGTCTAGGGCCTGGCCTGGACAAGGCAGGATTTCACAATCAAGAGAGACTTTGCTATGAAGTAGGCTTACTTCAAAGGAGAAAATTGATATAAGAAGGGCTCCCAAAACCACAGACTTTAGAACACTTCTGGAAACAAGAGGAACCTCTGCCTGGAGAATAGCTGAAGAAGAAGAGATGCCCTGCCTGTGACTGTGCTTTGTGGAGCTATCCTGTAGTTGCTCCATCTGCCTGTGCCAGAGGACAAAGGCTAGACTTTGTGTTTCCTTCCTTCTTGTGAAGAACTCTCCAAGGGCTTGATTTAGAGCTTGCCTCCTGTTGTTTGAAGTCTCAGGGACAGCAAAGACTTCTCTCTGCCAGCCCCTGGAGTCTCTGGAGAGACTCCTACTCTGCCAAGTAGTGCCCATCCAGTTCCTGGGATCTTGAAAGGAGAAGCTGGCACCCTACAAGGGAGAAATCCACGCACCGACGGCTGTGCGGGGAAAAGATCGACGCAACTCCGATCTGCAGCTGAAATATCGGCACGCCACAGGCTTTGCGGCTGAAAATCAACACTCGACTGCAGCGCAACCTGAAGATGGACGCCTGGGGCTGGAGAAACCACACACAGCATCGCTGACAGAGGCTGGTGAGATCGCAACCCACGCTGCGTGGTTTTCAGATCATCATGCTGCTGAATTTCTAACGCAAACAGTGCTTGGCATGTAAAAACAGTGCAAGGCCTGCCCAGACCCGAGAGTGCTGACCGGATCGACGCATCGCTCTCCTGCAGAGAAAATAAACGATGCCTGCCGACCCAACGAAAGGAGAAACGCTGCAAGGTCTCGCTCGTGAGAAAAATTGACGCATTGCAAGCCCTTTTTGACGCACACTCGCCTGAGAGGGGTTATTTTTGATGCACCCAAGGTACATTTTCATGCTAACAGTGTTAGTGTGTGTTTAAAATTACATGAAGACTCTTTTTGCATTTTTATTGATAACTTGACTTGTGTATTGTGTATTTTTGTTTTTTGGTCTTGTTTTGTTTAGATAAATATTCTCTATTTTTCTAAACCTGTGTTGTGTCATTCTATAGTGTTTTCATTAAGTTGCTGTGTGTGTTGGTACAAATACTTTACACCTAGCACTCTGAAGTTAAGCCTACTGCATGTGCCAAGCTACCAAGGGGTTAATAAGGGGTTAGCTGAGGGTGATTTCTCTATTACCCCTATAGTGAGGGTCCTTGCTTGGACAGGGGGTAACTTGACTGCCAACCAAAGACCCCATTTCTAACAGTGCTCTACTGAAATGACCGCCACACATTGTTCAGCATCCTGGCGTCATTCCTAGCCATGTTCAGTTTGCTCTTGATGGCATTTCCTGTCCTTGCCTCATATCTAATAGTACTACCTAGGTAGGTGAACGCTTCAGTTACTGTTAGGTCCTCTCCATTCACCTTCATTTGAGAATATTCGAGTACCATGATATTTTTGCTGTTGAAATTTCAACATGAAAACTTGCCTGTAGCCAAAGGAAATCATGATCTTTCAGCCTGGTTAGTGGTGGCACCATTCACACAGATAATTCAGCAAGTTTTAAAGATGGTGCAGCCCTGAACCTTTTTAGAATGACATCTTGGTAAGAGTTGACATTGTACAGTTTGCCTTATTTATGGCAATGGGACTTGTCTGCTTTTTGGGTTCTATGACATTCCTGGTTCTCTTCTTCATTAGTGTTGAATTGGTGCCTGTAATGCCGTAAGTGTTGTAGCATTAATGTATGTTAAAATTCATAATGTTAGCCATATTTATATTTATGATTTAGAGAGGAACAGGGCTAAAACATGGCTAAAACAATCAACATCGTTGGAGGAAGAAGTAAAGCAGAGGTAGTTAACTGTGAAGGAGAAATCAGTTACTATCATGCTTGGAGAATGTCTAGGGAAAAAGCAGTGATTCTATAGTGCAGGACTGCACTATAGAAGAGAACATTGAGGAGCAATGATCCCATACCCACATGCTGACCAGGAGTAAGTAAAATGAACTATCGCTAACTAGTGTTAATGAGGAGTGATAAGAGTAAATCTATGCCAGATAGGAGAGGTGATACACAAACAAAATAGCAACAGTAACATATTTCAATAGATGGGTTGTCCACCAACAATACATCAATTTATCCTCGATTCTTATAATCTAAGGGAGATAAATATGATATGCAAAGACAGGGATCTTTGTATTTCAGTCTATAGATGTATTCATTACATACCCCCCACCACTGGTCATATGGACCTTTGTCAGTTGACAAGTAGAATTTAAAAGAAGCAATCATTTACATCAAACACCATGGACAGTGAAGCCCACTTGGGGCTCCACAATATTTATTAAAGAGAGTTGCTGTGAGTTAAAGGGTTTTATTAACAACTCTAGTAAGTTTAAATTGTTTTATTCAACAAATATTAATCTTTGGTCATCATTATTACAAATTCAAATAATCCATTCAAAACAAGGTACAGTACCAAACTAACAAATAAAACAGAGATAATAGTGCTGGTGTGTTCCTTAAAATAGTCTCCCTAATGTAGATTAAGCATAAGAATGACAATTTTCATAATTAAGCTTCAAAGAAAGAAAGTACTCTCAGCTCTAAATCATTGTTTGAAAGGAAAAGGAGCTAAAGAGGGAATCTCTCCTGAAGAGAAGTAACCCTAAGGATCTCAGTAAAAGAGTCCAGAGTGCTCTTGAATGCTAGAAGCCAGAGTGCTCCGCTACTCCAGTAGCACATTCTAATATAAATTTGTTAAAACATATGTTAAAACAATTAACACATTCGCATTTCTTAGCATCCAATCAGATGTCAGCAAACCCCTGGGAACAGGTACACTCCCTATTTTCTCTAGTCTTAAACATAGACTACACAAACAAGTCCTTGAAAATATACTTTGCCCACATTTTGCCGTTCAGACAGTTCTTCCCATGAATTATCCTTTCTGTCCTCTGCTCCCAGTGAGAACCTTATGATCAGTGGTCTAACATATAACAAACACCTGTTCCTTAACTAACAGAAGGCTTCTGTAAAGCTACAACATCTACAGTGGAAGAGAAAAACATCTTGTGCAAAAATGCAGATCAATATGAAAAACAGTCCTTCAATTCTAATGTATAGTCAAGTAAGTTGACTCGACTTGACTAATGTAAAAATCAATGTTAATATGGCATCAGCAGTTAAGCTAACTTAAGTCAGTACATTATTATTTTGTGAGTATGTTTGTGAAGTCTAGGTATGACTACCTGCTACAAAAATTGTATTTATCATACGCATATTATTTTACCTGAACTTTTGCACTTTTCAGTTAAATGTTTTTTGCACACAGAATGAGAAAATTAACTCCAGCAGGTTCAAGCCAATCAAAGAAGCAATGGACCTGAAAGCAAAATGTTGGTCTTAATGCTGTTACTGTCAGAGCCAGATCTTCCACATTAAAAGCTTCATAGTATTAACAGATTGCCCGGGAATTGGCCTGTTTCCTGAATGGCTTTAGAGAACAAGAAAGATTTTGTGTCACGAGTATGAAAGTGACAATTTAAGGGTGCTATCTGCCATTAGGTGTCCCAGAGGAGGTTCATACACATTGTGCAGCAGTGGGCACCACTATATAGGCAATTCTGAGTGTTTTTAGCAGAATGCTGCTCTGGCACTACAGAAGGCAACGGATTTGTATCCCTCCTTTTTGACATTCTAATTGTAAATGTTTCTTAGATCTTCACACCCTTCCATCTGATTGTACTTAAACACACACACTTTGCCTATTTTTGTTTACTTGGCTGCTTCATAGCTGCCCTTCTTGTCACTGCCTTGACAATTGCAGTCAACCATTGGATGCCTTCACACTACCTGGCACTGAATCCTAAGGAAATAAATATTAATTCTTCTTTTTCTTGCAGCACCTCTTCAATATTGGCCATCTCACCGTATTGTCTATTTGTATATGTGAATGTATGCATGCATGCATACGTTGCTATAATGTGCCAACCAAACTGATAACAAAACTATCTCTTCTACAGGCATTTCTCTCCATTTTATCTTCATCATGCATTGCAGTAGTAATTTTTGACTTCCCACTTTCCTTTTCCACTCACCTATTTCTCTGGCATTTTCAGGCATCAACCTGACAGTGTCCAAAATATGTGCACTATGATTGTCCACCAAACTACTGAAACATTTATCATCAAACATGTCATCTAATTTCTTGATCAATGCTGTTTAATTCTCATTTTATGAAGGCCCACCATATTCCAGCTTTCTGTTGCCCAGCTGGCTGCCTTCCTGTCGCTTTCCATCTCTGCTGGCTCCTCTCCTCCTCATCCACCTCTCATTGGCTCACAGTTATATGTATTGATTTGTATACTTGAGCATGTGAGTCACTAATTACTATTTCCCTTGACCTGCATTTGCAGGAGAGATATGTCTGTTGTGGTACCAGGTGAGAGAGTGAGTGCTAAAGAGGTGGCTCTGTTCCCAGAGAGATGGGGATGGTGCAGGGTTGTCTGGGCTCCCTTGCTTGGTCCTGGGCATGATGCTGACTTCAACTGCTGCTGTTATGCTGCTGTACCAATGGGTCAGTCAGGATTGCAACAACCACAGTACAAGGTAAGAAAGAATTTGAGCAGGGATGGGGTCATTGAGAATACTGCTGGGTCAAGTGGCTAGAGCCATATCTCACAGCCTTCCCTGGAGGCAGGGGCGGCTCTTCCATTAGGGCAGAGGAGTGTCACCTCCCCTGCCAGCAGCAAAACCTTTAAAAGACAGCGATGATAAATTTAATTTATTATTGTTTCCTTGTAAAGGGGCAGGGCCACAGGAGTGACGAGCAGTACACTCCCCCTCAGAGTGCATGTGTGTTTGGTGAGCTGTCTTGGGCCGGCCAAACACACATGGGCAGTAGGCTCTAGCCAGGCCATCAACAAAGCTGCTGGGCTGGAGAGACCCTGCATAGGCTCCCAGTCTGCCTGGGAGCACCCTGGCTGGGCGCTCCCGCTAATCCTGACGCTGCTTTGAGCAGCATCAGGACTGGCTGCAGGGCAGGCTGGGAGACTGTGGCTGCACTCGAAAACAGAGGAGCAGGTGGAGTGGTGCGGCGGCGAGCAAGGTAAGTGTTTATTTATTTTTTATTTAATTTGTATTCCGCCTTCCCTATGCCCTCGCCACCCCCGTGCACTGCCACGCCCCTTCTGTGTGCTTCGAGCCGTGACTGCCTGGAGGCACAGTCTAACCCCTCACATACCACCCCGGGTGAGGTTCTTGAGCCACATACCCCCTGACGCTGTTAGGGTACCATCCTGCTCCAGAAACGTATTAATAGTTTCACATGTGTAATTAAGGAGTAATTAAATGTGAATTAATCAGCCAATCCAATAGTTTTGAGACCTTGTATTGCATTCTAGTTTTTTTAGCTTCCACTGTAGACAATCATACAAAATGATGTAGAAGGGCAGCAATGACTCCATTTCAGATTGGACTCAGGGCAACTTCATTCTGCATGCATGTGTGAGAGTTTAACATCCCACTCCCCCGAGAACTTGCACTGAAAAAACAGCACTGCAAAAGGATCTACCATTTTAAGTAGTTGTTCTAAAGGTGCTATATGTTCATATGTATGGGCGTTCAAAAAGCCGGGATGCAAGATTGTTTTTAGCTAAATCTGAACTGTTTACTCATGTTTTCCAGCAGAGGTGGGATTTTGTACCATTAGTTCTCTTGTTTCTATGTTTCTTTTGAAGTGTAAAGAATGTGGGTTTGGAAACTATCTTCACAAGTATGTGTGTAATTAAATTGTTGGTCTAGAGACTGTATACACCCTGACTGTTCCATTTGTATTCTTGTGTATCCTTTGTAGTGTAAATATGACCAGGTGGTGAAGCATTTTCTGAGAAAATGTGTAATTAATCAATTCATTTGCAAATGTATGTGATGTTGAAAACTTGCCTTAGCACACAGAAGCTGAAAATAGCATTGTTTTGTGAGCAGTGCACCCAGACTGCAGACTTCTGTTGTTTGATGTAAACCATAATTGTACACATTATTATTTTCATGTAATGAACCACATAATCACTGTCTGAAATACTTTTATATTATAGAATTAATGACAAACAATGTTTCCATTATCTTTATGGCTTGGTATTCTGTGCTTTTTGGTGGCTGGGTAGCATTTGTGAAGCTACATTATTTTAGTCATTCATTTGTGATGTGTCTGTTAAGGTGGTGGTATTCAAGAGTTCGAGGTCTATAAATGTGTGCCTTTGTTAATAACATCTACCTGACAATACACATCCCAACATCGTATTTGCACAGTAATATACATGTTGTTTTTTTCTTACATTTCTGAGCAACTGAAGAATAGGTGCTTGTCTACTTAATTTAGGATGACATGGTGCTGTTCATGTGGATGGCCATTTGGGCACCTCATGTGGGAGGTGTACAGGTGCTACAAAGCAATATGCTATATCACATGCAAATATTGTTGTTTCCTTCTACAGCTTTACATCCTCAAATTTGAATGCTATTTTTATTTTAAAAAGCCTTCTCCCATCATGTTTTCAAATCCCTTGAAAAATTAAGCTTGGCTTAAAATTATAGATTGTGCTCTCTCCTTTAATTCTCTTGAATTACCTTCTCCTACCCTCCTTATGCTGCCTGCCTCACGTCTCTGTGTACAGCATATTCTTAGTTGCAAACCAGTCTGTCTTATTTTCAATTATTGTATTTCTGCATATTGCCCACATCTCATTTCTCACATTACAATATCTCCATGTTGAAAAATCACATCCCTGCAACGGAATAACTGATCTCCTTTATCTTATCTAGTCATCCCTGCTACGATTTGCATGAACTCACACTAATGATCACACTTAACTGCAATTAATTTAATATAGTTCAAAGCAACTAGAGGAAATAAAAATCACTAAACCGGAATTCCACAGTAGTGTGCTACCAACTGTAAACCAATTGAACACCTCACCAGGTGCAGCAAGACATTTGTAACTGTGATTATAATGTATTTATTTATTTAATTTTGTAGGTGTGCTTATTTTTGGAACTTTTATAGGTTTATTAAGAATATGTGCTTAAAATAATTAGGATACAATGTTAATACAGATCTCAGAGCTGGAAAGTTCCATCATAGGCAGGACTACGTTATAGGTTTTTCAATTGTAATGAAGGTTTGACATAGGATTTTGCAGGAAATTAAGGATCATGACCATGATGTAAGTTTCAGTATCAGACAATGGGAGCAATAATTCAATCAATCAATCAATCAGTACTTGTAGAGTGCAGCTTATTACACGTGAGGGTATCCAGGTGCTGGGTTGCTGAGCTCAGTCCAAAATCCAGGTCTTGAATTTCTTCCTAAAGTGCGTCAAGGAGATGGGAGTACGGAGGTGGAGAGGGAGGGTGTTCCAGGACTTGGTGGTGAAGTTGGAAAAGGAGCGGCCTCCTCTGTGGCTACAATAGATGTGCAGTGTCTGTGCAAGGGCGAGGGAGGCAGAGCAAAGGTTTCTGGGTGGTTGGTGGAATTTCAGGCTGTGGTTCATTTATGCTGGTCCTTGGTCTTGAAGGGCTTTGAGGGTGTGCGTCAGTAGTTTGATTTTGCATCTTTTCTGGACAGGTAATCAGCGGAGGTTCCTCAGGTGTGGGGTGATGTAGGTCTATTTGGGCAGATTGATGCTTAATCTGGCCGCTGAATTCTGTATTGTGTTAAGCCTTCTTATGAGTTTGATGGTGGTTCCTGTGTACAGTTCATTTGGAGGATGCAGAGAGTGTGGAAGCAGGCAAAGGAGATTGTGTTGATCTGCCATTTCATGGTGAGGTTGTGTCCAGGATTATGCCGAGTTTGCGGCAGTGGTCTTTTAGTGTGGGTGTGAGTCCAAGTTTAGGAGGCTACCATGTGTGTTCCAGAAGGAATCATGGTTGCCAAAGATTAGCAGTTCGGTCTTGTCCGTGTTGAGCTTCAGACAGTTATCCTTCATCCAGGCTGTGACATCCTTCATGCAGTTGTGGAAGTTGGTCTTGGTGGTGGATGGGTCAGCTGAGAACGAGAGAATGAGTTGAGTGTCATTGGCATAGGTATGATGTTAATAATGTGGGTTCTGATGATGTTGGCTAGGGGTGTCATGTAGGTGTTGAAGGGGGTGGGATGGCCCTTGAGGGATGCTGCAGATGGTGCTTGTGGGTTCCAAGGTGAAGGGGGGTAGGAAGGTTCTCTGCATGAGACCATGAGGAATGATGTGAGTCATCTGAGTGCATCACCCCTTATTCGGATCTGGTGCATTCTCTTGATGAGTGTGTGGTGGAATATGGTGTTGAAGGCTGCGGAGGAGTTACTGAGGATCAGGGATGCAGATTCTCCTCTGTTGAGTAGGGTGCAGATGTTGTCCGTGGTGGTGATCCGGGTGGTCTCAGTTTTGTGATTGACCCAGAAACCAGATTGGGAGCCATCCAGCAGGTTGCTTCTCTCCAGGTGTTCAGTGAGCTTTTGGTTGAAGTCCTTCTCCAGGACCTTTGATGGAAACAGGTGCAGCGAGATGGGGTGGTAGTTCTGGAGTTTGCTGGAGTCTGCTGAGGGTTTCTTGAGGAGAGGTCTGACCTTTGCATGTTTCCATGCATCATGGAAGGCGGTTGTGGTGATGGATGTGTTGAGGATGGTGGTGAATTGGTGGCTGATCTCGTTGCCTTCTAGGTTGAAGAGGCTGTGGGGGAGGGGTCTGTGGGTGCTCCTGAGTGGATAGAGTTCATGATGGCTGTGGTGAGCTGTTCCCATGTGGTGAGATGTTTGTCAAGGAGGCTTCCGTAATAGTGAGGGGGCTGTGGAGGTCAGTGTGGTGGGGCTCAAAGTTCCTGTAGATGTTGCAAATCTTTTTGTGGAGTAATTCACTAGAGTGTTGCAGAGTTCTTGAGGGGGGACTCATATTCTTGGTGGCTGTTGGGCAGGAGAACTCTCTGACGATGGTGAAGAGTTGCTTGGTGTGGTTGGTGCTAGCCTCGATGCGGTCTGCAAAGGTGTCCTTTTTCATGTCTTTGAGTTGTGGGTGACATTTGTTGAGGGCTGACTTGAAGGATGCTCGCCAGTATCATTTCTGCTGGTGCATATTCTTCTCTCCAGTTGTTTGCAGCTGTGTTTCATCATTCTGAGTGTTGGTGTGTATCAGCTGGCTTGTTTGGAGAATCCGCAGGTTTTGGATGGTTTGATGAGGGGGGGCTCATTTGGCAGGATTGTGATGCAGGTGTTGAAGTTCTCAACTGCTTATTGTATTTTGGTTGCAGCATCAGGCTGGGTGGTAATGAAGGTGTCCATCCTTTGTGTCTGTGCCACTTTGCTCTAGCTGTGGAAGGAGGTGCTGAGAAAGTTAGGGACAGTGCAAGGTGATCCTGTGATTCTGAAGTGGATGATGCAGTGGTCAGTCCAGGTGAGTTCCTTGGTATGACTGTATTTGACTCTGTTGCTGGATGTGAAGATAGGGTCCAGTGTGCGTCCTGCTGTGTCTGGGATCTGTAACCAACTAAATTAGGCCGCTGCTGTCCATTCATTCCAACAAGTTGGGCGAGTTCATGTCTGTGGGGTTGTTCAAGTGGAACTTGAGGTCTCTGAGGAAGGTGAAGTGCTTGGGTTTGATGGGGAGTAAGACTGTGAAGTATGTGATGGCATCGCAAAGGCTGGTGCATAGCCCTGGGGGTTGGCAGGTGAGAGTGCCTTTGATGGTTGTTTTGTCATCAGTGTGGAGTTGCAAATTAAGGTGTTCCATGATTGGTATGCTGTTGTCTTGGATGGTGGTGCAGCGTGTGGATTCTTTGTGGATGATGACTGTGACCTTCATGTTTGTTGGGCCAGCCCCAGTGTGTCATCTTGTAGCCGTTGGGCATTCAGTGGGGATGTTGAGGACAGATGAGAGGTTGAGCACTCTGTCTGTGATAAAGGTTACATCGGGAGCAAGGATGGAGATGGTGTCCCAGACTTGAGGTGACATTTTTGCAGAGTGATATGCATTGATAAGGAGGCATCAGAGTGTTTACGAGGTGGTGTCAGTCATCAGAGTGGGGGTGGTGCTGGTTTTTGTGAGGGTGGGAAGTCCTAGGTTGCAGGTGAAGAGACAGTGGTGATAGCTGAATCATCCTGCTCTGGAGCAGGTAGATGTGAGGCAGCAGTTGTTTCGGCATCCGGGGATGAGGGCTCAGAGTTCTTTGGTGAATTACCTGTGTGTGCTCAGAGGTTCAGGGTTCCTGGCATTGGGCTCGGTCCAGGCATGGACGAGCGCAGATGGGCTTCCTTTGCCACGGTGGTGGTGCCCCCTTCTTGGTGCAGGTGCTATGCCGCTGCACTGTGGCCTCCATTAAGTAGGTCCTGGAAGGGGTGCTGGGGAGCAGGAGGCGGGAAACAGTGAGTGAACAGCAAGTCTCACTGAGCAAATGGCCACACAGCACAATCGGGTGCACAAATTATTAAAATGAACAAAATACAATCTAAAGCTAAAAACTAACAAAAAATGAGGCCAACAAATGCTAATCAGTCTCCTGTTACTAAGCAAATTACATAAGACAATGTGGGCAACCGAGGAAAGTCTGACGGGCAGAGAGGAACACAGCTGAGCAGCGTGGAAGAGCTGGAAGAAGGACCTGAACAATTAGGCCATAGGTGTTTGAAGGAGGTAATCCCATTTGGTTGTAGGCAGGTTATACAATTTTGCACACTGCTATAGGTGAGCAGTGATCAAGTATGCAGAAGGCGGAGAAGAAAATAGTGGTGGATCAGAGGAAAATGCCAGGAAGAGACCATGTATTGAAGTCAAGTTGAAACAAAGGTCAGAGTGTAAAATCAACACCCTGAATAAAAGTAGGACAGCAGATAGAGGTTATTGAGGCATTGCCTTGTGACAATGAGGTGTATTTAGGAGGTACTGAAAAAGGAGAAGCTCAACAAATGCTATCTCTTCAGCAAGGATCATTACAATGGTGTTCTAAAAGGAAGAAGCAGAGAAGTGAGAGAAGAACTGCACACTCTTGCTGCTTTTGAAGTCATTTCTGAGGAGCACAGAATTCACCCTCCATGATGTGTGTGCTGAAAGTGCACTCCCAGCCCAGCCTCCAACTTTCATTGGCCTCAGCTAGTGAGTGCCCTCCTCCCCTTAGAACCTGTGTCTGTAGGAGCGTCCAGAAATCACCTGCTTACTCAGGAATGTGTCCAAATCAAGGCCAGGCACAGGGTGTAGGGGTAGGACAGAGGCCACCTCTAGTGATGATGCACCAAGCCTGTGTGTCATCTGCTTGTCTACAGTATTTCAGAGGTTTGTGTTGGGAACGGTGGGTTGCGGAGCAACAGAATGGTTGAAACAAGTACTGTCAGATTAGTGATGAGGTCAGCACTCACCACTCTCACGTACCATCCACCACTTTTCCATGATGTCTCTGATCTCTTGTGTTGCTCATACGTGCTTTCCTGAAGTTCCGCTCCATTCATCTCTACCCTGCTTCATTTTGTTCGTGTCCTCTCCTCATCCCAGCCCATGAGCAGCTCAGCCTCTGCACTGAACAAAGCTTATGACTTTGACAGAATTATATCAATGAATGTCTACAAAATGTTATAAGATCAAGCTTAGGAATTTGCCAGCGTGGCCAGAATAAAGATGCTTTCATAAACAAGAAGTTAATGGCTTTGTAAAAAATTGTTTCCCAGTGAAGTGGTACCTTAAAAGTAGCAGTTGCTTTTGTTTATTGAATACGATATTTATTGTCCGTATTATGAAAGTTGGGCCTCTTGTGGGACCTCTCTTTTTTATATTTTTTGTTCAATGGTTTTTCTCCTCCTCAATCTGAATTCAAGCTGAGTAGGTATGAAATGACTGATATTGGATCAATTTATGGTATATGTGATTTTGAACAATTGTTTACATACGTTAAACAGAGCAAAGAAGGGAAATTCTAATAAGACAGAAAGAAATCAGAATGAGAGCCCAACCCCGTTAGGTATTTAGAAAAACAATTCCAAGATGCAAATGGACTCAATGTAATGGTTTTCAGATCTCATCCCTTCAGCGGTCTGTTGGTGGCACACACACATTGATTAGGTAGTCCCCTGAGCACTGCTCATGTCCTTTCTGTGCCAGCGAATAATCTGTCACAGGTGAACGCATGTGTCAATTCCTTTCTATTGTTTTCAACCGTAGTTTTCTGTTTTAATGTGATGCTGTGCAGCAGGCGTGCTGCACTGTTCTGACGTCTTATACCAATAAATATTAAAACGTGTGTTTTGGATTTAAATTTGCAATGCTTTTGAGACTGCCCGGTAACCACTAACTCCAACAGGCACAGCAGTTTACGTAAAACACCACAAAAGGACACACAGTTAGTAACCATTGATGTCTGGGCTAAAGGTGTGCTCCATGGCAGTTTTACATGATGGAGTGCTCGAGTCACTGAACGTGTAAGGAAGCAGAGCTACCCCTCACTGTCTTCCTCAAGACTCTGACGTAGTCTGTGTAGCTTGCTTTATATATAACAGAAGCTGAATAAGAGCTTGTACTGTTTTTCAGCCGACGGTCCATGCTCATTTAAGGACATCTTTAAGCGCAATGCTCTGTGTATCCACCTTATCTTTGATCTGTCTTCTGTCAAGAGACATACTGGGGCAGATTTACTAAGACTCTGGCCCGTATTTATACTTTTTGACGCTAAACTGCGCTAACGCAGTTTAGCGTCAAAAATTTTTGCGCCGGCTAACGCCATTCTGAAGCGCCATGCGGGTGCCGTATTTATTGAATGGCGTTAGCCGGCGCAAGCAGACCGGCGCTGTCTGGTGTGCGTGGAAAAAAAACACGTACACCAGGCAGCGCCGGCGTCGGGGAAAATAGCGTTAGGGCATCTTAAAAATGGTGCAAGTCAGGTTGATGCAAAAAAATTGCCTCCACCCGATTTGCGCTATTTTTAACGACGCCCAGACGCCATTTACATGAGTCCTGTCTTAGTAAAGACAGGAGTCATGCCCCCTTGCCCAATGGCCATGCCCAGGGGACTTATGTCCCCTGGGCATGGTCATTGGGCATTGTGGCATGTAGGGGGGCACAAATCAGGCCCCCCTATGCCAAAAAAAATATATAAAAAAAAAAAAAAAATTCTACTTACCTGAACTTACCTGAATGTCCCTGGGGTGGTTCCCTCCATCCTTGGGTGTCCTCCTGGGTTGGGCAAGGGTGGCAGGGGGGGTACCTGGGGGCATGGGAGGGCAGCTGTGGGCTCATTTTGAGCCCACAGGTCCCTTAACGCCTGCCCTGACCCAGGCGTTAAAAAGAGGCGCAAATGCGGGGTTTTTTGCCCCGCCCACTCCCGGGCGTGATTTTTGCCCGGGAGTATAAATACGACGCATTTGCGTTGCAGTCATTTTTTTGGACGGGAACGCCTACCTTGCATCTCATTAACGCAAGGAAGGCGTTCACGCAAAAAAATGACGCTCTTTACTCATACTTTGGCGCTAGACGCGTCTAACGCCAAAGTATAAATATGGCGTTAGTTTTGCGCCGAATTTGCGTCGAAAAAAACGACGCAAATTTGGCGCAAACGGAGTATAAATATGCCCCTCTGTACCTCAACATCATGCAAAGCAACAAAAGGTCTTGGAAGGGTATGCATTTTTGAGCGCTGGAAAACTGCTGTCTGTGGAATTAGAACCATGTTGCACCCAGTAGGCATTGGTGTGAAATGAGCTGACCACTGCAACCATTCATAACTTTTGACATAGCCTATCTGCTAAAATAGGCAGGATTTGCATCAACATATAAAAAGCTCTAGAAAGCAAGAGCTAATTTGGAGAAGTGTTTTTTTATTTCTTCAAACATTTTACACATTGCTTTTGTGCTGGACAGTGCTTAATTTGAGCCGGTAGTTTCCTGTGGGCGGCACCGGCACTTATTTCTCAGCATCCGGCATTTACTGTTAGCAAAAGACACACGGGAAAAGAGGAAGAAGTGAAAAACTAAAAAGTCATACAAAGAGAGAGAAAACAGAAAGCTGCAAGAGTGAGATGAAGAGGCAGAGGGTTGCTGTAAATGGAGAACAGAGCAGAGGCCCGGATTGTCTTTAGGATTACGCTCCCTCACTATTCAGTCTGTGCTCGCACATTTAATTGCAGCAGCGTGTTTCCCAAAGGAGAGCTTTGTTTTTTATTTACAAATTAAGCACTGGTGCTGCATATATCCAATGTGTGGAATATACTATGAGGGTATGGTTCCATCTACAAATCATACACAAGTCATCAGTCACACACCTCTGCACCTTGGTGCAAAGGTTGAGTGTGGCACTAGGCAGCCAGTTCTTCTCCTTGATCAATGCAACTCCGGTCGCTGCACTCTATTGCACTAAAATGAATATATTAATACATCTGTCCCATTTTTTCTTTTCCATTACTGTGCCAGTCTGTTATGCTAAGAGAGCAATGTTAAAGTCAGTAGGCCCAAGTTTCATTTACTAATTCAATCAGACAGTATTTGTGCATTTTCTATATTTTCATGTATAGCACATTGTTAGAAATGGGGTTTTTGGTTGGCAGTCAGGTTACCCCCTGTCCAAGCAAAAGCCCTCACTCTAGTCAGGGTAAGTCACACACAATCCAAGATTATCCTGTGCCCACCCTCTGGTAGCTTGGCACGAGCAGTCAGGCTTAACTTAGAAGGCAATGTGTAAAGTATTTGTGCAATAAATCATACAATACCACCATATAGCACCACAAAAATACACCACACAGTGTTTAGAAAAATATATAATATTTATCAGGATAATTGTAGGTCAAAAAGAATAAAGTTGCAATGGGAAATTGTAGAGATATTACTGAAAAGTGATATAAAGTGTCTTAAGTCTTTAGAATATAAACAAAGTCTCTTTCAAGCACAAGTACCTGGTTTAGAGTGGAAAAATCTCCTCAGAGGACCACAAAAGGAGAGGTGCGTGGAAAAAGAGTGTGTGCGTCGATTTCTCCCCAGCACACACGGACTTGCGTCGTTATTTTCCACGCGGGGAAGTCGTGCGTCGTTTTCCGGCGCGCGGACAGTCTCTTTTCGTGGATCGCGGGATTACCAGATGTCCCGGGTCTGTGCGTGGATTTTCCTGCTTGTTTTCCGGCTGCGTGTCGTTCTGCGGGGCTGCACGTCGAAATTACGATAGGTGTCGCGTCGATTTCTCCTCTAGAGGTCGGGCGGCGTTGTCCTTGCGAAGCCGTGCATCGGATTTTCGGTTGTGCCAAGAGCGTCGCGTCGATCAGCGTCGGTGTGCGGCTTTTTTCTCGCCGCGGAACAAGCTGTGCGTCGAAATTTTCGGCGCACGGAGCGTCCAAGTGAAAGAGAGAAGTCTTTTTGGTCCTGAGACTTCAGGGAACAGGAGGCAAGCTCTATCCAAACCCTTGGAGAGCACTTTCACAGCCAGACAAGAGTTCAGCAAGGCAGCAGGCCAACAGCAAGGCAGCAGTCCTTTGTAGAAAGCAGACAGGTGATTCCTTTGAGCAGCCAGGCAGTTCTTCTTGGCAGGATGTAGTTTCTGGTTCAGGTTTCTTCTCCAGCAAGTGTCTGATGAGGTAGGGCAGAGGCCCTGTTTTATACCCAAATGTGCCTTTGAAGTGGGGGAAACTTCAAAGAGTGGCTAAGAAGTGCACCAGGTCCCCTTTCAGTTCAATCCTGTCTGCAAGGGTCCCAGTAGGGGGTGTGGCAGTCCTTTGTGTGAGAGCAGGCCCTCCAGCCTCCCAGCCCAGGAAGACCCATTCAAAATGCAGATGTATGCAAGTGAGGCTGAGTACCCTGTGTTTGGGGTGTGTCTGAGTGAATGCACAAGGAGCTGTCAACCAAGCCCAGCAAGACGTGGATTGTAAGGCACAGAAGGATTTAAGTGCAAAGAAATGCTCACTTTCTAAAAGTGGCATTTCTAGAATAGTAATATTAAATCCGACTTCACCAGTCAGCAGGATTTTGTATTACCATTCTGGCCATACTAAATATGACCTTCCTGCTCCTTTCAGATCAGAAGCTGCCACTTCAACAGTGTATGAGGGCAGCCCCAATGATAGCCTATGAAGGGAGCAGGCCTCACAGTAGTGTAAAAACGAATTTAGGAGTTTTACACTACCAGGACATATAACTACACAGGTACATGTCCTGCCTTTTACCTACACAGCACCCTGCTCTAGGGGTTACCTAGGGCACACATTAAGGGTGACTTATATGTAGAAAAAGGGGAGTTCTAGGCTTGGCAAGTACTTTTAAATGCCAAGTCGAGGTGGCAGTGCAACTGCACACACAGGCCTTGTAAGGGCAAGCCTGAGACAAGGTTAAGGTGGCTACTTAAGTGGGTGGCACAACCAGTGCTGCAGGTCCACTAGTAGCATTTAATCTACAGGCCCTAGACACATGTAGTGCACATTACTAGGGACTTATAAGTCGATTAAATAGTCCAATCAGGTATGATCCAAAGTTGCCATGTTTAAAGGGAGAGAGCATATATACTTTAGCACTGGTTAGCAGTGGTAAAGTGCGCAGAGTCTAAAAACCAGCAAAAATGAGGTCAGAAAAAGAAAAGGAGGAAGGCAAAAAGTTTGGGGATGACCCTGTCAAAAAGCCAGGTCCAACATGACCCCCTCCCAGCCTAAAGCCAGGGTAGACTAATCAACACTCTGATGGACTTCCCTGCTTAAGGCGATAGAACATGGACAATGGCCCACTACTGCAGGGGCACTCGCCAGTTCTACGCCTTTCTGAACTCAGTGAGGCTTCTTTGTCTATACTCTCTGGGGGCACTGATCTGGCCCATGGGGAACCCTTCTCATCACCTGAGAACCCCATCTGTACAGCTCCTAACTTTAATTTGCTTACAGATGCATCCCAGTATGCAGACAGTATCACCAATGCCAACAAAGTGATGTGGCCCATTCCATTCCTTGGGTCTGACTTCTGTCCCCAACCCAGGGAAAACTCTGCCCACAAGGACAGAAACCAACAGATGCCACTGACAGCTGTCAGTGTTATGAGCAAGGCCCCTGACCATCCACTGCTAGGTGGAGACCCTGAGGGGGGCCGTTGGCTGAGCTTCTCCTCCAACTGGGGGACTGGTAGGGAGCTCCCAAGGGATTCCTGTAGCATCCCAGAATGGGGGGTAGTAACCCCAGGGGTCTTGCACCCCTTCTCCACTCTCACCAGGTCAGGGGTGGGTGCCTGATACTGGCCCCTCAGCCCAGGGTCTGTACTCTGAGGCTGAACAGAGGACAGGGGTGAGTCCTTCCTCCCTGTGCCTCCCCATCGGGGCTTACATACCCTCCTCTGGGGAGTGGTACTGCCAGACATCTGAACTGTTAGGGCACCCTTGGGGGTTGGCCCTCTCAGCTCTCCTAACACTAAGGGAAACTCATTCCCCAGAATGCAGTCAATGGGCAGCTGGGGACTAACTATGACCCGCCTCTGGGTCACCTCCCCACCCCACTCTAGGGACACCCGGGCCATGGGGCGGAAGAAATCTTCCCCAATGGCTGGAGTCACTCTACACACCTGACCGGTGTACTGCTCTGGTGACACTAGTCTCTCCACCATCATGGTAAGACTAGCCCCTGTGTTTCTCAGAGCGGTGACTGGGATCCCATTCACTCCCACCTGGTGGAAGTGACGGCTCCCACCCTCAGGGATCACCAGTTTACCCTCTGAGTCCACCTCCCAACTAAAGGAGATGAAGGCATGGTCTACGACCTGCCCCTGGGGACTACATTCCCCTAAGGCCACATGGGCCACCCCTGTAGAGGTCCCAATATTGGGTGAGTTCTTTGGACAGACAGAGTCCCCCTTCCTGTGTCCTATCTGGGAACACTCAAAGCAGCGGGGTTGGGAATGGGATGCTTTGGGCCACTGCCCACCAGAACCCCCACCCTGTTTCTCAGATGAGGTATGGGAACCCTTTCTTCCCCCCTTACTCTGGGACTCGTCTGGGTCATTTCTAACCTCCCCCTCACTTTGTTGGGGGGAACCGGAACTACCCTTCTCGGTGTCACTCCCAGATACCTTTTTGGACACTCTGGTGCTTGCCCAGAGGTCCGCCTCCTCAGCAAGCTTCCTGGGATCAGTCAGCTTACTATCCACTAAGTGCTGGCGCAACTCTGTAAAAGTAGTATTAAGCATATGCTCTCTCAGAATCAAGTCATATAAACCTTTATAATCAGCTACTTTGTTGCCCGCACCCATCCATTCAGTGCCTTACTGGAGAAGTCAAAGAAATCTACCCATGTTTGTGTGGTTTGTTTGGTGCTGTCCCTGAACCTCTGACGGTATCCCTCAGGGGTCAGCCCAAACTTGGCAAGTAAAGTGGCTTTCTGAAGTGGGTATGTGTTTGATCCGGTTGATCCAATGTGAGAAGTGTGTCCCTCCCCAATGGCGGCACATAACCCCACATAGCTACCCCCCATTGCCCTTCAGGAACCTCATGAGCCCTTAGTGCAACTTCATAAGCAGCTAACCATTTATCTATGTCATCTCCCACCACAAAACTGGGCACCACATTTTTGGGTATACGAACCTTCTTTTCTCCAGCAGGTCCTGTCTGTATGCTGCCACCATTATTGCTGGATTCAGACTGTCTCGCCTTGATCTCCAGCTCCTTGAGACTCAGTTCATGAGCCAACAATAGTTTCTTTTCAGCCAAAGCTCTTTCAGCTTCCACCTGTTTGGCTGCTCTTTCAGCTTCCGCTTGTTTGGCTGCCCTTTCAGCTTCTGCTTGAATCTGTTTGGCTGTTCTTTCAGCTTCAATCTGTTTGGCTGCTCTTACAGCCTCAGCTTGTTTGGCTTCTCTCTCTGCCCTTCTCTCCTCCTGTTGAGCCTCAATTTTCAGTTTTGCCATTTGCAATTGGAACTCCCTTTCCTCTCTCCTTTCCTCTGCGGTCAGGCTTTGCATAGAGACACTGCTCCCTGGTCTGGAAGGGGGCACAATTGCAGTGGTAACACCATCCACAGATAGTGAAAATTCCTCTGAGGTGCCATTTTCTGGCTCCTCTCCCTCATCATCCTCTAAATGGGCTTCTGCCCAGGCCCTCAGCGCCACTTGAAAGTCCTCCTTTCTGGAGGCCCCTTGGGTGGGTACCCTCAATGCCCTGCAGAATCCTCTTAGTTGTTTGACCGTATATGTATCCAACTGGACTAGGTCAAAGTCCCCTGTCTGAGACCCAGTCAGAGACATGTTGAGTGAGGATTTAGTTTTTGAAAATTGTCAGGAAAAAACAGATTTGCAAAAAGAGATAAAAAGCCAAGTTGACCTTCAACTGTGGGTAGGTAGTGAAATACTTAGCTACTGTATGTCACTGCACAAATATAAGTCCTATCCTCACCGCTGATCACCAATGTTAGAAATGGGGTTTTTGGTTGGCAGTCAGGTTACCCCCTGTCCAAGCAAAAGCCCTCACTCTAGTCAGGGTAAGTCACACACAATCCAAGATTATCCTGTGCCCACCCTCTGGTAGCTTGGCACGAGCAGTCAGGCTTAACTTAGAAGGCAATGTGTAAAGTATTTGTACAATAAATCATACAATACCACCATATAGCACCACGAAAATACACCACACAGTGTTTAGAAAAATATATAATATTTATCAGGATAATTGTAGGTCAAAAAGAATAAAGTTGCAATGGGAAATTGTAGAGATATCACTGAAAAGTGATATAAAGTGTCTTAAGTCTTTAGAATATAAACAAAGTCTCTTTCAAGCACAAGTACCTGGTTTAGAGTGGAAAAATCTCCTCAGAGGGCCACAAAAGGAGAGGTGCGTGGAAAAAGAGTGTGTGCGTCGATTTCTCCCCAGCACACACGGACTTGCGTCGTTATTTTCCACGCGGGGAAGTCGTGCGTCGTTTTCCGGCACGCGGACAGTCTCTTTTCGTGGATCGCGGGATTACCAGATGTCCCGGGTCTGTGCGTGGATTTTCCTGCTTGTTTTCCGGCTGCGTGTCGTTCTGCGGGGCTGCGCGTCTAAATTACGATCTCACGGCAGGCGTCGCGTCGATTTCTCCTCTAGAGGTCGGGCGGCGTTGTCCTTGCGAAGCCGTGTGTCGGATTTTCGGTCGTCCCAAGAGCGTTGCGGCGATCAGCGTCGGTGTGCGGCGTTTTTCTCGCCGCGGAACAAGCTGTGCGTCGAAATTTTCGGTGCACGGAGCGTCCAAGTGAAAGAGAGAAGTCTTTTTGGTCCTGAGACTTCAGGGCACAGGAGGCAAGCTCTATCCAAGCCCTTGGAGAGCACTTTCACAGCCAGACAAGAGTTCAGCAAGGCAGCAGGCCAACAGCAAGGCAGCAGTCCTTTGTAGAAAGTAGACAGGTGATTCCTTTGAGCAGCCAGGCAGTTCTTCTTGGCAGGATGTAGTTTCTGGTTCAGGTTTCTTCTCCAGCAAGTGTCTGATGAGGTAGGGCAGAGGCCCTGTTTTATCCCCAAATGTGCCTTTGAAGTGGGGGAAACTTCAAAGAGTGGTTAAGAAGTGCACCAGGTCCCCTTTCAGTTCAATCCTGTCTGCCAGGGTCCCAGTAGGGGGTGTGGCAGTCCTTTGTGTGAGAGCAGGCCCTCCACCCTCCCAGCCCAGGAAGACCCATTCAAAATGCAGATGTATGCAAGTGAGGCTGAGTACCCTGTGTTTGGGGTGTGTCTGAGTGAATGCACAAGGAGCTGTCAACCAAGCCCAGCCAGACGTGGATTGTAAGGCACAGAAGGATTTAACTGCAAAGAAATGCTCATTTTCTAAAAGTGGCATTTCTAGAATAGTAATATTAAATCCGACTTCACCAGTCAGCAGGATTTTGTATTATCATTCTGGCCATACTAAATATGACCTTCCTGCTCCTTTCAGATCAGAAGCTGCCACTTCAACAGTGTATGAGGGCAGCCCCAATGATAGCCTATGAAGGGAGCAGGCCTCACAGTAGTGCAAAAAAGAATTTAGGAGTTTTACACTACCAGGACATATAACTACACAGGTACATGTCCTGCCTTTTACCTACACAGCACCCTGCTCAAGGGGTTACTTAGGGCACACATTAAGGGTGACTTATATGTAGAAAAAGGGGATTTCTAGGCTTGGCAAGTACTTTTAAATGCCAAGTCGAGGTGGCAGTGAAACTGCACACACAGGCCTTGTAAGGGCAAGCCTGAGACAAGGTTAAGGGGGCTACTTAAGTGGGTGGCACAACCAGTGCTGCAGGTCCACTAGTAGCATTTAATCTACAGGCCCTAGGCACATGTAGTGCACATTACTAGGGACTTATAAGTCGATTAAATAGTCCAATCAGGTATGATCCAAAGTTGCCATGTTTAAAGGGAGAGAGCATATGTACTTTAGCACTGGTTAGCAGTGGTAAAGTGCACAGAGTCTAAAAACCAGCAAAAATGAGGTCAAAAAAGAAAAGGAGGAAGGCAAAATGTTTGGGGATGACCCTGTCAAAAAGCCAGGTCCAACACACATTAAAACAAACCGTGTAATATAGATGAACGGCAGCTGAGAGTCTGAGTACCTGCTCTATGAAGCTAAATCTCAATTCAGCTGATAACCATTTGCAGCTTTCTTAATTGCCTGTACAGCTGTAAAGCTCACCTCCTGCTTTGCAAATTAGTTTTCATTGTTACATTATCCTCTGGTGCACAGCTCCTTGCCACAAACAGTTCAGACATTAACAGAGATTAGCATTTGGGTGCCAGCCTTCTTCAGCACCCCATACCACTCTCACAAGAGTGACATCACAATGATAAAAGTGCAAACAGAGGCATTTTTTAGGTTTTAGGTCTTACATCATTTTGTTTAATTGACGCAGTATATATTGATATATATATATATACACAGCGGTCTCAGTTTTTTGAAGCTTTAAACTGATATTATATAGCCAGTGATATTGGACATTGTCACTGTATTTTTATGATGTTAGGACATATTGTTTTGGGTGATTTAAGCATTGGGACACTATTTATCAAAGCAAGCCTACTTTAAGAATGACTTTTTGAAGATATTGTATATTACTCTATTTTGTTTCTGATGTTTATGTTCCATTTAGAGTGGACGGAATGCCAGACGCTGCAAATCAGGCAATCTTTTCATTAACATAGTTTATCTTCCAATTGAGATGGACAGCCGCCCGGTTTATCCATGTTATATGTGGAATGGGCAATCCACCCTGGCTTTTAATCAACAGCACACTGCATTCTGCGATTTGTAGTTTTAATTTTAATGTTGTAAACCAAAACCCAAGCATACCATATTCTGCTGGCTAAAAACAGTACGCCTGGGGCCACTTCTTACCTATAGCACAAGTATATTGAATTGCTAAGGCATCCACTTCTGGCTGCACAGACAACAAAGGGATTGTTATCCCGGTCTGATAGCCTCTAGGCTACCTCACAGGTCATTATTTATTATTTGTATGTATATTTCTACGTCCCTTTTCCTTTGGAATTTGCAGTGGCTTCTAAGCTGTATGTTAAGATTTGAACTTCCCTGCTTGGGGGAAAGACTTAGAGGCATATTTATACTCCGTTTGCGCCGAATTTGCGTCGTTTTTTTCGACGCAAATTCGAAGCAAAACTAACTCCATATTTATACTTTGGCGTTAGACGCGTCTAGCGCCAAAGTATGAGGAATGAGCATCATTTTTTTGTGTGAACGCCTTCCTTGCGTTAATGAGATGCAAGGTAGGCGTTCCCGTCTAAAAAAATGACTGACGCAAATGCGTCGTATTTATACTCCCGGGCAAAAATCACGCCCGGGAGTGGGCGGGGCAAAAAAACCCGCATTTGCGCCTCTTTTTAACGCCTGGGTCAGGGCAGGCGTTAAGGGACCTGTGGGCTCAAAATGAGCCCACAGCTGCCCTCCCATGCCCCCAGGGACCCCCCCTGCCACCCTTGCCCACCCCAGGAGGACACCCAAGGATGGAGGGACCCATCCCAGGGACATTCAGGTAAGTTCAGGTAAGTATAATTTGTTTAAAAAAAAAAAAAAAATTGCCATAGGGGGGCCTGATTTGTGCCCCCCTACATGCCACAATGCCCAATGACCATTCCCAGGGGACATAAGTCCCCTGGGCATGGCCATTGGGCAAGGGGGCATGACTCCTGTCTTTACTAAGACAGGAGTCATGTAAATGGCGTCTGGGCATCGTTAAAAATGGCGCAAATCGGGTGGAGGCAATTTTTTTGCCTCTACCTGACTTGCCCCATTTTAAGACGCCCTAACGCCATTTTCCCCAACGCCGGCGCTGCCTGGTGTACGTGGGTTTTTTCCAAGCACACCAGGCAGCGCCGGTCTGCTAGCGCCGGCTAACGCCATTCAATAAATACGGCGCCCGCATGGCGCTTCAGAATGGCGTTAGCCGGCACTAATCTTTTTGGCGCAAAACTGCGATAGCGCAGTTTTGCGTCAAAAAGTATAAATATGGCCCTTAGCCTTTCGTCTACATAAATCGTCATCTAAAACATACTTTTCACTGTAGTATTTTCAGTGTAGAAAAGAGGAGATCCACAGTACTGTGAGGTCGGGAGGGGAATCTCAGTCCTGAAATGTGGAGGACTCAGTGATTGGTTTTAGCGATGCAAAGTTGACAAATTAATAGGTTTATTAGCCTTTTAAAGGAAGTCTGGAGTGGAATATTAAAGCATTGAGGAGATCCCCAAGCCCTCTCAAGATTGGGCTAGCCTCTGCTCTTCACTTCACATAATATTTCACTCGACCAAGTGGTTGTGCTCATTAGTCCGCACTATAATGTCCAAATGAAACAAAGACAAGAAAGTCTTGCTTTGCCTACTTTGATGAATGTAGTGCACAGGGAATGCTGATTTTTGCCAGCAGCAGATACGCAACTGCCAAATACAGCTTGTAAACTTCCTTCCGTTGTACTTTTTGGGGGGGTGGGTTCATGCAGGCTTTCTGGCTTTACACTCAGTCCCCATCAGTGGTGGTTGTCTGATGGTGCGGAGAAGGGACATGGGCTGCAGGAATTTATCGTGCTTGACAAACAAACATTCTGCTGTGGAGTTTTTAATCAGCAATGGAAAATCAGATTACCTTGCAACACGTTGGGCTTTCCATGTTGTTGTTATGCAATGTGGTGGTGAATCCAGGTTTAGTATGTCTTACAGAATACTCAGCGAGGATGTCAGCGACAGATTTATGTGGTGCAGGCCCCGCACCCTCATTCAGAAACATTACAGTAAACACCACATAAAATACTCGTTCAGAAATATGCTCTGACAATGACATATATGGTTGCTACATTTTATGTGAACAGGTGAATTGTTAAACTATTGGAATCTGCTGCCTAAGCTATATGGTAAAAAATTATTTTTGAAGTAAACCTGAATGTGACCATAAGAATCTTTTTTTCTCAGGAGACTCATGCTGATAGTGTGTAGATAACGGTAGTATAGTTAGCCTTTGTACACCTGGGACTGATATTATCTGGATCATTCATATCATCACCAGTATAACGGGGGATGAAATGTTGTGGGCATCACCAACATAGTTCATGAACGGTAATTTTCTTCAATATTTTGTAGCCATTTAAAAGGGGTTGAAAAGAAGTCTTGCATTATAATCCCCGAAAATATACAAGAAAAATAAATGTGAACCAGAAGCTACCGTTAAGCTCCTGATCTAAGGTCATTTTTATGGATGAGAACAGTTGAAAAGTTACTGATGGTCTTATCCCGAGCAGGAAGCTGGATATGGTCACAGCAGAGCTTGTCATACCGAAGGAAGGGTTACAAAATATCATGTCTCCTTTAGCAAATATGTCTTTCATTGAGCCCCATGAAGACAGTGGAATAAATATGTGATGGAGTTTAAAGTTTTTGATTCAATATATGAGTGCCTGCTGTGGTTATAAATCTTTCAGTAAAGATCATTGTTCGATAAAGAGACCTCTCTTTCTATTTTACTAAGATTACACCTCTGATAAGGCTGAAAAATCAAACGAAGAGTGGTGCTCAGGATCAGGAATACATAAAACTCCGAAATGCAATTGGATGTTCCTTTGATCATTCACTTTGTTCCTTGCAGAACAAAACGGGTAAATTGGAAGAAGGGAGAACAATGTATGAGTGTACAGAAGAATCCAAGCAAGCCTTAGCAAATCTAAGTTTTGACTTAGCAGCAAGAACTTACTCAGAGCTGTCTCTATTATTTTGAACATGACTTCCTCTCAAACGTAAGGGAATTGCAGTAGATTTGATCAAAATCACTGGAAGAAACAGTCCATGGCACTGACAAAATCATGTCAATCAACAACATTTTTCTTTCAGCATGTCCTGGCAGAAGACCATAAAGCTAAAATGATGCATTGATTCTTAGAAACAGAATTAGGGGAAATAAGAGGAAGCTTCAAGGAATGTGTCAGAAAATTGAATGTTTCCCGAGCAGAATGTCTGCTGTTGGAGACAAAATTAAGGCAAGAAATATGTCACCAAATAAACAATTTACACATGGCACTTTAGCAGACAAAAGAGGATTTAGTGAATCAATCAAGGAGATCTAACTAATTATTCTTGGGGGCCAAAAGTGCCCCCCCAATAAAGGTGTATGAGAGCAACTAAAAGAAAGAACACTATTCTTTTGGATCACCCCTGCCCTTCGAACACGTCACAAGTTTTCATTATAACGGAACACATAGAAATCCCTTTCAAAAACCAAAAATAGGGGTTCTGTCCATTCTAGGGAGAGAGCGCAGCTTATATAATCTATATTAACATGAAATGTTTATGAATTAAGGTGTGATGATGCAGCATAGAAACTATAGTAATAGCAATTTTGCTTAGACGTGCACTTGAATTGTGACCACGATGAGTGGCCACCAATGTATATGCGAGCTAATTATGAAGACCAAAATGTTTATTTTACGTTCAATTAAGCTTATACTAACATTTGCATTATTACATCTGTATTGAAAACCTCATAGGCCTTAAGTTAGCATGAGCTGCAGCTTAGCTGCTTGGCTCTCATATTAAATGCATTTTTCTATTTTTCAGTATGCTGACTCACAAGGGGCCATGACCCTGTTTGGTCTTTTCTTGGACTTGGAAGATGAATGTAACCATGTTAGATCTGTTCTCAAGCATATTTTCTATGCCCATGGAATAAATGTTAAAATATATTGAAACAGTGTAGATTAATGTAACATACAAGGTCATTCAAACGGGGGAAGACAATGGAACTGCTGACCAAAAGATGTGCAAAGAATTACCAAGGGAAGAAGTCACACCGAACGTGTCACCTCTGAAGACGTCAATTACGAAAGCCAATCAAAAACTTGTAAAACAATATGGGGTGAAGATTAGGATTACCTAATGTGTTATACGATAGGTTAAAGATAGTGGGGTATAGCAAATGTCCAATAGGATTTTGGGGGAATGTATTACGAAAAAGGGATAAAAACCCATGTCACAGAAAGGTCATTTAGGCGGGTTAGGGAATGCTATTGATTTTATCCAGAAACTCTGTAACTCTGTTTGGTGACTTGAGATTTTATTAAAACCATCCTTGCCCTTAGACTGCCCATTTACACTTTACCTCCTAATGAGGGAAGTGCCCTTTTGTCCCCGAAAGCTGAGTTCTGACTGATGGCGATTTGACTGATGTCCTGAAGACGAAGACTGAACCTGTGCGCTGACCTAATCCTTGGAGGGTAATTATGACAATGTATTTGTAATTTGTCTGTTTGCTTTTCCTTTCTAGGTACCAACTGCTTGCTTTTGACAGAGACCTTAGCTAGATGTTTTCCAAATTAGTGTTCTAAATTGTTTTGCATGAAGCCCAACATGCTAATGCCAGTCAGTGGTTAGGACAGGTGTTCACCAAAACTGACGCAAATAGACAAACGACCGAGACTATGCTTTGTTGAACTGACACAATATTGACACTCTGCTAAACTAGATCTATGTTTACGCCGTGTTATGTTTTGATGTTTGTGATTCTCGCTTTAATGAAATCTTATCAAAGTTGCCTTATTGTGACTATGCTATTATGTTTCTTGGTTTTGAAGTTAACCATCTGCTCTTAGATTGTAACTAATAGGGAATAAAACTCATAAAATTGATTAGCTATCTCGTCCTACGGTGTCTCTCAACTGGGTCAAAAGATTCATTGGCCTAAAACGAGTCCTGATCTGTAATAAAATATCATAAAGGGACGCGTTATAACTAGCATTGCCTGAAATCACATGATGAAAAAAACAGGCTCTGAGAAAAAGCCATACCCCAGGATCTCTTCGGATCTTGAATGGATTTGCTTCTTGAGTCATTGCCAATTTACCATTTGGAACAGCATGAAGACAAAAATAGTACATAACTTGGTCCAAAACTGTAGCGTGTTTGGAGCACAGGGACAAATAATTTAGAAATCCTAACTGAAGTTTCATAATGAGGGTGAATTATTTGTTTTTCAAAGGGTTTCTAATGTAGAGACCTTTTTACAAAAAATATTGAAATTTGTTCTGTGAAACCACAGATCTTAGGGGAAGGTTCAACATGCTGAGGGAATTTTCATCTATGAATTGCACAGTAGTCAGGGCTCTCAAGTATTTAAAATATAGGCGAGAGGGAGGAAAAAAGGGGAAATTGGGCAAAAAGCGATAATCATTCTCTTTATTCTGGACATTTGGGGAGGCCTAACCTGCCTGATTCTATTTCATCTCCTACTCAGAATCCCGGAGAGTGTATTCTCAGGACATGGGTGGGGCACCTCCTCAAGCTTTCCTGAAAGTGTATGTGTTAGAAATGGGGTTTTTGGTTGGCAGTCAGGTTACCCCCTGTCCAAGCAAGGACGCTCACTCTAGTCAGGGTAAGTCAAACACAATCCAAATTATCCTGTGCCCACCCTCTTGTAACTTGGCACTGAGCAGTCAGGCTTAACTTAGAAGGCAATGTGTAAAGTATTTGTGCAATAAATCAGGCAATAACACAGTAGAACACCCCAAAAACACACCACACAGTGTATAGAAACATATATAGTTTTTATCTGATAAGATGCAGGTCAAAACGATTAAGATGCAATAAGTATATTTTGAAATATCACTGTAAAAATGATATAAAGGCCCTCATTATGACATTGGCGGCAAATGCCGCCTACTGCCACGGTGACGGGCATCAGCATACTGTCGCCGTGGCTACCAACCTTCCACCAAAATATGACTGTAGCCAGAATTCCGCCAGAAGGCCAGCAGCAGCGCCACACCAGCAAAATGCTGCCGACAGTATCATGAGACATGATACGCCCTGGCAGTGCTCTGCTGGCGGACCCTGCTGCTGGCAGCAGTGCCGCGTCCCATCTCCTGCCGGAGGACCCCCTGCAAGCAGGTAAGTTGGGTTCTCCAACGGGGGGTGTTGTGTGTGTGGGGGGGTGTGACTGTGTTTGTGTGCATGCATGCGGGTGGGAGGCATGTGTAATGTATGTGTGCATGAACGGGTGTGAGTGTGCGTGTATGCTGTGTTGTGTGATTGCATGTGTGCTAGTATGTATGTTTGTGAGTGTTGTTGTGTGTGTATGAATGTATGCATGCATGGGTGAATGTGGGTATGCCTGTGTGTATGAGTGTGTATGTATGTGTGTGTAAGTGTGTGTATGTCCGGGGGGTCGGGAAGGGAAGGGGATGGTGGGGGAGGACTCTGGGGTATTAGTGGCGGTATACACCACTGTTGGACCTGGCTTTTTGACAGGGTCATCCCCAAACTTTTTGCCTTCCTCCTTTACTTTTTCTGACCTCATTTGTGCTGGTTTTTAGACTCTGCACACTTTACCACTGCTAACCAGTGCCAAAGTGCATATGCTCTCTCCCTTAAAACATGGTAACCTTGAATCATACCTGATTGGACTATTAATTTACTTATAAGACCCTAGTAAGGTGCACTTTATGTGCATAGGGCTGGTAAATTAAATGCTACTAGTGGGCCAGCAGCACTGGTTGTGCCACCCACTTAAGTAGCCCCTTTTCCTTGTCTCAGGCCTGCCATTGCAAGGCCTGTGTGTGCAGTTTCACTGCCACCTCGACTTGGCATTTAAAAGTACTTGCCAAGCCTAGAACTCCCCTTTTTCTACATATAAGTCACCCTTAATGTACCTGTGTGGTTATATGTCCTGGTAGTGTAAAACTCCTAAATTAGTTTTTACACTACTGTGAGGCCTGCTCCCTTCATAGGCTAACGTTGGGGCTGCCCTCATACACCTTTGAAGTGGCAGCTGCTGATCTGAACGGAGCAGGAAGGTCATATTTAGTATGGCCAGAATGGTAATACAAAATCCTGCTGACTGGTGAAGTCGGATTTAATATTACTATTCTAGAAATGCCACTTTTAGAAAGTGAGCATTTCTTTGCACTTAAATCCTTCTGTGCCTTACAATCCACGTCTGGCTGGGCTTGGTTGACAGCTCCTTGTGCATTCACTCAGATACACCCCAAACACAGGGTACTCAGCCTCACTTGCATACATCTGCATTTTGAATGGGTCTTCCTGGGCTGGGAGGGTGGAGGGCCTGCTCTCACACAAAGGACTGCCACACCCCCTACTGGGACCCTGGCAGACAGGATTGAACTGAAAGTGGACCTGGTGCACTTCTTAGCCACTCTTTGAAGTCTCCCCCACTTCAAAGGCACATTTGGGTATAAAACAGGGCCTCTGCCCTATCTCATCAGACACTTGCTGGAGAAGAAACCTGAACCAGAAACTACATCCTGCCAAGAAGAACTGCCTGGCTGCTCAAAGGACTCACCTGTCTTCTTTTCTACAAAGGACTGTTGCCTTGCTGTTGGCCTGCTGCCTTGCTGAACTCTTGTCTGGCTGTAAAAGTGCTCTCCAAGGGCTTGGATAGAGCTTGCCTCCTGTTCCCTGAAGTCTCAGGACCAAAAAGACTTCTCTCTTCCACTTGGACCCTCCGTGCGCCGAACTTTTCGACGCACAGCTTGTTCCGTGGCAAGAAAAACGCCGCACACCGACGCTGAACGACGCAACGCCTACGGGACGATCAAAACTTTGACGCACGGCCTCGCAAGGACAACGCTGCCCGACTCCCCAGGAGAAATCGATGCGACGCCTGCCGTGAGATCGAAACTTCGACGCGCAGCCCCGCAGAACGACGTGCAGCCGGAAAACAAGCAGGAAAATCCACGCACAGACCCGGGACATCTGGTAATCCCTGCGATCCACAGAAAGAGACTGTCCGCGCGCCGGAAAACGACGCACGACTTCCCCGCGTGGAAAATAACGACGCAAGTCCGTGTGTGCTGGGGAGAAATCGACGCACACACTCTTTTTCCACGCACCTCTCCTTTTGTGGCCCTCTGAGGAGATTTTTCCACTCTAAACCAGGTACTTGTGCTTGAAAGAGACTTTGTTTATATTCTAAAGACTTAAGACACTTTATATCACTTTTTAGTGATATCTCTACAATTTCCCACTGCAACTTTATTCTTTTTGACCTGCAAATACCCAGATAAATATTATATATTTTTCTAAACACTGTGTGGTGTGTTTTTGTGGTGTTATATTATGGTATTGTATGATTCATTGCACAAATGCTTTACACATTGCCTTCTAAGTTAAGCCTGACTGCTCGTGCCAAGCTACCGGAGGGTGAGCACAGGCTGATTTTGGATTGTGTGTGACTTACCCTGACTAGAGTGAGGGTTCTTGCTTGGACAGAGGGCAACAAGACTGCCAACCAAAAACCCCATTTCTAACAACCGCCATCCTGTTGGCGGAACTACTGCCACTATTACACCAACCGCCAAGGTCGTAATGACCCCTAAAGTGTCTTAAGTCTCTTAAGAGCAACAAATGTCTTTTGCGAGCACAAAGTACCTGGTTTGCATTCAAAATCTCCTCAAGGAACTGCAGAGGAGGAGATGCATGGAATAAATGGAGGTGTGCGTTGATTTCTCGGGCCGCACACTTTGATGCATTGTTTTTCACACAGGGAAGGCTTTGCATTGATTTCCAGCATGCAGACTTGGATCGTCTTCGGGTTGCTGGGTTTTTGGACCCTCCGGAGACGATGCATTGAAATCTGGCGCTTGCAAGACGAAGTTATAGAGACTGTGTTGATCCGGTGGGTGTTGCATGGAAATTTCTACCGTACGGCAGGCGCTGGGTCCATTCCTCTCAGAAAGTTTGGCTGCGTTGTTCCGGATAGGCTTTGCATCGATCCAGTGCGGCGTTCGTCAAATTTCTGGTTGCTACGCCAGTGCTGCGTCAAACTTCTCCTTGTGAAGTCGCGCTGCATCATTCCACTTTGGTGTGCGGTGATTTTTTCACCGCGATGGAGGCTGTGCATCGTTTCTTGCAGGCTGTGCATCGATTTCCGCCACACAGGGAGTTCTTCTTGCAGTAATGATGTCTTTTTGGTCCAAGCCCTTGGAGAACACTTCTTCAGCACAGGCAGAGAGAAGCAAGGCAGCAGTCCCTCTCAGAAAAGCAGTCCAGTGAGTCCTTTGGGCAGCCAGGTAGTTCTTCTTGGCAGGTTGCAGGTTCTGGTTCAGGTTCTTCTCCAGGAATTGGCTTGATAAAGTGGAGTGTCTACCTCAGAAGTGTCTGTGAAGTGTCTTAATTGGTAAGGTCAGAGACCCTGCTTAAATACCCAAATGTGCCTTTGAAATGGGGAGACTTCAAAGAGTGGCTTAGAAGTGCACAAGGTCCCCTTTCAGTTCCATACTGTCTGCCAGGGTCACAACAGGGGGTATGGCAGTCCCTTGTGTGAGGGCAGGCTACTGTCCTTTGACATGTAAGTGTCAGGCCCTCACCATTCTGGCCATACTAAATATGACCTGGCTACTCCTTTCAGGATCAGGATCTACCACTCAAACAGTATATGAAGGTAGCCCTAATGCTATCTATGAAAGGAGAAGGCCTCACAGCCGTATTAAATGAATTTAGGAGTTTTACACTACCAGGACATTTAGAACACACATGTTCATGTACAGCCTTTTACCTACATAGCACCCTGCCCTATGGGCTACCTAGGGCCTACCTTAGGGGTGACTTATATGTAGAGAAAGGGGAGTTTAAGGCTTGGCAAGTACTTTTAAATGCTAAGTTGAAGTGACAGTGAAACAGCACACACAGGCCCTGAAATGGCAGGCCTGGGGCATGGTTAGGGGGCTACTAATGTGGGTGGCACAACCAGTACTTCAGCCCACTAGTAGCATTTAATTTACAGGTCCTGGGCACATGTAGTGCACTTGACTAGGGGCTTACAAGTAAGCCATTTGGGTATGAGCCAATGTCACCATGTTTTAAGGAGTCAGCATATGCACTTTATCACTGATTATCTGTGGTAAAGTGTGCACAGTCCTAAAGCCAGCAAAAATGAGGTTATAAAAAGAGAAGGAGGAAGGCAAAAGGTTTGGGGTGACCCTGCAGAAAAGTCATTTCCAACAGTATGGATTGAAAATGAATGGGGGCTCAAGGGGTAGGGGTTGGGAAAAGTGGCAGTGGGCATTTCAATGAGAAGCTGGGAGAAGGAGGGACGTGATAAGTCCATGTAATTTTCTAAGATATCCTTTATAAATTAGTATTAGTAAATGTGAAAGGGGTGCTGCCTACTCAAAAACAAACTATGTTTACTCAACTATTAGAACATGAGTATTGACTACTACTACTAACCACTGACTTACTAAAACTCATTTAAATATGGAGAATAAGGAAGTGTTCTCAAAATATCCTTTTGTGCAAGACAACCTTTATGCAAATCTCACAGCTGCTATAAGGAAGAGGAGAATATTCTGTGATAGAACAGCTGCTTAGTAATTGCGAAAGAAAAGAGAGAGACCAGGGGACGACTCTTAGAGTTATTTTGAAATGGGCAATAGATATGTGGTGTTGGTAGTTGCTAATTGGAGATGATTTCCATTTGTTTGAGGACTTACTAATGGAATTGGCATATTTTCCCTCCCATATGATGATAAGTTAGGATTTTAACGTTGCACTGTTGAAGATTAATAGGAGGTTCACAGCACAAAAAGGCAACAAGGTGAATACCACTGTAGGTAAAGCAACTGTGGGTTGCAGGAGAGCTGTGAACTAGTAACTACTAATTACAAAAGGTAAAGAATGCAAATTCAAGCCTGCATTGATATTATTCATTGTCCTCAACTAAAAAATATACAGAAGCAGAAATTATCACTTCGACCCTCTCCGGTAATGCATTCATTTCCACCAAACCCTACTACTTACCGCAAAAAATATATCCTGAAAGATCGACTATAGGGGGCTAACATGTCACAAAAAAAGAGATTTGCTCTCTATTTTCTTCTGTGCAATACTCAAATTAGCATGAAGTTATATTCAACGTAATATATCAAATGGTTAAATGGTGTATTAGATTAATTTCCATTTTTCTTCAGTTTAAATTGATTTGTGATATGTCTTGTTATACTTTCAATACCAGCAAATAAAAAAAAATGTATACAAAAGATATCCCTTTGGACTCCTTCAGATGTCTGGGAGTAAAGTCTTGGTTAGATCTTATGACTAGGAATGGTTTGCAAAAGGTAAAAAGAAAGATAAAAGGGCAAAAATGAACTGAAGTATGAGACATTTGCCACTAGTTCCTAAAATAATAACCTTGCTTGATAAAGATGTGTGTTAGAAATTTAGGGGGTCATTACAACCCTGGCAGTCGGTGTTAAAGCTGCGGTAATACCGCAAACAGGCCGGCGGACAAAAAAAGTGAATTATCACCGTGGCGGAAACCGCCAACATAGACAGCCACTTTAACACTCCGACCGCCACAGCGGTACAGACAAGCAGCGCAGCGGTCACCGCCAACAGACAGGCGGAAGACAAAGTAAAGCCCACAGTATTACAACAGGCCAATCCGCCACCTTTTCTGGGGTGGATTCTCTGTGGATAAAAACACGGCGGAAACAGACATTTCAATGGGAAAACGCTCACCTGAACAAACTCCACGAGGAAGTGGGGCATCATGGAGCCGGAATTACAAATCCTACCTGCCCTTGTCTTCTTGCTCATTTACGAACACCAGCAACGGCGGCGGCGACGACAAAGGTGAATACTGCACCTATGACATAGGGGAGGGGGGAGGCAAAAGTCAGGAACACACACACACAACACCCCCACCCCCGCCCTCATCCTCGCACATTACAACACACACACCAATGCATGTCAAAACATCACAGTAACAACCCACAACCCCCCCGGAAGAATGCAAAGACCAAAGAAAATCAGTTCCAAAATTGTAATGTATCAAAATACAGTAAGCTAATATATACAGATATATATACACATTCAAAAGTATATACAATACGAGAAGCAGTGCAGGTATGCACATATCAATGTCCGTGCACCACTGGTCCAAAAATGCATGGGCGAGGCCCACAATAGATACCTGTCCACAAACGGAGAGAACACTGCTGGGGCATCAGATCGAAATACAACAGGCACCTCAGGGGGAAGGGAAGTGGGGGCAACTCAGCCGGATTACAGCACCACGCCAGATCCACAACGGGGCTCCATGCCCATTGATGTATCCTGGGGAGTGCAAAGCCACAGTCTCTCAAGTCTCTACAGTGGGTGGGTTGCCCACTGCCATATCCTGGGGAGTGCAAAGCCACAGTCTCTCAAGTCTCTACAGTGGGTGGGTTGCCCACTGCCATATCCTGGGGAGTGCAAAGCTGCAGGCTCTCAAGTCTCTACAGTGGGTGGGTTGCCCACTGCCATATCCTGGGGAGTGCAAAGCCGCGGTCTCTCCAGTCTCTACAGTGGGTGGGTTGCCCACTGCCATATCCTGAGGAGTGCAAAGCCGCAGTCTCTCAAGTCTCTACAGTGGGTGGGTTGCCCACTGACATATCCTGGGGAGTGCAAAGCCACAGTCTCTCAAGTCTCTACAGTGGGTGGTTTGCCCACTGTTCAATCCTGGGGAGTGCAAAGCCACAGTCTCTCAAGTGGATAACAGTCTCCACTGCTTCTGGAAGGGGAATGGTGCACACACTGCATTAGGCTCCCCATGACGTTTCCTATTCCGTCACAGTCCCAGCTGTACATGTGATAACGATGCTTGATGTGGCGGTGTTCCCTTGTTCAGCGGTGATTTGCCATGGCGGTCTCTGATCTGTTCAGCGGTTCTCTGCCCTGTGCAGCGGTGCTTTGCCCTGTTCAGCAGTCTTCACCATGGCTGTGAGTCCCTTGTTCAGCGGTGCTTTGCCATGCCGGTCTCTAATCTGTTCAGCTGTTCTCTGCCCTGTGCAGCGGTGCTTTGCCCTGTTCAGCGGGCTTCACCGTGGCGGTGATTCCCTTGTTCAGCGGTGCTTTGCCATGCCGGTCTCTCATCTGTTCAGCGGTTCTCTGCCCTGTGCAGCGGTGCTTTGCCCTGCTCAGCGGTCTTCACCATGGCAGTGATTCCCTTGTTCAGCGGTGCTTTGCCATGCCGGTCTCTGATCTGTGCATTGGTGTGTGGCATGACGGTCCCTCATTGCCCATCAGGGCTGTGGCAGCCGGGGCCCTCCTGGGCACTGACTCCGGCGGTGGTCTCCTGACCAGTGACGATACTCCTGCCCTCCTGGGCACTGACTCCGGCGGTGGTCTCCTGACCAGTGACGACGGTGCTGGCGGTGGCGTCCCGGCCGCCGGGGGGGATGGCGCCCTTCTCCGCTGTGCTGCTCTCACCAGACTGTGCAGACTTCTTCTGGCCCTTCACCACCTTTGGAGGAGTCACAGCTGACTCTGCAATCCCCCTGGGACCCTTGTGAGCTGTTTTTCCACCAGGAGTCTTCACCCTGTCCCGTCGGCCACTTTCCAACTTGAGATGCTTTACAGGGGGTGGACTGGCAGTGCTTTGGCTCCGTGTCACACTGCCTGCCCTGGTGGCCGGTGCACTCCACACACCTTGAACACACACCACTGGTACTGGAGTCTTTTTGACTGAGGCGCTACTACAGGACTTATGAATTGGAGGGGTGGAGATGGGGACAAAGAGGTCAACGTTGCTGAGGGAGAGTTTATGACGAACACTGGGATGGGTAGCTGGAAGGGTTCTGGGAGTGGAGGAAGAGGAGGTGGGTGTAGGAGGTGTCACTTTAGGTGTTTTGGGTGCAGGTGCAGGTACTGGAGGCTGTCGTGAGGTGGATGGATGTTGGGTGTGTGGGTGCCCGCGTTTGTGTACTTTTGGAGGGGGCGTCACATACACACTGGGAGAGTGCACAGGTGACGTGTAAATGGGAGTGGGGTGGTGAGTGCAGGTGAGCGGGGTGTGGTGCTGGGTGTTTCTGGTGCGAGTCCTAGTGCCTGTAGATGTAGTGCATGCAGGTGAGAGTTTAGACGACTCTAGGAGGGAGGAGGGAGACAATGAGGAGGGGGACACAGTGGAGGCAGTGGATGTTGGTGTGTCTGTATGTGGGGGATGCTTGTGTGAGTGCCTGTGGGATGTGTGGTGCCTATGTTTGTCTGAGCTACTTTTGTGTGTTGAGGTGTGTGCATGCTTGTCTGATGTTGTGCTTGGGATGGGCTGGGGTATAGGGGATTGGGTCTGGGTGGAGGAAGTTGGAGGGGGGAGGCTAGATACAGGGACAATGGCTGCCATCAGTGCTGAGGCCAGAGATTGCAGGGTTCGATGATGGGCAGCCTGACCAGAATGAATGCCCTCCAGGAATGCATTACCGTGTTGCAACTCCCTTTCTATACCCTGGATGGCATTCACAATGGTAGACTGCCCAACAGTGAGTGACCTGAGGAGGTCAATGGCCTCCTCACTGAGGGCAGCAGGGGTGACTGGGGCAGGGCCTGAGGTGCCTGGGGCGAAGGTGATGCCCACCCTCCTGGGTGAGCGGGCACGGGGCGAACACTGAGGGGCTGCTGGGAGGGCGGTGCTGGTAGGGGAGGTGGCGGCTGTACCTGTAGAAGTGGGGGGCACAGATGGTGCCGCCACCACAAGGGAGCTCCCATCGGTGGACGAGTCCGTGTCGCTGGTTGGTGATCCACTGACCGACGTGAAGCTCCCCTCGCCCTCCATCCCATTGGTGCATTCTGAGTCTGTGGTGTGGCCCTCCATGGCCATGTGGGATGCAGCTCCTTCGTGCTTCGGTGCCACTGTACCTCCGCCTGATGATGCTGATGCACAAAAGAACAGGGAGAGCAGAGAAAGGGGGGGGGACGACCGAAGAAAGACAGGTTGAGTGCATGGCTTACCGCTACCGTTGGCGGACAATACAGACACAGCAGCCCCCTGCACTACGCCGTGCTCCCAGCCTCTACAGATGCAATTCCTGGGATATGGCCTGCATCGCTATGGTGGACATCTGCACACATGGATGCCACAGGGGCATGTATACCTGTACTTGGCACTCTACTGCGGTGGGGTGGAGTACCACATGGCCTGCATTACGGAGGGGCCTAGCATATGGAAGTCGCCCTGGCCTAGGGAAACCCACAATCCTCCTCCCACACCCTCAACTGCGCGCAAAGTACCCAGAATGAGGGTGTACTCACCCCCTTGTGTCTGCTGTCTTGCCCTCAAACGCCCATCCAACTCAGGGTAGGCCACCGCCAGGATCCGGAACATCAGGGGGGTCATGGGGCGACGCGCACCCCTCACACGTTGGGAGGCCATCCCCAGCTGAGCCTCCGCCGTCTTCTTGCTCCAGCGGCGAATGTCCTCCCATCTTTTCCGGCAATGGGTGCCCCGTCTCTGGTGGACCCCCAGGGTCCGGACGTCCTTGGTGATGGCACGCCAAATGTCCTTCTTCTGGTGGGCGCTGACCTTCATGACATGCACAGGGGAAGAAGAGAAGTCATTAGCAAGAGCACCGTCGAAGTGAGTGGCCCCCATCCCTGCCCTTGCCATGTGGCACATGCATTCACAGTCCTTCATGTTCACTGCACTCTGCCCCCTTCCCTCTTACAACCAGCACTCTCCACCCAGGCATAGCCCATACAACGTGCTCCCTGTGTACTTACCTGTTGATCTGGAGGACCGTAGAGTAGCGTACTGGGGGCGGACCCCATCCACGAGCTTCTCCAACTCCTGAGCAGTGAAGGCAGGGGCCCTTTCCCCAGACGCACGAGCCATTGTCTCTTCCAGACCGAGGTCACAGCAGCACTTGCAGTGTAGGTCCTCTCCTGTCGAAGATCAGGTATCGAGTGATTGAACAGAGAGAAAATGGCGGTCACGTCCGCGGCGGTGACGTCCACGGCGGTGCGTATCATCACCGCTGGCGCACTTCATCATTGGCTCCTGGGACCCAAAGGGTCCAATGTTAACCAATGCAGCATTATGCCGCGGTCTTCGACCGCCTACCGCGACGGTGTACAACGCCAGCGCAGTTACCTCACATCCCATTGTCCCACTTTACAGGTCAGGCAGCCGCCATTTCAGGGGCCCATATGGCTTCATTTACTACTGTGTCACACATACCTAGGCCTACACTCGACACACATACAGGAAGATAATTGTCTTTGCTTGCGTGTTCTGTGTATCTGTGGGTACATACCTGGGGTTGTTTTGACTCTGTGGTCGCTGTTGTCCTTCCTAGGCACCGTCAGCTTGGACATTTGAGAAGATGGCGTAATCCTCCGGTGTACCGACCGCTGGTGGACCTGTTGACAATGGAGGAGCGACATTTACTCATCACCTACAGGTTTGACAGTGCCACAATCCAGGAACTTTGTACCCAGTTGGAGCCAGACCTGATGTCACCAATCCGCCATCCCACAGGAATCCCCCCTCAAGTGCAGGTGCTGTCAGTGCTCCATTTCCTTGCCAGTGGGTAATTTCAAACAACAGTGGCCATAGCATCAGGGATGTCCCAGCCTATGTTTTCCAACGTGTTGTCCAGAGTGTTGTCTGCCCTGCTGAAACAAGTAAGGAGCTACATCGTTTTCCCTCAGTTGGAGGATTTGCCTACAGTTAAAGGTGACTTCTATGCCCTTGGACATATCCCCAACGTCATAGGTGCTATTGATGGGACCCATGTAGCTCTGGTCCCCCCCACAGGAGTGAACAGGTGTACAGGAACCGGAAGAGTTGTCATTCGATGAATGTACAGTTGGTATGTTTGGCAGACCAGTACATCTCGCAGGTAAATGCTATGTTCCCTGGCTCTGCATGACGCCTACATCATGCGGAATAGCAGCATCCCTTATATGATGGGTCAACTCCAGAGGCACCGGGTGTGGCTATTGGGGGACTCTGGTTACCCCAACCTGTCGTGACTACTGACCCCAGTGAGGAATCCCAGGACCAGGGCAGAGGAACGCTACAATGAGGCCCATGGGCGGACTAGGAGGGTGATTGAACGCACCTTCGGCCTCCTGAAGGCCAGGTTCAGGTGTCTGCATATGACAGGTGGTTCCCTATTGTACTCACCGAAGAAGGTGTGCCAGATCCTCATCGCCTGCTCGATGCTTCAAAATCTTGCTTTGCGACGCCAGGTGCCTTTTCTGCAGGAGGATGGTCCAGATGGCGGTGTTGTGGCAGCTGTGGAGCCTGTGGACAGTGATGAGGATGACGCTGAGGAAGAAGACATAGACAACAGGGAGTCAGTCATACAGCAATATTTCCAGTGACACACAGGTAAGAACAGTTTTCTTTTTACCATGACATTCACTTTCACACTTCTACCTCTATCCTGTCTGTCAGTTCATAGCATTATTTGGTCACTGAGTTGTACCTGTCCATTACGGTTTCACAGGTGTGGTTACCAACGTGTGTCATCTGCTTGCATCCTTCAAGGACTTGTGATGTGTGACATAGGTATGTTGGCTTTACAATTGGAAACGCATGTTGACACTGTCATTGATTATACATATGTACCAAATCACAGACTGACTCCAGATTGTTTTATGGTTCAAGGGTGTTTATTTCAGTGCTCAAAAATGGAGGGCGGTAGTAATATGGTGATGGGGACGGTGGAGGAATGTCCATGGCAGAGTACAGTCCATCAGTCAAACAGGTGCACTGCCCATATGGGCATAGGAAGTGGAGATGGGGTAGTTCCAATCTAACAAAGTGAGACAGTGGGAGGACAATCAGGGTGGTCTCATTTCCTGGCGGGGGTCTTGTCATCGTGCTCTGTCCTATTCCTGGATCTCAGGGACCGCTTGCGGGGTGGTTGTCCGTCTGCAGGGGGTGGGGTGCTGGTGTGGTGGTCCTGTGGCGGGGCGTCCTGTCCACTAGCGCCGGCGGAGGTGGTGGGAAGTTCATCGTCCATGCTAGTGTCAGGGGCCCCTTGGAGTGCCACGGTGTCCGTCATGGTTTTTTGTATGTCCTTCAGCACCCCTACGATGGTGCCCAGGGCGGAGCTGATGGTTCTGAGTTCCTCCCTGAAGCCCAAATACTGTTCGTCCTGCAGGCGCTGGGTCTCCTGAAACTTGGCCAGGACCGTCACCATCGTCTCCTGGGAGTGGTGGTATGCTCCCATGATAGAGGAGAGGGCCTCGTGGAGAGTGGGCTCCCTTGGCCTGTCCGCCCCCTGTCGCACAGCAGCCCTCCCAGTTCCCCTGTGTTCCTGTGCCTCCGTCCCCTGGACCATGTGCCCACCACCACTGCCCCCAGGTCCCTGTTGTTATTGTGGTGGTGGGTTAGCCTGGGTTCCCTGTAGTGGTGGACACACAGCTGATTGACGTATCCTGGGTACGGAGGTATGGGCTGTGCTGGTGTTACCAGAGGGTGGAAGGTCAGTGTTGGTCTGTGGCTGCGCAAGGGGAACCGACTGTCCCGAGGCCCACGATGGTCCGGGCTGGTCATCAAGATCCAGTAGGGCAGAGCTGCTGTCGTCACTGTGGGCCTCTTCTGTGGGTGGAGTGGAGATGTCTGGACCCTCCTGTGTGGGGACGTTCCGTAGTAGTCCTGCAGGGGTATAAGGGCATGATTATTGCATGTGTGTGTGTCATGGTGTGCAATGGGTGGGTGAGCGTGTACCCCAGTGCTAGCATTCCTGTGTGGGGGCTTGTGTGATGATGGTTAGGGGGTGTTATGAGTATGTGCAGTGGGCATGCTTTAGTGATGGGTGTCCATGCTTTGTTGTGTCATGCAGGGCTTGGTGTTGGGATGAGTGGTTTGTGTTATTAGTACATTAGTGAGGATTTGGGGCGATAGGGGAGGGGGTGAGGGTGGGGGTTTGTAATAGCATGCAGGTAGGGTGGGGGATGTGATAGTTGAGATTTGACTTACCAGTGTCCATTTCTCCACCGACTCCTCCGAGGCCCTCTGGATGCATGATGGTCAAGACTTGCTCCTCCCATGTTGTTAGTTGTTGGGGAGGAGGTGGGGGTCTGCCGCCAGTCCGCTGTACCGCGATGTTGTGCCTGGAGACCACAGAACGCACCTTCCCCCGTAGGTCGTTCCACCTCTTCCTGATGTCCTCCCGATTTCTTGGATGCTGTCCCACAATGTTGACCCTGTCCATGATTCTTTGCCATAGCTCCATCTTCCTGGCTATGGAGGTGTGCTACACCTGTGAGCCAAATAGCTGTGGCTCTACCCGTCGGATTTCCTCCACCATGACCCTGAGCTCCTCCTAGGAAAACCGGTGGTGTCTTTGGCGTGACATGAGGTGGTGTTGGTGATGTGTGGGGTGGTGTAAGTGTTGATGTGTGTGTTGATGTGTAGTGGTGTGTGGTGTTTTGTGCGTGTAATGTTGTATGGGTGATGGTGTTGTGTGCCTCTGTGTGGTGAGGTTCTCAGTTGCTGTGCTCTCTGTCTATCTGGCCTTCTCTCTGTAATAGTGGTTGTAGGGGTTTGTGGGTGAAGTGGCAATGTGTTTTATATTGTGTTGGGTGTGTGGGAGTGGTATTTGTATGTGTATCAGGTGTGTGTATTTGGAATTGTCCAATGTGGCAGTGTTTTGGAGATGTGTCTGTATTTTGAGCGCGGCGGTGTATACCGCTAATGGAATACCGCGGTTGAAAGACTGCTGCATGGATTCGTGGGTCGTGATAGCATGGGCGTGTTTCTGTTGGTGTGACAGTGAAGGTTTTGTTTTCGCCAGTTTATCACTGACCTTTGGTGTGGCGGTATTGTGTGGGTGTCTGAATTTTGGCGGATTCCGAAATGTGTGTCATAATAGCTGTGGCGGAATTCAGCGGCCGCAGCGGTGTTTTGGCGGTCTTCTGCACGGCGGTAAGCGCCTTTTACCGCCAATGTTGTAATGAGGGCCTTAATCTCAAGTTGGTAGAGATATGCACTCAGTCCAAGTAGGGACCACAATGCTAATTAGAGTAAGTCAGATACACAAATTAATTAGTCTGTGCTCACCCTCTGGTAGCTAGGCACAGAGAAGGCAGGCCTAAATTAAGAGGCAATGTGTAAAGCTTTTGTGCAACACACACACACAATAACACAATGAAACCACCACAAAAATACTCCACACAGTGTTATAGAAATAGATTATATTTTTATAAGTAAAAGAAGACCAAAGTGAAAAAGCTTGAATCAGTAGAAGTTGAGATATGAATATTTAAAATTAAACCAAAAATAGTGCTTAGAAATCAATAGAACTAAAAGGTTATCTGAGGATGTGCTAGACTGGGGTAAATCCAAAACTCAGGCTGGCCTCAAAGGAGGGCAGGTCAGCTATAGCACCCATACAGTGTCTACTGAGAGAGTTCCATGGATGGAAGAAGCGTCAACGTCAAGGACTCAAGGAGTGGAGCATAGGAGGAAAGGCGTCACTGTCGATCTAGGAGATGTGAGCGATGCATTGTTTCTGAGCTGTGCAACTTTGAGGATGCATCGCAGCTCAGGTAGTGTTGGGCATCAAAGCGATGTTTCATCATTGGACTGCTGGGTTGGAGTGATGAGTCGGCGCTGAGCAGTGGAAGGTCGAAGATGCCTCAGAACCTGGGGATAATGCTTTGTGTAGTCAGTAATTCAGTGTCTGCATCTCTGGCAACAACAGTGATGCAGCAGCGTTAAGTGGAAATTCATATCAGCAAAACATCATTGATGCATTCGTTTTCCTGAGTTGCAGCACAGATACTCACTTATAAGGGCCCAGGACTGGATCGGCACCACTTGGCAGAGCACGACTCACAGCATAAAGAGTCCAGGTTCTGATTGTAAGTTGCAGGCAGTCTTTGATGTCCCTGAGGCGGCAGGAGAATAGAGGGCAAACCATTAAGCCTGAGGAGTCACTCTGGGTTGAGATGAGAGCGGTCTAATCCTTCCTGATCAGAGCAGAGATCAGCAGACAGCAGGGTAATTCATGAAAGCATAGAGCAGTCCTTCTTGGGAAGCAGTTCTTTGCAGATCCAGTAGTGGACTGTCTTGGCAAGGTCAGAGGCCCAGTACTTATACGAAGTTGGGTATTTGAAGTAGGAGTGACTTCACAGATTTGTCAGTGAAGTGCCCAGATGTCCTTTCTTCCTAGGTCTGGCTTTAGACTCTCAGTGGGGGTAATTGACCCTTTTTGTGGGGACAGGCACTCTCTATTCACCTATCCAGTTCCTCCTCCATCTTCCTCCCCAGGAAGAGCTATCAGAATCCAGATGAATCCAAATGAGTTTCTGCCACACCCTCCCACCCTTCCTGTATTTTTGGCCACCTAGAGGGAATGCTGTAGCCGCCCCCATCCTAGATATGTATTGGAGCCAGGCTGCAAGGCACACAGAGCAGTATGAGCACCGAAATGTCCACATCCTAAAAGTGGCATTTCTGAAATAGTAATATTAAATCCAACTTTACAGTTAGAGAGTATTTATCATTACTATTCCAAAGAAATGAAACATGATGCAGCTACTCCTTTATATTTAGGAATTACAGCTGAAAAGTTTTTTTTTAAAACCCGCAGTACTAGCCTGTGAGAGAAGTAGGCCTCACAGTAGTGAACATTATTCTGGCTGTTTGTCACTACCAGGGCATGAAAAAACGAAAATTACATGTCCCGCCTTTTATTTATATAGCACCCAGGCCCTTAGGTCTACCTCGGGCCTACCTTAGGGGTGGCTTAGGTGTAATGAAAGGGGAATTTATGGCTTGGGAAGTAGTTTTAAATGCCAAGTTGAGGTTCCGGTAAACCAGTGACCAGAAAAGTGAAACACAAGAAGAGTCCCACCATCTTGTCACAATAGTGCAGTGAACTGCTCACACATCCCCTGCAATGGCAGGCCTGAGACAGGCTGGAAAGCCTACTTGTGTGGGTGGCACATCTCTCGTGAGATTATTTTAACATTTACGCAAGTACATTCTTTAGCCCTGGGCCGGAGGTCTGTGCTCTCTCATTTAGTTACATTTCACTTGTATTCTGTTTATTATTTTAGCAAAGCTTCATTTTAGTGGAGATGTTTTTCATTCTTTTATCAGTTGCCCTTCCACCCAGAATTTATTATTCATTTCTTTGCACAATATTTTCATTTTGTGCTTAACCCAAGGGCTGTACATAATACTCACAGTGTATTGCCAGTCCAAAGAGTACATTGTCTACCCTACACAGGAAAATATGTGTTGTCATGTCAAGGCAGTTCTTAGAATAGCAGGTATGTTATTATAAAACAACACATTGCCCATATCATCTTATAGGGAACATTCCAGCCAGCTTGCCATCTCATGCTGCATTTCATTGCAGTTTCTGCTGAAAACCCTTTGATTCCTCTTCATCTATGTCGGAGGACTCCCTGCAGACTAATAGACATCTTCTTCACCTCTGCAGGTATGGGAGTTGGGCTTCCCTCTGGGGACCAGAAGAGCAGATTCAGACTATCAATGTTACTTGCTCTCATGTAGAAAATTAATAGTGTAGGTAGGGATGTTAGACATGCTATTGTGACAAGATGGTGGGACTCTTCTTGTGTTTCACTTTTCTGGTCACTGCTGTAATAACACTGTGTTTCATTATCCTCATAATCATAATTCATGTCTTTTTATGCATAACACAGTTGCTTTGATAAAATATACATTGAACCAAGAACCTGCTTCTGTTTGTCTTTGCATGTATGACACTTATATTACTGAGAAATGGATTTTATCAGTTCAGTCATGACTTCCCTGAGGAGTCTGAGTGTCATGCAATAGGCTGCCACAAATCACTCTTACCTTTTGTATGGGTGAGGTGCTGCAAGCTAGCCGGAAGATTTGTGCAAAAGCTGTCACGTGTTGTGGGTTCAAACTCAGTACGCATTACTTGGTGGTGCTACTGCCCAAACTCTAGCAGTCTTGTTACTACAACGGAGTCTACAACAAAACCAGAGCTGTGGGACACTAGTAACATTTAATTTTCCTTATTATTGAACTTACAAGTAAATTAAGTATACCAATTGTGTATACACCAATGTTACCATGTTTAGGGGAGAAACACATGCACTTTAGCACTTGTCAGCAGTGGTAAAATGCACATATGCCAACAAAAACAAGGTCAGAAAAAGAGGAGGAGGAAGGCAGAAAATGTAGGGTGATAATTCAGAAAGGGCGATTTTCCAACACTGTGACTTTCACAGCTTTAGACCTATAAGGATTTGAAAGCTTAGTTGAACAGATCTTGTGACCAGTAGAAGACTAAACGTAAAACACCCCCAGCCTACTGAAGTAGTTGGTCATGCATTTCATCCTACTCAACAACTCCTCAACTTTTCAAGCTTTCAACTTTATTTAACATATTTTGATGGTCCAATATGATTTAACTCACGATTAATTACGAAATACTGCCTTTTTCATAAAAACAACATTAAAAAAATAGTGCACTGTTATCTGATCCGTGAAAAAGCACTGATGTCGCTATTTAGCTAAGACTTGATATCCAAAACACTTGTTCTATGGTTATAGAAACAAATTAAAAAACTATATTTATAAAATACACTACCATCCTACAAGGTATAAAAGAGCACAGAGACAGAAAACTGTCAGAGAGTGCTGCTGAAGAGAATGCCCGGTTTTAGGACTCCATGAAACTTGAGAGTATGACCTTCTCCTGACAATGTACTATTGGTGGGGATTGACTTTCTTCTACCCAGAACCACTGCCTCCTCTTCTACCATGACCAGAGACAGGATCTTCAAACTAGAAGTTGTCAGAATATCAAAGTTACTATTTATGTTATATATTTTGCTTGAAGAATTTGAGGCTTCTAGTCAAAGAATGATTTTTAGGTGGTTGGTGATGTTGTCTTACTTTTCAACGTTTAAAAAACGCTGTTTATAGAATTTGACATTTTATGTAAACAAGCTACTGCATAATTTTTGAGTGGGCAGAATGTTTCATTGGGAGACAGGTGGCTTGTCCTTGATTAGGGCAGGCTCCTGTCCTATCTGAGGGGGGATCATTGCCGTTTCTTCCCATGTTGCTCCAAGGGTGTGTCGGGTCGGGCTGTGCTGTTGGCCATAACCCTTGCAGCAGTAAAGATGGGTCAAAAGTCGTTGGGCACATAGTTATCAGCTCTGAATTTTGTAGACCTGTTAGATTTGGATCCAGTTGTAATACTGGAATAGTCGATGACGATGCACCCAATGATACATTTATATATAAGAACGAAATTGCATCTCCATTATTAAATTCACCCATCATTAACTCTCCATGTATGCCAACTCCAAAGTATGTGGTCAGGCAGGTTCTGAGACTTAGGCCTGAGGTTACTGACTAGCAGATCACAGGTGGGGTGGCATGTAGCTGGCAGAAAAAAAACACAAACAGGAATCGTAGGGCCAGATGTAGCAAAGCTTTAGCGACTCGCAAACGGCGAAAATCGCAGTTTGCGAGTCGCTAAAGACACTTTGCTATGTGAAATGCATTTTGCGAGTCGGAACCGACTCGCAAAATGCATTTCCGAGTCGCAAATAGGAAGGGGTGTTCCCTTCCTATTTGCGAGTCGCACTGGTATGCAATTTCATTCGCGGTCGCAAATGAAAACGCAGTTACCATCCACTTGAAGTGGATGGTAACCCAGTCGCAAACGGGAAGGGGTCCCCATGGGACCCCTTCCCCTATGTGACTGGACCAAAAAATTATTTTTCAGAGCAGGCAGTGGTCCAATGGACCACTACCTTCCCTGAAAAATACCGAAACAAAAGGTTTCGGTTTATTTTTCAAAGTGCAGCTCGTTTTCCTTTAGGGAAAACGGGTTGCACTTTGAAAAAAAAAAACTGCTTTATTTAAAAGCAGTCACGGACATGGAGGTTTGCTGACTACAGCAGGCCTCCATCCCCGTGAGTGCCCTGACTCGCTATGGGGTCGCAAATTGCAGGTCTTTGCGACCCCATAGCGACTCGCAGAAGGTGTCTGAGACACCTTTCTGCATCCCAAATTGCGACTTGCAATTTGCGAGTCGCAGGGACTCGCAAATTGCAAGTCGCAATTTGGGAATTTGCTACATCTGGCCCTTAGTTCAGTCCCACAGATAGGCGTAGCAATGCAACAATGGTCCGAGGAAATTGGTCCTAGTAAAACACACATGGCCAGAGGGGTGTGCGCATTCCCAAACACCATAAAGTGCAATCTGAGCACCGCACTCGCAGTAACACACATCGATCACCCGCCCCTATGCTGGACATCTGGACACTTACCCACTGGCCCACATTGTGTCAAAGAAAGGTTGAGGCCCACCTGCATTTGTTATCACAACATTATTTATGACTCCAAGGCAACTGCTCACATTCTTTACCCAAAAGGAATGTTGTAATTGTTTTATGGTACTCAGAGAAATGCATAAAACAGCGCTCAAATCGAAAGTTCTTTGAGATAGTCCTCGGACCCCAGTTCTGTAACTGTTCTCCCGGCCATAATGTTTAATGAAACAAACTGTTCTTGTTTTGAGAAATGCCTTTTGTCTTTTGTTTTTTCAAGATAGATTTACATTTGAACAATATTTTGGTGAGCCAGCCAGGAACTGATTGTTTCCTTGGACCTAACTGAGACTGAAGGAATGAGACCCCACCAGACAGATTCACATTTGCGCAACAAGGAAAAGTGAGCAGACCCCGCAATTGAATCGAAATTGAGCTGAATCCATGGGGCAGAGGTCCATCCTGAAGCCGCTGTTGGAAGGGCAAGACACTACAACTGAGCCATAGTCTAGCATTTGGAGTATGGCAGACTGGGAAGAAGCATAACCAGGGGAAGTCTTCTTTTTTCAATAGTCAGCATACTAGGAAAAGTGAATGTTGATTCAATATATATATTTTTTTTTATTGGACCGCTGGGCATAACACGGATGGCATGTATAGGCCCTGGGTGTGATATAGGGCCAGCATCTCAATTTTGATTGGTGTCTCCCACTTGGACCACTGAGCATGACACAGATGGTAATCTAGTCCACTGGGTGTGACACAGGGTTGATTGCTTGGACGACTGGGCATGACACTGATGATACACTTGTTCCCTGGGTGTGATACAGGGTTAAGGCCTCACTACTTGGATCACTGGACATGACACAGCTGATACGCATAGGTTCTGGGTGTGAAATAGGTTCTGCACCTCAATCCTATTTTTGGTCTAAAAGGGATTCTCAGTGCTACCAGTTTCTTTACACTGTTGGTATCTGAAAGAGGTGAGCAATGTTGTTCTCTTGGCCCCTGGGCATGACACAGATGATATGCATTACCCCCGGGTGTGATAAAGGGTGTGATCTGGTCCTTAGGGAAGAAAAAGATTGGGTTCTATGAGATTAGGCATAGCTTGTGTTTGGCCAAGAAGGGCCACGAAGACAATTGTTGAGTTATCCCCTTTTTATTTGCATACATTGTTGTTATCTTTGGTCTGGAGTCAATATCAACAAGACTATCAGGCTCACTTAGTCCCTGTATACTGCAAAGAGCTTCCGCTGTTCACAGGATAGCATGCACTGTGAACTGGATGAGGTATTTTTGGCATAAATATTTTGTGCTTTGACAGTTTTTCTTTGTGCCAGTTGAAAAAATGATGTCCTTTTGATACTTTGGCACATGTAAATTAGTCCAACTGTGTTTTGTCTTGAGTATTGTGTTTTTGGTGATGACTCGATATGTTATATGAAGAGGTTTCTAATTCTCACAAATTGCTATTTGGTACTAAAGTAACTTTGCTATTTTGATGCCAAAATCCTTGACGTTTAAATTAACAATTGCACTTTCTTCTAGGTTGTGACCCTTCATAAGCTTTGTTATTTCTGTTTGTGAACGTTCATGTTGATTCATCTGTGAATACGTCTGAGCTCATAGTAAAGTAGTTAGAACTAGCAATCCCCATGTATGTATTTCCCTACTACCAGAATAGGTTCAACAATTTCCATGCATATATTTCCCCACTACCAGAGTGAAACCTAAGATTCCTTAAAATAAGAGAAGTGTATCTGTCCCCTAAAAACTGTCTGACATATCATAGAATAGTCACTAAAGCACATTCAAACCAGGTAGCCCACACAGGATGAAAAACTTAACACGTTTTGCCACAAATGATGCACACACTAAGGCACACATGTTTCCCTGGCCAAAGGAGGGAACTTTGACACTAACATAATTGAACACACGCAAACACACATATGGACCAAGAGAGTAGGGCAAAAGAAGGACAGGGGAGAAGTACTATTAGAATTATTGGCCATCTTCCAGGAGTCCCAGACAGATAATCCTCTCTTGCAATCAGCAAACAAGGTGTCCACACCGCCTCCAACATATGCAGTGTAATTAGCACAGAGAGTAGATGTCTAATTATGGGGAAGGGAAGGGACACTGTTGAGTAAGATGATATATGTGGTTTACTAACAAGTGTTAATTATGTGTAACAGTATGGGACTCGATTATGTTTTTAACAAAAAACAATAAAATTTGTTTTAAAAAATTTAAGGGACCCCTTTATAAAATTCCTGTAGTCAGACATGGGAGGCATGAAGGGATGGCTGCTATATCATACCTCATCTCAGACCAATCTCCTAGGAAGAGACTTAGGCCCTCATTATGAACACGGCCATTCAATCTACACTGCCATCGGTAAAAACCACCAATAGAGGAGCGGTCTGGATCATCAAATAATGACCCCTACTGAAACACAGCCATCCAGAAAACCACTCACCGCCAGTAGAGGAGTGCCGATGACGACGGCAGAGTCTGCCCACAGGCCGACGGAGAGGCCCAACCCGCCCATCAAATAATTAACCACTAGTCCACTGCCAGTTCCGGGGCAGGAACTACCGCCACGCAAGTCCAGGTGGAAATGAACCTAATATAAGGAAATACTCACTGGAGGCCCACACCACGCGCTGACCCAGACATGGATAGAGAGCTGTAGATCATGCCAGCCCTGCTCCTTGCCATATTCCTCCATGACCGAGACCGCCGACGAAGACGACTACGGTAAGTACCCCAACCTACGAAACAAGGGAGGAAAGGGCACAGTTACATACCCACCCACTCCACTCACCCAGCAACACCCCCTCAACCCTTCACAGCAGCACAAGCCATACACCCCACAGCAAGAGGTACTTACCCGACACAAGGCAAATCCAACCTGACCATAGTACATTTAAATGCCCCACACTCACAAACAATGAAACGAAAGACCAGGGTTCAAGAGTGTGCCGCCAAAACACAGGCCACACAAAAGTATTTATTTGAGCTCACAGAATCAACTATTTACAACAAGGCCAATGACCAGTCTGTAGTGCAAGAAGTCCCATGGGCCTCGATGGCCCCAACCTGACTCCCAAAAGTGCACAGTACTCCACCTAATGGGGCAACAATGGGGCATCCAGGTACCTCACGGAACAGGGGCAGGGGTGGTGGGGGTAGGGATTTGTGATGGGGGTGGGGCTTGGACCTGTGCTCAGAAGGAGGAGGGGTTTTGGGTTTGGCTTTGGAAGGTGGGGGTGTGTGTTTTGAGCGGGTGGAGCCAGACGGACTTGGCTCTGCATGGGGCTTCTTCTCCTCTGGGGAAGGGCAGACAGGGGTGGGCTGTGAAGTGGAAGGAGTGGAAAGGGAAAGGAGGTGCGCATGCCTAGGCACAAGACGGGGTGGGCCAGTGGGTTGGAGGAAGTCAGCACGGGAGAGGAAAAGTTTTTTCGGAGCAATTGGGTTGGGCCTGGAGGAGGGCATGGGAGTGGAAGCAGACGGTGTGGACGTAAGTGGTGTAGGGGTGCGTGTTGTGGGTGCAGGTGACTTGGGCCAAAATATTGGAGTTAAAGTCATTTTTTGATGCGTGAACCTACCTTGCATCAGTGAGATGCAAGGTAGGCATTCCCATCCAAAAAATGACTCTATGGGCCAAGTGCTTAGCGCCATTATTTAACACCTTGGTCAGGGAAGGCGTTAGGGGACCTGTGAACCCATTTCCATGGGCTAACCTAATGGAAAGAGCACACAGGTGCCCTCCCCAAGCCCCAGGAACACCCCCACCCACACCAGAGGGACACCATAGGATCGGTGACCCCATCCCAGGTAAGTATAGGTAAGTAGAGGTAAGTATTTTCAAACTTTTTTAAATGGGCCCCCTTACATGGCACTGAGTGCAATGGCCATGCCCCGGGGACCATTGTCCCCTGTGTTGGCCACTGTGGTGGTGGGCATGACTCAGTCATGTGGTATGGATGGGTTTGCATCAAGAAAGGCCACTAGGCTTGTCGGAGTAATCTTTTTTTACTCCGACCAGCCTACTGTCATTTTTTGGTGCAAAATACCATTCTCCCCTAGCGCCACCCCCACCCGGCTAACTTCATTTTCCATGATGTTAGCTCACCCTTTTCGCTGGCATTCCATAAATTTGATGACCGGCTGGCGTCCTGGAATGGCGCAAGCTGGTGCTATACTTTTTGATGCAAAACTGCACAAATGCAGTTTTGCATCAAAAAGTATAAATCTAGGCCTCAGTGTTTGAGGCCATACAAAAGAGCAAAAGCACACTGACTACACACGTTTTAGGTTATGAGCTGATGTTCTCCAGGTCATCACAAAACATTGTGCAGTGCCATCTAGTAAACTTAGCCACCTTCTTAGCCTATCAGGTTCAAGAGGGGGAGGAGGTCCATGACTGTGCAACATACACCCGAGGGGACTCAGGCAGGCAGATGTGGATCACATCCTAGATAGTGAGGCACTGTTCAGTGACAGTTCCTCCAAAATAAATCAAGAGGCTCAATTAAGACACTCAGGGGCAGTAGTAGTAATTGCTCATGGCCCGCGTCATCAGAAAAACTGCACATCACTGCGCAGCTCCCTGTCCTCCCCCGCCTCTCAGCACAGGTGGCAGAGCTGACAGCACTAAGTGAAGCCCTCACCCAAAGGTTGGGGAAGATGGTAACCATTTACTCAGATTCAGCCTATGCCAACATCACAGTGCACTCAAGCATAGGAAGGTAGAAAAGGAGGGTTTCTAAAATCAGATAGCATGCCTACCGCTCACCGGGACCTCCTAGAGTTACTAATTGACGCGCTGACCGTGCCCAAAAGTGTGGCCATGGTAAAATGTACTGGTCGTTCCGTGGGCGAGGACTTCATATCCCATGGAATTGTAGCTGACCAAATTGCAAAAAGTACAGCTTATGAAATGGTTAAGGAAGCACATGTACTTCCATTGTAACAGGCATCAGAGACAGAACCCCACAGGACAAGCCTTACACAGAAATAGCAGGATTGTACTTGAGGGAGTTGCAGGAAATAGCATTGCCTGAAGACATGGAGTGATGGGTAGCCAGGGGCTGCACGCAGATGGAAAACCACCTCATATACCAACACACACCAAAAGGGAACCCTGTCATGCTGCAGAGCTTAGTCAACATACCTTTGCCCAAGTTACACTTACCAACACACACAGCCAAAGACAACATGATAGTAGAGCTTCAGAGCAACTGGTTTATCCCTAACCTTACCAAAACCATGACAATGTATTTAAACAAATGCACCATCTGCCAATTATACTCACCCAAACCTACTTTCAAGTCATTGGTTATTCCCAAGCCAATGGGGCCGTTCAGTGTGTTATACATCAACTTTATTGACATGATTGATCAATGTGCAAACTATCGATACCTGATTGTAGTTGTCTGCCCATACCCTAGGTGGATCAAAGCCAGTGCTTGCATGCACCACGATGCCAAGGCAGTGACAACATTCCTTGTCAGAGACCCCGTTGGATGGTACCAGACATCATCTGGTCAGACAACAGAAAGCACTTCATCAACTCCATGTTCGATCATATCTGCATGCTTTTAGGAACTACACATAAACTGGACTAAGGGTATTACACTCAAAGCAACAGCATTATAGAGAGATTCAATGACCTGCTAAAAATATAATAAGCAAGATCTGTGCCAGCCCTAATAGCAAGTGACTACACTGTCTGCCCAGAGCCTTGTTTGCACTAAGGAACACACCCAGCAGTGATCACCATCTCACACCTTACCATATTGTAACCGGTAAACTGATGAAGATACCCATACCAAAAGCATGTACCAAATTAATCACTGAGGCTGATTTTCAAGCACTACAGGAAGAATTACAAGTGTATCTCTCTGAACTAACCAAGACAGCTACGTTTCTATCCAAACAGGGCAACCATCTGAACTCCAAGTGCACCACCACAAGGCTCTCACATCACACACCTCAACTTGGACAAGACGTTTACATTCAAAACTTTGTAAAGAGATGGAAGCAGGTCAAATTTGAAGGCCCTTACAGAGTGCTCTTCACAACACCTACTTCTCAAGGTAGAGGGGAAAGATGTGTGGGTCTACCTCGCCGACATACAGCTGAAACCTTTTTCAACAAATTCCCCCTGAACTGCACCACAAACATTTAGGACTGTCAAAACAAAGAAACTTAAATCAACAGAAGACTACAAACATCTACCCTGGAATTCATCCTAAGACCTGCAATGTTAAAAAAGTGATGTGTTTTTGCACATGTGTATACCCCCTGTCTATAACGGGTACTGACGCATTCATTCATTTCCAAAGAATGGCCTAGTCAAATGGGTCCATTCAGAAATGATCACCATGCTTTCATAGGGACCTCTCCCATGTCACTCATAATTACACTGAACACAGCACCAGCATTTCCACATGCACTACACAACATCCTTTTCCACAACACATGTGTTGGACCTGGCTTTTTGACAGGGACATCCCCAAACTTTTTGCCTCCTTCCTCCTATTTTTTCTGACCTGTTGTGGTTGGCTTTTGACCTCTGGGCACTTTACCACTGCTAACCAGTGCTAAAGTGCATATGCTCTCTGTGTAAATTGTACTACTGATTGGTTTATCCATGATTGACTATTTAATTTACTTGTAAGTCCCTTGTAGAGTGCACTACATGTGCCTAGGGCAGGTAGATTAAATGCTACTAGTGGGCCTGCAGCACTGGTTATGCAACCCACCTCAGTAGCCCCTAACCTTGTCTCAGGCCTGCCATTGCAAGGCCTATGTGTGCAGTTTCACTGCCACTTCGACTTGGCATTTAAAGGTACTTGCCAAGCCTAGAACTCCCCTTTTTCTATACATAAGTCACCCCTAATGTGTGCCCTAGGTAACCCCTAGAGCAGGGTGCTGTGTGGGTAAAAGGCAGGACATGTACTTGTGTGGTTAGAGGTCCTAGTAGTGTAAAACTCCTAAATTCGTTTTTACACTACTGTGAGGCCTGCTCCCTTCATAGGCTAACATTGGGGCTGCTCTCATACATTGTTGAAGTGGCAGCTGCAGATCTGAAAGGAGCAGGAAGGTCATATTTAGTATGGCCAGAATGGTAATATAAAATCCTGCTGACTGGTGAAGTCGGATTTAATATTACTATTCTAGAAATGCCACTTTTAGAAAGTGAGCATTTCTTTGCACTAAAACCTTGTTGTGCCCTTCAATCCACGTCTGGCTAGGTTTAGTTGACAGCTCCTTGTGCATTCACTCAGACACACCCCAAACACAGGGTACTCAGCCTCACTTGCATACATCTGCATTTTGAATGGGTCTTCCTGGGCTGGGAGGGTGGAGGGCCTGCCCTCACACAAAGGACTGCCACACCCCCTACTGGGACTCTGGCAGACAGGATTGAACTGAAAGGGGGCTTGGTGCATTTCTTAGACACTCTTTGAAGTCACCCCCACTTCAAAGGCACAACTTAGTATAAAACAGGGCCTCTGCCCTACCTCATCAGACACTTGCTGGAGAAGAAACCTGAACCAGAAACTACATCCTGCCAAGAAGAACTGCCTGGCTGCTCAAAGGACTCACCTGTCTGCTTTTCTACAAAGGACTGCTGCCTTGCTGTTGGCCTGCTGCCTTGCTGAACTCTTGCCTGGCTGTAAAAGTGCTCTCCAAGGGCTTGGATAGAGCTTGCCTCCTGTTCCCTGAAGTCTCAGGACCAAAAAGACTTCTCTCCTCCTCTTGCACGCTCCGTGCACCGAACTTTTCGACGCACAGCTTGTTCCGCGGCAAGAAAAACACCGCACACCGATGCTGATCAACGCGACGCCTTCGGGACGACCGAAACTTTGACGCACGGCCTCGCAAGGACAACGCCACCCGACTTCCTGGGAGAAATCGACGCAACGCCTGCCGTGAGATCGAAACTTTGACGCACGGCCTCGCAAGGACAACGCCGCCCGACTTCCCAGGAGAAATCGACGCGACGCCTGCCGTGAGATCAAAACTTTGACGCACGGCCTCGCAAGGACAACGCCGCCCGAATCCGCAGGAGAAATCGACGCGACGCCTGCCGTGAGATCAAAACTTTGACGCACGGCCTCGCAAGGACAACGCCGCCCGACTCCGCAGGAGAAATCGACGCGACGCCTGCCATGAGATCAAAACTTCGACGCGCAGCCCCGCAGAACGACGCGCAGCAGGAAAACAAGCAGGAAAATCCACGCACAGACCCGGGACATCCGGTAATCCCCGCGACCCACAGAAAGAGACTGTCCGCGCGCCGGAAAACGACGCTCGACTTCCCCGCGTGGAAAATAACAACGCAAGTCCGTGTGTGCTGGGGAGAAATCGACGAACACACCCTTTTTCCACGCATCTCTTCCTTTGTGGCCCTCTGAGGAGATTTTCCACCAGAAACCAGGTACTTTGTGTTTGAAAGAGACGTTGTTTACTTTCTAAAGACTTAAGACACTTTGGCCCTCATTCTGACCCTGGCGGTCGGTGATAATGCGGCGGCCAAGCCGCCAACAGGCCGGCGGTCCAAAATATGCAATTCTGACCCTGGCGGGAACCGCCAACACAGCCCGCCGCATTAACACTCCGCCCGCCACGTCGGAACAAACAAACAGCGCGGCGGTCCCCGCCAACAGCCAGGCGGCAGACAATGTACCGCCCACCCTATCATGACCCACCAATCCGCCACCTTTTCCGGGGCGGGAGCACCGCTGATAAAAACACGGCGGAAACAGACTACGAACGGGAAAACGCTCACCTCTACGCACTCCACGCGAGATTCCGGCAGTATGGAACCCGAGCTGCAGGTCATCCCTGCACTCCTATACCTGCTCATATACCAGGAGCACGCCCGGCGGCGCGGAAGACATCGGTGAGTACTGCACCTACGACACAGGGGAGGGAAAAGATTACCGGCACACACCCACCCACCCACACCCACTACAACACACACATCAATGCATTCCCACAGATCACTGTCACAACCCACAAACCCCCCCCCGAAATAATGCAAAGACCAAAAGAAGAGATCATAAACGGGCAGATATATTGAAATATGGACACCAGTAATCCCAATAAATAAATAAACTATGTACAAAATATATACAGCTACTAAATGTAGTCCAACCACTGTCCGTGGACCACAGGGGTCCTGTGCAAAGGGGCAAGGCCCAGTCCCACGACAAGAACTCCACGGAGAGAACACTGCAGGGGCATCAGAAAGAAAATAGGACAGGCACCTCAGGGGGAATGAAAGGGGGGGCACCTCAGCCACTTGAGTACACGACGCCAGATCCACGAGGGGACTCCATGACCACTGGGCCATCCTGGGGAGTGCAAAGCCACAGTCCATACAGTCCATACAGTGGGTGGCCTGCCCACTGGGCCATCCTGGGGAGTGCAAAGCCACAGTCCATACAGTCCATACAGTGGGTGGCCTGCCCACTGGACCATCCTGGGGAGTGCAAAGCCACAGTCCATACAGTCCATACAGTGGGTGGCCTGCCCACTGGGCCATCCTGGGGAGTGCAAAGCCACAGTCCAAACAGTCCATAACAGACCCCACTGCCACTGGAGGAGGCATGTTGGCCAGAGGACATCCTGCAGTCCTTCCCGAGATAGATCCTGCCCTGCCACGTCTGCCAAAGGGCCAGCGGTTCTTGCCTGGAAGGGCCCAGTTCAGCGCCTCTTGCCTTGAAGGGCCCAGTTCAGCGGGTCTTGCCTTGAAGGGCCCAGTTCAGCGGTTCTTGAGACGGCGGGGCCCAGCGGAGCGGTGCTTGAGACGGCGGGGCCCAGGGGAGCGGTGCTTGAGACGGCGGGGCCCAGCGGAGCGGTGCTTGAGACGGCGGGGCCCAGTTCAGCGGTTCTTGAGACGGCGGGGCCCAGCGGAGCGGTGCTTGAGACGGCGGGGCCCAGTTCAGCGGTGCTTGAGACGGCGGGGCCCAGGGGAGCGGTGCTTGAGACGGCGGGGCCCAGCGGAGCGGTTCTTGAGACGGCGGGGCCCAGTTCAGCGGTTCTTGAGATGGCGGGCCCAGTTCAGCGGTTCTTGAGACGGCGGGGCCCAGGGGAGCGGTGCTTGAGACGGCGAGGCCCAGTTCAGCGGTTCTTGAGACGGCGGGGCCCAGTTCAGCGGTTCTTGAGACGGCGGGGCCCAGGGGAGCGGTGCTTGAGACGGCGGGGCCCAGCGGAGCGGTGCTTGAGACGGCGGGGCCCAGTTCAGCGGTTCTTGAGACGGCGGGGCCCAGCGGAGCGGTGCTTGAGACGGCGGGGCCCAGTTCAGCAGTTCTTGAGACGGCGGGGCCCAGCGGAGCGGTGCTTGAGACGGCGGGGCCCAGTTCAGCGGTTCTTGAGACGGCGGGGCCCAGCGGAGCGGTGCTTGAGACGGCGGGGCCCAGCGGAGCGGTTCTTGAGACAGCGGGGCCCAGTTCAGCGGTTCTTGAGACGGCGGGCCCAGTTCAGCGGTTCTTGAGACGGCGGGGCCCAGGGGAGCGGTGCTTGAGACGGCGGGGCCCGGCGGGGCCCAGCGGAGCGGTTCTTGAGACGGCGGGGCCTAGTTCAGCGGTTCTTGAGACGGCGGGGCCCAGTTCAGCGGTTCTTGAGACGGCGGGGCCCAGGGGAGCGGTGCTTGAGACGGCGGGGCCCAGTTCAGCGGTTCTTGAGACGGCGGGGCCCAGTTCAGCGGTTCTTGAGACGGCGGGGCCCAGGGGAGCGGTGCTTGAGACGGCGGGGCCCAGCGGAGCGGTGCTTGAGACGGCGGGGCCCAGTTCAGCAGTTCTTGAGACGGCGGGGCCCAGGGGAGCGGTGCTTGAGACGGCGGGGCCCAGCGGAGCGGTGCTTGAGACGGCGGGGCCCAGTTCAGCGGTTCTTGAGACGGCGGGTCCCAGCGGAGCGGTGCTTGAGACGGCGGGGCCCGGTTCAGCGGTGCTTGAGACGGCGGGGCCCAGTTCAGCGGTGCTTGAGACGGCGGGGCCCAGTTCAGCGGTGCTTGAGACGGCGGGGCCCAGTTCAGCGGTGCTTGAGACGGCGGGGCCCAGTTCAGCGGTGCTTGAGACGGCGGGGCCCAGTTCAGCGGTTCTTGAGACGGCGGGGCCCAGTTCAGCGGTGCTTGAGACGGCGGGGCCCAGTTCAGCGGTGCTTGAGACGGCGGGGCCCAGTTCAGCGGTGCTTGAGACGGCGGGGCCCAGTTCAGCGGTTCTTGAGACGGCGGCCGGTCTATGGCCAACTGCTCATTGCCTGGTGGTGCCCTCCTGGGCAGCGGGGATGGTGCTCCTTCAATGCCCACCTGGGCTGTGGGTAGTGGGGCCCTCCTGGCCAGCTGGGCTGGGTCCTCCCTGGGCAGCGGCTATGGGGGTGGTGGGCTCCTCCTGGGCAGCAGGCCTGCTGCCTGACCTCTCCGACTTGCTGCCCTTGCCCTCCTTAGTCGGGAGTCTGTGGCCCTTTCCTCCCTTTGGAGCTGTGGCTGGTGACTGTCTCTGGGTGGTGTCCGGGGGGGATGTAGAAGCCGGGCTCCTGCGGCGCCCCTTCCGCCTTCTGCTCCTCTTCCCAGGGGGTGGGCTGGCTGTCCCCTTGCTGCTGGGCGAAGATCCAGACATGCGGGCTGGTGGGCTCCAATACCCCTGCACCCTTGTCAAGGGGGCTGCAGGGCTGGTGGTGGCTGAGGTGCTCTTCTTACCCCGACGAGAAGGAGGGGGGGGCTCAGGGTCAGGAAAGAAGTTAGCAGTGGCGAGGAAGAGTTTCTTGGGACAATGGAGAGTGGTAGGTACAGTGGGAATGGGAGTGGAGGGAGAGGATGTGGTTGTAGGTGAGTCACGTTTGCTGTCTTTGGGTGCAGGTGCAGGAGGGATAGGCTGTCGTGAGGTGGATGGCTGTTGGGTGGGTGGGTGGCTGCGTTTGTGTGGTGTGGAAGAGGGGGTGACAGACACAGTGGGAGAGGACACAGGGGACGTGTAAATGGCAGTGGGGGTGGTGACTGCACGTGTGCGGACTGGAGTGGAGGGTGTGCTGGTGATGGAAACACTGGCTGATGGTGAGGTGAATGGAGGTGTGAGTGTAGACGTCACAGGGAGGGAGGAGGGAGACGAGGAGGTGGGGGTCACAGAGGTGGTAGTGACTGTTGGCATGTCTGCATCGGAATGTTGCGTGTGTGAATGTCTGCGTGATCTGTGGTGCTTATGTTTGGATGAGCTTCTCTTGGGTGTTGAGGTGTGTGCAGGCTGGTCTGATGGTGTGGGTGGGACAGGCAGAGGAACAGGAGACTGGGATGAGGGAGTTAGTAGAGGGAGGCAGGAGACAGGGACAATGGCTGCCGTCAGTGCTGAGGCCAGAGCCTGGAACGATCGCTGATGGGCAGCCTGACCCGAATGAATGCCCTCCAGGTACGCATTGCTGCGATGAACCTCCCTCTCCACCCCCTGGATGGCATTCAAAAGGGTAGTCTGCCCAACAATGAGCGTTCGGAGGAGGTCAATGACCTCCTCACTGAGGGCAGCGGGGGTAACAGGGGCAGGGCCTGAGGTGCCTGGGGCGAAGGAGATGCCCGGCTTCCTGGCAGAGCGGGCACGGGGCGAACGCTGAGGGGCTGCTGGGAGGGCGGAGATGGTGCGCTGGGAGGCGGCTGTACCTGTAATGGCGGGGGGCACGGATGGTGCCACCCCCGCAAGGGAGCTCCCTTCCGAGGACGTGTCCGTGTCGCTGCAGGCTCCAGTCGTCCCCGTCGTGGAGCTCCCCTCGCCCTCCGTCTCACTGGTCCAGTCTGACTCTGTGGCATGGCCCTCCTGGGCCATGTGAGATGCAGCTCCCTCCTGCCCCGATGCCACTTCTCCTCCGCCTGATGATGCTGATGCACACAAGCACAGAAATTCAAACAAAAAGGGGGGGGGAGAGAGAAATAAAGGGATATTGAGTACATGGATCTCCGGTACAGTTAGCGGACATGACAGACACAGATGCCCCCTGCACTAAGTTGCGCACTTGGGGTCCGCTACGCATTCCGTGGAACATGCCCTACACGCCTAGAGTTGACAACTGCACCCATGGATGACACGGCCCAGGGATGGCTGTACTGACAAACTACTGAGGGTGGTGGCTGGGGACACAGGGGCTTACGGGGGTGCCCAGCCTACAGATATCGCCCTGGCCTAGGGGGACCCACAGCCCTCCTCCCCCACCCAGACACCTCCACTGCGCGACAACAGAGTAGATAATGCTTGTACTCACCCCCTTGTGTCTGCTGTGCTGCCCTCACGCGCCCATCCAAATCAGGGTAGGCCACCGCCAGGATCCGGAACATAAGGGGGGTCAGTTGACGGCAGGCACCCCGCCTACGTTGGGAGGCCATCCCCAGCAGAGACTCGGCGGTCTTCTTGGTCCCGCGGCGGATGTCCTCCCACCTCTTGCGGCAGTGGGTGCCCCGTCGATGGTGGACCCCCAGGGTCCGGACTTCCTTGGCGATGGCACGCCAAATCCCGATCTTCTCATGGGCGCGGACCTATGTGACACGTACAGGGAGGGAGAAATACCACGTTCAAGTTTGTCTGCATTTTCCTTGCCAGTGGCCCAACGCCCCCCATCCCCGCCAGGCCCCCCGCCATGCCCCCCGCCATGCCCCCCGCCAGGCCCAACATGCCCCCCATCCCCGCCAGGCCCCCCGCCATGCCCCCCGCCATGCCCCCCGCCAGGCCCAACATGCCCCCCATCCCCGCCAGGCCCCCCGCCAGGCCCAACGCCCCCCATCCCCGCCAGGCCCCCCGCCATGCCCCCCGCCAGGCCCAACATGCCCCCCATCCCCGCCAGGCCCCCCGCCAGGCCCCCCGCCATGCCCCCCGCCAGGCCCAACATGCCCCCCATCCCCGCCAGGCCCCCCGCCATGCCCCCCGCCATGCCCCCCGCCAGGCCCAACATGCCCCCCATCCCCGCCAGGCCCCCGCCAGGCCCAACGCCCCCCATCCCCGCCATGCCCCCCGCCAGGCCCAACATGCCCCCCATCCCCGCCAGGCCCCCCGCCATGCCCCCCGCCAGGCCCCCCGCCAGGCCCAACATGCCCCCCATCCCCGCCAGGCCCCCCGCCAGGCCCCCAAGCCAGCCAGTGGCCCCAAATCCATATTGAAATAAACTCACTTGTTGGTCTGGAGGACCGTAGAGTAGCGCATACTGGGGGAGGACCCCATCCACAAGTTTCTCCAACTCCTCTCCAGTGAAGGCAGGGGCCCTTTCCCCAGTCACAGCAGCCATTGTCCCTTCCAGACCGAGGTCACAGCAACACTTGCAGTATAGGTCCTCTCCTGTGAAAGTTCAAGTCGCAAGTGGATAAGTAGATAGAAAATGGCGGTCACGTCCGCGGCGGTGCGTACCGCGGCGGTGCGTCCCGCCACCGCCGGCGCCCTTCGCCATTGGCTCCTGAAACCCATAGGCTTCAATGTTAACCAATGCGGCTTCGCGCCGCGGTCTTCGCCCGCCGCCCGGCGCGGTGTGCCACGCCAGCGCATTGACCTCACATCCCATTGTCACACTTCACAGGTCAGGCAGCCGCCATTTCCAGGGCCCACATGGCTCAATTTCAACTGCGTCACACAGGCCTAGGCCTTGCATAGCCACTCAGACACGCCATTCACTGCATAGAGAATCGTTTACTGTGCTAGCTGTGAGTACGTACCTGTGGGTTGCTTGACTGTGTGCTCCATGTTGTCCTTCCTAGGCACCGTCCGCTGGGTTTGGCGAGGAGACGGATGAATCCTCCCGTGTACCGACCGCTGGTGGACCTCTCGACAATGGAAGAACGCCACATTATCCTGACCTACCGTCTTAACCGTGCCACTATACATGAACTGTGTGCCCAGCTGGAGCCCGACCCGATGTCCCCCATCCGCCAACCCACAGGGATTCCCCCTCTGGTGCAGGTCATGTCAGTACTCCATTTCTTGGCAAGTGGTTCATTTCAGACAACAGTGGGAATTGCTTCTGGGATGTCTCAGCCCATGTTTTCGAAGGTGTTATGCAGAGTGTTGTCTGCCCTGATGAAATACGTGAGGAGCTACATCATTTTCCCTGAGGTGGGCGAATTGGCTACAGTGAAGGGTGATTTCTATGCCCTTGGACATATTCCCAACGTCATTGGTGCCATTGATGGGACCCATGTGGCTTTGGTTCCCCCAAGAGACAGGGAGCAGGTGTACAGGAACAGAAAAAGTTACCATTCAATGAACATCCAGGTGGTGTGTTTGGCTGACCAGTACATCTCGCATGTAAATGCCAAATTCCCTGGGTCAGTGCATGACGCCTACATCCTGAGGAATAGCAGCATCCCTTACGTGATGGAACAGCTAGAGAGACACCGTGTATGGCTATTGGGGGACTCTGGGTACCCCAACCTGTCGTGGCTACTGACCCCAGTAAGGAATCCCCGGACCAGGGCAGAGGAACGGTACAATGAGGCCCATGGGCGTACTAGGAGGGTGATCGAACGCACCTTTGGCCTCCTAAAGGCCAGGTTTCGGTGCCTGCATATGACAGGTGGATCCCTAATGTACTCACCTAAGAAGGTGTGTCACATCATCGTGGCCTGCTGCATGCTTCACAACCTGGCTTTGCGCCGCCAGGTGCCTTTCCTGCAGGAGGATGGTCGAGACGGTGGTGTTATGGCAGCGGTGGAACCTGAGGAGAGTGACGAGGAGGAAGACGACGGGGCTGAAACAGACAACAGGGACAGAATCATTGAACAGTACTTCCAATAGGACACAGGTAACATTTCAAAGATAATTTAGTAAATGTGACCTACTCTCCTGCATCTCTGCTGCCTGTCTATTTGCCCCAGTGTATGATGACTGAGTTGTGGCTTTTCCCTCCCTATTTCAGATCTGGGGTCCCCACTACGAGTCCTGTGCTTCGTTTCCCCATGGACTACAGCTTTGTGGCAGCTGTTTGTTGACTTCACATGTACAAGGACATATTTGCACTGTCATGTCAATTACAATATATTGAAATCACAGCCAGACTCCAGATAGTTTTGTGCAAAATAGGTGTTTATTTAAGTGCTCAAAATGGGATGGGGGGTTTCAAGTGGGTGGGGGCTATGGTGATGGAATGTCCATGGCAGAGTCCAGAGTAACAGTCACACAGGTGCATTGTCCAGAGGCCTGTGGAGAGATGGAGCATGGGCAGTTCAAGGATGGACAGGGTGACAATGTGGGACAGTGGGATGACATCAGGTGGTATCCATTGCTGGCGGGGGTCTTGACATCCTACTCTGTCTTCTTGCGAGATCTCAGGGCCCTCTTGCGGGGTGGTTCTTCTCCTGCAGGAGGTGGGGGTCTGGTGGGCTGCTGCTGTGCGGGGGCCTCCTGTCCACTAGCGCCGGCGGAGGTGGTTGGCTGTTCTTGGTCCAGGCTAGTGGCAGGGGCCCTTGGGTGTTGTTGAGTGTCCGTCCTGGTGTTGACGAGGTCCTGCAGCAGCCCTACCATGGTAACCAGGGTGGAGGTGAGGGCTCTGATGTCCTGTCTGTACCCCCGATAGTGTTCCTCCTGCAGTACCTGGATCTCCTGGAACCGGGCCAGTACCGTCGCCATCGTCTCCTGGGAGCGGTTGTATGCTCCCATGATGGTGGTGAGGGCCTCGTGGAGAGTGGGTTCCCTGGGCCCGTCCCCCCCCTGTCGCACAGCTGCCCTCCGAGTTGCCCTGTTTCCCTGGGCCTCTGCCCCCTGGCCGGTGTGCCCACTACCACTGCCCCCAGGTCCCTGTTGTTGTTGGGGTGGTGGGTTATCCTGGGTGCCCTGTAGTGGTAGACACACCGCAGATTGACGCGCCCTGGAGACAGAGGCATGGGCCCGCTGGGTGGGAGCTGTGCTGGTGTTCCCAGAGGGGTTGGGGTCTGTAGTGGCCTGGGCCTGTGTGAGGGGAACCGACTGTCCAGAGTTCCCCGATGGTCCGGGCTGGTCATCGGTGTCCAGGTCGACAGAGCTGCTGTCATCGCTGACGGCCTCTTGGGTGGGGGGTGTGGAGAATTCTGGGCCCTCCGCGGCGGTGTGTTGACGGTCGGGTCCTGCAGGGGTATAGAGGTATGGTTATAGTTTCAATGTGTGGCATAAGGGTGTATCTGTGGGTTCCCGTGTCCCCAAGTGCTGGCATTCGTGTGTGGGGGCTTTGGTGAGGGTGGCTTGTGGGGGGGATGTGTATATGCATTGGGCATGCTTTGGTGATGGGTGTCCATGCTTAGTGGACGCATGCAGGCCTAGGTTTTGGGATGTGTGGGTTGTGATGGTGAGACATTGGCAGGGAATAGGTGTGCTGGGGGTGGGGGTGAGGATGGTGGTGGGGGTGAGGATGGTGGTGGGGGTGAGTGTGGGGGTGAGGATGGTGGTGGGGGTGAGGATGGTGGTGGGGGTGAGGGTGGGGGTGAGGATGGGGGTGAGGATGGTGGTGGGGGTGAGGGTGGGGGTGAGGATGGGGGTGGGGGTGAGGGTGGGGTTCGAGGATGGGGGTGAGGGTTGGGGTATGATTTGGCATGCAGGTGGGGGGGAAGCAGTAGTGAAGCTTCAACTTACCAGTATCCATTCCTCAGCCGACTCCTGCGAGGCCGTCAGGATGCAGGATGTTCAAGACTTCCTCCTCCCATGATGTAAATTGTGGGGGTTGAGGTGGGGGTCCTCCGCCAGTCTTCTGCACGGCGATGTTGTGCCTGGATACCATGGAACGCACCTTCCCCCGTAGGTCGTTCCATCGCTTCCTGATGTCTTCCCGATTTCTGGGGTGCTGTCCCACAGCGTTGACCCTGTCGACAATCCGCTGCCATAGCTCCGTCCTCCGGGCAATGCTGGTGTATTGTATCTGTGTGCCGAACAGCTGGGGCTCTACCCGAACGATTTCCTCCACCATGACCCTGAGTTCTTCGTCGGAGAAGCGGGGGTGTCTTTGGGGTGCCATGGGGTGGTGTGTATGATGTGTGGGGTGGAGTATGTGTAGTTAAGTGTGTTGAGTGTGGTGGTGTGTGTTGTTTTGTGTGTGGATAGTGTGTGGGTGATGGTGTGGAGTGGCTGTGGCTGCTAGTTTGTGGATGGTGGTGTCTCGCTCTGGCCTTCTTTCAGAATTTTTTGGCGTTGGGGTTTGTGGGTGATGTGGGTGTGTGTTTTATATTGTATTGTGTGTGTGGGAGTGGTGTGTGTATGTGTATCAGGTGTGTGGGATTCAAATCGTCCAATGTGGCTGAGTTTTGTTCGTTTGTGTGTATTCTGACCGCGGCGGTGTGTCCCGCCAATGGAATACCGCGTTTGAATGACCGCCGCGTGGATTCGTGGGTCGTAATGGCATGGGCGTATTTCTGTTGGCGTGACGGTGGAGGTTTTGTCACCTCCACTTTTCCGCCGACCGCTGGTCTGGCGGTCTGTTGTGGCTGTCGGATTTTCGGAGGTTTGCCTTCTGCGGGTCAGAATGACCGTGGCGGGTTTCCGCGACCGCGGCGGGATTATGGAGGATTTCTGACCGGCGGTAGGCGCCTTTTACCGCCGAGGTCAGAATGACCACCTTTATATCACTTTTCAGTGATATCTTTACAAATTCATATTGCAACTTTGATCGTTTTGACCTGAAGATACCCAGATAAATATTATATATTTTTCTAAACGCTGTGTGGTGTATTTTTGTGGTGTTATGCTATGGTGTTGTATGATTTATTGCACAAATGCTTTACACATTGCCTTCTAAGTTAAGCCTGACTGCTCGTGCCAAGCTACCGGAGGGTGAGCACAGGCTGATTTTGGATTGTGTGTGACTTACCCTGAATAGAGTGAGGGTTCTTGCTTGGACAGAGGGCAACCTGACTGCCAACCAAAAACCCCATTTCTAACATTGGTGATCAGCAGTGAGGATAGGACTTTTGTTTGTGCAGTGACATACAGTAGCTAAGTATTTCACTACCTACCCACAGTTGAAGGTCAACTTGATTTTTCATCTTTTTTGGCTCTTGGTTCTCTGATGTCCTCCTGGATATACTATTGATATTTTGGACTTTGGATTTTGGTTTTTGCTGATAAGATCTTATCAGAATGGGATTGTGTACCTACTCATTCTTTGTTCGTACTGACCACCTCACTAAGGCTGACCTAAGGAAGCTTTGCAGAAAATGGGGCCTTCCTGTAGCAAGGAGATCTACTAAGGCGGAGATGCTACATCACTACATAGTCTGGGGGGAGGAAAGATGGGCAGAGAGAGAGGCAGCAAGAAACCAAATGACTAAGTACCCCTCAGATGAGGAGGAGGACTACGCACCTGAGGAGGAAGACTACTCAGATTTGGACAGAGACCCAGAAATAGATGAATGGCTCCGAGGTCAAAGGCGACAGGAGCAACAATTAGAGGAGTATCTTGCAGAGGTTGAGGCAAAAAGACTCTTAGCCCTGGAAGAAGAAAAGATTGCAGCTCAAGAGCTGAGCTGTAAAGAGCTGAAACTGGAGTCCGGAAGGGCTGAGTCCAGTTCAGATGGTGGCAGCAAAAATCTTGCATCTAGTACTGCTGAAGAAGGGCACAAGCCCAGAGATGTGGTGCCCAACTTGAAGAAGGGAGTTGACACACCCCAGGCGGTTCAAGGGTATGAGGTAGTTCCCGTTATGCACAGGGTCCCTGAGAAGGGTTGGGGAACTGGCACAGGGAGTCATATTCCTACTGGGGGGAGGGACACTTTACTGACTCTAGCAGAGAGTGACAGAGAAAAGGGTTCCCCCCTGGTGGACGTCCTGGATATAGAGTGTAGAGACATCCCAGAAGAGTATGGGTTGAATGTCAGGGACAGACAGATACTGTATCACCAGTCTCAGGAGGGTGAGGTAGAGTGCTTTTCCAAGGTTGAGTTACTGGGTGGTTGGGTGAAGGGTACTGTGGTTAATACATGTGAAGGGCAGAATGATGTAATTGCTGGAGAGCATATGTCTGGTCCTTATTTTCCAGAGCTACGCCAACACCAGGTGGAGTGTGAGTTCTCTGACCCCAGGGAACTTACAATGGAGGCAGACTTCTGGGTGAGTACCAGAGAGTCTGAAGAGGCATTTGGGGGTGCTCCTGAAGGGAGTGGTCTAGGTGGTTCCCAACCGAGTGAGGTGGGAAAGGATTGTAGTGTCCCAGGTAGGTCCCAGGTCCTAGAGGGTTCCATGAGGGAACACCAGGAGGGAAGCCTAGCCTGTACCGTAGGGCCACCTTTTGAGGGAAGCCCCGCAGTGTCAGAAGAACTTGGGGGGGTGACTGTAGCCAGCATCCCAACAGTTCTGGTGTCTGGCAGTACCCCTCCTAGTGAGGGGGTGCAGAAGTCCAGACATAGGCCCTCATTCTGACCTTGGCGGTCTTTTTGCAAGACCGCCGAGTTACCGCCGCGGTAAAGACCGCCGACCGCGGCGGTATGCCGGTGCGCGTATTACGACCGCTGGGAGCGTTCCGCCGGAATACCGCCAGCAGCCACACTGGCGGTCGGTGGGAAAGTGGAGACTGGTCAACCTCCACCGCCACGCCAGCAGAACACCGCCCCCAGAATTACGACCCACATTTCTGTGTGGCGGTCTTCTGTTGGCGGTCACGTCCCTATGGCTCCCGTCGCCTCCCGGACAAGGTAAGTTGATCGTCCGTGAGGGGAGGGGGTGGGGGGGTGTTGTGTGATGTGTGCGTGCATGGGGGTGTGTAGAGGGGGTGTGTGAGTGCGTGCATGCGGGCGGGGGGTGCTGCTGTGCCTTTGGGCAATGTGTGTAGTTCGGCGGGTGCGCATGTCGGCATGTATGTGTGCGGGTATGTGCCCCCGTTGTGTATGTGTGTGTGTAGGGGGTGTGCATATGTGCATGTTGGGGGTGCGTGCATGTCGGGGTGCGTGTATGTGCATGTCGGGGTGGGGGGGGCAGGGGGTTCGTACCACCTCTGGGGGGTGGCAGGGGGGTGGAGGGTGTGGGGGGAGGACTCGTGGGGGGCAGTGGGGGGTGGGGGAGACCCCTATCAGTGCCAGGGAAGGAATTCCCTGGCCCCGATAGTGCCTACCGCCATGGTTCGCATGGCGGTTCCCGACCGCCAAAAACCGCGGCGGTAAGCAGGGTCATGATACGGTTGGCGGTCTTGGGTCGACCGCCGGGCCGGAGTGTGCAAACTCCAGCCCGTCGGTCATGACCGCCGTGGCGGTCGGAGTGGGGAAGTGGCGGTCGATCGCGGCGGTGACCGCCGCGGTCAGAATGCCATTTTTTGGACCGCCGGTCTGTTCGCGGTCCGACCGCCGCCTCTCCGCCGACCGCCAAGGTCAGAATGAGGGCCATAGGGTTGAGAGGGGGCTGCAGACCCCAGTGGAGGACCTTGAGAGTCAGGGGACAGCTCTGAGAGCAGAGCCCCCCAGGAATGACCCAGGTGAAACCGTTTCTGGTTTGGGGGAAACCCAGACTCTGCCGAATGGGCAGAGGTCGGGAGACCTGCGCCAACCAGACTCTGGTGTGTCCCTTGTGGGGGGTGAGAGTGCCCCCCAGGAAGTCCTGGCATGCCAGGCAAAGATTCAACCTCAGGGTGGTGACTCTGGGTTGGATACCCAGGTTCAGAGGTTAAACTCTGACCTGGTGGGAGGTAGATGTGCCTCCCAAGAAGTCCTGCTGTGCCAGGCAATTGTCCAACCTCAGGGTGTTGACTCTGGGTTGGATGACCAGGTTCAGAGGTTAAACTCTGACCTGGTGGGGGGTAGGTGTGCCCCCCAGAAAGTCCTGGCGTGCCAGGCAATTGCCCAACCTCAGGGTGGTGACCCTGGGTTGGGGAACCAGGCTCAGAGGTTAAACTCTGACCTGGTGGGAGGTAGGTGTGCCTCCCTGGAAGTCCTGGCCTGCCAGGCAATGGTTTAACCTCAGGGTGGTGACTCTGGGTTGGCTAACCAGGTTCAGGGGATAAACTCTGACCTGTTGGGGGGTAGGTGTGCCCCCCAGAAAGTCCTGGTGTACCAGCCAGTGGTCCAACCTCAGAGTGCTGACTCTGGTTTGGATAGCCGGGTTCAGAGGTTAAACTCTGACCTGGTGGGGGGTAGGTGTGCCCCCCAGAAAGTCCTGGCGTGCCAGGCAATTGTTCAACCTCAGGGTGGTGACCCTGGGTTGGAGAACCAGGTTCAGAGGTTAACCTCTGACCTGATGGGGGGTAGGTGTGCCCCCCAGAAAGTCCTGGTATACCAGGCAGTTGTCCAACCTCAGAGTGCTGACTCTGGGTTGGATAACCGGGTTCAGAGGTTAAACTCTGACCTGGTGGGGGGTAGGTGTGCCCCCCAGAAATTCCTGGTGTGCCAGGCAGTTGCCCAACCTCAGGGTGGTGACTCTGGGTTGGATACCCAGGTTCAGAGGTTAAACTCTGACCTGGTGGGGGGTAGGTGTGCCCCCCAGAAAGTCCTGGCGTGCCAGGCAATTGCCCAAGCTCAGGGTGATGACCCTGGGTTGGGGAACCAGGCTCAGAGGTTAAACTCTGACCTGGTGGGGGGTAGGTGTGCCCCCCAGAAAGTCCTGGCATGGCAGGCAATTGTTCAACCGCAGGGTGGTGACTCTAAGTTGAATGGCCAGGTTCAGAGGTTAAACTCTGACCTGGTGGAGGGTCAGTGTGCCCTCCAGGAAGTCCTGGCGTGCCAGGCAATTGTTCAACTTCAGGGTGGTGACTCTGAGTTGAATGGCCAAGTTCAGAGGTTAAACTCTGACCTGGTGGAGGGTCAGTGTGCCCTCCAGGAAGTCCTGGCGTGCCAGCCAATTGTTCAACTTCAGGGTGGTGACTCTGAGTTGAATGGTCAGGTGCAGAGGTTAAACTCTGACCTGGTGGGGGGTAGGTGTGCCTCCCAGAAAGTCCTGGTTTGCCAGGCAGTGATCCAGTCTGAGGTACAGACCCTGGGCTGGAAGACCAGGTTCAGGGTGTCCCCCCGGACCTGGAGGGAGGGGCTACTGATAACAGTGCCCCTACCATGTTGTCTTCTGAGAAGGCCACTCCTAGTTGGAGGGTGCTGGACCCCAGAAGGGAGGGCAGGGGGAGGGAAGCCTCACCCCAGGCCCTAGTCCAACCTGAAAGTACAGACCCCAGGTTGGAGGGCCAGTTGCAGGTTAACCGCCCTGCACTGGTGGAGGAATGGTACAGGGCGACTTCTGTAAGCACCCTGACCATGTTGGACTCTGGGGGTACCGCTCCAGGAGGTAGGGTACAGAGCCCCAGAGGGGAGGACCAGGTTCAGGCTGTCATCCCTGACCTGGTGGAAGGGAGAGTGGTAAAAGGGTGCCCAGCACCTGGGGCTACCGCCCCCCACTCTCCACAGCCACAGTGGTTGGAGAGCTTTGAGAGGCCTGGGGCCTGGCTCTCATCCCTGGCAGCTGTCAGTAATCACTGTGGCTTGCTGTCCGGGTGGACAGAGTTATCCCTGGGGAGGGGACAAGTGTCACACCCCGGGGGTAGAGTGGGCAACACCACTGTGTTGGTCATGGTGGTACTATCCTGCTCCTGGGATACATCTGTGAGCAAAGTAAAGTTAGGTGCTGCACAGATGGGATCTGCAGGTAAGGAGAAAGGTTCCCCATGGGTTGGCTTAGTGGGCCCTGAGAGTATGAACAGAGGGATCCAATTGGAGTCAGGAAGGCGAAGAACTGGAGCATGCCCCTGCTGTTGTGGGCCTGGGTCCTTGTTCTGTCGCCTCAAACAGGGAAGTACATCAGGATAGTGATTGTTCTCCCCTGGCTTTAGGCTGGTAGGGGGTCATGTTGGACCTGGCTTTTTGACAGGGACATCCTCAAACTTTTTGCCTCCTTCCTCCTATTTTTTCTGACCTGTTGTTGTTGGCTTTTGACCTCTGGGCACTTTACCACTGCTAACCAGTGCTAAAGTGCATATGCTCTCTGTGTAAATTGTACTACTGATTGGTTTATCCATGATTGACTATTTAATTTACTTGTAAGTCCCTGGTAGAGTGCACTACATGTGCCTAGGGCAGGTAGATTAAATGCTACTAGTGGGCCTGCAGCACTGGTTGTGCCACCCACCTCAGTAGCCCCTTAACCTTGTCTCAGGCCTGCCATTGCAAGGCCTATGTGTGCAGTTTCACTGCCACTTCGACTTGGCATTTAAAGGTACTTGCCAAGCCTAGAACTCCCCTTTTTCTATACATAAGTCACCCCTAATGTGTGCCCTAGGTAACCCCTAGAGCAGGGTGCTGTGTGGGTAAAAGGCAGGACATGTACTTGTGTGGTTATATGTCCTAGTAGTCTAAAACCTTGTTGTACCCTTCAATCCACGTCTGGCTAGGTTTAGTTGACAGCTCCTTGTGCATTCACTCAGACACACCCCAAACACAGGGTACTCAGCCTCACTTGCATACATCTGCATTTTGAATGGGTCTTCCTGGGCTGGGAGGGTGGAGGGCCTGCCCTCACACAAAGGACTGCCACACCCCCTACTAGGACTCTGGCAGACAGTATTGAACTGAAAGGGGGCTTGGTGCATTTCTTAGACACTCTTTGAAGTCACTCCCACTTCAAAGGCACAACTTAGTATAAAACAGGGCCTCTGCCCTACCTCATCAGACACTTGCTGGAGAAGAAACCTGAACCAGAAACTACATCCTGCCAAGAAGAACTGCCTGGCTGCTCAAAGGACTCACCTGTCTGCTTTTCTACAAAGGACTGCTGCCTTGCTGTTGGCCTGCTGCCTTGCTGAACTCTTGCCTGGCTGTAAAAGTGCTCTCCAAGGGCTTGGATAGAGCTTGCCTCCTGTTCCCTGAGGTCTCAGGACCAAAAAGACTTCTCTCTTCCTCTTGGACGCTCCGTGCGCCGAACTTTTCAACGCACAGATTGTTCCGCGGCAAGAAAAACGCCGCACACCGACGCTGATCAACGTGACGCCTTCGGGACGACCAAAACTTTGACGCACGGCCTCGCAAGGACAACGCCGCCCGACTTCCCGGGAGAAATCGACGCGACGCCTGCCGTGAGATCGAAACTTTGACGCACAGCCTCGTAAGGACAACGCCGCCCGACTTCCCAGGAGAAATCGACGCGACGCCTGCCGTGAGATCAAAACTTTGACGCACGGCCTCGCAAGGACAACGCCGCCCGACTCCGCAGGAGAAATTGACGCGACGCCTGCCGTGAGATCAAAACTTTGACGCACGGCCTCGCAAGGACAACGCCGCCCGACTCCGCAGGAGAAATCGACGCGACGCCTGCCGTGAGATCGAAACTTCGACGCGCAGCCCCGCAGAACAACGCGCAGCCGGAAAACAAGCAGGAAAATCTATGCACAGACCCGGGACATCTGGTAATTCCGCGACCCACAGAAAGAGACTGTCCGCGCGCCGGAAAACGACGCTCGATTTCCCCGCGTGGAAAATAACGACGCAAGTTTGTGTGTGCTGGGGAGAAATCGACGCACACACCCTTTTTCCACGCATCTCTTCCTTTGTGGCCCTCTGAGGAGATTTTCCACCAGAAACCAGGTACTTTGTGTTTGAAAGAGACTTTGTTTACTTTCTAAAGACTTAAGACACTTTGGGGGTTATTCCAACTTTGGAGGAGTGTTAATCTGTCCCAAAAGTGACGGTAAAGTGACGGATATACCACCAGCCGTATTACGAGTTCCATAGGATATAATGGACTCGTAATACGGCTGGTGGTAAATCCGTCACTTTTCCGTCACTTTTGGGACGGATTAACACCTCCTCCAAAGTTGGAATAACCCCCTTTATATCACTTTTCAGTGATATCTTTACAAATTCATATTGCAACTTTTATCGTTTTGACCTGAAGATACCCAGATAAATATTATATATTTTTCTAAACGCTGTGTGGTGTATTTTTGTGGTGTTATGCTATGGTGTTGTATGATTTATTGCACAAATGCTTTACACATTGCCTTCTAAGTTAAGCCTGACTGCTCGTGCCAAGCTACCGGAGGGTGAGCACAGGCTGATTTTGGATTGTGTGTGACTTACCCTGACTAGAGTGAGGGTTCTTGCTTGGACAGAGGGCAACCTGACTGCCAACCAAAAACCCCATTTCTAACAACATGGTATCAGCACATGACTGCTGTGGGTTCCAAGACATCAGCCTGGTCACATTATGTCCATTTGCTGATCCTGCATGCAGTAGGAATCAACAGGTTTTACTTGTCCCAAGAGGTATCCCCTGAAAAAGCAAAATGCCTTCTCCACCTGTACCTATTTAGGATTAAGGCCAAGATACAACCCAATGGAGTAGAACCCTATAGGCTAGTAAAACTCCTACCTATCACAAGAGCAATCCCACAGAACTGTACCCTCTCACCGAGCCTAGCGATATTCAAACTGAGATAGATAGGATGTGCAGGAAGGGCACCGTAGGAAGGATACTCTTTGGTGAGAGACTTACTAGAAAAGAGATTCTTGGAGTCAGCAAAATCACCAAACTAATGCATAAACACATCCTCTTCCATCTGTGGCTCCAAGGTGGTCCTTGGGTATCTGGGTCTGTCTTTTTCAACAAGTAGACTCCAGATATGGAGTTTCAGTGTAGGGCCATCCACCTCAATGACACAAAGGGAAATGAGTCTGTAAGGCTTTCTCATCACCATATACACCCCAACCCTGGTCATTCCCAGAGAAGACCTGTCAGAACTGAATCAGCACCTGCAAAGAAAGAAGACGACTCGCCGCATCAGGCTTGAGGAAAAAGAACTTCTGATTATTTCAGCTGGGCTTAGTACAAGGACATCCCAGAAGAATTCAGACTGTTATCTGATGCACAAGTATCAGCGGGTTGGGTCCTTATACTTCTTCACCATGCAGACAAAAGCGAACGCTCGCTGGTTGTAAATAACCAGGTGAGAAATGCTTAAGATGATGAACAGCACTGAGCTCGGCCCTAAAGCGATCAAGGAAGAACTGAGAGCTAGTCACTTCCTGGTGATGCAATGTCAATATGTGTTGAATTTAATGACCGCAATGGAGGGTGGGTGTGTAAGATCAGTGTATCATGCTGCACACTTATACCAGGCAATGACATGGACTATGGGACTCTGACTCTTGCCGTCCAAGCATTGCACCCCTTACAAAATGACATGCATGAGGAGGGAGGTGCCCCTGTGTAGCAGTGGTTCATGAACTGGTTCTCCTGGCTCCCCGGTGGCTGAACTGTCTGTGCATGTCATTATTGCCTGTTTTTATATTGTTAATGTTTTTGTGTGGTTTTCTGCAAGTGGGGGTTTCCTGCTGTACAAACACAGTCCTCAAATTTGGTAGAATGCAAGTAACTAGGGAAGTAGGACACAAAGCCCCCAATAATGTGACTGTCACAAATTATGGGTTGGATAGTGTAGTTGAAAATCCAACTAGAGGGGGAAACGTTAATATTGGAAAAATTTATGTTGATGCACACAATGATACACTCGTATATAAAACCAAAGTTACATCACCAGACCTAGGCATGTAGGCATGTAGCCAGAAGACAGTTGCATGAACAGGAATCTTAGATCAGTGCCACAGATAGGCACAGCAACACCACTATAGTCTGAGGAAATTGGCCCCAATAAAACACAAATGGCCAGAGGGGTACACACATTCCCAAACGCCATAAAGTCACATGCCACATGTAGTTAGGAATACTCAGCCAATCAAATCACAGCACACACAGTAACACACAGCGATCATGTTTCTCTCAGGCCAGACTCTGGACATGTACCCGATGGCCCACATTGTGTCCAGGCAAGGTCAAGGGCCACCTACATTTGTTATCAGGACCTTATTTATGACTCCAAGGCAATTGCTTGAGTTCTTTACCCAAAAATGAATACTGTAAGTGTTTTATGGTACCCAGAAAAATGTATAAAACACCGCTTAAATGGGATGTACTTTGGGATAGTAATCAGACGCTGATTCTCTATCTGTTTTCCTAGCCGCAATGTTTAATTAAACAAATAAACAAACTGCTCCTGTTTTGCCAAACGCCTCTCATATTTTGCTTTTTCAAGGTAAATTCACATTTGAGCAACACCAGGGACACTTGTTATTACAGGTAGATGAATTATGCTGGGAAATATCGCTCCAGGTGAAATTTGCCACTCATAATGATGACCTGAGGGGTATTTCTGGTAGATACCTTCACGAATATGTGCAGTTTTTCTAATCTCTCTTAAACTATTACGTTTGCACAAAAGTGTTAAAAAAAATTTCTTTTATTTGCACTGTTTAACAAAGACATTAAAAGTGGTTAGTTTGTTCACTTCTGTGTTGGAGCATGGTATTAGATTTGACTGTTGCTTGATATTCAGATGTACATTTTATTGCAAATATCTCCTAAAATCACAAATCACTATTCACGATCATCTGGTCCCACTAGTCCAGGGGACAGGCATGAGTTCATGACGACCATAATGGAGTGTGAGACTAGGTGAGTCCATCTGAAAAGTTACCTTCTAAGTCCAGTTCGAAGAGTTCTGTTTGCATTAAAGGAGGAGGCCATGAGGAGCAGTCTGAACATCATCACTATAGTGCTAAGAGCAGGTTGGACATTGTGGATGGTTGTCACAGTAGCACAAAATGCCGGTCTGGTATCGTAGATGGTTGCTGCTGTAGCTTTGTGTTGGTGGTTGTCATGGGTTGTCACTGCTAAAGCGCAAAGTGCAGATCTCATGTTGCTAGTCACCACAGACAGTCATTGGCATTGGAAAGAACAGTTCTCGCTTTAATTTTGCATTGGGGTGCATTAAGGGTGACAGCAAGGCTCAGACAGGTCCAGTTGTGGGTCCAGGCAGGTTCAGTTGCAGTAGGGAGATAGGCAGTTAGGCAGGTGCAAGGAGGTTCTAAAGCTTTTTGTATCCCTGCAGCTCACACAGGTCTTCAGCCAACTCACCATTGAAGTTGGTCTGGTAAGCCTGGGATGAAGGCAAGCAGGTCCAATACTTCTTCTCAGACAGCAGGGCATTCCTTCAAGCCACTGGGCACTAATCTGGTAGCAGGGCAGTTCTTCTCCTGTAACTTTCATAGGTCCAGGAGTGTTCTGATGAGTGGCTCTGAAGCCTAATATTTATTCCTGGTGCCAGACTTTTTGTAGGGTGACTTCCTGGCCTACTCCTGGTTCTGGAAAGGTCTTCCCCTTGCCCTGTCAAGGCTCCAAACTGTCTGGGGGTGATAAATGGTAGGGCAGCCCCGGAATCAGATTCCATCGTGTGAACAGGAGGCAAAGCCCTTTGAAGTGTGAGAGTGGGTGGGTATAGCCCCTCCCAAGTCATCCTCCCAGGCAATCCCCAACAGCTGTGCCATTCAATGTCATGTGACCCAGGACACTGCCAAAAGGCACAAATGGTTGGGACAAGAAAATCACAAGCACAAAACATGAACTTCTCTAGGTACACTAAAAAAGAGACAATTACTCCAGTTGCCTTACCTCTCATTCATTCATGCATTCACTCTCTTTCATACAAACATGAATAAGGACTAAAATCAATATGAGTGCCAAACATCTACTAAAATATATACTTTTATTTAAGTTAATCTTCTTTACAAATGTGTCGTTTAAATCTGTTTCCACACATAAACATTAAACAAAACAACCTACCTCACATTGACCACATATGACCACAAAAATCAAAATTGAATTTTTCTTTATAATTGTACAGATATATCAAAACTATCATGTACTTTTTTACTCTTGTTCATCAAATAAAATTGTGTTATTTATTGTTTTTACTTTGTTTATAGATCTGTTCTCTGCGTGTTTAGTTTTAATTGATGGAAGATAACAAATGATATATGTTCTGAAAGAATTGGAGACTAAAATTAAATCCACTGAAATGTGTTAACTAAAGTTCTATTGCACAATATACCTACTCTGCACAACTTTATACGATGAATATGATTGACTGCACTTTAACACAAAAATAACTAGATATCCCATAATTCGAATAGGAAATGACACAACTCAAAAACCAGAATAAAATGATCCAATTAGGTCATGGTGTCTTCTTTTTTTCCTGCTAATTGAGATAATCTGTGTTACTATATTTTGTGCTTTGTTCTTTCTGATCAAGTTGGTGGTATGTGCCTAGAGTATGAGACATTGTGTGGAGTTAGTTTATTTGTTGAACATAAGCAAACTTTTATTTTCAAGTGCTCTTAGACTGTTTTCCTTGTTTCTGTATGTTTAGTACCTGTGGTGCATCTGCCATTTAATGCAAGTTTCTCTAAGAGTCATGTCTGGTTAATCCTTTAATTACTGTTCCTGAGATGGCTGAGATTTGATACATTGAATCAACTTTGAGGTCTATTTTTTCAGGTTCAGCGCAGGGTCACACTTGAGCATTACTGTTTTTTTCATTGGTTTTAGCACTGAGGCTTAGCACTGGGATCTCTTTACATGGCTTAAGGCATAGAATTGCTTCCTATCTAATTCTTGTTGATGTAATGCAATTTATGTTTACATTTGTGTGCATCTATATGTATTTTTTTAATGAAAATCAGTACACTTTATTCTGTATTCTTCTAATTCAGGTGTGCCTTTTACTTCATAAAAATGACACAGCACTGGAAAGTGAAAAGAGGGATAGACTCAACCTCTGCTGAAATGGTGAGGTGCAAGTCGCTTGTAATGGGGAGTGTGCTGAAGGCATGGCAGAATCTGGTGAAGAGGATTTTAGAACAAACCTAAGAGAATTCCTTGATTTCTCAGTGTCACAACCGCCCCTCTGTGTGGTGGGGTTTACTTGCCTGGCTCATGGCGTTTCCATAACCTGAATAATCCCAGCCATGCTTGCTTCCCTAGTGGCGCCTCTCAGGCCTGTGTTCTCTCTTTGGTGCCCCCCTTCCTGAGACGTTTGAACCATTGACCCTCCTGTTGTGTTGCTATGCAAGTTTCATCCAGTGTGCACATGCAAATATCACGTCTAGTTAAGAGTCATATTTCCTATGTGGAACACTGGGTTGCGCAATCAGGCAATTGGGTTCCTTTGGAATAGCTATATGTCAATTACTGTTTGCACCTGCTACATGTCAGGCTCATTTCACTTGTTATATAATGTGCAATTTCCCCCAGCTTCACTGAAAAATGTGTGTGGGTCATGTGTTCTTCTGGAACACTCTTGGCTTCCTGTATAAATATCCTCCTTGAACTTGCATTGGGTTTGGCCTCCAACCTGTTACGGACAAGTATCGTTCCTACACTCACCTTCCTGCATTCCAGTCCTGCGCAAGTTTCTTCCTTGTAATCATCTCCTGATTCGCCCAGAGTTTCGAGCACTCTAGTCTTCCAAACTCTACTGATGATTACATTATTCTGGCATCTGTGGCACTTTCAGTGTCTTTTTGTCGCACCGCGAGCATTCGGGTCGGGTCAGGGCACGGCACGCCCCTGCCATTCCCTACTTTACTCGAGGCCCCAGATTGGGCATGGGGCCTCAATGATTTACGGGCGCGATGTGCCCCCACTAGTTCCTGCCTCCCTCCACACACACCCTAACTTACCTTATGTTCTCTTTTTCATGTTTCCTTTCTTCTTTTCTTCTTTTCTTATTTCTTCGTTTCTCCCTATATTTATGCCCTTCTCTAGCTACAATGTTCTTTTCTTCTTCCCAGCATGCCTTCTTTCTCCCTGCATGCCTTTAGAACCTTTTTTAACATGGTGACTTTTCTATAGGTCTCTATGCTGTATTCCAAACCAATATGGTGTCTTTTTACTTCCTGTTGGTCAATTCGTGTTTTTTCAGGATATAAGGTGTGTGTTTCCTGTTTCTCCTTGAGCTTCAACACTTCCTTCGGATGGTGATCTTCGCTCCTGTTTCTTCTTCATCAGTTATATTTTTTCCTAGCCTGTTCCAGATTTTTTCATTACTATTTTTGTCCTATTGTTCAGAATTACTTTTTACTTTTGTTTTTGTTCCAGGGAGTTCCTGCTTAGAGGTTTTTCCCTTTTGGGTTTTTTCCCTCTGGGACTCCTTCTGGGGGGCATGGACTGCTTTTGGCATTCCCTCCATCGGCAGCACCGTGGCTACCAGAAAGGATCGCCCCTACTTGGGTCAAGGCAGAACCTATAGGAATCAAGACCTCTCCGCAGTTCCAGTTGGCCACAGACATAGACAACGAGTAGTTTGTGACATTTTTTTCAGGAGCTAATATTCCACATCTTCTTAACCTTCTTGTACCTAGTTTTCCATCCTTTTGGATTTCAGTTCAATTATTGTTAAGGCTAAGTACTTAACTCTCATGTTAGTGTGCAGTAAACCATAGACATACAATATTTTCAAGGCATAAATTCCCTGAAAACGTGATGCAGTTTTTAATTTTGAACTTTGTTGTAGTATTAAACCCTAGCACTCTGAATTATTTTGCTAGTGCTATGTACTCTTCATACATGAACTGAAAGTTTGTCATTGTGTTCCTCAAAAGTTGTATTGAGTACCTTGGAATAGATTTCAAGAGACTAAAGTTGTATTAGTTCAGAATCAGAAACCCTGTATGTTTTGGAGTTCTGGAATTTCATAATGTATTCCTTAATTGATTGCTGCTCTCTCTTTCATGAAATGTTTATGATGAAGCTTGCAAGCATACCAGAAGTGCAAACTATTGCCTGAGATTATAAATAATGCATCGGTTGATTATGTTGTCTATTGTCATTTTATACAGTATGGCATCTTCAATGAGGATATGTAGGTCTAGAAAGTCTCACCTTCTAGACAGTGCATGCGTTAGTTGAGCAGCTCCCATAAGGACATGGGTTAATCTTATCTTGTTTTATCCCATCCCATTTCCACCTTGGGTGCTTTCAGTGGAACTAGACAGTTGTTACTTTTTACATTCTGGAGCCCCTGCTGGGATTGGAAGTCCAGCATCCCCAACATGGTTGGAACCAGGTGAGTGTGTGACACTCAGACTCAATTTCTATCAATAAGTCTTTTAAATGTGTCACCTCTGGTGTTGGTAATTCAGTGGCCACTGTCATTCATGATTCATAGAGTAAGCCCACGCAAGGTGTAGGGGGAAGAAAGTGTACTGTACCACCAAGATTCTGTGGAATAAGTGCATCCATCATTGCTTGAGGTATACACTTAGGGTAAGAGCTACAAGAAACTGGCACAGCACGGTGCTGCGCCAAAAATAGCAGCGCCGAACTGTGCCAGTTTTGAAATGCAGGGATGTGCCATATTTACAAGAATAGGGCACAGCCTTGTGTTTTCCCCTCCACCGGTGCTAAATGAAGCAGCCTGCCCCAATACAGGCATCCTTGCACAATAGTGCAAGGGTGTCTGCATTGAGGGAAGTTATTTTTTATGTGCAGAAAGGCTGCAGAATGCAGCACACATGGGAAAATCAAAAAACTAGGAGGAGCATTCCTTCTCATTGTGTATTGCTAAAAGCCACCCATTGCGTGGCGTTAGTTTTTGGTGCTGCCACAGATTTATGCCTTCTAGTAAATCTGTGGCAGCATCAAAAGGGAATACCCACAGCAACACCCTTTGCATGCCCATTTGATGCTGAAAACTGTGTCGGAGGGGCCCACATTTACAAGGCAACTTTAAGCCACAAAAAGTGGCTTTAAGATACCTTGTAAATGTGGTGCACTGCACAGCGCCACCGGAGCATCCTAGAAGTGACACTCCAGTGGTGGTAGGGCCTTGTAAATCTTGCCCTAAAGTTTAGAATCCAGATATCAAGGGACTTGGCCTGAAGGGCAAAAATGAGAGCCGAGTGCCAGAAGCCTTACATACCACACAAGATGGTCCTGACCCTAAAATAGTCATGTTCCATTGTAAAGGTGGGATAAATTCAAGGAAAGAGTGGATAAGGCATAAGCAATTTCTCACAACAAGGTGCTGAATATTTTGGGTCCTTGCTCCAAAATTATCTGTGCAGCAGAACAAACCAAACCTACTGGAGGTAGGGGGTTGTTGGATCTGGAGGTAGTGCCCAGATGGGTTCAAAGGACATTGTATTTCCTAGGTGTGAGAAATTGGGTTGTTGGTTGACTGGGGTGGGAGCCTTGGACAAACAGCAACCACAGTCTTTGGCTGGGTAAGGCAGAAGCAAACCCCAAATTAACCTTAGCACATAACAGTCAGCTTAAATTAGAAGAAATTAGTAAAGTATTCTTGCAACACTTCAAACTGACACATTTGAGCCAATTTCATATTTTTAAATATGCTGCAGTTTGCAGCACCCTTGGAAAGAGAAAGCAACTCGGCAAAATTAAGATATTTCTCCTTGTTGCTCCTCTGGTGGGAAGGCATACAAATCTGATGCATTCCCAGGACTGCCGCTGTTGGGAAATCTGGGAATGTGTTATAATGGAATGCTCCACCCACAGCATACCTTCCTGCTGCAGAGTAATACAGAGTAACACAGGGTAGCGATTTAAGCTGCCTTGTGTCACTCTAGATTTATTAAGCCACACACGACCACGCACGGCCTTGTGTGGCTTGATAAATCTCATTTAGGTTTTGTGTTGGCCTTGCACCTACCTGCATGGTGCCAAACTGATGTAAGACCTTGAGAAATATTGTCCTTTGTTGACTGGGAGGGGCAAGGAACTAGTGGTTTAAATATTTGAATCAAATCAAACAGTATATCAAGATATTTCAGAATTGTTTTTTTCAGATGTCTTGATAAAAGGCTTCTTTAAACCCAGATGGATGCATTATTAAGTGTGCACTCTTATCTATATGTAATAGGCACACCTGCAATTACATTTACAGCTACAATTTGTGTTGCTTAATTAAAGCCATAGAAGAACAAACAAAAAAACACCATGGGCCCTCAAATGACTGATGAAGTTATCATGTACAAATCTACAAAAATGTCCTAGCAAAACCATAGAACAAATGTGTCAACTAATCTTAAACCTCAGGGTTATGTAACATTGTATGAGACATATAACACACCTCATTTGTGAGGCGCTAGTGGAACTTTGCGCCACTTGAGCATCAATTTTCTTTTACACACTCTGGTGGCACAGTATGCCAGCCCATATTTACAAGGCCATGCTAAGCCTCATGGCCTTGTAAATATGGCCTCCTTACATGCATAACAATGTGTGAAAGGAGTGTTCCATGGGTGTTGCTTGGGGTGGTCCCATGCAACACCTATGGAACCCGAAGGAATCTGATGCATTCCCAGATTTGCAAGTCTGTGAATGCATCAGATTCTTACTCCACCTCAGGGGTGGCGTAAGAGTGCTGCAACACGGATAAATGTTTGTATTTCTCACCATTTGTTACTCTTTCTATGTGTGCTGCATTCTGCAGCACACATTCTGCAGCAAACATAGCAAGAGGAAACACCTCTTGGGATTGTTTTTGTGCAAGATGGTGTCCCTTTCTGCACAAAAAAAATCATCCACACAACTCAGGCACCCTTTCCATATGGTGCAGGCTTGCCTACATTGGTGCATGGCAGCAAATTGTGCACCAGAGCAGGGGGAGAGGACACCTTGGCAGTGGTGTAGCCTGGGTGCAATATGCCCTAACACAAGCAAGAAAATTATGTCCCCAGTTCGCTATTCAAATGATATCATCACACCACTGGGCCTCAGTTTCACTGCATCTGCTTCACTAATAACAACAGCATCCCTGCTTTCGGGTCTACTGTCTTTCATTCTCTCCTTCCATCTCACTCCCTCTCTCATCTCGTTTAAAGCTTCTTCCCTAACTGATTCCTTGCTCGTGCTCTTTCGTCCCCAGCTGCTGTCTCTCCCTCTTCGGTATCTACCTTCTTCTGTGTCTCTTTGGCCATCCTTTCTCTCTCTCTGATTCTTACCTCCTTCTCCCATTCTTCACAAGGCCACCTCTCCCCCTCTCATTTTCTTTCACTCCTTTTCCTCTCATCTATTACTCATTTATCTTCTATTCCCTCAGTGCCCCTCTTCCCCCTACCCGCTTCAAAGAGTAATAGGCAGAGGTCCTAAGCACGCTCTGGGCCTCATTTATGAGGCCCTATCAGCACACTGAGCCACCGCTGCATCATTTTTTTTAACTCTCTAGTGGTACAGTGTACCATTACTTATATGCAAGGCCAAGCAAAGCCACCTAGTGTGGCTTTTCATGGCCTTGTAAATATTGTCCCCTTTCATGCAGAAAACTGCATGAAAGGGGCATTCCATGGGTGTTGTTTAGGGTATTCCCATGCAACACCCATGGAATGCTAAGGAATCTGATGCATTCCCACATTTACAAGTATGGGAATGCATCAGATTCCAACGCCACCTGGTGGTGTAGAAGAGACGCAATGGGGAGAAATATCTCTATTACTCCCACTTTTTTCCTCTATTTATGTGTGCTGAATTCTGCAGCACAAATAGAAAGAGGAAAACACCTCTAGTGATTGCAAGCCCATTTCGGGCCACCGCAGGGAGCGAGGACAGAAATGCACCGTATCTCGTAGATACGGCACATTTCTGCCCTTGCCCAGTGGCGTTTGGTGGCGCAGCAAAACACTTGCTGCACTCCCTGTGCCAGGGGGCTTGTAAATAAGCCTCTCTGGGGCATATTTATACTCCGTTTGCGCCGGAATTGCGTCGTTTTATTTTACGCAATTTCGACGCAAAACTAACTCCATATTTATACTTTGGCGTTAGACGCGTCTAGCGCCAAAGTCCATGGAGTTAGCGTCATTTTTTAGCGTGGACACCTACTTTGCGTTAATTATATGCAAGGTAGGCGTTTCCGTCTAAAAAATCGACTCCGAGGCATGTGGGTCGGATTTATACTCCCGGGCAAAATTCACACCCGGGAGTGGGCGGGTCCAAAAAAATTACGTACGGCCGCTTTTGCGCTGTTTTTTAGCGCCTGCAAAAATTGCAGGCGTTAAGGGACCTGTGGGCTCTGAAGGAGCCCAGAGGTGCCCTCCCATGCCCCCAGGGACACCCCCTGTCACCCTTGCCCACCCCAGGAGGGCACCCAAGGCTGGAGGGACCCATCCCAGGGACATTAAGGTAAGTTCAGGTAAGTGTTTTTTTTATTTTTTGTGGCATAGGGGGGCCTGATTTGTGCCCCCCTACATGCCACTATGCCCAATGACCATGCCCAGGGGACAGAAGTCCCCTGGGCATGGCCATTGGGCAAGGGGGCATGACTCCTGTCTTTGCTAAGACAGGAGTCATTTCTATGGGGGTTGGGAGTGAAAAAAATGGCGCAAATCGGGTTGAGGCGAAAAAATTGCCTCAACCTGACTTGCCCCATTTCTTGACGCCCAAGCCCCATATCCCCCTACGCCGGCGCTGCCTGGTGTACGTTGTTTTTTTTAACGCACACCAGACGGCGCCGGCGGCTAACGCCGGCTAACGTCAATCAATAAATACGGCGCCCGCATGGCGCTTCAGAATGGCGTTAGCCGGCGCTAATTTTTTTGACGCAAAACTGCGTTAGCGCAGTTTTGCATCAAAAAGTATAAATATGGGCCTCTGTGTTTCAAAAATTCTTAAAGGGCTGTCTCTAAATGAACTTAATTTGGTAAAGGAAGACTCTCCCGCCCCTCACTGCTGAGCCCTGGCCACTGCACTTGCTGCACTGTACTGCTGATAACTATGATCCTTTTGAAGTCCATAAATTCGGAAATTCGCACCAAAACCTTAGGCTCTTTGACGTCAGTTTTAAATAGCTACGCAAAAGAGGGTTTCTTGTTATGTCCTCATAAAAGCATAGCTGTAATGCACTGCAAAAAGAGATCGCGATTTCAGTTACAATCACTGGCACCGAACATGCAAGCGTGTAGCACATTATTCCATTCTCTTCGACTAAAATAGCAGTTTCTTTATAGTTTCTTTATTAATTGGTATGTTGTGAAGTTCCCATGGGGAGTTTTCTTAGTTCATCACTACACATTGTCTGAGTGAAGGACATTTCGATTCAAATATACCAGCCTTGTTTCCTGGAAAAGTGAATTCATGTGAACAAAAACAATCATCTAAAATGCATATCATTTTAAGTAGAAGTGATTAGTACAAAGCATGGCAAATTTCCCAGAAGCTTCTTCAAAGCTGTACATCCAGAATAACAATCTTGTTTCACTTTCCTTTTTCGATATTGCATATTTTCCATACTTTGTCGCATAGCCAAGACATAATTTTGTTAAAATTTCTACTTGTAACATATTTACTCCTGTGTCTCGAGAATTATATCCTAGAAGAAACAAATTTGAACTGTGAAAATGTTCACTTCCAGTGGGAATTTTATTTTTAGATTTAGCTCTCTCTCCATCTGCCTTTGAGCAATTTTCTCTGCTTCAAGCATGAGCAAGCAATATTAATCCAATTTCTAGCTTCTGTGTGACACGTTATGTTGGATCATATTCTTCGTATTCCTGTTCCTTTGGGAACTATGAGTGTTTAACTATTTCTTTTTTGCTTATTGTTCATTGCTCTGTTGCAGGTAAAAATAATACACTGCGCAAAAGCTGCTTATTCATTTATGAGAAAAAAGATAACTGGAGAAAAATTATTATTCTTTAAGCTTCACTCAATGTTTCCTTTGTGCATGAGAATCAAAGATACAAAGTAATGACAGACCCATCAATGCCTGAAAAACACTATCACAAGGTGTACAATGTGTTATTAAGCATTGCATAAATTGAAGAAAAATAAAGGAAGTACCCTGCAAGGCTTAAAATGTACTGGGAGAGTGGATAACATGTGTCATTCAAAACTAAAGAGACATGTACTGAGAGACTGGATAACATGTGTCATTCAAAACTAAAGAGACAGTCTTACTTATGTGAGAGTTTATTCGATTTAGAGGAAGTGTCATTCGAAACACTGAGTAAGTCATTACTGAAGAAAAGTTTCTTGGGCTGGCTTTTTTTCTGTTAAGTTAAATTACAAAATTATGTTTTTCACGATTTAGCGGCGAGATAATAGATAAGGCGGTTACAGGTAAGGTACCAGGTCACCGTCAAGAAGATCTGAAATTAAAACATTCATGTAACATAAAGGAAATGATTTAGCACTTGCTTCCTCTCTCTCGGTGCCATGAAGCAAAAAAAGTCAGTAGTCATATTTTTTCTTTATTAAAAATGTGCAAAGACGAAAATATACTGGTTGGATTTAGCAGTATTTTTCATTCATAGATGTATAAAATGTTGAAAGGATGAGAACAGGAATCTCTCTCACCTACATGTATTTATTTATTCATTCATTCAATTTAAGATTATTTTTCTGGCACAGCACAAGTCGCTTTGTGGCCATCGTAGGTTCCCCAGGCAACTGATTTGAAGGTTAACTGAAAATATCCAGAGGTATATGTACACCTCTCACCAGGTCATCTTGTGATAATAAATATGTTGAAATGCTGATTATTCCCTATCATTGTCCTACTCCTTTTAAAATGTGCATTCCTCATCAAGGGCCAGATGTACATAGCTTGGCATTTAACAATTCCTAATAGCAAACGTTTGCGATTTGCTATTAGCAAATCGCAAACAGCTGTGCACAACAGTGTCTCAGACACTGTTTGCAGTTCCCAAATGGGTTGCAAGAGACCTGCCTCATTAATATTCATGAGGAAGGTCACGATTTGCATTCCATTGGGAATGTCCACCATCACAGGGAAAGCGCCCTGCTGGAGTCAGCAGACCACCTTGTCTCTAATTGCTTTTTAAATAAAGCAATATTTTTTTGTAATGCAGCCTGTTATCATTAAAAGATAATGGGATGCATTACAAAAAGAAAACTGAAGAGTTTTCTTTTTATTTATAAAGAGTAGGCAGTGGTCCCTGGGACCACTGCCTGCTCTTAAAAATGTTTTCACAGAAATTCACAAAGGGAAAGGGGTCGTTAAAGTAAGAATGTTATGCAGCTGCATTCCAGTGGCAGAACATTCATGCATAGCAGTGAGATTCAGTATTAGGAAGGGAGACCCTAAACACGCCTTTTAATAATACTGAATCGCAAAATGCAATTTGGTAGCAAGTTATGGAGTTGCATTTCGCCTTTGGTACATGCCAAAAAGCATTTGACATGTACATTTTTTGTATATCTGGCCTTAGATGTTTTCTTCGTGAAAGTAACTCTGTCATGCTGTGAAGTGCCTTATTCAAGGACAGAGAAAGCAAAGGTAAACTGAAATAAGAGCAGTGTGCAAATCAACTGTACAAAGTGTTGCCTATGTTCTGAACATGGACTTTAGCATCCACATGAGCACGGTAGCTACTAGAGGAAGTAACTGACAGGTGACCTGAATGTGTGCGCCACATATGCCAAAGGGTTGTACATCTAATGGAAATCATCAGTGGAAAAGCCTAGCAAATCTCATGTTAGTAAAATTCAAAGTAAGCCAGAAAATTCAGCGTGGCTTAGCCGAGCACTGATTCTAATGGAAGAAGTATTGTTACAAAAGGGTAAAACTCCCTTTTCCAGTGGCTCCCTGCTTGGGGATCACTGCAGGAGTGTGATCCCCCAGCAGGCATCCACCCACTAGCCACTGGCAATGGAGAAGTGGCTCCTTGGGCATGGGCTTGTGCTCTTCCTGGCTATATCTTTTCTGATTCAGTCTTTCTGTCCTACCTGTGGGGTAGATGGGGGCAATAGCCCCCATCTGCCCCCCCCGGGTGAGTAGAAAGCCCATTAGGCACCAGGGATTATGTTTATTAGTAAAGTCTAGGGATGAAGCAGCCCAGAATGGGCATGACAATGCCCCACCTCCCAAAAAATGGGCGCAGTCTTCCTTCCCCCCAAGGGGTACCAAGCCCACTATTCACAAGGAAATTATTGTTTAACAAAAAAAAAAAAAGAGTAGTGGGAGCTACCCACAATGGACATGGCCATGTCCTAACCCCATACAAATGGAGACAGAAGTCTGTCTGCCCTTGGAGCAGATGGGGCAATAGCCCCCGTTCTGCTCCCCGGGGGGACAGAAAGCCTACTAGACACTAGGGATTATTTATTTTAGTAACATCGTAGAGAGGGAGCTGCCCAGAATGGATAAGGCAATGCCAATAACTCCCAATAAAGGGCAGTCTTCCTGACCCTCCTTGGGGGTCAGAGGTGTGAATTACACCTATCTACTCCCCAGAGGATAGAAAGCACACTAGACAACAGGGAATAACTTTTCCTAAGAAAGAGGACTAGTGGCTGCCCACCATGGGCACAACCATGCCCCCATCCCAAATTAATGGGAACACAGTCTTTCTGTCCCCTTGGGGGGGCATATGGGATAATTACCACCAATTTTCCCCCCGGGGTGGCAGACAGCCCACTAGACACCAGGGAATTAAAGAAAATAGAGAGGTGGGGACTGGCCAACACCATGGCTATGGTTTTGCCCCCACCCCAACTGAAGGGGGCAACAGTCTTTCTGCTTCCCCTGTGGACCAAAGCATCTCATTCCAATTGCAAACAAGAGAGCATTTGGGGTGTTGATTTCAAATATGAGCTAGAAGAGCTTGGCTAACTCCTAATATTGTCCCACTTGAAATGGTGAACAGTTGCACTTTTTGGGCTTGGGTAGGCTGCCACCTGAAAAAACGTACCAGACCCAGACAGTTCATAACAACTAGACAGCTGGGTGAATCCAGTGTGGTGTGATTCACATGCACCCCACAAGTAGTTCCCTGCAAACCTCAAACAATGACTAAAAACCCATTCTGGATTCTGTGGGGAGCCACAAATTTCCTACCACAGAGAATTCTTCCAAATCTACAGATAAAAATTGTTCCTCCCTTGAGTGTGTGGGCCAAGAGACTTTGACACAAAAGGCCCTAAAGTACTACTTAGACAGATCGGCAATAGGGGCAGCTGTAGGATTTGGGGCACTGCTAGGCTGCCTCTCATGAAACTCTACCAAGCACAGACATTTTTGAAAAGTATACAAACAAAGGATTCCAGGGTAGTGCTCCTTGTGTGAATCCCATTAAGTTTTCTTACCCACAATGCCCTCTAATCTTCCAACATAGCCTGGAGCCATGCATTTCTCTACATTACTGTGATGGAAACTTCTGGAATCTGCAGGAATCCACAAAATTCCTATCACCCAGCATTGCCACATGTGTGCTGATAAAAAAGCTGCACCACTTGTGTGGTTGGGCCTATTGCCAGCCACAGGAACGGATCCAACTGAGGTCAACAGGAGTTCTCACGCTTGGGCTCTCATGGTCCTTTGTTTGATCCGCTCCTGTAGCAGGCACTAGGCCAAGCCACAAATTTGGGGCAGCACTTTTATTTTCACAGATGTTAGGAACTGTGGGGATCCCTGCGGGTTCCAGATGTTTCCATCAGAGAAATGCAAGGAAAATGTGTGATTTTAGGCATAGATGAGGTTTGCAGGGCATTGTGGACAAAAAAAAACCTAAAGCAACACCATCTTGGATTCCCCTAAGTGTCTAGTTTTTAAAAATGTACAGGTTTGCAATATTCCCCTATGTCTTGGTTGAGCTAGGGCCCAAAATCCACAGTAAGCCACATTGCAAAAGATGGTCCAGTTTGTAATGGAAAAATGTGCTGTGTTGACATTACATTTTGGGTTGTTTCCTGTCGTGGGCACTTGGCCTACCCAAACAAGTGTGGTACCATATTTATCAGAAGACTTAGGGGAATGCTGAGTGGATGGATGTTTGTGGCTTCCAACAAAAACTTTCTATACCAGAATGCAAGGGAAATGTGTTTCTTTACTCAAAGTGTGAGGTTTGCAAGGAATTCTGTGTATAAGAAGGTGGTGATACCCTCACTAATTGGCCAACCCTGGATACATATATGTGTCTAGTTTTACAAAATGTGCATGTTTGCTAGGTTTCCCTAGGTGGGGGCTGAGCTCGGGTCTAAAATGTAGAGCTACTCACATTGAAAAATAGGGGCAGTTTTCGGTGGAACAATGAAATACAACCATGTTCTGTTTTGTGCCATTTCCTATGCACTAGGTCTATCCACACAATTGAGGTACCCTTTATATCGGCAGTCTTGTGGGAGAATATAATAGTAGAGCATTTGTTATTACCAATTAAATTCTGCTGCATGTGTGCCTTTCAAATGTAAGGCATTGTCGAAAAAATATGACATTTTGAAAAATACCCTCCAAATCATACTCTAGTATGGGCACACACATATTCAGAGATGTAGAAATAACCACTGCTCATAAACTCCACATTTTGTGCCCATTTTAGAAATACATGTTTCCTTGATACTTATTTTTAGCTCTGCCTAGTTTGCTTTATGAATGTTTTTTACTCTGCACTCAATGAAAACCCATTGTGCAGTGCATCTCAGGTGTTGTCTCTAGGTACTTTGTGTTCTTGGAGAACCTACAAACCCTATATATCCCCACAACTAGCTTGTCTGGCAGTTGTAATGGCATAATGCTTTCGTTAATCCCCCATCGTGACAAAAAGCTACAGATGAAAGTATTGTCACAAATCGCTATTTTCGTACTCATTTTCAACACACCCAGTGCAGTGCCACTTTTCTCGAGCCCTTTAGCGTCCCCCTAACGCCACCATGTGTGCGCCGTATCTAGGATTCAACACGCCATGGCGGTAGTTAGGGGAACTAGTGTCAACATTTTTTATGCTAGTTCGGAATTTTGCAGGATTGGCATCAAAAATGTTGACGTTAATCCTGAAAAGCACATTGAGGCCTACTGAAAACAATAGCAAGCCTCCTTTTAACTTTAACGCCTGCTCTGAGTAAACTTCAGAGGTGCCGAAATAAATCACACAAAAAAACTCTCTGATTTCTTTGTGCCATTTTTTCGCCCCCTAACGTGGGAACTCCTCATTTGCATACATTATACCTGGCGCAGTCATAATCTAGCGCAAGGGGTTGCAAAGTGGCGCAATGCATGCATTGCACCACTTTGTAAATTTGGGGTGGCATTTTTGGCCTCGTTGGGCCACATTAGCGTAAAAATAAATTATGCTAATCTGGCACAAGGAGGCGCAAGGGGCTCTTAAATCAGCCCCTAAGTGTGAAAGTAAAAGCTTTGTTTAGAGGCCCACGCCTATTTAAGATCAGGATGTCAAATACCAAGATTGCGTAGACTTGATTGCACCTCATGTCTTCTTGAATTACCACTACAAACTTACTACCCTTTTATCTAACGTTTCTAGTTTCTTTTTTTGTGCTTGCTTTCTCCCTTTGTCGCTACTTTCCGTATTTCAATTCCTTCTTCTTTCCCACGTTTGTGTTTTTCTCTCTCTTGCTCTGGATCAAAGTCTGCTGAGGAAAACGTGCATGTCCCCACAAATCTGTGTTGGTGGGCAACCACTGGCTCATACTAAACTCTGTATGGAGGTAGGCAACGGCTTTCTGAGAGTCTCGGAAAGTAGTGCTTTTTAAGTATTAATGTTCAGTAGACGGAAGTATGTTTGTGAAGTGGCAAAATGGATCTTGCAAGTCTAATGTGCTAAACGCTCTAATCTGGCGTGAGGAAAATTATTTTAAGTAACTGGATTGTGTGCACATTTTGTGCACTGTACAATGCTAATTTACTGGCAGTACCTATTAGTTATGCCAGGTAAGCCTTTGCCTTTCTTTTTATATACGATTAGGAATGCTCTGTCTTTGCTAAGCTGTAAAAGGACCCCTGCAACAGGACGTTTACCCGTAAATATATTGTGCTACATGACTTTCAGACTCTCAGGAAAGCTAAATATTTACAACTGAGACCAATATTGCTTACTTGACATGTAAACATGCATTGAGTTTATAGCTAGGCTAAAGCGTTCGAAAAGTGAATTACCATAGCATATGGTTATGGAATTCTTCAATTTTCGTTGGAAATATAGCTCTATCCCTCCTTTATTGTTTCTTACTTTTGTGCTCCTGGCTGTACATACAGTACATTTAGGCAGATATTGCCTTTCAAGGAAGCAGGAGGCAATGTGACTGCCAGATCTATTGGCATGTTTATTGCTGCTGAAAGTAGTGAAAAAATTTAGCTAACACATAATCAGCTTCAGTACGGTGTGCTCGTAAGTGTATGCAAATGTTAATCACTCTGGCTGGCTATTAGAAAGGGCTTTAACGATTTAGAGTGAACATACTGTTAACTAGTGAAGGAAGCCATTCAATATAGCGAAAATACCATTCTATTTCCAGAGTCTTGCATCGCTAAGGATTACCAACATATAAGATTCCAGAGAGGTTCTTTGTTCGCTTTGGTTTTCAAATGTATTGTGCTCTTCTTCACAGTAGGGTGATTCTAACCTGTCATTCTGACATTTATGCTACTTGAAATAGTCAACAATACTATCGCTTACATCGTCTCTCCTATTTTAGGGAAGGGGAAGACACCATGGTGTGTATGTAAGAGTGGAGGTTGTTGAGGTTGTGTCAGGGGGCAAGTGCAGATTATGCTGGAGGCGGTTGACTGGTTGCAGGGCCAACTGATGGGCTGAGATGTCAACCAAGGTCATGAATCAGAATTCTTTGGATTAGCCTTTCACCAAAGCAGCAAGCCTGGAACAGACACAGTGGCAGACACAAATAGAGCAACAGCAAAGCTCCCTGTGTCCTTTGTGATTGATGGTTTGGCTGCCCTTATTTAGATATGTTTCTTCTCCTACCAGTTTTAGAATGATTGAATGAAGGAAACTGAAACACTGTGTGATGGCATTGGTACCATTAGTACAGCAGGTACAATGACACTGGGTCCCAGCTGCCTGAGAGTTCACTTGCATCCCAGTCACAGTGCTGGACTGCTGCTCCAAAGGACTGCTGCCTTGTTGTGCTGTCTTGTTGCCCTCTTGTCTAGTGAGAAGGATTGGACCTGCATCTCTAAACACAGTACACCAAAGTGACTCCAAAGGCTAGTTGGCTGGCCTCCTGATCAGACATCTCCGGGACCTATCAGGCTTCCAACAACCTTAAACCCAGCACCTGGACTCTGCCATCTGTGAGTCCAGCCCTCCAAAGTGGTGACATCCCAGCCCTGGACCCTAGGTTGTGGGTCCAAAGGTACTCAAGCAGCCCATCTCTGTATCCAACAGAACCAACATATTTTTGCAGTGTGGTGCATCTCCCACAGGACTGGCACATCGCTTGCTGTGTGGACTTCCCCAACATAAGGACTTTGCATTGCTCATTGCAGCCCCAAGGAGCCGACGGACCTCCATGCAAGGACATCGCCTCACCAAATGCAGCCCATCAGAACTCCTGTTGCACAATGCATCTTCTCGCAAGGACATCACCTTGCACTTTGTGGCTTTCTGCAACTGCCTTTTTGCAACACTTCTCCTTTCTGGGACCTTGCATCGCCTCTGCTGCACAATGCATCCTTGAAATGGAACCCTGCATTTCTTTGCAACCAGGATTAAGGAACTGTGTTCACTGGACCAAAATGGATCCCTGTAGCCTGCCCACACTCCATCGTGGTTGGCCTGAACTTTTTCCTCATCCACTGTGACCAAATAGCCACAGTTGGAGGCATATTTATACTCTATTTACGCCAAATTTGCGTCATATTTTGCGCACATTTAGCGCAAAACGAACTCCTTATTTATATTTTGATGTTAAACACATCTAATGTCAAACTGTTGGAGTTTGCACCATTTTTTTAGATGTGTGAACCTACCTTGCGTCAATGAGATGCAAGGTAGGTGTTACCATCTAAAAAATGGTGCTAACCCCATAGCCTAATATTTATACCCTATGTTAAAATGACACACGGATGGGAGGAGGGGCTAAATAATGGTGTAAAAACTTGCTTTGCACCATTATTTAATGCTTGGCTCAGACCAGGCATTAGGGGACCTGTGGACCCATTTCCTTGGTTAACACCATGGAATGGGTCCACAGGTGCCCTCCTCAAGCCCCAGAAACACCCCCACCCACACCAGAGAGACACCGGATGATGGGGGAGCCCATCCTGTGTAAGTAGGGTAGTAAAGGTAAGCATTTTCTTTTAATCAAAGTGCCATCGGAAGCCCAACTTGGGACCCCTGCATGGCACAGGGTCAATGGCCATGCCCAAGGGACAGTGGTTCCCTGTGCTGGCTATTGGGGTGGTGGGCACGACTCCTGTCTTTTACAAGACAGGAGTCATGTGGTATGGATGGTTTTGTGACAGACAATGACGCTAGGCTGGTTAGAGCCATTTTTTTTTGCCTCTAACCAGCCTAATGTGATTTTTTGGTGCAAAACCCCCTTCTCCTATACCGCCACCCCTACCCGGCTAACGTAATTTTTAATAGCACTAGCCCATCTTTGCACCAGCTTGCGCCATTCCATAAATATGGTGCCCGGCTGGCACTCACGAATGGCGCAAGCCGGTGCTAAACGTTTTGACGCAAAACTGTGTTGCTGCAGTTTTGAATCAAAAAGTATAAAAATGCCCCTTTGTGCTTTGTGTTTCTGGTGCTATTTTCACTTAAATCTTTAAAATTGAATATCTCGAATAATACTGATTCTATTTTTTATTTCAGTCTTGATTTATTAATTAAAATGCTTTTTTTCTAAATGGGTGTGTGTTTTTTCTTGTGTTGTGCTATCATTTTATTACTGTTTGATGTGCTGCATAAATACTTTACACATAGCTCTAAGTTAACCCTGTCTGCTCTATGCCAAATTACAAGAGGACTGGCCAGAGGTGTTAGTTTGTGCTTCCACCCTGACTAGGATTGTTGCTCCTGCTTGAGTAGGATTTCATCCACCTCATCCAGTAACCCATATTCTTACAGTTTAGAGGACACAAAGGATTGAGAATTGTGGCAAAGAAAGAGAAGAATACAGTTTTTACCTCCCTCGGATTACTAAATTGGAGTGTGATTCTCAATTGGATTGTTTTTTTTTAATGTTTTGCACTAATGTGAATCAACGGTAGGGGTTACAGAATTTGATTTTTCTTTTCTGATGTTTCACAGGGAACTGATCTGCCACTGGTGGTCGTGTCATTTAAGACCATACCCTTACCAGCTTATTTCTTTGTTATATAGATTTGGAAGCATTTGGGTTTGTCAAATGCGCCAGACACTTGTGTTTGGCTTGTCTTATTATCTTAGCACTTCTTGTAAACTGAGTAAATTGCAAAATGTGTCAGTAAACAGTAAACTGCATCAGTATAGTACATCAGATATGATCCTGAAAACTGAGTAAACCATAAACTGTCATTATTTTTGTAAAGTGAGTAAAACTGTAAATTGCATCATTTTTTTATGAATTCTTGTAAACAGCTTCTTGCAAACTGAGTGGCATGTTCTCCTGAGGAGTTAACTTTGGGAGCTTATGTCTACTTGAGAAATTAAAAAGATCAGAGAAGATCGTGTTCCAGAGATTTCCGTCTCAACTATGTGAAAGCAGTTTATTTATTTGTTTTCCATTTCTCTGTTTTTGTGAGTTGTCTATGAGTAGGTAATCTAGCTGTTCACAAGGGGTACATTCCTTAAATGTTTCTTTGGAATTATTTGAGATTATGAAAGGAGAATAGTAGTTTCCCAAACATGTATCATTGCTACTCATAAAGCCTTGAGGAAGCTCGTTTGTGCTATTTTCTTCAAACACATTAGTTGTAATGGGCTCATCAAAAGAATGGGTCACTCTAAAGTCGGTATTGACAGTTTTGGGGACAATGGGACTGCAGTCCAACTGGGATTAATGGGAATTAGAAGAGCACTCACATTACTCAGAAGCCTACATGACCATTTTAAGATGTCACTAATTTGCTACATTTATTTTGTACCAAGGATTAAGGTCATTCACTTCTCTAACAAAATGCAATACTGCCCAAGATGATGCCTGGGAGAAAGATATAACGACTTTTTTCTTTGCTCCGAGGACTTTGCTCTTTGAGTTGTGTCACCTAGTATTTGTTGTAGTATTATGCTATGTAATATTCTGCAGAAGAGTTTGTGGATCTATATTTCTGATAATGGTCTCTTCATGGACACGTCTGTATGGATTTTAATTAAACTTTGCCAGCTTGGGCAGCTTTTTATTACAAATGTTTGATGCATGGGATTTGTTGTCATAGTAGAATAATATAAACATCCCTGTCTGACTTCTACCAGTGTAGTGGATCATATCTCATGGAATTTGATTCCTGGGTATGGTGAGCTTCTTCTTAAGGTGTCAGCAGAGTTCTAGTTTTTCAGATCCAAGATTGATAAACAACATTGTTGAGAAGGGAGGGAGGGTGGGGGGGAGTTGTGCGGCTTGCTAGTGTGAAGGCATTTAAATGCGGATATTTACAGAAAGCTTCCATAGTCACATGTATTTAGCATAATTAACTGACTAAAATGTTTTCCTTTCTCTTTTACCTTGACCAAGGTATTCAAGCTATAAACCTTCAATGAATTGAGATAACAGGATAGATAAATTAGGTATTATGCTTCATCTTTCTCACTTGCAGACCTTTCATAGAATATAATGATGTTTTTAAATGATTCGTTAAATTTCCGTAGACTGTTTATCTATGAACACGTTTTGTGAATAGAAGTGTATAGGAAAGAGAATTACTTCATCAAGTAATCTACTGCTCTCACTCTGACCTGTTTTGTCTTATAGCAAGAAACGATGGGAAACCAAACTGACTTGATAGTCGTGTTACATTTTGTGGCATATTTGTATCTCATGTTTAAGACGCTCTTTGTTTAGTTTGCTTGGCTGACGGAAGCTGTCCTGTTTCCATGATGAGATCACTGTTTGATTGGATGAGACGATAAGCTGCTGCAACAATGGTCACATTTGCTGATATGAAATATAAACTTGTGTCCCTAGATAGACAAAAGCTATCTGACTTCAGATACATTCTGAGTCAGAGTCTTTGCTGGTACTTCTCAGATTCACTATGAGAGACTCTTTGTTACCTTGCTGATTCTATGTTGTTCATAAAACTCTACTGAGTTTCTTGAATCCCTCTTTATGGGAAGTTCTGCTTAGGATTTGTGAAAAGATTCTCTCTTCATGGGTTCTATTTGATTCTTTACTCACACTCTCCTTAGCTTGGAATATGGATTTACTTATATGGAATGAGATTTATGCTTTGATTTGTACTGATGTTTTATTTGATTAATATTAATGACGTTCAATTAAGAAATGCTTTACTGAAGAGATTTTAGATAAAGATTTGAAGCTCACACTGACTTTCATCATTGCTCCCAAAATTTTGAAATTGAAACTGTGATGAATAATCTCATTGGGTTTACAGCTCCTGATTAATTCTAACTTACCTCCATGGTCTATCGCCTTGGACCCAGTAAGAGCAGGGATTTTTGTCAAGATCAGTTGGTAAGATTTACTCCATGAGCCAAATATTTATTTAAGGTCGCAGCTTCACCACTGGTCTTGTGTTTGCTATTATTGGTGTACTGTGTGTAATCTCATTGATAAATGATCTTTAAAAAAAGAAGATTGACAAACAAAGCATCCACACTTCTTTAATGTTTCCACATTACATTCATGGCAGGAAAAGACAAAACGGTCCCTCACAGGATTGTTCACACTCCCCTAAAAAGCCTGGAAGTGCTTCACAAACCTCTTCTGGGTGGATGTTGTCAGGACTCTCAAAGACATATCCTGCAGTTCCATTTCAACTCACCACTTCAGTGTCATAGGCACTGAGGGGCAGATTTAACAGCCTTTAGCGCCACCTTATGCCACTTTATTGTCATTTTTTTCAACACTAATCTGGTCCAACAAGGCAAAATCACTGCGCCAAATTTACAAAGTGCCACAATGCATGCATTGCGACACTTTGTCACCCTTTGCGCTACATAATGCCTACACCAGGTATAATGTATTCAAAGGGGGCATTCCCCATTAGAGGGGCCGAAAAAATGAGATTTATTTGCGGAATTTTTGTCCGCACTTTTAATGCCTGCTCAGAGCAGACATTAAAAGGAGATACACCTTTATTTACAATGGGCCTCAATGTGCTTTGCAGTATTAGCTTCAACATTTTTAACGCTAATCCTGCAAAGCTCTAAGCTAGCGTAAACAATTTTGACGCTAGTTCCCCAAACTACCGCCATGGTGTGCCATAGCTTAAATATGCTGCACACATGGTGGTGTTAGGGGGTCGCTAAGGGGCGCAAAAGAAAGTGGCACAGCACTGCGTGCAGCACCACTTTTCTTAAATCTGGCCCTTAGTTTGCATTCAGTGTACCTAATGCTTAGTAAGTCCCCATAAAGTGTAAACTGTCTTACTCCAAGAAGATATTTGGAACCCTTCAAACTCTTGTGTCTGCAACTGGGAAGGTTTGTGAAGGAGAGTAAAAAGTCTCAGAAAATTAAATATGTGTAGTGCTGAGCATTGTTGACTCCCTACATCAAATTGGTATTCAGTTGGTTAGAGTTTGTGGATCTTGCTGAATGATGAAGAACTGTCTCAATATTGTGTCAATTGTGGACTGTGAGTTATTGATTCTTTGTGGAACTCTTGGTCCAGGAGTTGAATAAGGATCTCATAATCCTGTTGGTGACATTTTCTGTGAAAAATGCGTGTGAAATATTGATGAGTGTTTTGACACTTCATAGCTGTGACAAAACTGCGATTGCATCCATGTATATTATGCAAAACAAGGTCCTTGATTTGCGAATGGAAATGGTTTCAGTACTGGAGCCAAAAGTCATCCGCTGCCTTCAGTGTCATAGCAAAGACGTTCTACTGCACGACCTTCAGTTAGCTTTGTGACATTAGTTTTATAGCATTTATTACATTTGTGATTTCTTTCACCTGTTTTATAAATGTTATCTTTACTGTGTATTTGAGGGTGCTGTTCCAGTTTTAATGGATGCTATACTCTGTGTTAATGTAAACTGATCACTTAGAAACATGTTCCCTGTTTTGCTGTAGGTAGTTTTATTTACTTGGAGGTCAGAAACATTCCCTGTGCGCATATTTATACCTGCGAGGGTGACTATATTTGTGTTTAGGTTTGGTGTTTGCACGTGGCTTAGGTCGAGATGCAGGGCAGAAGTCATGCTGAAATGAGCATGGTTTGGTGTTTTGATTGTCGAGACACTTTCAAGTTTACAAGCTGCATAAAATGCGTTTTGTCTTTTACCAAGTAGTTTGTGTGAACTTTGTCCTCATATGTTCTTACAACTCATCTACTTTATTCTCTTGCTACCTTCCTTTGCTACTTACAATTAAGTAAGGAAAGTTTGAGAAAAATATATAGCAGTTTCGAGATTGTAAATTCTTTGCAGATTTTATCGCTTCTAGTTGTTCGAAAGATATGAGATGCATATATTTTTGTAAAGGAACAAGTACATGAATAAACAATAAATACATAAAAATTGTCATTTTAAAATGTAAAACGTGTCCAATTTTAGAACTGAGTGAAAGTTCTTTTTAGGAACGCTGAGATACATCTTACGAACATACTTGTCTGCGGCAGTATGTTATCATGCTTTCACTGCACAAACCTTGAGGCACATTTCGGAAAGCTTGTTATAATGAGTGCTAAGGACATTGTACACGTTTGACAAAGTGTAGACCTAAAGAAACTGACAAATGTAAAGTTAATAACTTGTCATTCCTGCAGGCTAGAAAAGAGTATATGGTTTCTCTTCTTGTCGGAAAATAAAGAACATCATTTTGAAATTCGAAATAGACAGTTTGAAACAACTTTTCTCAGAGCCATCTTCGGCGTTTTCAAGGAAGTGGAGTTCCTGGCAAGTTTCACACGCAACACGAGAAATAAGCATTGTCACTGTCAACCAGCTGGTCCGTATCCTAGAGGTTTATAGATCCGTTACTTAAATCTTGGAGGTCGTAGGTATAATTTTGCCTGTTATTGCGAATTATAGGCACGCCCCACTCTTTGCCGTTACACTTTTGATCTACTTATTTTGTTGTGGTTGTTATGGCTTTTTCTCCTCACCAATCAATATCTTGATTTTATCTAACTTTAAAAAAAGCGCTGCCCGTTGCAGTAAGAAATGGCTCACACACCTACAAAATGAATTATAGTGCTAGGTAGAACGACTCCGGCAGTGTGCACAGCATAACCCAAAAACTTATGTTGAATGGATTACATTATATGGAAATTAACGTCCCGGAATGGAATGCAAGAAAGAAATGCCATTCCTGTATGTGCTGCTATTTAATATACACTTTTGTCACTATGAAGACTATGTTGTCAAGGGTTTGGAAAACAGGAATGTAGTAGTCAACGCCATTATTTTCACTCAGAGCTCACTGGGCGTGGCTCGGATATGATGGAAGTGGTAGTTGATTTAGTATGTTTAAAATGGGGATGTGGTCTAGAGATCATGGGCCTGCTTCACACAGCTACGTACGTGTATTTAAATACGAGTGCCGAATCTCCACACTCAAATAGAGTAGTTTTACTGAGAAAAAGAAGAGGGGTACTCATGTGCCAGTGCAGAGAAATCAAAGCAAATAGTGTGACTAGTGTGAATCAAACAATTAGTTAAAAACAAATTCGACAATTATTTAAACCTGTCTGACAATTTTTCACAAATTAAACTCGATCCATGGAGGCTGATCATTAACACTGCCCCACAGTGGCGAATAAAGTCAGTTCAGGCCAGAAGTAAAGATTGTTGACGTTTCAACCCAATACAGATGAGGTCACTATTAACCCTAGTAGAGTTGTTTGATTCGAATATAGCTTTGCACTAGATATGAAACAATGTGTATTGTTGTTCTTTGTGTCATAAGGTTTGTCTGGGTTTCCTTCTCGCCTTTCCTCTGGGTTAAACGTATTTTATTCTCTAAGTGATTAAGGCAAGATAGGCGAATTTAATTGTTTTACACACAGATCAAGGCGAGGCAGGCCAATTTTTTGTCTTACCCAAGAAATCATCTGATAGAACCATCTATAGTTGCAAAATATTGTACAAAGGTCCTAGGGTTTACTGGGTTACCCCATTGTTATGTAATTATGCCATTCTTAAAGCGTAAAGTACAAACTGTCATGTTTATATGACTGTAGTGATAAGTAGGTGTCCTTGGCACTTGTTTTTGGCAGAGAAGGCAGGGCTATAAATAATACAAGGGTTCATGTTCGCATGACTACAAGTTGGGCAAAGGAAGGACATGCTATGAGCTATGCACTTCCGGCGTGACTGCATCCGAAACCGGATCAGCAACAGAATCAACACAGTGCATGCAGGGGTGTGTGCTTCGAACCCTCCTGCCAATCCACCCCCCACCTCACCTAGACAGTCTTATGGCCTAAGGGCCACTCCAGGCCTACATCTTCTGCCTTCAGCACACAAGCCCGAGTAAACTAGGCAGGGGGTATTTGCAGGCTTTACACAGGCTGCACAGGCTATTCAACAATATAGAGACACATGCTGTATGAGGGCACTATTCCCGTGGGCCCTGCAAACTGGCTGTTGCCTGTGCCTACCTGAGCACCCCAGTGCCTCGGCACTTGGAGAAGCCTGCTGCCTGCACCTATACATGCAGAGGAGAGGATATGGGGGTAGCGCTATCCTGAGGCCCGAGGTTGGGGCTGTTTCCAGACTGCCTGGAGGCTTTAAAGCAGGACCCAGGAGTGCCATGGACCTGTTCTCAGCTACGGTAAGTGGTGGTATGGGTGGTAGAATGGTTGTTTAGTCACACCACATAGGGTTGAGGCTGGGCTTACAGAAGCGGCCCCACTTGGTTGGGGTGCTGCTTATGGGGCTGGTGTATGCTCCCCCTTACACCATTTAGTCCCATTAAACATAATTGTTCTTCTAAAGCCTGCCATCACGATGGATAGGCCTGCCATCCCCTGATGCCATCATTCAAAATTAATTGGAATGTATTCAGCTAGCAAGGCAAACTCATAAGGTAAAAAGTATAACAATCGCTGGCTCTGCTGCTGGTACCATCTCCATCTGACAAGGCCCTACTGGCCCCCATGTGTGCCCAGGGATAGTGATCCAACAGTCCCCTACCAAGACAATCAGACATTGTCCTTGATGAGAAACTTGGAGCTGCTAACAGTCACATTTGGCCACATCAGTAACAACTACCACCACAACTGGCTAAAATCAAGGGGCCATAAATCAGGAATCTGAAAATTATCCCATAAAGTTTTTATCTCAAGTAGGGTGGTGTCCATGACAAAGTGGAAGGCATGCACAGAGAAAGGTCAGGTGTTGTAAAATGTGGGGAATAGCACACACGTTTTGGACAATTACATTTGACGGAGAAGCCCCCACCAGCAGCAAAAAACTCATGGTCCTTTAAGATTGGGGAGCTCATGTGGAGACTCAACAGTAGCCACAGGCAACTGGTCAATGTTATCACAGCATACTTTATGAAAGCAGAAACACAAAGAGAAAACCTTTCAACGGGACGCCATGTACTCACGTTGATTCCATCCATTCCTTGCTCCCACAAGGCAGAGCAACCAATCAGGGAGCAAAACCTGAACAAAACAAGACACACATGCTCATGACCAAGGATGGGTGGCCTAAGTACAACATTCGAATTACCAGCAATATCAAACACACCACCATCCCAAAACGAGGATCGGGAGAGTGCAAAAAAAACTGATTGTGCACTCTTATTACTCAAAACATTCAACATAAGGCAACAAAGAAGGACTGTCACTGTACAGGTCCAAAAGGCAAATGGTCATGACCCAGCAGAAGGTCGGTAACCTCCTGGGATAAATAAGCTTGCATTCCCAAATTTGAGCAGCACCATCACAAACCTTGAGACTCTCAGAGACTCTATACTGTTAAAGGAAGCTTATTAAGACCAAGAGCACACTGAAGCTCCATGAGTGAGCTCCAATTATTCTCTACAGGTTTGCTCCCCCAACCAGGATAAGTTATTAAGGTCAATCAACTCAATGCTGGTGGTGACCACAAATGCTCTGACGTGACAGTTTCACAATTTGGAAATTCAGATAGAAACTATACAAGTAATGTCCCCTCACAGTTACAGAGATGGGTAAGAAAATCAATGAAGTGTTGTAACAAATTAATGCCATTGCCTGGCGATAGCAGAAAAGTGGTCAACCTTACCAACGGTTCTTTCAACAATAGTTGCCGTCTTGAAACATTATTACCAACCAGGATCACAAACCATGTGGGAAGCGGAAGTGCAAAAATGGTAAGGAAACCAAAGGATAAAGGCACGACAGTGGAGGAGGCAGGAATCTGAACATATACAGTATTCTACCACAGGTCACACCACCACCAAAAGCACTAACAAATAGTGCCCCCACCAGAAGAGCTAAAGAAACAGTTGGATGGCGAAGGCTAATCACAAACAATATAACAGTAGACACCTCTAACATGATTATAATGTTCAAACCTGGGTACAATAGCCCAGAGACAGTGGTCAGCTAATAAAGAACAGAGGAAAAGGTGGCTGCCCCCCACGGAGATATGCACCCCAAACACAACTGGAGAGACATCTGACATCCCCAGGAGCTCCACACATGCAACAAGCAAGGATTGCGTGGCTTCAACAAGCCAAGGGGGCCCAGACCGCCTCACACAAAGAGATAAACCTTTTTCCTAAAAGTACAATACCAAGGCAAGCATTAAATGTGGGCACTAGGTGGGCCACATACAAGATATCAGGGTACAGACTATAGTCAACATGAACAGCTACAAGGCCTCTACTACACGACTTGGAAATACTTAATCCAGAAGAAAAAAAGCACTCACAAAACGCAATCTTTACCTCAGAAATGAATCTCTTCGTAACTTAGATGTCCTCAACTGATCCAGCATTCTCACACTCTTACAGCATATACCCTCATTATCCATCATCCTCCATCAAAAGCGAACACATACTAAGGATCAAATTCAATTCCTCAGGCCAAAAAAAACTGACAGAATCCCCAATAATAACTTGGAGAGGAGTTGTATCTCAAAATGGTGTTACTGAAGAAAGAGAACTTTGCAGACTGGGGAATCATAGTGCCACCAAAGACGAGGAAAAATACCCCAAGGTGCTCAAAAACTTGTCTGAAGTCTATCAGTCACAGCCTACAAAAAAAGGATCTTAATGGGAATATTAAGACAGCAGTCTAATCCCAGCAACCGGAATATAACCATTCTATATCGAACAGAGACTCTTGCAAGAGAACAAAGGACAATCATGATGCCAGAAACAGCAAGAGACCAAGCAGACAACTGGAGCTGGATCACCACACACTTGCTTGGGAAAATCCCAGATATCCCTAGCTTTAACCCCACAGCTATGAAAAGTGTAAAACACCAGGCTACAGCATCAAAATAGTGTAGCAGGAATCATAAATATATCCTAAAAAGTAAGGCTGCACTTAAATTATTGAATGAAGCAGACGTCCTCTGTCCCCAAAGATCTAGTCAACAGCACCCACACTCTTACCAGGCTTTGCAGAGATCCACAAGCCCTGAAAAAATAAATTTATTCAGAATGCCATCTCGTGGCATATCTATAGATGTAAAGCACTCAGCAAAACTTACCATCATTGTAATAAAAGTCAAATCAGAAATGCTGTAACTTGGTATTGTCGAAGGATATCGAAGCAATGGAGGCAAAATGTCAATTTTAATAATAAATATATATTGCAACTTCAAACAAAGAGAGATGCTGGAGGAATCAGAAAAGATGATAGCCCTCTTGGAAAAACTAATAAGTGACTACATACCATAATTTACCATTATAAATTATGCTAAAAGGCAACTTCCATATGTATAGTCTCGGAGAGGACAATACCAGCACAAAGACATCCGGCCAAGCAAGCCAGGGATTCTACACTTTCTTTCAAATTCATAAACTTGAGTCAGCAAAGAGTACAGTAACTAAAAAACACCCATGTATCAGAAATCCACAATCATTTAACAACTCAACAACAATCGACGACATCTTTTTGAGTGCTCATTTGAGAAAAGCCGTTCTAGACTTTAAGATAGCTCTGCGGACAGAAAGCAAACACGTGCTGAGAGTCCATCTTCTATACTGAAGATCCCAGGACAGGCTACTGTCACAAACAAAAGGTGAGGAACACCACAAACTGATAAGTAGGATAAAATGGACGACTACAAATTCAACCAGGCTAGCAGGCTTGAAAGACCTATGGGAGGGCTTGTGTCATAGCTGGACTCTTGCTCTAGGCAAGACTGCTGGTTTCGTTTTAACAGCACTTTTGTTTGTAGGTGACTAGGTCAATGCTACAACAAGTTGCAACTGTCGGCCAAACCCTCATGGCACACAAGCAGAACCTCACCAAAAACATAAACAGTAAAATGTGATTTCTGGCAGTCTTTATGCATGGACGTAAGAGTGTGACATCTCAGTGGAGTCAAGGTTAAACAGAGATTACCCTTTTCTCACATGAGCAACAAGCCTCAGTTACACCCAGGCAATGAATGAGATGCATTAACGTTTTCAGTAGGTTTTATTAACAAGACTGCAATCTACTGTAAAAATCATGAGCTGCAATGATTAAGATAATGAACAATGTGATCAACAGAATTGTAAAAATGAGAGTTGTGAATATAAATACCTCCACAATCTTGCAACAACATGAGATGTGAAATAGGCCCAAATACCCTAGCATGGAGACCCTAATCTCTAACCTAAAGAGAGATAGGTGTGTTAAACCTATTCTGCCAGTACCATATCCATGAGAAGAGCCCCCAACCCTCGTTACTTTGGAATGAGGTCTCTAGATCAAACCTCCTTGGGGACCCGAAGGCTGGGTCTGCATCAAGACGACATGTAGCATAGATGGCGTTGATGGCATCTTGTAGGAATCCCTCTAACAACTGTGTCTGTGTGAGATGTATTTATACAGATCTTGTAGGACCCCTGACTCAGTTATGTTTTCAAACAATAGATAAGAAGCTTGGGTGGCAATTATATAAACAATTCCCTCCAAAAGTACATTACGCTCCTGTCACACGTAAGTGGGAAGGGGACGTGATGTCAACAGAGTAGCACTGATAACATCAAATCAAAACATCTTCCTAACTATAAACAGAGCAGCCATCTTGGAAGAAATAATTCAATAAATACACTAAGCCAGAGCAAGCTAAGTAGGAAAAAGTCACTTGGTGACGGGGGCACAGGACTGCAAGCCAGAAGGCGAAGCAAACTCCTGATTCCCAATAAAACAAAATAGCATCCACCACACTGGTCAACTAAATCATAAAACCAGAAATTCATCCAAGGGTGGTCCAACCTGGTCATCAACCTTCGCTCCTTCTCCCTAGACAACCACCAATATGAACACAATAGTTAACCTCTTCTGTGCCTTGGACGAGATGATCTCGTCCAAGGCTACAGTTCCCCTGTGCCTTGGACGAGATCATCTCGTCCATGGCACAGGGGAACTTGGGGGCGCGCTAGCGCGCCCCCCGTGCACCCCCCTTCCCCCCCCCAAGTCGGGGATGGAAGGGGAAGACCTTCCCCTTCCACCCCCGACCCCCCCCACCCCCCCCCTGTGACGTCAGCGCGCGCGCGCGCGCTGATGTGTCACAGGGGCCTCCCTCGTCGCGCTGGAAGCTCTGCTTCCAGCGCGATTGAAAAAGAAATGCAAAAGCATTTCTTTTTCAATCACTTGGGAGGCCCGGAGGGGCTTCAAAGGGAAGGAAAAGTATTTCCTTCCCTTTGAAGTCCTTCCGAGGGTTTCAAAAGCCGGATTGCTTGCAATCCGGTTTTTGAAACCCCACTAGACACCAGGGATTTTTTTTTTTTTCGTAGAAATTGACAAAAGGGAGCGACCCCTTGGGCAAGGGTCGCTCCCAGGGGGGGCATTTTTTTGAAAAGGCCTTTTCTGCCCCCAGGGGGGGCAGAAACCTCTAGGCACCAGGGACCATTTTTTTTTTTTTTTTTTTTTTTTTGTTTCATTTTTTTTTTATTGAGGTGGGGAGCGACCCCTTAGGCAAGGGTCGTTCCCCTTGGGGGAAAATTATATTTTGGCCATTTCTGCCCCCCTTGGGGGCAGATTGGCCTATTTTGATGAGGCCAATCTGCCCCCAAGGGGGGTAGAAACCACTAGACACCAGGGATTTTTTTTATTTTTTATTGTTATTGACAAAAGGGAGCGACCCCTTGGGCAAGGGTCGCTCCCAGGGGGGCATATTTTCGGGAAGGCCTTTTCTGCCCCCCCTGGGGGCAGATCGGCCTACTATTAGGCCGATCTGCCCCCAGGGGGGGCAGAAACCTCTAGGCACCAGGGACCATTTTTTTTTTTTTTGTTTCATTTTTTTTTTTTTTTGGTGGGGAGCGACCCCTTAGGCAAGGGTCGCTCCCCTTGGGGGAAAATTATATTTTGCCCATTTCTGCCCCCCTTGGGGGCAGATTGGCCTATTTTGATGAGGCCAATCTGCCCCCAAGGGGGGTAGAAACCACTAGACACCAGGGAGTTTTTTCTTTGCGTGAATTTCACGCAAAGGGAGCGACCACTTAGGCAAGGGTCGCTCCCTGGGGGGGAGGGGAATTTATTTTAGGCCATTTCTGCCCCCCCTGGGGGCAGATCGGCCTATTATTAGGCCGAACTGCCCCCGGGGGGGGGGGCAGAACACTCTAGGCGCCAGGGCAATTTTTTTTGTGTGTGTTTTTTTTTTGTTGTTTCTTTTTTTAGAGATGGGGAGCGACCCATCAGGCAAGGGTCGCTCCCCTGGGGAAGGGAAAAATTGTATTTAGACCATTTCTGCCCCCCTGGGGGCAGATTGGCCAATTTTAGGTACCACTAGGCACCGGGGATTTGTTTTTTGGCGCCAATGTCACGCAGGGGGAGCGACCCCGTAGGCAAGGGTCGCTCCCAGGGGGGGGGGGTGGTGGTTGGGGGGGCAAATTTATTTTAGGCCATTTCTGCCCCCCCGGGGGACAGATCGGCCTATTATTAGGCCGAACTGCCCCCTGGGGGGGGCAGAACACTCTAGGCGCCAGGGCAATTTTTTTTTTGTGTTTTTTTTTTTTGTTGTTTCTTTTTTTAGAGATGGGGAGCGACCCATCAGGCAAGGGTCACTCCCCTGGGGGGGCAAATTGTATTTAGACCATTTCTGCCCCCCTGGGGGCAGATTGGCCAATTTTAGGTCAATCTGACACCAAGGGGGCAGAAATCACTAGGCACCGGGGATTTGTTTTTTGGCGCCAATGTCACGCAGGGGGAGCGACCCCGTAGGCAAGGGTCGCTCCCGGGGGGGGTGGGGGTTGGGGGGGCAAATTTATTTTAGGCCATTTCTGCCCCCCCGGGGGACAGATCGGCCTATTATTAGGCCGAACTGCCCCCGGGGGGGGGGGCAGAACACTCTAGGCGCCAGGGCAATTTTTTTTTTGTGTTTTTTTTTTTTGTTGTTTATTTTTTTAGAGATGGGGAGCGACCCATCAGGCAAGGGTCGCTCCCCTGGGGGGGCAAATTGTATTTAGACCATTTCTGCCCCCCTGGGGGCAGATTGGCCAATTTTAGATCAATCTGCCCCCAAGGGGGCAGAAACCACTAGGCACCGGGGATTTGTTTTTTGGCGCCAATGTCACGCAGGGGGAGCGACCCCGTAGGCAAGGGTCGCTCCCGGGGGGGGGTGGGGGTTGGGGGGGCAAATTTATTTTAGGCCATTTCTGCCCCCCCGGGGGACAGATCGGCCTATTATTAGGCCGAACTGCCCCCGGGGGGGGGCAGAACACTCTAGGCGGCAGGGCAATTTTTTTTGTGTGTTTTTTTTGTTGTTGTTGTTTCTTTTTTTAGAGATGGGGAGCGACCCATCAGGCAAGGGTCGCTCCCCTGGGGGGCCAAATTGTATTTAGACCATTTCTGCCCCCCTGGGGGCAGATTGGCCAATTTTAGGTCAATCTGCCCCCAAGGGGGCAGAAATCACTAGGCACCGGGGATTTGTTTTTTGGCGCCAATGTCACGCAGGGGGAGCGACCCCGTAGGCAAGGGTCGCTCCCGGGGGGGCAAATTTATTTTAGGCCATTTCTGCCCCCCCGGGGGTCAGATCGGCCTATTAGGCCGAACTGCCCCCGGGGGGGGCAGAACACTCTAGGCGCCAGGGCAATTTTTTTTTTGTGTTTTTTTTTTTTTGTTGTTTCTTTTTTTAGAGATGGGGAGCGACCCATCAGGCAAGGGTCGCTCCCCTGGGGGGGCAAATTGTATTTAGACCATTTCTGCCCCCCTGGGGGCAGATTGGCCAATCAAGGGGGCAGAAACCACTAGGCACCGGGGATTTGTTTTTTGGCGCCAATGTCACGCAGGGGGAGCGACCCCGTAGGCAAGGGTCGCTCCCGGGGGGGGGGGGGGGGTTGGGGGGGCAAATTTATTTTAGGCCATTTCTGCCCCCCCGGGGGACAGATTGGCCTATTATTAGGCCGAACTGCCCCCGGGGGGGGGCAGAACACTCTAGGCGCCAGGGCAATTTTTTTTGTGTGTGTTTTTTTTTTGTTGTTTCTTTTTTTAGAGATGGGGAGCGACCCATCAGGCAAGGGTCACTCCCCTGGGGGGGCAAATTGTATTTAGACCATTTCTGCCCCCCTGGGGGCAGATTGGCCAATTTTAGGTCAATCTGCCACCAAGGGGGCAGAAATCACTAGGCACCGGGGATTTGTTTTTTGGCGCCAATGTCACGCAGGGGGAGCGACCCCGTAGGCAAGGGTCGCTCCCGGGGGGGGGGGTGGGGGTTGGGGGGGCAAATTTATTTTAGGCCATTTCTGCCCCCCTGGGGGACAGATCGGCCTATTATTAGGCCGAACTGCCCCCGGGGGGGGGGGCAGAACACTCTAGGCGCCAGGGCAATTTTTTTTTTGTGTCTTTTTTTTTTGTTGTTTCTTTTTTTAGAGATGGGGAGCGACCCATCAGGCAAGGGTCGCTCCCCTGGGGGGGCAAATTGTATTTAGACCATTTCTGCCCCCCTGGGGGCAGATTGGCCAATTTTAGGTCAATCTGCCCCCAAGGGGGCAGAAACCACTAGGCACCGGGGATTTGTTTTTTGGCGCCAATGTCACGCAGGGGGAGCGACCCCGTAGGCAAGGGTCGCTCCCGGGGGGGGGGTGGGGGTTGGGGGGGCAAATTTATTTTAGGCCATTTCTGCCCCCCCGGGGGACAGATCGGCCTATTATTAGGCCGAACTGCCCCCGGGGGGGGGGCAGAACACTCTAGGCGCCAGGGCAATTTTTTTTGTGTGTTTTTTTTGTTGTTGTTGTTTCTTTTTTTAGAGATGGGGAGCGACCCATCAGGCAAGGGTCGCTCCCCTGGGGGGGCAAATTGTATTTAGACCATTTCTGCCCCCCTGGGGGCAGATTGGCCAATATTAGGTCAATCTGCCCCCAAGGGGGCAGAAACCACTAGGCACCGGGGATTTGTTTTTTGGCGCCAATGTCACGCAGGGGGAGCGACCCCGTAGGCAAGGGTCGCTCCCGGGGGGGGGGGGGGGGTTTGGGGGGGCAAATTTATTTTAGGCCATTTCTGCCCCCCCGGGGGACAGATCGGCCTATTATTAGGCCGAACTGCCCCCGGGGGGGGGGCAGAACACTCTAGGCGCCAGGGCAATTTTTTTTGTGTGTGTTTTTTTTTTGTTGTTTCTTTTTTTAGAGATGGGGAGCGACCCATCAGGCAAAGGTCGCTCCCCTGGGGGGGCAAATTGTATTTAGACCATTTCTGCCCCCCTGGGGGCAGATTGCCCAATTTTAGGTCAATCTGCCCCCAAGGGGGCAGAAACCACTAGGCACCGGGGATTTGTTTTTTGGCGCCAATGTCACGCAGGGGGAGCGACCCCGTAGGCAAGGGTCGCTCCCGGGGGGGGGATGGGGGTTGGGGGGGCAAATTTATTTTAGGCCATTTCTGCCCCCCCGGGGGGCAGATCGGCCTATCATTAGGCCGATCTGCCCCCGGGGGGGGGCAGAAACCTCTAGGCGCCAGGGGAATTTTTCTTTTTTTTCTTTCTTTTTTTCTTTGTTTTTTTTTTTTTAGAGATGGGGAGCGACCCATCAGGCAAAAGTCGCTCCCCTGGGGGACAAATTGTATTTAGGCCATTTCTGCCCCCCTTGGGGGCAGATTGGCTGAGTTTAGGTCAACCTGCCCCCAAGGGGGCAGAAACCACTAGGCACCGGGGATTTGTTTTTTGGTGCCAATGTCACGCAGGGGGAGCGACCCCGTAGGCAAGGGTCGCTCCCGGCGGGGGAGGGTGGGGGTTGGGGGGGCAAATTTATTTTAGGGCATTTCTGCCCCCCCCCCCCCTGGGGCCGGCTGAGCTACAGGCCAAACACCACAGGTAGGCACCTTGCAAAAAACACCTCTGTTTTCTGCGAAAAAATATGTTGTTTCCACGTTGTGTTTTGGGCTATTTCCTTTTGTGGGCGCTAGGCCTACCCACAGAAGTGATGTACCATTTTTATCGAGAGACTTAGGGGAACGCTGGGTGGAAGGAAATTTGTGGCTCCTCTCAGATTCCAGAACTTTCTGTCACCGAAATGAGAGGAAAAAGTGTTTTTTGGGCCAAATTTTGATGTTTGCAAAGGATTCTGGGTAACATAACCTGGTCAGAGCCCCGCAAGTCACCCCATCTTGGATTCCCCTGGGTTTCTAGTTTTCAAAAATGCACTGGTTTGCTAGGTTTCCTCAGGTGTCGGCTGAGCTACAGGCCAAAATCCACAGGTAGGCACTGCTTTTTATAAAAAAATGTGATGTGTCCACGTTGTGTTTTGGGCCCTTTCCTTTCGTGGGCGCTAGTCCTACCCACACAAGTGAGGTATCATTTTTATCGGGAGACTTGGGGGAACGCTGGGTAGAAGGAAATTTGTGGCTCCTCTCAGATTCTAGAACTTTCTGCCACAGAAATGTGAGTAACATGTGTATTTTTAGCCAAATTTTGAGGTTTGCAAAGGATTCTGGGTAACAGAACCTGGTCCGAGCCCCGCAAGTCACCCCTCCTTGGATTCCCCTAGGTCTCTAGTTTTCAGAAATGCACAGGTTTGGTAGGTTTCCCTAGGTGCCGGCTGAGCTAGAGGCCAAAATCTACAGGTAGGCACTTCGCAAAAAACACCTCTGTTTTTTTCCAAAATTTAGGATGTGTCCACGTTGCGCTTTGGGGTGTTTCCTGTCGCCGGCGCTAGGCCTACCCACGCAAGTGAGGTATCATTTTTATCGGGAGACTTGGGGGAACGCTGGGTGGAAGGAAATTTGTAGCTCCTCTCAGATTCCAGAACTTTCTGCCACAGAAATGAGAGGGACATGTGTTTTTTTAGCCAAATTTTGAGGTTTGCAAAGGATTCTGGGTAACAGAACCTGGTCCGAGCCCCGCAAGTCACCCCTCCTTGGATTCCCCTAGGTCTCTAGTTTTCAGAAATGCACAGGTTTGGTAGGTTTCCCTAGGTGCCGGCTGAGCTAGAGGCCAAAATCTACAGGTAGGAACTTCGCAAAAAACACCTCTGTTTTTTTCCAAAATTTAGGATGTGTCCACGTTGCGCTTTGGGGTGTTTCCTGTCGCCGGCGCTAGGCCTACCCACGCAAGTGAGGTATCATTTTTATCGGGAGACTTGGGGGAACGCTGGGTGGAAGGAAATTTGTAGCTCCTCTCAGATTCCAGAACTTTCTGCCACAGAAATGTGAGGGACATGTGTTTTTTTAGCCAAATTTTGAGGTTTGCAAAGGATACTGGGTAACAGAACCTGGTCCGAGCCACACAAGTCACCCCTCCTTGGATTCCCCTAGGTCTCTAGTTTTCAGAAATGTACAGGTTTGGTAGGTTTCCCTAGGTGGCGGCTGAGCTAGAGGCCAAAATCTACAGGTAGTCACTTTGCTAAAAACAGCTCTGTTTTCTGTGATGTGTCCACGTTGTGTTTTGGGGCATATCCTGTCGCGGGCGCTAGGCCTACCCACACAAGTGAGGTATCATTTTTATCGGGTGACGTGGGTGAACGCTGGGTGGAAGGAAATTTGTGGCTCCTCTCAGATTCCAGAACTTTCTGCCACAGAAATGTGAGGAACATGTGTTTTTTTAGCCAAATTTGGAGATTTGCAAAGGATTCTGGGTAACAGAACCTGGTCCGAGCCCCGCAAGTCACCCCTCCTTGGATTCCCCTAGGTCTCTAGTTTTCAGAAATGCACAGGTTTGGTAGGTTTCCCTAGGTGGCGGCTGAGCTAGAGGCCAAAATCTACAGGTAGTCACTTTGCTAAAAACAGCTCTGTTTTCTGTGATGTGTCCACGTTGTGTTTTGGGGCATATCCTGTCGCGGGCGCTAGGCCTACCCACACAAGTGAGGTATCATTTTTATCGGGAGACGTGGGGGAACGCTGGGTGGAAGGAAATTTGTGGCTCCTCTCAGATTCCAGAACTTTCTGCCACAGAAATGTGAGGAACATGTGTTTTTTTAGCCAAATTTGGAGATTTGCAAAGGATTCTGGGTAACAGAACCTGGTCCGAGCCCCGCAAGTCACCCCTCCTTGGATTCCCCTAGGTCTCTAGTTTTCAGAAATGCACAGGTTTGGTAGGTTTCCCTAGGTGGCGGCTGAGCTAGAGGCCAAAATCTACAGGTAGTCATTTTGCTAAAAACAGCTCTGTTTTCTGTGATATGTCCACGTTGTGTTTTGGGGCATATCCTGTCGCGGGCGCTAGGCCTACCCACACAAGTGAGGTATCATTTTTATCGGGAGACGTGGGGGAACGCTGGGTGGAAGGAAATTTGTGGCTCCTCTCAGATTCCAGAACTTTCTGCCACAGAAATGTGAGGGACATGTGTTTTTTTAGCCAAATTTTGAGGTTTGCAAAGGATTCTGGGTAACAGAACCTGGTCCGAGCCACACAAGTCACCCCTCCTTGGATTCCCCTAGGTCTCTAGTTTTCAGAAATGTACAGGTTTGGTAGGTTTCCCTAGGTGGCGGCTGAGCTAGAGGCCAAAATCTACAGGTAGTCACTTTGCTAAAAACAGCTCTGTTTTCTGTGATGTGTCCACGTTGTGTTTTGGGGCATATCCTGTCGCGGGCGCTAGGCCTACCCACACAAGTGAGGTATCATTTTTATCGGGAGACGTGGGGGAACGCTGGGTGGAAGGAAATTTGTGGCTCCTCTCAGATTCCAGAACTTTCTGCCACAGAAATGTGAGGAACATGTGTTTTTTTAGCCAAATTTGGAGATTTGCAAAGGATTCTGGGTAACAGAACCTGGTCCGAGCCCCGCAAGTCACCCCTCCTTGGATTCCCCTAGGTCTCTAGTTTTCAGAAATGCACAGGTTTGGTAGGTTTCCCTAGGTGGCGGCTGAGCTAGAGGCCAAAATCTACAGGTAGTCACTTTGCTAAAAACAGCTCTGTTTTCTGTGATGTGTCCACGTTGTGTTTTGGGGCATATCCTGTCGCGGGCGCTAGGCCTACCCACACAAGTGAGGTATCATTTTTATCGGGAGACGTGGGGGAACGCTGGGTGGAAGGAAATTTGTGGCTCCTCTCAGATTCCAGAACTTTCTGCCACAGAAATGTGAGGAACATGTGTTTTTTTAGCCAAATTTGGAGATTTGCAAAGGATTCTGGGTAACAGAACCTGGTCCGAGCCCCGCAAGTCACCCCTCCTTGGATTCCCCTAGGTCTCTAGTTTTCAGAAATGCACAGGTTTGGTAGGTTTCCCTAGGTGGCGGCTGAGCTAGAGGCCAAAATCTACAGGTAGTCACTTTGCTAAAAACAGCTCTGTTTTCTGTGATATGTCCACGTTGTGTTTTGGGGCATATCCTGTCGCGGGCGCTAGGCCTACCCACACAAGTGAGGTATCATTTTTATCGGGAGACGTGGGGGAACGCTGGGTGGAAGGAAATTTGTGGCTCCTCTCAGATTCCAGAACTTTCTGCCACAGAAATGTGAGGAACATGTGTTTTTTTAGCCAAATTTTGAGATTTGCAAAGGATTCTGGGTAACAGAACCTGGTCTGAGCCCCGCAAGTCACCCCTCCTTGGATTCCCCTAGGTCTCTAGTTTTCAGAAATGCACAGGTTTGGTAGGTTTCCCTAGGTGGCGGCTGAGCTAGAGGCCAAAATCTACAGGTAGTCACTTTGCTAAAAACAGCTCTGTTTTCTGTGATATGTCCACGTTGTGTTTTGGGGCATATCCTGTCGCGGGCGCTAGGCCTACCCACACAAGTGAGGTATCATTTTTATCGGGAGACGTGGGGGAACGCTGGGTCGAAGGAAATTTGTGGCTCCTCTCAGATTCCAGAACTTTCTGCCACAGAAATGTGAGGAACATGTGTTTTTTTAGCCAAATTTTGAGGTTTGCAAAGGATTCTGGGTAACAGAACCTGGTCCGAGCCCCGCAAGTCACCCCTCCTTGGATTCCCCTAGGTCTCTAGTTTTCAGAAATGCACAGGTTTGGTAGGTTTCCCTAGGTGGCGGCTGAGCTAGAGGCCAAAATCTACAGGTAGTCACTTTGCTAAAAACAGCTCTGTTTTCTGTGATATGTCCACGTTGTGTTTTGGGGCATATCCTGTCGCGGGCCCTAGGCCTACCCACACAAGTGAGGTATCATTTTTATCGGGAGACTTGGGGGAACGCTGGGTGGAAGGAAATTTGTAGCTCCTCTCAGATTCCAGAACTTTCTGCCACAGAAATGTGAGGAACATGTGTTTTTTTAGCCAAATTTTGAGGTTTGCAAAGGATTCTGGGTAACAGAACCTGGTCCGAGCCACACAAGTCACCCCTCCTTGGATTCCCCTAGGTCTCTAGTTTTCAGAAATGTACAGGTTTGGTAGGTTTCCCTAGGTGGCGGCTGAGCTAGAGGCCAAAATCTACAGGTAGTCACTTTGCTAAAAACAGCTCTGTTTTCTGTGATGTGTCCACGTTGTGTTTTGGGGCATATCCTGTCGCGGGTGCTAGGCCTACCCACACAAGTGAGGTATCATTTTTATCGGGAGACGTGGGGGAACGCTGGGTGGAAGGAAATTTGTGGCTCCTCTCAGATTCCAGAACTTTCTGCCACAGAAATGTGAGGAACATGTGTTTTTTTAGCCAAATTTTGAGGTTTGCAAAGGATTCTGGGTAACAGAACCTGGTCCGAGCCACACAAGTCACCCCTCTTTGGATTCCCCTAGGTCTCTAGTTTTCAGAAATGCACAGGTTTGGTAGGTTTCCCTAGGTGGCGGCTGAGCTAGAGGCCAAAATCTACAGGTAGTCACTTTGCTAAAAACAGCTCTGTTTTCTGTGATGTGTCCACGTTGTGTTTTGGGGCATATCCTGTCGCGGGTGCTAGGCCTACCCACACAAGTGAGGTACCATTTTTATCAGGAGACTTGGGGGAACATAGATTAGCAAAACAAGTACTATTGCCCCTTGTCTTTCTCTACATTTTTTCCTTCCAAATATAGGAGTGTGTGTAAAAAAGACATCTATTTGACAAATTCCCTGTAATTCACGTGCTACTATGGTCACCCCGGAATTCAGAGATGTGCAAATAACCACTGCTCCTCAACACCTTATCTTGTGCCCTTTTTGGAAATGCAAAGGTTTTCTTGATAGCAATTTTTTACTCCTTATATTTCAGCAAATGAATTGCTGTATACCCGGTATAGAATGAAAACGCACTGCAGGGTGCAGCTCATTTATTGGCTCTGGGTTCCTCGGGTTCTTGATGAACCTACAAACCCTATATATCCCCGCAACCAGAGGAGTCCAGCAGACGTAACGGTATATTGCTTTCGATAATCTGACATTGCAGGGAAAAGTTACAGAGTAAAACGTAGAGAAAAATTGATGGTTTTTTCACCTCAATTTCAATATTTTTCTTTTTCAGCTGTTATTTTCTGTAGGAAACCCTTGTAGGATCTACACAAATGACCCCTTGCTGAATTCAGAATTTTGTCTACTTTTCAGAAATGTTTAGGTTTCTGGGATCCAGCATTGGTTTCATGACCATTCCTGTCACTGACTGGAAGGAGGCTGAAAGCACAAAAAATTGCACAAATGGGGTATGCCCCAGTAAAATGCCAAAATTGTGTTGAAAAATTGGGTTTTCGGATTCAAGTCTGCCTGTTCCTGAAAGCTGGGAAGCTGCTGAGTTTAGCACCGCAGACCCTTTGTTGATGCCATTTTCAGGGGAAAAACCACAAGCCTTCTTCTGCAGCCCCTTTTTCCAATTTTTTTGAAAAAAACGAAATTTTCACTGTATTTTGGCCAATTTCTTGGCCTCCTTCAGGGGAACCCACAAAGTCTGGGTACCTTTAGAATCCCTAGGATGTTGGAAAAAAAGGACGCAAATTTGGCTTGGTTAGCTTATGTGGACAAAAAGTTATGAGGGCCTAAGCGCGAACTGCCCCAAATAGGCAAAAAAGGGCCTGGCACAGGAGGGGGAAAAGGCCTGGCAGCGAAGGGGTTAAAATGACTGTGCTTCAGTTCTCATGAAGGAGGTCAAATTAAGCACCTACTAACTAAGGGGAGCCATCTGGGCAAATAAAAGACTAGGAAACATCATTACCTAGAAAGAGATGGCACTGACCACAAAAAAACATAAACACATTGTATGGACGCCAAAGAAATGCTGGGAGGCTAAGTGGGTCATTATTTTTGACCTAACATCAAGACGTAAACAGTAGCAATTTTGGCACTACATAAACACTCTGAGCCTCATTCATGAGGCCCTAGAGACACACTGTACCACCAGAATTATTATTATTTTTTTTACGCTCTGGTGGCACAGTGTCCCAGCCCATATTTGGAAGGCCTTGTAAATATGGACCCCTTTCACGCATAACACTGCATGAAGGAGTGTTCCATGGGTGCTGCTTGGGGTGCTTGGGGTGTTCACATGTGACACCCAAGGAACCCAAAGGAATCTGATGCATTTGCAGATTTACAAGTCTGGGGATGCGTTAGAATTCTACACCACCTCAGGGGTGGTGTAAGAGTGTTACAACAGGGTGAAATATCTTTATTTATCCCTGTTTTCCCCCTTTTTCTAAAGCACACATAGAAATCTCCTCTTGTGATTGTTTTTGTGCTCCTTCCGGCACAAAAACAATCATCCCCACAATTCATGCACCCTGGCACCATGGTGCAATGGTGTCTACATTGGCACATGGCAGCAATTTGTGCTCCAACGCAGGGACAGAGGACAGAAATGCACTGTATCTTGTAGATGTGGCACATTTCTGCCCTTTCCTGATGGTGCAGGGTGTTGCAGAAAGGTTATCCCTGCGCCGCAGGCCTTGTAAATGAGGCCTCCTCTGTCATACCAAGAGTAAATGGTGCAATTTAGTACCTGCAGACAAGTGGGTAGCACACGTCATGACCCTATACATTGAGACACCAGCTAATCCTATGGGATCTTCATGGACCTTGTTCACAGAAATGGATGCAAAAACAGCCACACAATCCACAAAGCAAGAACATGCACTGTTGGATGAAGAGGTGACAACTAAAATGCTGAAGAAGATCCAGACGGATGGTGCACCAGGCCCCAACAGTCTTCCTGTGTCTCTCATTAGAGAAGACCCTTTCTTCTGGGGAGTTGTCCTCTCTCCCTTGTACCTAGAGTACATAATAAATGTAGATGGTCCAGACTCATGATGGGGCTCCTTACTCCAAGTGGTCTACAAGAAAGGGATTAACACAGACCCAAAAACCTACAGACTAATCGCACTATTGGACATCGCGGGGAAGGCATACACAAGCATCCTATTAAAAGAGTAGTAGAATGGGTCACAGAAGAGTGTCTGTTTCCATTCTATTAAACTGGATGTTATGAGGGAGGATCAGCAGCTTGGCTGTGTTTGCTTGCTTCATTGACTACTCCACCATGTTTGATGGAGTGATGTGCAATAAGTTTTGGCAGAAGCTGCAACATACTGATGAAACTGCTGAAAGCCATCATGCCGCTCTACACCAAGACATGGGTATACATTAAACTCTCCAGCGAAACGGCCACCTCAAAAATTACAAAGGATCGCAGGCTTAAACAAGTTTGTGTCCTTGCCCCATTTTATTTAACATGTATAAAAATGACTTGGACCCTGAACTATCAAGAGCCAATATAGTGAAAGCGAGGACAGGACAAAACAATATCTTCCTAATGCAGTACACCGATGATCTCACTCTTCTAGACCTTATAAAAATAGGACTCCAAAAGGAACTGGACGCACTGAATAAATAGATGGAAAGAATGAACATGTGCCAATCCAAGCAAAACCAAAATGGTAATTTTTGGATGCCACCCAAATAAAAGGGTCTAGAATTGGAGACTTGGTCACAGAAGTTAGAGAGTGTCCGGATCCGCGACTACCTTACTGAATGGTTCAATGAGAAAAGGGAAACCCACCACACACCAACAAAAGTTAAAGATAAAAGAAAAAGCACTTATGTACACCATGTGCAAATTAAGTTTCATCCTCTGCAGTCCCACATCTGAGACGATTCTGAGGGTGACAAAAGCAAAATTCATGCCCACTCTCAACTATGGCTAGCAAGTGTATCCTGGCCTCCTTGGGACAGAATTAAATAGCATTCAGCTCATGGGGTAAAAGTGAATTATCCAACTACCGCCACACACAAGGAACACACTGGTATGCTTGGAGCTTGGCGTAATATCACAAAAACATAAATGGGACTTTAGGATAATCAAAGCCCCAGAAAACTCAATGAAAGCGGTCCTAAAATCTATCTTCACCTCTAGGGATTAATCAATGGCATAGCTGCTTAAATATAGCCACAGGCATGTTAAATCTGGCCACAGACAATTGGGACAAAAACTTGATTCCGTATAGTGCTATTAAATCCTCTATAAAAAAGCAAGTCTGCAAACTGTCAAAGGCAGAAGACATCAAGGCTCTATTTATAGAATCAAGGAGGGGGACTAGGAAGCAATAAGGGGTTCAATCAGCTTCCAGTTGTAGTATCAAATGTATAAAAGGGAGGGAAAACAAACCATTCTAGGAACCAAATTATCTTTCAAAATTGTATTTAGGTCCGCAACCACTAGTTTTTATCAACTGTATATATTATTTCCAATGATGTACTACTAGCGGATCTGGTCTTACCTCCACCAGGAAAAAGAGTTTATGGCTGTGATGGTATCTGGAAGTGTAAAGTAATATTACCTCCTATCCCAAGGGGATGCATTTCAATAAAACTGGGATGGGGTAAGGTAATAAAAAAGCTGTAGGATGTATTAGGGACATGTTATGAATCCTTCAAACCTCTCAGCATGGTCAACATGTTTCAGCCATCTAGCACCGAGATAGGTCATAGGCTTTCTTCAGTACCTTTGCTTACCAGTTCCCAGTATTACCAGCTAGGACAGTCCCTACTGGCACTTACCAGTAAGCACATTTACTTTAATATTCCGGGGAGTTAAAGGCCATTCTTTGGAGAGAGATAAATAGGAAAGTAAATATCAATAAGTCATAAACAATAATTGCTACCACAAGGTCCAGATGTGAGCTAAAATACAACTATGCACTTGGAAGTGAGAAGAAAAGATATCAATTCACACTGTGAATAGTGTACACAATACCATTTATACATGTCATGCATAGCAAACATATGGGACAGTATCCTGGAGTAGTCAGAGGTATTGGGGAAGAGATTTGTTACTAAAAAAAAAAGTAGTGTCATGAGAAGTCAAGTTGACTGATGCGCCATAGTGTAAATGAATAAGTAAATCTGTTGTAACTTTATGGTACTACGGGTTTGACATTAGTGTATTTATGCAACTTCTCTAGCTGCTGAGGAGTGAGGAGTAGTTGCACAGGTATCATGCCCTTAATGATGCCTATCACATAGTATGAGGCAGGGTCATAACCAGCTTCTTGTAAAGATTAGGTGTAAGACATATAAAGAGTAGACCTATTTCAGTCTGCTGGTGGAGGTAAGACCCGATGATGAAACGACCAGCTACTAGTACATTAGTGGAGATGTTATATACCACTGATAGAAACTTAAATTTTATGGTCTCTATTTATAGAAAGGCACATTTGTTCTACTTATAACCTCCTACACAAAGGGTAATACACAACCGTATATGCATCAAGCATTGTGAACCTCTGCCTAAAAGAAATCCTGTAGGCTAGATGAGTTCCTCTTTAAATAAAGGAGCTGGCAACCTACTGGAAATCTTTTACCAATATCGCACAATGTTGTTTATCTATCTGCTATGCTGTTTCTCAGCACTGCATAACACCTGATCCTGGCTTTTAAAGCCAATTTTCCTTCGTCATAAGGCATGCACATTTGCAGAGGCAATGAACCTGTTTTATTACCTGGAAGCTAAGTTGTACCACACCTGGCAAAATGTGGCAAATAAATGCACCAAGCAGTGGCATTGCTAAACAATAGGTCACCTGAACCGTAACACAAGGGCCTGATGTAGTATATTCTGCTCTCTCTGCTTCAGGGTGCAGCTTACCATTACAATAGACCACAGTCCCAAGGAACGCAATCAAAGCTCATAAACTGCTGAAGGTCGAGTTCATGCAATACAGTCATTTTGCACAAACAGGTGGGCAAGGCACTTAGGGGCATATTTCTTTATGCCGCAAAACTGCACAAACGCAGTTTTGCGGCAAAAAGTATAATGTCAGCTTGCACCATACCACAGTGCCAGCTGGGCGCCATATTAAAGGAATGGGACAAGCCGGCACTAAACTTGGGCTAGCATCTTAAAAGAAGACGCTAGCTGGGTAGGGGTGGCAGTAGGGAAGGAGGGGGATGTGCGTAAAAAAATTACGCTAGACTGATTAGAGGCAAAAAATGCCTCAGACCAGATTGGCGCCATTTCCTGGCACACAACCAACAAAAACATGACTCCTGTTTTAGGAAAGACAGGAGTCATGCCCACCATCCCAATGGCCAGCACACATGAGAAGTGTTCCCTGGGAATGGCCATTGAACCCTTTGTCATGCACAGGGCCCCAAGTTAGGGCCCCAATGGCACTTTAAAATAAAATTAAAAAATACTTACCTATACTTACCGTACTCACCTGGGATGTGGACCCCCATCCTCTGGTGTCTCTCTGGTGTGGTGGGGGTGTTCCTGGGGCCTAGGGAGGGCACTTGTGGACCCATTCCATTGTGTTTAACCATGGAAATAGGTCCACAGGTCCCCTAATGCCTGGTCTGCCCCAGGCGTTAAATAATGGGGCAAAGCAAGCTTTGCACCATTATTTGGCCCCTCCTCCCACCTGTGCGTCATTTTAGCATGGGGATAAATATGGGGCTATGGGGATGGCACCATTTTTTAGATGGGAACGCCTACCTTGCATCTCATTAATCAAGGTAGGTGCACGAATCCAAACAATGGCGCAAACTCCTATATTTTGACACTAGACATGTCTAACGTCAAAATATGAATATAGAGTTAGGTGTGCGCCGAATTTGCGTAAAAAACAATTATGCAAATTTGGAGAAAGCAGAGTATAAATATGCCCCTCGCATTCTAGATCCACAGTGGCACGCCGTATGCATTAGTGCAAGATTTTTAACAAACTGAAAAAGCTCTCTTCAATTTTAAATGATTGTACTATTTTTAATGGCACACTCTCTTTTATTGTGAGAGTTCTCTTTTATTAATGAAATGATTTTAAGTAGTCACACAATAAACTCATTTGATCATTCATCCGTTCATATAGGTAATACAAGCTGCAGTGGCCTGTGCCCTGCCCCTCATTATTTTTCAAATTAAGCCCTGAAGATACTGGCACACTGCATTGCTGAAGCTCAGACTTTGCACCTAATAGTGACTAGACAGTAGCTGCTTTGAGTTGCAGCTACTAAAGCAGAGGCACCAGGCACATGACACACTGAATATCTAGGTCAGATTCACAAAGCATTTTTGTGAATAACAATAATTATTATTTACTTCGGCCTTAAGTGTGAATTTGCTGAAGAATTTTCAAGACTGAAGGGTGATTACCCATATCTTGTGAGTCACACAGTTTTTCTCTATTACTAACCAGAACTTACTCTTGGAAATTTTTGAACAATCATTAAACAAGCCATGAGTAAGAGTCAACTGCTAACAGAGAAGAAGTTGTGGTTCCAACAGGAATATTAAGTTGAGTCACACACAAGAAATAGTAAAACCTAAACACTTGTAGAAAAAGTTTTGTGCATTGAGACATTTGACTCTACCTTTTCTGGTTTGAGCACCTGGATGACTACACATATAGGCCACAGCCTTGAAAATAAGTAAGTGTCCCTTGCGTTATCCCTAAATACACCTTGCCCTGATATAAATTAATGGATCTTGGTTTTGCAAAAAGTAAGCAAACTAAGGGCCTCATTTACGAGGAAGTGGTGCAGCACGGTGCCAAAATTGGCAGCGCCATGCTGCGTCACTTCAGAAACGCAGGGATGCACTGTATTTATCTGCAGGAATAAATGTAACAACATTACCATCAACATCAGAACTGTCTCAACCCTCAGTCAAATCAGAAAAAAATAGAAAACTAACCTGTTCAGAAAGCACTACGTCTGGGCATTACAGGAGTAACTTCCCATTATGCTATGTCTTGGCGTGTTTAACCTTGTTTAGCACTCTGGTGTCTTCTAGCTAGGTCGCTGCTCTATAAATACTCTTAGTTACATAAATACATAAGATAGTATGCTAGCAAAAGGCTGGACATAAAGCATTACATAGGCGTAAGACCCTTCCTTCTAGGTTTCCCTAAAAAACAATGCTTAGTTTGTAAAAATATTATTGCTAGGGCCCATGTCTGGAGACCACTGCAGGCTGCAGGACCAATTACCCTGCCAGCACTAACAATGACAGAACCATCACAACTATTAACTATTGTAATCCTAAAAGTGTGACAATTCAGACTATGTAAGGCCATCCAATACATATAATGGTGAGAGTGGCAGGTATTATTAATTTTGTCATGTATATTGACTTATTAAAGACTGTTGTGTAATATCAAAATTAGGCAGAAAGTGCCACGATGTGGCTGACTGTCACTAGTGCCACTGCTGACAATTAAGTGCTGGTGCCACGCTTCGGAAACCACCGGCTCAAATTAGGCACTGTTGAAACCCGTATTACAGCAGTAGAAGACTGAGCATAGAGCTAATCAGCCCTGCATCAAATTTATTCTGAAAATGTGGAATGTGGCCCATATTTATACTTTTTTAGCGCTGCATTTGGACCGCTTCTTTATGCAAGAGCAGCGCAAACTTACAAAATACAATTGTATTTTGTACGTTTGCAACACTTTTGCATCAAAATGTGGTGCAAATGCGACACTAAAAACGCATAAATATGGGCCTGTAAGTCCTCAATACTTTAATTCAACATTTCTGTGTACTCCTAGCCAAGATCAGTCCTGCAGTCAAATCAGAATCCTCAATAGAACTCTGATTATTACTGGTCGAATAACACCCAGAGGGATACTTCATGGTGGAATTCCTCCACCTACAATTGAGAGTGTTTCCAACCCCGGAATTATCAGGTCAGCCAGATCTGTATGGGATAATTGCAAGCCCAGAGATACAGGATCATGTTAAAATCTGTGGGAACAGAAGCACTGTACAGGAGTACTTCCTGGACCCAGCACAGGGGAAGCAGACAAGGCCTGATCATTTGCTTTAACTGTACCTTCACATCATGTTGGCACAAACCCATATTTACAAGTCTATTCAAATATAAGTTAGTTTCTTAATAGATGGGTGAATGAAAATAAATGACAATGCATCACCCATGAAAGTCTTCCTGATAGAACGGAACTCAAGGCAGCACTATGCGTCGCATAAGTTTTTTCTTACAGTCACGCAAAGCTATGCAAAACGGAATTTGTGTGGCTTTGTAAATCCCAATTTTGCATTGGGGCAGTGCCAGTGCTTAATTTGTGCTTGTTGTTTCCGGGGCGTATTCTTCTGCATCAAGCATTTGCTGAGAGCAAAAGACACATATGGGAAAGACGGAGGAATAGAAAAACGAAAACGCGTCACTAAGGAAGAAAGCTGCCAGAGTGCGCTGAAGGGGCGGTGAGTGCCTTTAAATGGATTGAAGAGGCCCGAGATGGCTTCAGTATTACGCTGCCTCAGTATTCCGTGCTCGCACATTTAAATGCAGCAGCCGCGTGTTTCAGAGGAGGCCTTTGAGCACCGTCACGTTTTAATTTACAAATTAAGCACTGGGCAGTGCCAAATAAGTTATACAACCTTAACGCAAAATCGGAACCACGGTATCTCCAGGGCGAATGCAGTTATCACCAATCCCAGGGAGAAAACTCATAGCATCTAATTTGTGGTACAGAAATAGCTGCCAGAACCGGACATTTACCTCTCCTGTACCTTCACCAAAAACCAGCAGGTTGGTAATCGGGACCTTAAAAATGAACTCCAATAACCTTAAAATGAATTCCAAATAAGCAGAAGAAAGGACTGCAACGTTTTCATCTTATGAATTTTACATGAATGATTCCAGAAAAATATGTTCAGTTTTTAAAATATAGTATGGTTTTCAGGAAAAAGAGATGTGTAAGTGGAATCACGTTTCACCTCCACTTAGGGACCCTGCTGAACCCCGAGGACTCTAATCAGGGCGATACAGTCCATTACCTATTGACAAGCAACATGCCTTATCTATGCATGCATGGCTACGCCTGTTAACCTGTGGTGAGCAGTGATAGGCTACCGGGTCAGTCCACAAGATCACGTACAACAAAGGTGTCTAAAATGTCCATGTAGCCTATCCAGTGACATAAAAACCAATATCACAATTGCACATCGAACTGGCTCCCTTACACCCCTTCCTGCAACATTAGTCCATACAGTGTCTAGGTCCATCACACAGTCAACAAAACAGGATGAAGTATGTGGGGGTGATAGCTGGCAGGTAGAAATGTCACAGGCTTACGTAAAAAGTTCATTTAAAATAGATTTTTGTAAGAGTCAATGAACCAGCAATCTGTTGCGTCACCGAAGATTCACGAGGAAGATGATAAGCAGGTAACATTTTATTTCATTTTGTATGTGATTTCAATGTCTGATATTAGCTGGATATCTGGTTCAGGGCCTATCTGTGTCACTACTAGCCTTCCCGAGCGATTGTTTCGAAAAATCACAATAATGTTCCATAATATTTTCACCAAGGTTTCGATATTATAATGCCTGGCTAAATACAGTAAATTCCCTCACAAGCTTTGTGCTTTGCATAATTGAGCAATGTAATCTGAAAGAAACACTTTGTTTCATGTCCCAGTTCTCAAGTCTAATAATTCAGTAAATTACTTGCAATTACAATCACAGCTGTGTACTTCATTTGGTGCTTGTTTGCAGAACTTCAACAATGTGTTCCTGTCCACCCATCCTATGACAAGATATTTTATGCATGAATGAAGGTAGTGTTTTCTACACTCTTATGGATAATTGCAATATACATTCCTGAAGTACACATCATTTTGTCATTTATACATTTACTCCTGATGGTAGAGGAAATAAAGAAATGATGGCCTAATGATGGCCTAGAATATTCAGATAAAAATAAAATTGGCATTTTGCACCTTCAGAATTTGGTAGCAAATGACGTTGCACGTACAAAATTCATCTTTAACAAGCAGCAGTAGCTAGTAGGGGTAAAGGCAGACATTTATAGAAAGTCGGGCACAGCTTTTTGCAATACACTTTGCAAATAAAAGTACGGATTTAATGACCCGTGACTGTTCACATTTAACATGTTTGTTGCTGTTTAAATGCATCCTCTGTGGCTTGTACAACCAGTTAATTTTTTTATGAAGTCCTGAATTTCTAAAGGATAGGTCACAGTGGAATTGTAAGTTTGCATGATACCTTTATTGTGAATTCAGTTCCTGGCGCGACTGATGTAGTCGGTCAAATCACAAAGTGTGGATTTTAGAGGGAATCAACAAACCTCCTACTTCGTGATATTTGGTAGGCGGGAGGCATTCTGTAAATTCTGTGAAAGTCGCTGAATGCAGCAATGGTGGCCTGCCAGGGACATTAGACCTTTATTACCTCCGTGTACGTCTTCCTTGTCCCAGTTCTCACAACGAGGCACATCTTATGCCGATAACAGCATTGAACTGTTCCAGCAAACTTAATTAGTGAAACCAAGAAAGTTTAACTTGGGTGTATTTTCCATAAGCCATTCTCCCTATGCCCCCACTTAAAAGTTCTCTCCAATACCACGAACTTCTTCTCAGCTATGCGGTACGGTTATCTTCAGCCTGTTTAAGATCTGGCTTGTTTACAAGCAGCTGTGTTTTAGCTAGCGCTCTTCTGCAGTGTATCTTTGACTTCGCATGGCATCAGAAACCACCATTACTAGGTCCGACTCCTATGGCAAAGAGACGCATTACATGTTAAGTTCAGTCATCCTAATGAGTACACTTACCTGAGTTGGAAATTCACGCGATTATGAAACTAGCATATTACTGCACTTTAGCAACAACATCAAATAAACATTTATGTAGCTCTTTATTCCATATTACTTTCATAAGTAGTGAATACCCTGAAAACTACTGTCTAGGTGGTGACGATGCGGTCAATGAGGAATTTTCTTATCATCAACAAGATGAAAATCACATTTTGACAACAGGATATTTAAAAAAAAAAAGACCGATATTGCACTCCTATATTATCCAAGAAGCAAAGTGTTAGGAGAGAAGGAAAGTAAATGAGCATCAAATCTGAAAATTCTTTACCTGCATACATTATTCATTAATATGGAGACACCTCATACATAAAATACACATTACTAAATATCAGTGTCTGTTTACTTTATAAAACTTGGTTGCAGCACCTTCCTGTGATTCTCCAGCAAACAGTCAATAATCACATGAGAAAACAAATAGACTTTTAGATTAAGAGGTGGTGATTGAACGCGAACAGTTTCCATTTTTTGGCTGCACCTTTGATCGTTAGCAGGAATAGCAAATATTGTATTACAACCGACACAACATTTCAGCAACTCAGATCGTGCTTTTTGTACTATAATCTGTGTGTGTATTTGAAAAAATACGTTCAACTCATAACGAGAGAAAAGTAAAGGAAAAGGAAGTTTACTAAAGAAATAATCCTTATTTTGTGCTGGAGAGAAGCATAGTAATTAATTTCTCAACAATGAATTTTGGGGAAAAGGGTTTAAAGGTAGGTATACTGACCCAACAACAAATAAGTATTTTTAAGTTTAAGTTTTAGCTTGAAAAATGCGGTCCTCACATTCTTTCACCAACCTAGGCTTCTTTCCAGCAAAGATAGGATATTTTATTGTATTATCATGTAAGAGTAATATATTCAAAAACTTTGAATCCTGCATTTAAATTGTAGGGAGTAAGATTAAATTCACAATAGATATCCTTGATAATTGTTCCTTTAGGCAAAATCCAAATCTGTTTTTGGTTACAACTTTCTATCCCCCCTGGACAAGCCCAACATACTCAGTGCTAGGCAGTGGGCCCCATGTAAGGGGACCCCAAAGGTACTTACAAAAAAATATTATACTTACCTAAACCTACCTGGGATAGGGTCCCCTTCCTGTAGTGTCCCTGTGGTGTGTGTGGTGGTATTCCTGGGTGGGCATCTGTGTGCCCATTCCATGGTGTTCCACCATGGAAATGGACCTACCTGCACCCTAATGCCTGGTCTGACCCAGGCATTAAATAATGGTGCTAAGCAGGCTTAGCACCATTAATAAGGTCCTCCTCCTCCTTGCACATCGATTCTGTGCCTGGAGATAAATATGGCGCTAAGGAGTTAGCGTTGTGTATAGGACAGGGATGCCTACCTTGCATTTCAGTGACACAGGGTGGTTTTGCGCATCCTAAACATGGCTCTAACTCCAATATTTTGACGCTAGACTGGTCTAGCCTCAAAATATAAATATGGAGTTAGGTTAGCCCTGTTTTAGCGCTGAGATTAATGGCACTAAAGTGACACTAACCATCCATAAATATGGGCTTGGATGTCTAGGAGATAATTTTTAAATGTTTTTTTCCATGACAGAAAAGAAAAGCCTAAGGGGCATATTTATACTCTGTTTGCGCCGGATTTGCGTTGTTTTTTTTTACGCAAATCCGACACAAAACTAACTCCATATTTATACTTTGGCGTTAGACCCGTCTAGCGCCAAAGATCTTGGAGTTTGCGTCATTTTTTTAGCGGGGACACCTTCCTTGCGTTAATGATATGCAAGGTAGGCGTTCCCGTCTAAAAAATGACTCAGAGGCATGTGCGCCGTATTTACACTCCCAGGCAAAAATGACGCCCGGGAGTGGGCGGGTCAAAAAAAATGACGTCCAGCCGCTTTAGCGTCATTTTTTAACGCCTGGTCAGGGCAGGCGATAAGGGACCTGTGGGCTCGGAAGGAGCCCAGAGGTGCCCTCCCATGCCCCCAGGGACACCCCCTGCCACCCTTACCCACCCCAAGAGGACGCCCAAGGATGGAGGGACCCATCCCAGGGAACTTAAGGTAAGTTCAGGTAAGTATTATTTTTTTTTTTTTTTTTGTGGCATGGGGGCCTGATTTGTGCCCCCCTACATGCCACTATGCCCAATGACCATGCCCAGGGGACATAAGTCCCCTGGGCATGGCCATTGGGCAAGGGGGCATGACTCCTGTCTTTGCTAAGTCATTTAAACGGGGGTTGGGAGTAAAAAAAAATGGCGCAAATCAGGTTGAGGCGAAAATTTTGCGCTGCCTGGTGTAAGTCATTTTTTTTGACGCACACCAGGCAGCTCCGCCGGCTAACTTCTTTCCATAAATAAGGCGCCCGCATGGTGCTTTGGAATGGCGTTAGCCGGCGTTAAATTTTTTGACGCACAACTGCGTTGGCGCAGTTGTGCGCCAAAAAGTATAAATACGGCCCTAAATGTCTCTCTAGTTACTTTATTTATTGTTTTTTATGGGGAACTGCTGATACTAGTTGATGAATCCTTCTAGAACACTAATTAGGGTTGATGTGAAATGAGGTTTTTATGTCTCTTTGGTTTTGAATAATTTTTCTTATTTTAATGTTTCTCTACACTTTACGCATTCACATGTTTTTGTTTAATAAGCTATTATATTGATTATTTGTTGCTATTGTTTTAATATTGCATTTAGCACCATTTTCTTTGTGCAAAAATGTCCTCTCACATCCGCTATAGACCCAAGGATGTATTTTGTTTATTGCAAGAGAACACAAGTAACAGTGCTAGCACCTTCTTGAATTCACTAACTGTGAACATTTACTAAATGTGAACTTAGGAACATAAGTTAGGACTTCCACCCAAATTACTCCCGGTGTTTAGCTCTTGTTTCTCAGCTCAAAATACACCCTCGTATCCAAAATAGATACAAGGATGAATTTTGCACTAAGAAATAGCATTAAATGCAACAAAACACGAGTAGCAATGTCGGCATCCGCTTGCGCTTGTTAAATGTGCTCTCATCGTAGTTTATTTTCCTCCAAATCATTCTTAATTATGTGAGAGGGCATAATTGAGTTATGAATGATAATTCTGTGTCAAACAGTAACAAGGAACTACTGAAATAGCTCGATTACTGTGGCTTAAAGTTGCTTGCAGGCCTACTGTAAGGAAAGAAACAAAACATATTTCTTTACTCACCCCGTGCAGTATTTTGCTCTTGTCCAGATTCTCTTGTGATTCGTCCTCTATCACCTTTAAGCTTTTGGGGACAAAATCATGTTGCACCTTGAAATGCTGGAAATACACCTTTATCATGGGAAAAGCAACCTTACATTGGGAACAGGGACATTTGCTTCAAACAGCTGAGAAAGTGATCCCTTCTATCAGCCCTGCCAGAATAATATAGAAAACGTCTTCATTGAATTGTGTTTTTCATCTAAAGCTGTTAAAGTGTGAACACTTTTGCCAACACTCTTTACCAGGCCTTTACCAAATAAAATACCTTTTGCATCCAAACTGGCTTTTCTTTCAAGCAAGTTACAACACTGCTTTGTATGTGTTCCCTATGAGAGCTAAATTTGGTGGTGCCCAAAAAGTGGCTATCTGACTCCGACTTCTTAAAAGAGTCACTTCGACAAGCATGTTAAATTATTGCTCCTCATCCACCATGTTTAGAATGTATGCCAACTATGAATGCCACTAAATCAAACAATTTATCAAAGAGCAACTTTAATGTAGTCTCTAAACTTTTCTTGGTATCTCTTCCCAGTCTAAATGTGAAGCGAATAAACTATGCATCATGTTTAGGTATATCAAGCACCTTTTTCTCTATATGAGACAATGAGAACACTGTCCGCATTATTACATTTCACTTGTTTCCCAGAGGCTTCCAAATCCATGCTTTAGAAGTGTGCCAAAAGATACATGGGCACCCAAACTCGGCTATGAGGATACCTTAATGAATAAGGACAGGACATCTCTTTCCCTGAAGGTTCTTTAGCCTTCTCTTTCTGAAGTTCTCTTCAACCTTGCCATTAAAACCTGTTAGTGCGTCTGACCTTAATAAGTAAACTTACAAGGGGATGCGAATAGGTCGATGGACCTTTTGATTCGTATTAAGAAGTTCTTACCATAGCTCCAGTACATGATCACTAATCAATACACAATGATCAACAATCATTAGTAATCAATAAAATCAATAATCAATGTAATCAGTAATTGTCACACACCATGACCATTCAGCCATGAATAACCACACGTTTAGTAAATGTTTAGTATGTTTATTTCCCTTCTATTAACAATACGAAAGTCATGTAGATTAATCTCAAAATCAAATTAAACACATATATGAACGGTACTGGTTGTCCAAAGCGGCGGAAAAACACAGTCTAATCAAAGCTTGAACCATAAACCATTCTAGAGCGACAGTGCAAATCAATATTAGAGTCAGTTGCGACAAAGTTATAACGTACATGGAATTCAGCAAAGGTAACTCATCAATCATTAGTCCCTGTAATTGTCAGTCATTTTATGAGTGCCCTTGACTTACGTCAGATTAGCATCAGAATGTTTGGCTTCATGCAAAACAATTTTTTAACACAAATTTAGAAAAACATCTAGCTATGGATCGGTTAAAACAGCACAGTTGGTACCTAGAAAGAAAAGGTATAATATGCATAAAAGTCACCTTTCATCATATCTACCTATCCACGGTATGGGTTAGCAAAGAAGAATCGGTCTTCATCCTCAGGTCATCAATCAAACAGCAAAGCATCAGGCTCTCAGTCAGAGAGTACAAGCCCAATGACAGAATTAATCTTGAATCTCTCCTCTAAAGTCTCTGCATCTCAAGTCTCTCAAAATCTGGTCTCTCTCCTAAACTATATCTGTTTAATTCTCCTCTGTTGCGTTGTTATATCAAAGTCACCTAAACTACCCCCTAATTCCCTATTGGTCAGTTAATTGTACGTTTATACTTTACCCAATAATATTTCTACACCAAATCTATGAATTTTAATATTTCTCTATTCACATGGAGTTGATTGGTTCACTTTACAATGTCCTCATCATCCGGCTCGTCAGGTAACAATATTGTTGCATCTCCAGTCAGTGCCTTCATTGTTCTCGTCCTGGGAAAGTACATCTTACACATCTACACATAAGTTGTTACACTTGCAGGAGCATCATCTCCTTGCAGTTGGTTCTCACGAAAAGCTTCTGTTAAGCACTTTTAACAAGACAATGGACACTTCACAGTTTAATTCAATCGGTCAGCATTTTTATTAACCGCTAAGAAAAACAGCTTCTGCATGAGGCCTGGCAAGACTAGGCCAAGACACTCGCTAAGTTAAGGCCTACAATTTATAAAGCTAGAGCACACTTCATAACCCTTAATATGACATTTTTCTACATTAATCTAATATATTTCAATATTTCTTAAGTATTAATCATCAATTAGTACATTTCGTGAACACTGGTGGACATTCTTCGAGGTCACATTTTCAAAACGCATGCATTATTTTTCTACTTTATTCATTTTCTACATAACTCATTATTGAAAAGACATAACACTCATTAATACATTTCTACTTAAGGCACCTGCGCTAGCAAACCCTTCAAGTCAGTTTAATTCGTCCCCAAATCTAGAACCTACTGATTACAAAAATCATTCCCACATCTCTTTGTATCCTAAAGATCTGTTTAATGGCAAATTACTTTTTGCTGTTGGGGACAATTTCCCACATGCATGCAGTTCCGGTCCTCATCCTCTTTGTAGTGCTTAGACCACCCTCTCCAATTGTGCCATAATGCACATCATTCTTTTCTTTCTTCCTTATAAACCTCATTGAGGCATTTGCCCCCTCCTCTATTCTTTTCTTTCTGGTCTGCCTTCCTCTTTGATACTGACCAAATTGCATCATCTGAAATATTACCTTTAACCTTTCCTACTTAGCATTGACTGAACTGTCTCCTTCACAGTATGAGCCATCATCCCCTGCAGAAGTATATCTCAAATTGTCGTCCTGAACCATTCCCCCAGTTTCGTCCTCAGTAGATCCTGCCTCCAACATTTTCACATTATCTTAACCCATTCTTTATTAATCACTTAAACGTGAAGCAAAACACCTCAGAAACAGCTGCTTTTTCATTAGCTGGCTCTTCCAAAGCTGAAACACATCGACAGTGCTTACCCAAATAAAGGTAAACACACATAAAGGTATATGGCAAATATTATTATCTTTAAGTTATTAGCGTACCAATTGTCTTTGTCACCTCATGCCTTTCTTTACATATCTGCTCACAATTTCAATGGCATGTTTTCTTACTTCTGCAATGTCCCTTCTGCACACACTGTGCAATCTCTCTCGATGCGTGAACCGAACAAGCTTCCCTGAAATCAATGCACTTGCTTTCCTTTAAATCTGATCACAACCTTAAAATCCTCAAATTAAAATTGAAATGTGTGCAACTAAGCACTGTGGTCCATACTTATGAGCCGGTTTGTGTTGCATGTGTACCACACAACATGGTACAAGCAGGATGCAAACCTTAAATGTGATTATTAAGTCATGCAATGCCACTTTGCATAGCTCTGAGTAACGCCATAAATCTGGAGTAAGGCAACGCAACGCAACACAACTCAAATCACTACTTGATCTTACTCAGCCCTGGAAAGAACTGGTCAACCTAGGAATGTGCCAAAATATTGCGCCTTCCCAGGGGTGGAGTAACAAGGAGAAATATCTTTATTTCTCCTTGTTACTTCCTCTAGATAGGGCAATCTGGCTCAAGGGATTGTTTTTGTGCAGTAAGGTGCACTTTCCTGCACAAAAACAATCCTGCATGCAAAGCAGGCACACTTGCACCACGATGCAAGAGTGCCTGCTTTGACACTAGGATTTCAAAGGAAGCCAGTGCAGTGAAAAAGGCAAGAATGCACCGATATGACCAGCATATTCCTTTACTTTTCCTGTCACACTGTGCAGCACAGCAAGGTGATTTGCTGTGCTGCACAATGTGACAAACTAGTAAATATGCCCCTGCATGTACTAGACCCTGCCTCCATCAGGCCCCATAAAAAGGAGACAGTGTTTCCCATTAAAAGCTCGAGAACACGATCTACCACACACATCATGTTAATGTGAAAAATCATTTGTAGACCACATAAAGCTTCAAAACACACCTCACCCAAAAACTCTAAACCCAAAAATGATTTTGTTGGACAAAATATGCTCTAGCACTTATGTGTCCCAGGAAAAGAGGAAGAGCTAAAATGCAAAAGGGGTAAAAAGGAATAAGAGCATTCCATTTAAAGAGTTGCTAAGAAACAAGTTATTTAATCTTTAAAGTGCTGACAGGCATGACAATAAAGAGAAATGCATAATGATAGCCTTTAGTCTTGACATAAAATTACCATCTTTGATATAGTCCGCTTCCTCTCTTCACCCACCTACCACCAGAGTCCAAGTTAAATGCTTAAGAAAGATCATACAAAGCTCCAACCATGCTGTGGGTCTAGGCAGTTTTAAGATTATTTATTCTAGCACGACAATTTCCCAAAAATAGAAGAAAAGATACAATTTGCCTGAAAACATTGAGCCTCTCATCAATGACTTTTACAAATGCATTAAAGGTCTCATTACAAGTTTGTCAATCGGACTGCCAGACCACCATACTGGCGCCTGCCAAAAGACCACCATGTGGGCGGTCACACAGACAGCCATATTACGAGTCATTCAGCCAGGACTTCCAAAAGCCAGCCAAAAACCCACAACTACAAGAACTCTTGAGGGCCATAAATAGGCAGTCCGACCACCAGCACTACCAGCCTGTCATCTAACCACCGAACCTATTACAAGTCAAAAGTCGCAATGGTGGTTCAGTCATGGTGGTCCTCCATTGGCGGGCCAAACCGCGGTGGCTCACTTTCACAACAGTAACACAGCACCACATTGGATGGATTTGAAAACAACACAGCTGACACACAATCCCACACCCGACACACCTGCAAAGCACACCATAAAACACATCACAATCCTTTGCATTTTCACATCAAGAACCTGCAAGACAGCACAAATTTCCCAAAACGTAAAATCCACTAGAATAGGCACCCCTACAATTTGCCCCAACCACACACCCCACACACTCAACACACCCCAATCAAAACCACCTGCACCTCCCTACTCCATTTACTCCCCATTACCTGTTCATTTTCCCAGCCCCACCCATCTATATTTAACCTACCATGTCACAAAAGAAAAATTCTTGTTTCACTGATGATGAGTTAAGAGTCATAGTGGATGAAATCCTTAGAGTAGAGCCACAATTAGTTGGAGCCCAAGTCCAGAAAACTAAAATCGCACAGAAAATGGAAATGTGGCAAAGGATTGTCGTGAATGCTGTGGGCACCACCCAGCGCACAAGGGATGACATCAGGAAGAGGTGGAATAACCTCAGGGGGAAGGTTCATTCCATGGTATCCCGGCACCAGCTGCAGCTCCAGAAGATTGGTGGTGGTCCCCCACCTCCTCTTTTACAACTCACATCAAGGGAGGAGAAGGTCTGGGCCATTCTGCTTCCTGAGGGCTAGTCAGCAATACCTGGTGGAGTGGAGTTGGGTAAGTCACAACACCAAAATTCTCTCACCTCAATTTATTGACATGCATGCTCACTGCTCACCTTTGGACACCTTTACTGGCACCCCAATCACCAGCCCAGTCTCCACCTGTCCAAAGAACACTGTCTGTCATCTCAGATGTGAGCTAGACTCATCTGGGGGAACCGTATCTGTGTATACTGGATGTAGGACAGAGGCTGACAGCAATACAATTCCCAGCAGGTACTATCCTACAAGTCACAAAACCAGAACTGAGAATCACATACAACATTACAATGTATTGCAAAGCCCCAAACTAGTGTACCCACCCATCTGTGTATCCACCCATCTGTGTTCAGTTTTAAACTGCCATTGCAACTTGGCAAGTGTACCCACTTGCCAAGCTCAAACCTTCCCTTTCTATACTTGTAAGGCACCCCTAAGGTAGGCCCTAGGTAGCCTCATGGGCAGGGTGTATGTTAAAGGTAGGACATGTAGTAATGTGTTTTTGCATGTCTTTACAGTGAAATTCTTCCCAATTTGTTTTTCACTGTTCCAAGGCCTATCTCTCTCATAGGTTAACATGGGGGCTTCCTTGATATATTATTGAAGTGCAATTTCCCTTTGGGAGCAGATAGAGATAAGAGTTTGGGGTCTCTGAACTCCCAATTTAAAAATGCAGCCTGTGATAAAAATGTTTTTTTGATTGCTAGAAAGAAAATGCCACTATTAGAAAGTAGGCATTTTCTTGCTTTAACCATTCTGTGACTTTGCCTGTTTGGGGATTCCATGTCTGGGTCAGACTGACAGTTGGGCTGTTTGTGAATCTCCTCTAGAACCAAGAGGAACCTCTGCCAAGGATAAGAGCTGAAGAGCTGAGCAGAAGTGCTGCCCCTCCCTGTGACTGTGCTTTGTTAGGCTATCCTGCAGTTGCTGCTTCTCCCTGTGAAAGGGGACAAAGACTGGAATTTGTGGTATATTCCTGCTTGAGAAGAATCTCCAAGGGCTTTGACTGAGCTTGCCGCCTCTTATGAAGAGTCGGGGCCATCAAAGGCTTCCTCTGCCAGCACCGGGACTCTCTGCTGAGACTCCTGCCCTGTCAAGTGATGTCTAATCCAGTCCCTGGGCCCTTGAACGGAGAAGCTAGTGAAAAAAACAAATAAAACCAAGTAAACTGACTTCGGACGACTCCGGACTGATCCGCTGCTGAATCCTATGACGCCAGCTGCAACCAAACCTGTGGTCCTTGAGGTAGTGCGAGAACCCCGCATGCCTGACGCCGCTGCAACCTCACTGAAGTCCGCAACACCATGGAAGTCACTGCACCACTTCAAGACCACCGGATATTGACTCTGCCAGAAGTTCACGGATCAAGCGCTTTGCACCAACACCATGTCGCCGCCACTGCTCCTCAGCAAGGACCCAATGCCTCTTTGTGACACCTCTGCTCCTTCACACCCCAGCTCTGGAACTGACGCTGCCTATGATCCAGCAATGCTGCAATCCCCGACTCCGGGCCCCCGCTTGTTTCCACATTTTCACAAGGTACTGTACCTGGGAGTGTGTGTGATTCTGTGACCAGTACCATTGGTGGCAGATTGTTGGGAACGACTGCGTCACAACACCGTGATGACACCAATTCGAAGCATTTGTGTTTCTGAGTGCTGTTTTTGTGTTTAATATTTGAAAATTCATAACTTTGCTTGGGTTTGTTGGATTTTTGTCATTGTGGTCTTGTTTTGCTCAGATAAATGCTGGTAATTTCATTGTGTTTTCAATGTATTATTGTGTGTTGGTACAAATAATTTACACATTGTCTCTGGTTTAAGCCTTTCTACTCATGCCAAGCTACTGAGGGGGTGAGCGGAGGTCAACTGGATGTGTTTCAACTTTGCCCTGACTAGAGTTATGGTCCTTGCTTGGACAGGGGGTAAGCTGACTGCCAACCAAAGACCCCATTTCTAACAATATATTTTTAAAAATTACACTAATATTAACAACAACTTTAAAGTGAAAATTGACAAATAAAATAACAATTGCATAAATCACAAAATATATATATATTTTTTTTACAAATATGAACATTAAAATATACACAATATAAAAATGGAAACAATGAGAAATAACTGACACTAGCAAAAGTTTTAGACTTCAAAGGAGTCAGATTAGGTAACTTAGCTCCAATTTACACAAATGTAGGAAACTGCATCAAAACCTGGGGAAATTGGTGTTTTTCCACCTACTTTAATGATACATTTGGCTCTCTCTATAGGTGATTTGAATGTGGTGCAAATCAAGAAACTGTTTAATGTCTAATAGCAAATCATTTCAAAAATATTTTCTTATTATGTAAAAACTAGTTGGTTTCCATTGTCTGAGATAATGTTTTTGGGAATACCTTCCGATGGGAAAATATGTTTTTGACATTTTATATTTACATTAGTAATAATTTCTTTTAGACTTTTGTAATAGAGAAATAATCAGTAACAACAATTAAACACACATGTTGGTCAGCCAAACAGTTAAAAAGACCAAATAAATCTATAGCTATTATATTTCATGTTTTTTCCCACAAATCTGCATTCCTCAAAGGATATTTATGTATTTACCAATATGTTCCTGACAATAAACAGTCACAACAGTTCAAGACATATGTTTCCATCATACTATCTAATTCTCTCCCCAAGTATTTATTTCTAAGAATTTTCTTTTTAGATGTAATCCCTAGATGTTGTTCATGTGCAATATTTATGAATTTTGCTTCCAAAAGTTTAGGAGGTAGATTTAGAATGCCCCTTATCAGACTTGATGAGGAACTCTATGCTCAACTCTGGTATCATGTTATAAAAATCTTTTAACACACCGTTTACATTCTTCATTCTACCTACTACCGACAAGTTAATGACTTTGATAAATTCCTGATGGCTCTCATTTTGCTAACATGCTTTATTGCAATCTTCGGATGAAATACTATCATGTATTGCAGCTACAACATGCTTGTCTGCAAATAATTTACAGTCACCTGCAGTAGGTGTGATAGTCTAGAAAGACAATTTGTTTGAAAATGTATGTTTACCATGGACATACCTTATTCTAAAATTGAATTCTTGGCGGGATAAAATCAGTCCAATTGAATGAGGGGATTCTTTTCCAATGTTTTTTTCTTCAATGAGATATAAGAAAAGTTGGTGACCAGTGTAGATTAAATACATTTGTTTCCTCATAGACTTGTGAGCCATGTAGGTAGCCCATGTAGATACCAAATCTCACTTTCAAAGATACTATATTTTAGATGAGTGCCTTTAAGAATTATTGAGATAAATGCATCTTCTGTGTCTTCTTTATCAACGGTCTGACATAATATACCCAAGGTAGCCTAAGCTATTTATAATATCCAAGAGGAGTTATAAAAGTTGTTAATCGTTGAGCTCTTTCAGTTTATTGTATTTGATGATATTCTGCTCTCAGCTCAATAATACTGAAAAAATGCCATCACCTTTTTTGTGTTTTAATTTCCTAATCTTAGGAAGAGGATAACATTTGACAACTAATACTTGTCCAGAGATCTAAGGTTGGTCATTTTTCTCCTGTTTATTTCTAGGCAATCACTATACACAAAATCCACACAATGCATTCTACTTGAATGATGATTTTATCTTTGTATAACATGGCAAGTTTTCATTTTAGATCATTGTGGACACTTAGGGGTTTGTCTCTTTGTTTCTGTGCAGCAACTGGGATTGCACTTTCTTTTAAAATAATATCATAAACAAAACCTTTAATGTATTCAACCTCATCTCGGAAAACTTTAGAAAATGGTTTCAGCAATTCATCAATTTCAATGTAACCAACAGCTTCAAATTCAGATAAAGAGCTTTCGGATTCATTCATGATTGCAATCTCATCCAAATTGGGGTCTCATTTTATCAGATAAATGGTATCAGGTGTTAATATACCTCTTAGCCATCTCTGATCCAACCATACAAAAACATTCCTACCATTTGCAACAACATACATTTTAATTGCAATACTCCTTTCCTGAATATATAAACTCTCTTTCTAACTCCTTGAAATAGCCTAGCATCTGAATACCAAAATCATAAATGTTTTGAGGGACTCATTACATTTGTATAGAATCTTACCCTTTCAAAATGTATTATATGTATATACATCTAGAATAGGTATTGGGGATCTTGTATCAGCCATAACCATAATTTTAGCACCACCAATTACACTTTACAAAATTGACTTTTACACATTTCATATGCAACTGTGGCCTGAAAGAGTTAAAATACCATTCTTTAAATGTTTCTTATCTTGCAGGCATCCAATTGGATTGCGGAAATAGTAATACTTTTCTTATTCTGAAACTGAAAACAGTTATTTTCCTGTGTTCTGCATACTTTGGAAAAATGCCATATTTTACGAAATTTCAAGCATTTATAATGAACATGAGCACATTTTGGGGCAGTTCCCAAATGTGATTGTGAATCACAACAATAACGAAATACAGGTTTATGTGGTTCTGTTCACATTTCTTTCTTTTACTAACATCCACTCATACCACAATAATATTCATTTTGCTTGGATAGTTCAATTCCTTTGGCTTTAGTACTGGATTCTGATGATGTGGATTTACATGAACACAATATTCTTTTTTTAATTTGTTTGCTGAAGTAGCACAAAACTATCTGAACAAATAAGTAAGTTTCAATGTTAGTTTCAAAGTTGCAAATTGAAGGTAAAATCCTGAGATTTGTTAGAAATTCATTTAAGGGATCCTCGCTGCTGTGTTTTCTTCAAAGAAATTGAGGCCCATATTTATACTTTTTTAGCGCTGCATTTGTGTAGTTTTTTGACGCAAAATTGGCGCAAACTTACAAAATACTGTTGTATTTTGTGAGTCTATGATGCTTTTGCGTCAAAAAAGTGACGCAAATGCGATGCAAAAAAAAGTATAAATATGGTCCTGAATCTTTCTACAACTACATTTAGTTATTCACCAAATTGTAATTTGTCTTCTAACAGTTTCATGTTATTTGTTCCAAATGCTAAAACTATTCTGTGGAGGAATAATTCAGGGAAAGTGATCAAAATCCCTTGACCCACAATTCCTAACAAACTACAAATTAGGGCTTTCAAGGTTCCTATATTATGTCCAGCATATAACAACTTTTTTTCTAGATATTAAAGAGATGGCATTCATACTGCCACATGTTCTTGTGAATCATGAGCACATATTAAATTAGTTTTAACATTTTAGAGCTCAGTAATATTTATCTTTGAAAAACAAAATGGATCGTTCTTTTGTGAGAACCAAAAAAGATAAGTTAATGTTTGTAAGATTAAATGTAAGAAAATCTTACAGTACATAGGCAGCTTTAAAGTATGGCCATTGCTTGGACACATTGCCATTAAGGTCTAGTACAGCAGATCGATAAGGTAGCAAAAAATACTGCAGAAAATACAATGGCTAATGCACATGATGTCTCATAACATTTACCGTACAGCGAAGGATGGCTGCGAAATGATGCTGACGGGATGATGTAATAAGTTAGTTACATTGATGATGAACACTAAAATGGCCCCTGTATCATAAGCAAGGGTCTGAAATATTGCCTATACCTGCATGATACTGACTTCATTGGAAAACTGAGAGTCGTCTGGACATGCCCAATTCTGACGTCACTGAGAGGATAATCACCAAAAGTTGAAGAGATTTGTGGGCTCAACAGAAGGGTTGAACATGAGTCTGGATCCAAAGTACAGCAACACTGAACAGAAAACAGCTTTGCCAGCAACAAACTACCTCCAGCCACACGCTGCAATCCACCACATGCATAGTGCTCTTCAAGATTAACAAGGTGATGAGAAGGTATGAGTCACAGTGCATGTCACCGGAACATGTTACGTTGTGGCAATGATTAAAGACTTAAGGGCGATTACGAGTTTGGTGGTCCCAACGCGGGACCGCCAAATGTGTGGGGAGGATGTCACCGCTATGGCAGTGGCGTCTCCCCCGCTTTGTCACAAGGTTTCTGCCGGTCTGACCTGTCTGGCCAGCAGAGACCTTGAAATAGAGCGTTCCTGCCAGTCAGAACGGTGGGAACAGTGCTACGAGATAGCACTTGGATCCCATAAAGGAACCAAGTGCTTCCTCCTAGCACAGAGGGGGCAGACAAGTCCTCTCAGTATGCAGGCTGTCTGCAAAGCAGACATTGAGATTTCTGATAGTGCTGGGCAGGGGAACCCCTGGCACGTGTTCTCCACCAGTCTTTTCATGGTGGGGAAACCGCAATGAAAAGGCTGGTGGACAAAAAAGTTGTATCAGCCAGGTGGCGCCGTCCTGGCTGATTACAAACAAGACTACCATCAGCCCGTTGAGATCTTGGATCCTGGCGGAGATGGCGGTCTGTTGGCAGGTCCACCCGCCACCCTCGTAATGTGGCAGTCATACCGCTGCAGCTGCGGCGGTCCAACCATCACCTCAAGTCTGGCGGTCTTTTGACCACTAGACTCATAATCAGGCCCCAATTGTCAATGAGTTGCGAATACTTTCTATGTTTATTTAAACTAAAAAGGGCTTCTGAGTGGTTATGCGTATTCACTTCTTGCCAGTAAATGTCCAAACTCTTAAATGCAACAACTGAATTGGAACTGTGCATTGACCCAGCACGTGCTACAGCACTAGGGGGCAGATTTATGAAAAGTGACACTGACCATAGTGCATCACCACTTTCTAGCACTCCTTCACGCCCCCCTAACACCACCATGTGGGCACCATATCTAAGATACAGCACACTATGGCAGTAGTTAGGGGACTAGCGTCAGAATTGTTTATGTTAGTTCGGAGCTTTGCAGGATTAGCATAAAAGATTTTTACTCTAATCCTGCAAAGCTCATTGAGGCCTATTGTAAACCATGGTGTTCCTCCTTTTAACGCCTGTTCTGAGCGGTTGTTAAAAGTGCCAAAAGAAATGATGCCAATGTGCCATTTTTCCAGCCCCCATAATGGGGGAATGCTGCCCTTGCATACATTATGCCTTCCACAGGCATAATGTAGCCAGAGGGTTACAAAGTGGTGCAATTCATGCACTGCACCACTTTGTAAATTTGGCACAGCGATTTTGGCCTCTTTCAGCCACATTCGCGTAAAAAAATAATGCTAATGTGGTGCAAGGCGGTGATAAGTGCTTAATCTGCCCCTAGATTTAGAACAGCCTGATTCAAAATGTCATGTGCAAAGATATATGATTTTGAGAAAAACACAATATCATAGGAGAAGAATACAATACAACATTTGATTAGTAATGTTATGACTTTGTCCTATTCTAGCTTTAAAACAAATAGAATTTTGACATTCAGCACCTCACCTTTTATACTAAAACCTCCTTCAAATACGGTTTTTAGAAGAAATGTTGTGAATGAATGTAGTGGGAACCTGCTGTGGGACCACCTTACAATTATGATGGTATACTCACACTGTGCACCTAATTTGCGCCAAGTGGAAAAACATTTTTAGGGAGTTTTCCACTAAATACCTACAAGATTCCTACCAATATTTACCATACAATTAGCACAGGGTATGCAATTATCCTAGGATCTCATACCACACCGCATTGAATCTGATTTTGGGTGCTAATATTAGTTGAAACCTTAAATATAGTTAATAGTATCAAGGACTTAGGGGCATATTTATACTCCGTCTGCGGCGAATGTGCGTCCAAAATTTAGACGCACATTCAGCGCAAACATTGCCCCGTATTTAAACTTTGACGCCCGAGCCCGCGGACGACAAAAGTCCACCATATGCATCATTTTTTGGATGCGGCAACCCGCCTTGCGTTAATGATATGCAAGGTAGGCGTTCCCATCCAAAAAATGACTTAAACGGCCGTGCGTCATATTTATGCTTTTGGGCAAAAATGACGCACGGCCAGGAGGCAGAGCAGGAAAATGACGCACAGCTCAATTTGCGTCAACATTTACCTGGGTCAGGGCAGGCGTTAAAATGGGGCAAACACACCTTTGTTTAATCAGAACACACAGAAGCAACAGCAGAGTAGCAAAAGGGAGACATGGAGGTGATTCTTATGCAGGGTGCACGCAGATGCAGATCCCATCAGCTACAATAGCAGCTACCACAACACCAGCAGGGACCCCAAAGGCAGCGCAGAAGGCAGGAGAGGATATTCCGCCCCAGAACAACTCTTCATGGCCTCGGGGAACACAACATCATCCAGAGGTACAGGTTGAACTGGCAGGCCATTCAGCAGCTGCTGCGAAACATTGAGCCGCAGTTGGCACCCACTTTGCTGACACCCCGCACCATCCCAACAGAAACCAAGCTGCTTGCGGTACTTCACATGCTGGCAAGTGGCTCTTTTCAAACAACTGGTGCCCTGGTTGCCAGAAAATCACAACCATCATTCTCTGCCTTTTTGCCCAAAGTACTGGATGCCATCATTGGACTTACACCCCACCACATCTGCTTCCCTAACACACTGCAGAAGCAGCAGGAAACAAAACAGGGATTCTACCTCATTAGTAGCTTCCCACACGTCCTTGGTGCAATCGACTGCACACATGTACGCCTTGTGCCACCTGCTGCAACTGAACACCTCTACCCCAACAGGAAGCACACACATTCCATCAATGTGCAAGCCATTGTCGATCACCAAGGATTGATCGCCGACATCGTGGCTAAATATCCTGGGAGTGTTCATGACTCATTTATCTTCCGTCACTGCACCATCAATGAACACTTCCAGGATGGACGGTATGGCAATGGTCTACTTTTTGGTAAGTACAAAAACCTACTTATATACACACTGCACAGCAACCCTCTAGGACACACAACACATTCTCCACAACAGAAACATGTCGACAGGAACACACTGAGGTCGTGACACCGCTAGGCATGTTTCTTAGGTCACCATTGAACCTGTCACACATCGGAAATTAGTGTACAGTCTAATGTTAAGACGTGAAAGATCACAACGTGTGGAGTGGGTTGCCTATATGTCACCTTGCAAATTGTAAGTGTCCCAATGACATTTACATTAATCCATTGCATAAGTCTAAAGGTATGGGATGTCCAAGGTACATTGATATGAACGTGTTAACAACACTGTCAAAATGAATCTGTGTATGGAACTATCATCTCACCCCCAGTGAAGACACACAGACACCTGTATCACAAGTCACAATGCTAGGGAGGGCACACTGTACTGCAAATCCCAAAACATACTACTGACAACCGGTCAGCAGCCAAACACTCGTTCAGCCAAGGAAACAACACAATGCAGAAGATCCATCCTACAAGCCTAGGATGTGACATAATAACACAAAAGAGTCAAAGACAACACAAGACAACTACTGCCATGAAAGGTCATTTCAATAGGGCTAGCTACATCAACATGATCCCATTCATTTTCTCTTGCAGCTGATCAGGGGTATGGCATCCAGCCATGGATAATGACACCTATTGGCAACCCGAGTACTGCAGCAGAGCGTGCCTACAATGACGCACATAGGAGGACACGCACCATAGTCGAGAGGACCTTCGGCATCCTCAAGTCAAGGTTCCGGTGCTTCGACATCACTTGTAGTAGCCTCCTCTATTCCCCGGAGATGGTCTGTAAGATCATCCTAACATGTGCTATTCTGCACAACATTTGCATAAAAAAGAACATTCCCCTCCTGGAACCCGAGCCACACATGCCTGAAGAGAAGGAAGAGGAGGATGGTGGCCTGCAACATGAGGGGGAACTACAGAACATGGCCGCTGATTTACGTAGGCGGCAACATATCGTGAACAATTTATTTTAAATATAATCACCATCACCACTTTATGAACTAATTTAAATAAACACCTATAATAATCACCATATCATCATTTGGCTATTCGTCTTTGCACACCTTCATCTCTAACTATCAGAATAAGAGTGTTGCCTCATGGAGCATTGCTGATATTTACTGATTAGGACACTGAAAATCCCAGAGCTAATGTGATGCTTAACATACAATGGTCACATACACACACACTGTAAAGGACATATATCATGTACATTTCTCCTTTGAAGGCCAATAGCAGAGGACCACACCTATTTCACACATACATGTTGAAATCAAGGTCCAACGCAGCATATGGCACACAATTAAGACACCATCACTCAATAAGGGGAAAACAAGCCTCATACATGAGGCAGTTGATGTGTTTTTGCATCAGTAACAGGAATGTCTGACCAGACCCTGGACAGCGTAAGTCCAACTGCATCCAATATTTGCAAGGACTATCTGTGACCAGAGTTCCATAGAAGCAGTACATAGACAGCACAAGTGCCACACATATGAGCAGCATTGCGCACATGACATTCCATGTACATGTCAGCCCATTTCCAAACTCCTGACACACCCATGCACATGGTCACAACCCACCTGTCTGAAGAGGTCCCTGGAATACTAAGATGTGTACCCTGATATTCCCTCCTCTACACCTCTACACGCACAGCTTCTCAATAGCAATCCAGTGTGCTACACCCTTTCCTATGGTATGCCATTGTCATAGAACATCTGACTGCATGGACGTCAGGTCAATTAATACACTGGATTCTAGTTTCCAAGCCCTGTTAGCACCTGTAGATTGCTTCCCATGTGAAAATGTCTGTTGGCCATTAGAATGCAAATCTCACCTACAGGACTTGTGAGAAACAGATGCAGCCCACACCTGTGATCGCCACCATGCACACCACCCATTTCAACAAGCACTGCTCCTGCTGATGCCTGGAACAGCATAGGAGTTGCCATTTTGTCAAATACACTGTTGATACTAATTAAGCCGTGTAACAAAGCCCTTGGGTTCATTTGCCACCTTCAAAAACACAAGACATACACAGTTTGACATGTCAACTGTCTAGTTGGTCCTCCAAACAGTCTGAGTCAGACCACTGATTATGTAACTTGTCAAATTGCTGGATCATGATTCACCCTGCATTCTGTCAGCCTGACTGGCATCTATCTGTGCGTCACACTAAAGTATCCCTGTGTCTACATATGTACCACACTTGCATTAGCAAACCTCTCATTCATCAGGGGGTATTTGGGCATGTGCTTCTTCAATGCATACCCAAATACATTGTATAGCATCATCTGCCTTTTAACTGTACCATATGAGTTAAATCCTCAGTGCAAACCAAAATTCATGGCCCATCCCTTGCCTGGGTCTCATTTATGCATGAATGACAAAGTGTGACAGTGTCCCAGGGCCGTATGCAGGGATTTGGTACGGGGCCTTCAGCAGAACCAGCAACCTCTGATAATGTCCATGCAAAATCCACACATGTCAGGACCCTGACAGTTCACACACAGAATTACATTGCTCACAACATATTGATGGACCGTGTGCGGTGAATAGCTGCGAGAATAATCAGCACATAGGCTATGATGTTCCCAGATGCAGTGGGAATTGCAGAGGCTAACCTGTGTACAAATGTTGTAATGACACCTGCCGGAACATGACACCTGAGACATTATCTAACTCAGCACACCAAGGTTGCCCTGTTAACTGTCTCATTACACGTCTTTAGTGACAGGGTGGGACCATCCCCATGTAGGTTCTCATGTCCACATCCATTTTACTCACATTGATCAATAAAGGATACTCATTAGATACAGGAATAGCTGCCACTGACTTATGATGAGTCCTGGACCAAACTGCGACAAATTACACCCCAAAAAATATACAAGATAAACATAGGACCACACACATGAACAAGATTCCTATGTGCAATTGATCACTGCAAATATGCGGACACGTGCTACCTTGTCTGTTGGTCCACCACAGCCACTTGAGAGTTGTGGCTCAGTTATATGACCTCAACTGTGGTGTCCTCATACAGTTGTGATTCACCTTTGTCCGTCTGGGCAAACAACATGGTACCCACTTCCTCAATGCATGTGTATTAATCACTGTGGGATTCACCAACTAGTGCCTAGGAAGCTGTTACCAAAACTCTAGGACATAGGATGTTGTAAATGTGGACCATTGACATGAACAAGCGTCTGCCATCTATCTGGTGCATGCTTTGTCATATGTGGTGTCTACGTTACCCTAAATCTTGGAAGTCCACATTGCGGATGTTGCTACATGTATGACTAACACATGTCCTCTCTCATTTCCACAATGACTTGCATCTAAGGTTTGGACACATGGATGTCACATTCATACAAGCATATGTGCAATAATGCATCATGTGATACACACACACTTGGTCCACAAATACATTATTTGCCACAGCACACACATTGAGCCAACGGCATTTAGGTATTGTACATATGTGAGTCACATTGCTATCCTCTCCTGATGCCAAACATGCCAAACGTGCCCAATTTGTGCAATACATATTTGTAGGCCACACATATGGGCCTCTAGTGCGTCAGCCACCCGTCAAAATACTGTGAAGGAAGTAGCGGATCATGGTCCGCAGCAGTACGATGTCACACATGTTAACATACACCATCAACACCATAGTGGGGGCCATCAGGCTATCTCTGATGTGTCCCAAATGTAACATAACATAAAAACAGAAAAAAAGCCCAAAACCAGTTCATGCACTGAAATTTTGACGTTGCTAGCGTTATGCGTCATTTTTTTGTACACCAATACAGAATTTGCGTCTTTTTTTTGATGCACAGGAGTGAAAATTAGGCCGCATCCAGATAATTGTACAGGCTATTTACTATTATTTGGATGCGGGCTAATTTTCACTCCTTTGCGTAAAAAAAAATGATGCACAAACTGTATGCGTGAAAAAATTAGGACGCATAATGCAAAAAAGGGTGGACATTTTATTCAGGAAGTGATGTAATAGGATATCCTGTTTACAGATCATGTACAGTGAGTGTACTTTCACTTTCACTTTCACTTTGCAGTCTATGATTCTTCTACACTGTGTGGCTGTGTAGAGAGTGGTGTCCATTGAGTTTGTGCTTTTGTGTCCTGTGTGCTGTCTCTATTGTCAATTTGTGAAATAAATATTGTTGGTGTATACTGTCCTACTGTGTTTTGTGTATATTTGGCAATTTATCTAGTGTTTTTGTTGTTTGTGGGAGTCTGTTGGGGGTAGTGGTAGTTTGGGGACAGTTGGGCTCTTTTAGTGGTTAAGTTTACTTTTCTTCTGTATTTGTACCCCTACTTTCCCCCTTTTCCCCTTTCTATTTCTTTAACCCTTATTCCCTTTCACATTTCTACAATGTCTGGTAGGCCACATCTTGGCAGGATGGGTTAAGAGGAGTTGGGGGGCTTCATATGGCTTGTGTGCCATTTCTTGCCACTGATGATCGTGGCAGGGGGCAGGGTGATACAGGGGTATCACACTGAGGCTCGCAGAATCCGGTGGGGAAAGGTGCTACATCACCTGCAGCGTGTGTATGTCAGCCAGAGAAGTGACCACCAGCTGAAGCACCAGTGGGCTGACCTCATCACCAGGGAGCAGGATCTCTTGGACCACCTGGGCATCGTGATTGGTGGCTCTGTTGGTGAGTACTAATCATGTAAATGTGCACAATTAAATGCTCTGTAGTGACATCAGATGATTTGTACAATGTCTACCAGCTAAGTTGCTGACTGCGTGTAATGCTGGGGAAACATACTGGGATAGTTGATGCACTATGGGAAGGATAACAATTGCTAACTGTCAGGTAGCACGTCCTCAGCAAACTTACAGGATACTTTTCCGTGAAGTAAATTGGTGCTGCCTTTGTGTCAGACAACCAAACAAAATAGGAGCCAATCATGTCTATATAGGCCACATTTGCCAGAGAAGTAAAGATGTACCAACATATTGGCTAACTTTGTTGACGCAATAGCTAGACTGACTTTAGAATCACTACATGATGTAGAAAATAAGTGCTGGCTTCACGTCAATTGATGATAGAAAGTGGCCCAGACATATGTCTCATGTAAGTCTGGTGGGTGTGTAAGGAAAGCGTTCACGGAAGTTCTATCAATGTTAGGGATTATTGTGGACGTTTATCTTTTTGGATACATGTCAGATCTGGATTTGAAAACATCGTTAAAAGCTGTAAGGTGCCCTCAGCTAACATCTTAGAATGGTTGTTGGAGTTAGTTGTGCCACAATCCAATTAGGGATGGCAGTCCAAAGGTATGCACATGGGTTCACATCTCCATGGTTGGTGCAAATCACCATAGCTGGGCCACATCAAATGAAGAAACTGTAACAACATGAGGGTTTTCAAAAGTCCCTGTCCCTCTGTACATTGTACCTATGTGTAATAAATGTGTCATGGCCACATAGGCTGTTTCACTGGTAATGCAGTCCTCAAGTAACCAGGCTTTGGCTGTCTCTCTTGGATGCACATGTTGAGACATTTAAACTCCATATTTTTTTCTGGTCACTAATGACGGGGCATGTTTGCCACCACATGATAGTTAGGGCCACTGCATGTGTGTAACTGTCACAGGAGACCCATGCTATGTACAAGTTGGCCGTGATATATCAGATGCAGTATCATCATGTCTAAATGGCTGCCATTTCCTTATTCAGCCTACACATTGTATATGTTTATGAAATTGTTGGTCAGTGCACAGATTTTGAGCACATTTCTTCCTTCCATGCCTTACAGGTGGACTGGCACCCTACACTGTGGGAGAGGTGGCTACATTTGAGGACCCCGACCACTCCAGTAAGTGTTGATATGTCTGTTATGTGTTGTGTTTGCTAGTTATGGACTCCTGTGTGTTGAACGCATAGCAAGGTGTGATGCGTTGGGCAATCATTTGTCTTGTTCCATGAGTGGGATTTCAGGTTCTCAAATGTTTTGAGTTCGCCACTGCATATCCTTTTGTATTATCTAGGGATTGTAGGCCATTCCTGTAGGCACCACAGTGAGTACTGGGGTGAGTCATGTGGATGACACGGGTATCAACAAGAGTCGCACTGGAAGTCAGCTCAGATTTAGTCAGCCTGTCAGACCCACATTCTCCAAGATTGGTACAGCAAATTGCTTTCCAAAAGACTTCTGCTTCCCTATTTACCAAGGTACTTATTAAACTGTAGGTAGAACTTCCTAGCAGCATGTACTTCCACATGTAGTGCTACAAGTATGTGGAACTTGAGTGCAATGGCCTAGGTGTGCATGCTAATCATGATCATGGGTGTTCTTGCAACTCTGTGTCTGATGTAAGTCATGCCTTACTGGAAGTATTTGTTGTGTACCAAGCTCTGTATTTCCTGACATGTGTGGCGCTATGATTGGTCAAGGGTTTGCAGACTCCTAATTGTTGATAGACCTTACCTGTGGGGTGTGTGTAGAGCCAAACACGTGTGGAGTTTTCTATATACTCCTCGGTGTCCATGTTGTTTGGAATTGATAGTTGTTTATTCACACCCCCACCCTCAAACACAGGCTCGGGTTTGTGAATAGGGTACCTGGGACTCATGGCTACCAGTATGTTACACATACATGTGAAAAAGTGACTGTTTGTTTGGAACCTAGTATACACACTCAGGTTTGGCACATGGGTACTATACTGGCAAGTCCTATTACAACTTGCAGACCATGTGGCTTTAGTTTTGCATTCCGTACACTGACATTTGTAGCCCAGGTATTGGCGTAGGATATGCAGCATGATTGTTAGCTGATAACTGGCAGAACTCAGATGGCAAGTCAATGCCAGTTGTTACCCATCTTGTAGGTTTTGGATGTGCTATGTGTGATTTTGACATTTGTAGGCTGGCCTGCCATGTACTTCCTCAGGGACCTTCAGTGATCTGTATTGTGATATGAGCTGTTACAAGTACAGTAGATGTATTGTCTGATTGACTTATTGTGCCAATTCACACAATGCAGTTCCTAATGTAGATTATTAGCATTTGTCTTCACAGCTGCAAACATGACTCCAGACCAGGTCACTGAGTTCCAGCGGCGGTCCGTGAGATACCAGCACATCCTGCTGGTGGAGTTGGGGTTCAGGAGGATGGCCCATCGATATCGCCATGAACGGGCCTCCGGGGCATGGAGGGTCTTCCCACAGCGTGGCCCTACTTTGCCCACCACAGCCACCACCAGCACAAGCACCACTTCAAGGCAGGTGGCCCCACTCACAGCTGGGACTGTTGTCCCTACATCTGCCGGACTTCCAGGCCCCAGCATTGCTACAGGACAGCCCACTGGCCTTGGCTCCACACACACACAGACCTCCTCCACCGGTACCCAGACTGCCCCAGCTCCATCTGTTGACCCTGCAGCATTCCACAACATGGAACGGAAGATGGACCGTGTGTTGCGCAAGTTAAGCCATCTGAGCCGGGATGTTCGCTACATTAACCGGCGTGTGAAGTCCATCAAGAGGACCCTCCGGAGGGCCAACCTCTAGACTTTTTTGATATGGACATGATTGCCTCCCCTCCCTCCTCTTTCCTTGTTCTTATACTTAGTGGGCTTAGGGGGCTTAGTGTTAGGTTAGTATAGGCTGTTAGTTTAGTTAGTGTTATTGGGTGGGGGGGTCCTGATTCTTTCTATTTTTACTTATTACGTGTGTGGGTGGGTGGGTGGATGGGGGGCTATGTTGGGGTTCTTGTGTGTTAAAAATATGTATATATATTAAAAAAAGAAAAATTTAAAAAATATATATATTTGTTTAGTATAGGATAGTATGTGTTTAGGTTAGTATGTGTTGTCCTCCATGTGTCCCGTCTCATAAGGGGGGTGGGGGGTGGATGTTTAGAACATTTCATTACATGTGATAAGTACGTTTAGCTTAGGGTAGTTAGGGACAGTTGTGGGTAATGAGTAGTCAGGGTAGATTAGGGTAGGTAAGACTTTTCCCTCAGTTTCCTCTTCTTTGATTAGCATTTAATAAATATATAGTTAACCCTTAACAATATGTGTTAAATGCTACTTGATCCAGGACTTGGAATCAGTGTACATTAATGTTGTTCTATTACATTTGTGTCCTATGCTACAAACAAATCCCAACTGAGCTTTAAGATTGGCAGCTACCCCAGAGCTACCTTGCAAAGTTTCCACCATTCGTTACAACCACCAATCACAGTTAATATGGATCACAATGTGTTTCTGTTGATAAGTGGGTTTTCCACGTCACAAACAGTGCTTCCAGACTTGGTATTGGGGGAACAGTTTTAGGTCTGACTGCAGTGTGATGATCAAAGACACCCTTATAAGATGAGTTTTCGTAGGCACTCTTGCATTCTTGTCCTCATGACTCACATACGTCATTTGTGACGTGCACTGTTATATGTGTTAGTATTGCATGGTGACAACATTTTGCTGCCACTATTTGATGACTTAAATATCCCTTGAGGAAGCATTATTCTGTCCAACACAGCATGATGGTGTATGGTTTCTCACGTCATCAGCTATGTCCCTCAGGATGGGCAGAGTATGATGCAATCATGGGCAGTGTGCAGAATTATCTGACTACATAATATCAGGACAGTTGTATTGACAAGCTACGTAATTTGACAGTAGGCACATTTCAGTTATCTACTGCACAGTTGATATGTCACATTACCCAGAGACAGATTTGTTGTGTAAGGGCTATTTATTGAAAAGTGATGTAGTGCTATATGTACATTGTTCATGATTGTGAGTCCATTATAGTGACATCTTACATTGTGATCCTACAGAAGGGGTTACGGAAATGCTTTTGAAATGCTGGGGTGATGTTTCTGACAATGCAGAGGGACAGGATTTGCCAATGAGTAAGAGAGAGACAATCACTGGGCAGGCTGACAAGATATACAGTGGTAAGCAGAACAGTCATTAAGTAAAGTTGTTGTAAGACTGGCATGTTACAAAACGCAGGACCTTGGTAATTGTTGGCCATGTGGCAGGGGCTAGTGCTTCCGGGTACTTTTCCGTGTGAAGGTGATCTGTTCCATGTCTTCTTCTTCTGATGTGTGTGTTGCCTCCTCTGTTCTTGTTGGAGGTGGTTGTGAAGGGGCAACACACACCTCAGTGTTAGAAGACGTGGAGTCAGACATCCCGGTCGCTGCTACCTGTGAAGGTCTTAAGGGCAGTACTGCAGCAAAGAGGATCTGCTGATTCTTGAGAATAGCAGCCACATCACAATGGTAGGCAGCCAGGTCGGCCCTGAGGGGTTCAATGTTGCATTCATGCACGCGTTGACAGGATTGCTGTTGTAGGTGTTGGGTCAACTGTATTACAGCTGTGCTGATTTCCTTCAGGCTTTTTTGCTGTTCCTTCAAGATAGATTTTAGCCCTTACATAGCTGCTGCCTGACCTGCAGATGACATCATGCACGAACGCACCCCCTCTAGGCTGGCTGCCATAGTTTGCATCCCCACCCGCACCTCCTTGGCCAGCTCCCGCTGTACCCCAACTACAGTTCTCTCAAAGCTGGTGCCTGTGTCGTCTGAGTCCTCAGCTGTATAGGAGCTGGCAGGTCTTACAACTGGGGTGGTGGGTGGATCCTCTGCGATGGCTGCTTGTTCTGTGCTCCTCCTTGTGACTGAAGGTGGGGTCTGGAGGGTTTCAAGGACCTTTTGGATGGTCTCCTGGGGAATGTTTATCAGCTCGTCATCCATGTCATCAGGGTAATCTGGGACAGGCATATCCGCAGGAGATCCATTGTCCTCTGCAATGAAACGGGGTACAATTAGTGTGTGTGTGCTGTGGCATTAGTGATGTGACATGCTTGCCTTATGATGAATTCACATTGTGATCTTGTTTCGTGTTTATTGCTCCAGTCTTTCAGATGGGCATTCTCCAAGGCCTATGGCCCACCTGCATGTCACATGTATGTTATTAAGTTATTAGACTTGTCGGCATCATCTCTTCTAGGTGTTGGTTTTGGCCAAATAGTGAATTGCCACCTTCTTGTCCTACTCAACCCCCATCTACATCCATTCTCATGGTGAGACCTTTCACTGGCTGTGGGTGTTCTGATGGCACTGGCAGCACACTTAACAATCTGGACCTGCCCCAGTCTCTCATCTTTCACATCCACTTAAATGTAGTTGACATGTAGCATATCCTATGTATAGCAATGTAATGGCACGATATGGATGTTGGCATTGGTAATGTGAACAGCTGATATTGGGAATGTGTGGTACATTGGATTGCCCTGATAATCGTATCAGTGCCCTATTTCCTCCTCTGACTGTGCAGGTGTATGTCAGTGATCAGTTACATGTGTCCTCCCCCTCAATGCTGTTGTCTGAGCAGTTTGACATTTGGGATTTTACATTGTGACCCAGGCACAGGATGGACCCTAACATATGCAGCATGGGTGTGTCCTTAGTGCTGTGTAGCTCCTATTGTTGTTGACATTGGCTGATGTTTGCAACAACTATGGGCATTGACATTTGACAGCACTGGGGCCTTTGTCTTTTTTCAGGGGATTGTTGAAGTTGTCATCCTCAACCCTCTAATTTAGGTGTGTATGATCCATGGAGAGGTTACTGCCATTGGCTACTTGAGCTGCACACAGAGCGGAGGTGGTAGTGGCAACTGTTGTCGCAGTTACATTCCAGTTGTCGGTATGGCTAGAGGTTGCTAATAGGGCCCTAGTTAATGTGGGGAGTATGGTGGCTGACGTGTGCTGGGATGTCAGTTTGACTTTGTGCCCTTCCCTCCTGGCGTGGCTTTCCCTTTGCTCCATCGTTGGCATGGCAGGATGTACCCATGGGACTGTTGTTGGTGTAGTGAAATGGTGTGCCCCAGCTTCTGTCTGTGCAGGCCATGCCCCCATACCGTGCCCCTTTACCCATGCCACTCCATGTATATGATCACTTACATGCAATGTGTAGTAGGTATTCCCCTCCCCGGTTGCAGTTGGCATTAGTGCATTTTAATTCCCCATGCGACTTACCCTGCATGTGCGTTGTCTCCTGGTAGTCTGCGCTGTCCTGTCCTTGAATCCCTGTGACAATCTCCTCAGGGATGACGGCTGTGACCATCTCCTCCATGTGGTCCAAGGCCCCCTGGTGTGCTGGACTCCCACCTCCAGTCTGCAGTGCTGCCTTCCTGTTCCTGGCCATCTTTTCCTTGGTCCTGCGCTTGCAGTCATGCCAGCGTTTCTTGCACTCGATTACTGTTCTGCATACTTCTGCCACACTGTTGATCTTGTCAACAATTTGTTCCCATATAGCCCCTCTCCTACTAATTGGCAATTTTGAGGTGATAAACAGTTGGTGCTGATGTTCCGTCACCTCTTTAACCAGAATTTCCTGCTCCTCTGCACTGAAGCGACACTTTCTTTTCTTCTTATAAGTGTCCTGGTTCTTGTGTGGGTCCTCCTCCTGGCTGGGTCCTGGTCTGTTGTCATCTTCCTGGGGTCTGTAGTGGCATCTGGGATCCATTTTGGCTCTCCTCTGGTGAAATGGCAGTGTTCCCTTTTTTTTTTTACGCTATTGCATAAAAAACCGGCACATATCCGGTTTGTGGGGTCGTAAATCGTCCCACAGTCATTTCCGCCGCGTTAACGTCGTTTTGCTTTACGACTTGACGACTTTACGTCTTGACGCTGCGGTGTGCGTCAAAATAAATGACTCCCACCTGTGGTTTGCGCCGCCGTGCGTCAAAATATAAATTTGATGCCCGCACGGTGCACCAAAATGGTGTTAGCCGGCGGTATTATTTTTGACGCAAAACTGCGCCAGCGCAGTTTTGCGTCAAAAAGTATAAATATGGCCCTTAGTATAGAGAAGGCCAATATAGTGATAATGCTTTCTGAACCGTGCACAGTACAATGGACATTGGTTTTAATAGCTCAGCATGTTTTTACACCATTCCCTTTTCCTCTCCCATGAGACACCACAGATTATGGTGGTTATTATGGATTTGGCGGTCCTGCTCCGTCATGCCAATAACACCGCCAATAGCGTGGCAGAACAGGACCACCAAATTATGACCAACACAGTAAATTGGCTGCAAAGCAGCCAGTTCATTGCCTGTACCGCCAGAGCAGTAGGACCACCGGGTCAAAGGTGTACCACCTTAGGCCCACCGGGCCACTTTATACCACTGACGGTACAATGAGTGTCCTTTCCACCAGGGATTTCCTACCGGCAACCCCGCCAGGAAATCTCTGGTGGAAAAGATACTAGTGACAGGAATTAACATTCCTGTCAGTGGTTGGTGACTCCCCCACTCCCCCAAAACAGCCACGGACCCCCTCCCATCCTGAGCCCCGTAGACACCACCCTTCTCCGCCCCCAATTCCCATACATACCCCCTGACCCCATCCATGCATGCACACACCACACACACACTCACACATCCACGCACAAACATTCACACACATACATGCGTCCATGACATCCCCCACCCCCTGCAGACACACATTCACACAGATACATGCACACACGCACACACAACCACCCTTCCCTCCATTCACACACACTCACACCCCCATTCATGCACACAACACTCAACACAGTCCCCTACCTACTCCCCTGTCCGACGATCACATTACCTGCTCGCTGAGGTTGAATGGGAGGCAACGGGGTCCATGGGGCCTGCTCTGCCATCACAGCCCGTCAACACGAAACCACCACGCCAATTACAAAGTTTTAATATGGCAGGAGGTGTTGTAATGAAGTGGTGGTGCCAGCGGAGCAACCTCCACTAGACCGCTGAGCTGCTGCTGCTGGTGGCTCCCTGCCCAATTTATGGTGGAAAGCTGCCAGGAGTCATACTATGGCAGTCTCAAGACCACCATCACTGATGGTCTCCTGGCGGGAGTGACTTTTGCGGTCAACTGTTTTGACTGTCGAAGTCATAATGAGGGCCTATATTTTAGGGGTGTTTGGAGAAGTTCTACAGATACCTCACAAAGATTTGAATGCTGATTGGGATATGACTTGGTCCAGTAACTCGGCAAGCAATACCTGCAATAGTGAGCAGAGTCATCATAGTCAGACATGACTGACTATCTTGTGATTTTTCAACTAAATGATAGCATTTTGTCAAATCATATCAGAAGGTGATGGCTCCGATTCCTACACAGGTATATGGGTTTCAGGCAAAATATTGGTTCTTTCCTTGTGTTATTCTTGGTTGCTCAGATGAATGTGCAGTTGGATGTTGTCAGCATACCTCTGGAATGGGAGAGGGTGACGTGGGATGATTGCTTTCAGTGATTGCATGCACATTTATGTGTCGCTTGGACTATGGCAATGTTTTACATGCTTCCATAAATGAGTCTGCTACCCAACCTCCAGGTGATACGAAATATGGGTGCATGCCTTATTTGCTTACTTGCTTTGCCCTGTTCAGCGGTGCTTGCCTTTGCTGTCTCTGACCTATTCAGCAGTGCTTTGCCCTGTTCAGCGGTCTTCACCATGGCGGTCTTTGCCCTGTTCAGCAGTGATTTGCCCTGTTCAGCGGTCTTCACCATGGCTGTCTTTGCCCTGTTCAGCGGTGCTTTGCCCTGTTCAACAGTCTTCACCATGGCGGTCTTTGCCCTGTTCAGCGGTGCTTTGCCCTGTTCAGTGGTCTTCACCATGGCGGTCTTTGCCCTGTTCAGCGGTGTGTGGCATTACGGTCCCTCGGGCTGTGGCTGCCAGGGCCCTACAGGTCACTGACGCTGGCGGTGGTCTCCGGAGCAGTGACGATAGTGGTGCCCTCCAGGGCACTGACTCTCTCGGTGGTCTCCTGACCAGTGAGGATACTGCTGCCCTCCAGGGCACTGACTCTGGCGGTGGTCTCCGGACCAGTGACGATACTGCTGCCCTCCAGGGCACTGACTCTGGCGGTGGTCTCCTGACCAGTGACGATAGTGGTGCCCTCCAGGGCACTGACTCTGGCGGTGTTCTCCTGACCAGTGACGATACTGCTGCCCTCCAGGGCACTGACTCTGGCGGTGGTCTCCGGACCAGTGGCGATACTGCTGGTGGTGGCATCCCGGCCGGCAGGGAGGATGGCAGCCTTCTCCGCCGTGCTGCTCTTCCCAGACTTTGGAGACTTCTTCAGCCCCTCCACCACCTTGGGAGGAGTCACAGCTGACTCTGTACTCCCCCCGGGACCCTTGTGAACTGTTTTGCCGGCAGGAGTCTTCACCCTCTCCTGTCGGGCACTTTCCAACTTAAGGTGCTTTACAGGGGGTGGACTGGCAGTGCTTTGGCTCCGTGTCACACTGGCTGCCCTGGTGGCCGGTGCACTCCACACACCTTTAACACGCACCACTGGTACCGGACTTTTTTTGGCTGAGGTGCTACTACGGGACCTATGAATTGGAGGGGTGGGGGTGGTGGGAAAGAGGTCAACGTTGGTCAGGAAGAGTTTCTTAGTAACACTGGGATGGGTAGCTGGAGGGGGTCTGGGAGTGGAGGAAGAGGAGGTGGTTGTAGGAGGTGTAACTTTAGGTGATTTGGGTGCAGGTGCAGGTACTGGAGGCTGTCGTGAGGTGGATGGATGTTGGGTGTGTGGGTGCCCGTGTTTGTGTACTTTGGGAGGGGGCGTCACTGACACACTGGGAGTGGACACAGGGGACGTGTAAATGGTAGTGGGGTAGGTGAGTGCAGGTGAGCGGGGTGTAGTGCTGGGTGTTCTGGTGCGAGTCCTAGTGCCTGTAGATGTAGTGCATGCAGGTGAGAGTGTAGACGACACTGGGAGGGAGGAGGGAGACGACGAGGAGGGGGACACAGTGGAGGCAGTGGATGTTGCTGTGTCTGTATGTGGGTGATGCTTGTGTGTGTGCCTGTGGGTTGTGTGGTGCCTATGTTTTCCTGAGCTACTTTTGTGTTTTGAGGTGTGTGCATGCTTGTCTGATGGTGTGCTTAGGATAGGCTGGGGTACAGGGGACTGGGTCTGGGTGGAGGAAGTTGTAGGGGGGAGGCTAGACACAGGGACAATGGCTGCCATCAGTGCTGAGGCCAGAGATTGCAGGGTTCGATGATGGGCAGCCTGACCAGAATGAATGCCCTCCAGGAATACATTACCATGTTGCAAATCCCTTTCTACACCCACCCTGGATGGCATTCACAATGGTAGACTGCCCAACAGTAAGTGACCTGAGGAGGTCAATGGCCTCCTCACTGAGGGCAGCAGGGGTGACAGGGGCAGGGGCTGAGGTGCCTGGGGTGAAGGTGATGCCCATCCTCCTGGGTGAGCGGGCACGGGGCGAAGGCTGAGGGGCTGCTGGGAGGGAGGGCCTGATGATGTTGATGAACAAAAGTACAGGGAGAGCACAAAAGGGGGGGGAACAGAAGAAAGACAGGTTGAGTGCATGGCTTACTGCTACCGTTGGCGGACAATACAGACACAGCAGCCCCCTGCACTACGCCGTGCTCTTGGCCTCTACAGATGCAATTCCTGGGATCTGGCCTATATGGCTATGGTGGACATCTGCACACATAGATGACAGAGGGGCATGTATACCTGTACTTGGCACTCTACAGAGGTAGGGTGGAGTGCCACATAGCCTGCATTCCGGAGGGTCCTATACTACGTAACTCGCCCTGGCCTAGGGAAACCCACAGCCCTCCTCCCCCACCCAGACCCCTCCACTGCACGCAAAGTCCGCTGAATTATGTTGTACTCACCCCCTTGTGTCTGCTGTGATGCCCACAAATGCCCATCCAACTCCGGGTAGGCCACCGCCAGGATCTGGAACATCAGAGGGGTCATGGTGCGACGGGCACCCCTCCCAAGTTGGGAGGCCATCCCCAGCTGAGCCTCCACCGTCTTCTTGCTCCAGCGGCGAATGTCCTCCCATCTCTTACGGCAGTGGGTGCCCCGTCTCTGGTGGACCCCCAGGGTCTGGACGCCATTGGCGATGGCACGCCAAATGTCCTTCTTCTGGTGGGCGCTGACCTACATGACATATACAGGGGAAGAAGAGAAGTCATTACCAACTGCACCGTCGAAGTGAGTGGCCTCCATCCCTACCCTTGCCATGTGGCACATGCATTCACACTCCTTCATGCTCGCTGAACTCTGCCCCCTTCCTTCTCACAACCAGCCCTCTCCACACAGGCATAGCCTATACAAGGTGCTCCCTGTGTACTTACCTGTTGGTCTGGAGGACCGTAGAGTAGCGTGTACTTGGGGGGAACCCCGTCGACTAGCTTCTCCAACTCCTGAGCAGTGAAGGCAGGGGCCCTTTCCCCAGACGCAGCAGCCATTGTCTCTTCCAGACCAAGGTCACAGCAGCACTTGCAGTGTAGGTCCTCTCCTGTCGAAGATCAGGTATCGAGTGATTGAACAGATAGAAAATGGCGGTCACGTCCGCGGCGGTGACATCCGCGGCGGTGCGTATCATCCCCGCCGGCGCACTTCATCATTGGCTCCTGGGACCCATAGGGTCCAATATTAACCAATGCAGCATTGCGCCGCGGTCTCTGACCGCCTACCGCGACGGTGTACAACGCCAGCGCAAATACCTCACATCCCATTGTCCCAGTTTAAAGGGCAGGCAGCTGCCATTTCAGGGGCCCACATGGCTTCAATTACTACTGTGTCACACATACCTAGGCCTACACTCAACACACATACAGTATGAGTTTTGTATTTGGTGTCGTGTTCTGTGTACCTGTGGGTACATACCTGGGAATTTGTTGACTCTGTGGTCGCTGTTGTCCTTCTTAGGCACCGTCAGCTGGGACATTTGAGGAGATGGCGGAATCCTCCGGTGTACTGACCGCTGGTGGACCTGTTAACAATGGAGGAGTGACATTTGATCATCACCTACAGGTTTGACCGTGCCACAATCCAGGAACTGTGTACCCAGTTGGAGCCAGACCTGATCTCACCAATCCGCCATCCCACTGGAATCCCCCCTGAAGAGCAGGTGCTATCAGTGCTCCATTTCCTTGCAAGTGGGTCATTCCAAACAACAGTGGACATGGCATCGGGGATGTACCAGCCTATGTTTTCCAACGTGTTGTCCAGAGTGTTGTCTGCCCTGCTGAAACATGTAAGGAGCTACATCGTTTTCCCTCAGGTGGAGGATTTGGCTACAGTGAAAGGTGACTTCTATGTCCTGGAACATATCCCCAACATCATAAGTGCTATTGATGGGACCCATGTAGCTCTGGTCCCCCCACGCAGGAGTGAACAGGTGTACAGGAACCGGAAGAGTTATCATTCCATGAATGTACAGATGGTATGTTTGGCAGACCAGTACATTTCCCAGGTAAATGCTATGTTCCCTGGCTCAGTGCATGACGCCTACATCCTGCGGAATAGCAGCATCCTGTATGTGATGGGTCAACTCCAGAGGCACCGGGTGTGGCTATTAGGGGACTCTGGTTACCCCAACCTGTCCTGGCTATTGACCCCGGTGAGGAATCCCAGGACCCGGGCAGAGTAACGCTACAATGAGGCCCATGGGCGGACTAGGAGGGTGATTGAACGCACCTTCGGCCTCCTGAAGGCCAGGTTCAGGTGCCTCCATATGACAGGTGGTTCCCTATTCTACTCACCAAGGAAGGTGTGCCAGATCATCATCGCCTGCTCGATGCTTCACAATCTTGCTTTGCGACGCCAGCTGCCTTTTCTGCAGGAGGATGGTCCAGATGACAGAGTTGTGGCAGCTGTGGAGCCTGTGGACAGTGATTAGGAGGAAGCTGAGGAAGAATACATAGACAACAGGGAGTCAGTCATACAGCAATATTCCAGTGACACACAGGTGAGAACAATTGTTTTACTATTACATTCACTTTCACACTTCTACCTCTATCCTGTCTATCAATTAGTAGCAGTATTTGGTAACTGAGTTGTACATTTCCCTTACGGTTTCACAGGTGTGGTTATCAACGTGTGTCATCTGCTTGCATCCTTCATGGACTTGTGATGTGTGACATAGGTATGTTGGCATTACATTTGAAAACGCATTTTGTCACTGTCATTGCTAATATACATTTTCCAAATCACAGACTGACTCCAGATTGTTTTGTGGTTCAAGGGTGTTTATTGAAGTGCTAATTATTGGAGGGGGTGGCAAAATGGTGATGGGTGATGGTGGAGGTATGTCCATGGCAGAGTCCAGTCTATAAGTCTCACAGGTGCACTACCCATATGGGCATAGGAAGTGGAGCTGGGGCAGTTCCAATCTGGACAGGGTTACATAGTGAGACAGTGGGAGGACAACCAGGGTGGTCTCATTTCCTGGCGGGGGTCTTGCCATCTTGCTCTGTCCTGTTCCTGGATCTCAGGGACCGCTTGCGGGTGGTTGTCTATCTGCAGGGGGTGGGGTGCTCGTGTGGTGGTCCTGTGGCGGGACGTCCTGTCCACTAGCGCCGGCGGAGGTGGTGGGCAGTTCATCGTCCATGCTAGTGTCAGGGGCCAATTGGAGTGCCACGGTGTCCCTCATGGTCTTTTGTATGTCCTGCAGCACCCCTACGATGGTGCCCAGGGCGGAGCTGATGGTTCTGAGCTCCTCCCTGAACCCCAATACTGATCGTCCTGCTAATGCTAGGTCTCCTGAAACTTGGACAGGACCGCCGCCATCGTCTCCTGGGAGAGGTGGTATGCTCCCATGATGGAGGAGAGGGCCTCGTGGAGAGTGGGTTCCCTTGGCCTGTCCGCCCCCTGTCGCACAGCAGCCCTCCCAGTTCCCCTGTGTTCCTGGGCCTCCGTCCCCTGGACCGTGTGCCCACCACCACTGCCCTCAGGTCCCTGTTGTTGTTGGGGTGGTGGGTTACCCTGGGTTCCCTGTACTGGTGGACACATAGCTGATTGACATGTCCTGGGTACGGAGGGATGGGCCCGCTGGGTGGGTGCTATGCTGGTGTTACCAAAGGGCGGAAGGTCAGTGTTGGGCTGTGCCTGTGTAAGGGGAACCGACTGTCCCGCGGCCCATGATGGTCCGGGCTGGTCATCTGGATCCAGTTGGCCCGAGCTGCTGTCATCACTGTGGGCCTCTTCTGTGGGTGGAGTGGAAATGTCTGGACCCTCCTGTGTGGTGACGTTACGTAGTGGTCCTGCAGGGGTATAAGAGCATGATTATTGCATCTGTGTGTGTCATGGTGGGCAATTGGTGGGTGTTTGTGTACCCCAGTGCTAGCATTCCTGTGTGGGGGCTTGTATGATGACGGTTGGGGGGTTGTTATGGGTATGTGCAGTGAGCATGCGTTAGTGCTGGGTGTCCATGCTTAGTTGTGTCATGCAGGGCTTGGTGATGGGATGTGTGGTTTGTGTTATTAGTACATTAGTGAGGAGTTGGAGTGATAGGGGAGGGGGTGAGGGTGAGGGTGGGGGTGTGTGATAGCATGCAGGTAGGGTAGGGGATATGATAGTTAAGATTTGACTTACCAGTGTCCATTCCTCCACCGACTCCTCCGAGGCCCTCAGGATGCATGATGGTCGAGACCTGCTCCTCCCATGTTGTTAGTTGTGGGGGAGGAGGTGGGGGTCCGCCGCCAGTCCGCTGAATCGCGATGTTGTGCCTGGAGACCACTGAACGCACCTTCCCCCGTAGGTTGTTCCACCTCTTCCGGATGTCCTCCCGATTTCTTGGATGCTGTCCCACAGCATTGACCCTGTTGACGATTCTGCGCCATAGCTCCATCTTCCTGCCTATGGAGGTGTGCTGCACCTGTGCTCCAAATAGCTGTTGCTCTACCCGTAGGATTTCCTCCACCATGACCCTGAGCTCCTCCTCGGAAAACCTGGGGTGTCTTTGGCGTGACATGGGGTGGTGTAGTTGATGTGTGGGGTGGTGTATGTGTTGATGAGTGTGGTGATGTGTGGTGGTGTGGGGTGTTTTGAGCGTGGATATTGTATGGGTGATGGTGTTGTGTGCCTCTGTGTGGTGGGGTTGTCTATTGCTGTAGTCTCTCTCTGGCCTTCTTTCTGATTTTTTTTGGTCGTAGGGGTTTGTGGGTGATGTGGGTGTGTGTTTTATATTGTGTTGGGTGTGTGGGAGTGGTGTTTGTATGTGTGTCAGGTGTGTGTATTTCAAATTGTCCAATGTGGCGGTGTTTTGGAGATGTATGTGTATTTTAAGTGCAGTGGTGTGTACTGCCAATGGAATACCGCGGTTGAAAGACCACGGCGTGGATTCATGTGTCGTGATAGCATGTGCGTGTTTCTGTTGGCGTGACGGTGGAGGTTTTGTTTTCGCCAGTTTATCACTGACCTTTGGTGTGGCGGACTTGTGTGGGTGTCTGAATTTCGGCAGATTCCGAGATGTTGGTCATAATAGCTGTGGCGGTATTCCGCGGCCGCGGCGGTGTATTGGCGGTCTTCTGCACGGCGGTAAGCGCCTTTTACCGCCAATGTTGTAATGACCCCCTAAGTATATTTTTGCACTGTGATCAAATATTTGAGACTATGGGGGTCATTGTGATCCCGGCGGTCAGTGGTAATATGGCAGTAAGTACCGCCAACAGGCTGGCTGTACTTATCACAATATTATGACATTGGCGGGTTGGCTGAAGCCAACCCTCCAATGTACTACTCTGACCCTCATGGCGGTAACAGCCACCGGGCTGGAGATATCGATAACGAAAACCATGGCGCTAGGCATCATCAGTGACAGGGAATTCCTTCCCTATCACTGATAGGGGTCTCCTCCCTCTCCAGGTAACTCTGCTCAGTGCAACTGGCCCTCGCTACCATCCCCAGGATCTGGAAGAACATGGCTGGAAGGAAATCCTTCTCCTACGTCGCTGCACAGACCTGGAACACGATGCTGCTCCACATGAGTTGCTCAGTAGAGGAAGGACCTCAAGACCTGGCTCTTCGACTGACCGGCATCCCCCAGCAAGTACCTTGAGACCCCTATGGGTGATAAGCCACACTCTATAGAGGTTGATTGATTGTCTCTGGGCCCAAAATTCCCAGGTCCAGAATTTCTCAACCCAGGATTATCCAGAATTAGTGGATGTGGAAATTCTGGATCTGGTGATACAGGCCTACTTTGAATTGTGAGTGATTGAATACCACCCACATTTGAGAGTGATGGAATTCTACCCAGTTTCTGCTCTACAGTATGTAACGATGGCAGAATTGAGATGGGTAAGACTAAGACAAGGCTGTCACTTAGTCATGAAAATCTTGTTATTAACTGCCTCTAAATCAGGCTCACAGTTCTTTATTTGTATTACAGATTACTAAAGTTAAAATGATATCCACCAAAGCAAATTAGAAGGTCATAGTGTGCTCAATGGTCACGACCTGACTTAAAATTGTTGAAAAACTACTGCAGTCTGTCAGTGCCACTAAGGCTCCGTATGGTCCATTTAATTATGTGGAAATGCTAATACCTCGGCAACAGATAAAACTGACCAAATCCAATCAGCGTGTCAAACAAGAATTGACAACAAGTTGCATGGATCTAATGGCCACATTGTATTAACCTGTTTGTCCCCTTTTCATAGGGGACTTCTACAGTTCCAGAAGACCCGCAGGATGGTAATCTTATGGGACTGGGGAACAGCGAAAAGCACAGTGATCAAATAAGGTGACAGGCATTGCTAATGGCCATGAACAGCCAAGAGAAAGTTTCAGTTGCCATTTAGGTTTATGGGGGAAAGGGCTAGAGATTGAATACATTATATTGAGAATTACAAAGGAGATAGAAGAGGAAATAGAAGAGGTTCTAGAAATAGAGAGAAGATTGAGAGAAAGAAAGAGGACTAAAAAGAAAAAGCAAGAAAGAGAGCTGGAGAGACTGCAATAGGACGATAGATGCAGTACCATACAGAAAGCGGGGAAAAGGGGAAAAGGTTGAGAGAGGTAGTGGGGGTTGAGATTAGAAAATGGGAAGAGAATAGAGAAAGTAAAGAGAGCCTAAAGGAGCAAATTGAGAGGTAGGTGCACATAGAGAAATGGTGATCGAAGATTTTAAGGGGAATTCATACCTTATGATGTTTTGCCCAATTGACCTGGTCCATCCTGATTTCAAAACACAATGTGGCACTATATTTTCAAAAATAGATTGTAATGTATCTTCTTTATAATTCTTCCCTTTAACACTGGCGATTTTTTAACATACAGTACATTTAATTACTATATGTTAATCCAACCTCTGCCATGCACAGCCAAAGGACTGAGGTTGACAGCAGTACCTAGCCTGTGGCCAGGCCTTGCGTGCAATCCCCTATAACCACTCCACCCCATGCTGTGTGTTTTGGGGCTTGGCCACAGGGACTAGCCCGTGGCCAGGCCCCACAGCCAACCTCCTAAAACGTCTATATTCTCTTGCATATATATCTGCATGTGACATATGTATTCCCTGCCATCAGTATCCTGCATGCATATAGTTTCCATCTTGTAACATTGAAAGAAAGCATCCCTTATGGAGAGATCCTGAGCGCAAAGAGAATATGTAATCAACTAGAAGGCTTCCAGGGTGCACAGGAAGAGATGGTGATGCATTTTCGGAGCAGAGGTTACAGGGAATCTACTTTACCAAGAGCGTACAGTAAGTTTCAGCAAATGGAAAGGGAGAGTTGCTGTTTAAGAAATCTAAGAGAAATAACTTTGATAACAAAATTAGGTTTATAACTACCTTTACTGCAGAACACAATTTGGTTTGTACTGCCTTAAAAAAAAAAAAAAACATTGACACCTCTTGAGAAGTGTTGCAATGATTGGGGAAGATCTCCCTAGGAGACTGTTGGTCACATACAAAAAGGCAAAATCGATGAGGGGTGCCCTCCTTAGAAGTGACGACGGGAAGAGAGAGGCTCCTTGCTGAATCCTCAAGGTGGTTTTACTAAAAGCTCAAAGTGAAAAGCATGTAAAAATAGAAAAACATTATAAAAATCTGGATAATTGAAAGGGGGACACATAAGATCAGAGGACATTACACATGTAAAAGTGAATACACAGTATATATATATATATATATATATATATATATATATATATATATACTTAGATGCCCGTGCCCCAAGGTACATGTAGGCACCACCACCTTACCTGTACAGAGGAGGATACTACAGCACTTACGAGCTATAAGGAACTTGAAAACCACATATCCTGTAGCAAGACATTTCCATGCTGAACACAAATGTAATGAGAATGACTTGAAATACAGTGTAATTGATGTAGTTCCCAAGAATATGAGATGAGGTAATAGAGCAAAACATCTTAGAATGATGGAATCTAGATACATCATTGTCTACTACAGTAAGGAACTAAGAGGGCTTAATTGTGGTGAAGGGATGTTGGTACATATATACAATGTTGTAATGCTAATGTCTGCTCTCTTTTGGATTTTTTTACGGAAGAGGTTCCAGATGGATCTCTGCTGGGATGAGTCAGGAGAGCTATAATATCTTACCTGGTAAGAGTTAGAAAAGTGAGGAGTCAGAATCCCAACAATGTAGGCCATGCTGTTATGATTTTGAATGATAACATTATGAAGTCTAGAAGGACTATGAAGATTTTGATTTTTGCTTTAGAATTATGTACAGTATGCATGTAGAATGTTGAACACAATAGAGGGTTTCTAGTTGGCCAACCAGGGCTCTATTTAAAGTATAATATTGCACTATAAACATACTGGGGAGCATTGTATCAGTCTGAGCAGCACCGTTGTAGATTTTACACGAGGTGATTTGTTCATTATTATTTGACCTTATATCATTTCTTGAATCTGAAATGTATATCTTGCCACTTGGGCTTGATGGCGAGATTACTGAAAGTCACAAGCAAAACAGCCACAGATGCTCTGTGACCTATCAGTGTCATTACTTTTAACCTGGGGAGAGGCACAAATTAAATGGTGGTCTGGGGATTATCTCCTCTTCTAGTTTTGACAGGCAGGACTGACTTTGATGATTGTGATGATCATATGCAATGTGAAAATAGCTTAATAGTTTTTTTGAGTACGCTTTCGATGCATCAATATGTTTGGGCTTTCTTCTATGTTCATGGGAACCATATCCATGTGTCTATTTACATTGCTAGTTTGAATGAACCAGGGTAATTGACAGAGGTGAATCCTTTGCCAAAATGTGTTATATTTTGCCACCAGTGCTGAAATAAATAACATCTAGAAGTGTCTTGACTGCCTGCCTTCCTTTGTGAAATTGGAAGGAGCTTTTTCAAGATATATATGCCATCAGACATATGCACACATGCCTTTCGGATGGGCATGCAAATCTGCTGCAAATACGTTCACCTCTCTGTTTAGATCAGCTTCTTGGGTGAAAACTTTATCCTGGAAGGAAATAGCTTCAGATAAAAACATGTTTTCCCTTTGAGACTCACATACTTAGTGATTTGGGGCCATATTTATACTTTTTGACGCACAACTACGCCAACGCAGTTGTGCATCAAAAATGTTAACGCCGGCTAACGCCATTCCAAAGCGCCATGCGGGCGCCTTATTTATGGAATGACGTTAGCCGGCGGAGCTGACTGGTGTGCGTCAAAAAAAACAGGCAGCGCCGGCGTAGGGGAAAATGGAGCTTGGGCGTCAAAAAATGGGGCAAGTCGGTCTGAGGCAAAAAATCTGCCTCAACCCGAGTTGCGCCATTTTCTTTGACTCCCACCCTCCATTGACATGACTCCTGTCTTAGCAAAGACAGGAGTCATGCCCCCTTGCCCAATGGTCATGCCCAGGGGACTTCTGTCCCCTGGGCATGGTCATTGGGCATAGTGGCATGTAGGGGGCCACAAATCAGGCCCCCCTATGCCACAATAAAATAAAAATAAAAATACTTACCTGAACTTACCTTAAGTTCCCTGGGATGGGTCCCTCCATACTTGGGCGTCCTCCTGGGGTGGGCAAGGGTGGCAGGGGGTGTCCCTGGGGGCATGGGAGGGCACCTCTGGGCTCCTTCCGAGCCCACAGGTCCCTTAACGCCTGCCCTGACCAGGCGTTAAGAAATGACGCAAAAGCGGCTGGACGTCATTTTTTTTGACCCGCCCACTCCCGGGCGCCATTTTTGCACGGGAGTTTAAATAAGGCGCACATGCCGTGGAGTCATTTTTTAGACGGGAACGCCTACCTTGCATATCATTAACGCAAGGTAGGTGTCCACGCTAAAAAATGACGCAAACTCCAAGATCTTTGGCGCTAGACGGGTCTAACGCCAAAGTATAAATATGGAGTTAGCTTTGCGTCGGATTTGCGTAAAAAAAAACGACGCAATTCCGGCACAAACAGAGTATAAATATGCCCCTTGTTTTTTTTCATCAATCCCTTTGGCCCTTGTTCTGGCTACCAGAGATAACACTATGAAGATCCTCTGCTTTCTGATCAGTTGCTGGAGGTGAATGAGGGGTAGCCATCACTCTTTTAAGTTGAGGGGCATTGGGTTTGGTTGTCATCGCTTCCTCAGAACACTCCGATTCTTCTTGCGATACACTGGTTTCTGCTATTTTTTTACTTTTTTCTACAGTTTTTTTTGCTGTATACGTCTTGCAGCACTTGTTGTTAAATGATAAAATATATTTGATCCTATTCACCCATCAATTTCAATCTTTTGTGAACCTCTTGCCATATTTCTGCAGCATATCAAACTCTCTTCTGTCCAGTCGTAGTTGATGTTAGCTTTTCTTTCTGAGTAGTTTGGCATATGACACATTTTTCTTTGTTGAAGGAGTCCTTATATCTTGTAGTTAGCAACACTCTGTCAGGAGGTAAAGATCCTCTGCTACAACCTGCTTCACTCATGTTAATGAATTTGCATCAACAGAAAACCTGAAACAAAAAAATATTAAAATAAATTACCAAGATGATGGCCAAAACACATCATTATAGAAGTGTCATTCTGGAAAATGGCGGAAGGGTTGCTCTGAGGAGTTATTTTCTGTCTCTACATGACTACTTAACCACCCAAAACCTATGTTTTGACACCAAGATGAGGTTTATTGGTCTAATGGTTCCTGAAATATTACATCATCACTGCAACACATCCACCATTTAAAAAAAATGTAATCCAGAAAAAAATCCCATGCTAAACTGCATCTTTAATGATCCAAAAACACAATTCAAAAATAAAAATCTCTGGACACCAATTTTTTTACAGAGGGCCTGGATTAATATGCGCTTACCTTTTGATATTCTTGTACCACGATATTCTGGCTGCCGTTATTTAATAGTACAACCAGTATGACCAGTATGCAGAAAGGAATGCATCTACAGAAAACAACTGTACTTTTTGGTCCCAGTTGAGGGCCATGACCCCCATAAAATATACATCTGGCTACGGGCCTGCAGTGAGCTAAGCCTGACAAATAATGCACTGACACAAACGTAAGGTTGAGTAATAAGTATGGACAGCACAATGCAGTCCGTTCACAAAGTGATTTCACTGGCTCGATATTCCAATTGGTAAAATAGGGTCTGGTGTTGAGGAAAAGATGAGGCAGAAAAAGCTACTGCATTTATAAAGTTCCAAACGAGAGATGTAGAGCTCATTCTGCACTGTGTATTTCGATTGTTTTATTCACAGTTTTTGTAAACTGCTCTTTTATGCTTTAGAGCACTTCAAAGCACTGGCTTTGCTTACTTTTGTGGTGGGATAACAACTCATTTCTAATCCTCGGTTGGGTGTTATGCCATACAGTATGTTTTGACTGCACGTGTGTCCCTTGAGTTGAGAACTTCCATTCTGAAATACACAGTTTAATTGGTTGTGCATGCGCTTAGGAAACTTAATCCGAACTTGACCACAAGGAAACTTCTTAAGACAAGGTTTTATCTTAATGTTCTTTCCTTTAAAACATTCTTAATTGATATATACATTATTTGTAAAATAAAGTAAAACATTTATGATCACATGTCCACTTACCGTTGGAAGGATATCAACATTTAACTTGAATATTTAATAACACTTTAGATCTCACTTTATATAACTGCACATAGTTTGTACATGGGCTTCTTAATTTAGTTATGGCACTGATATTCAATTTCCTGTAACATAAAAACTGCATGGAGCTCTTGGGATATGCTGCCCTACTTTTCTTACTGCTAAAAGAATCTAATCTTCAAACTAGATACATTTGTTTTCTTAATTCAAAGCACCCTTGACAATTAAGTATGATAGTGTACTTCTTTATGAAACATCAAAAAACATTTTTTTTTATTACAGATCCCTTAATTAAAGTACATTTTGCTGGGAGATTGTGAAAGTATTGAACAATTTTGGGCATTAAGTCATTGCAAATTATTTGTGAGGACTTGCATCGAGGAATTTCTATTACCAAAAGTGACAAGCGTGGAGAGCTTTTGCACTGCTGTGACATGTTTAAAGACAAATTGGCTGAATCACTTTGTCTTTGCAATATGTTTCCATTGAAATTGATTACATTATATTCAGCTAACCCCCAAAACATTTACTAGCATAAGAGAAAAGTATCTTTCATTCATCCGACGTTTAATTTAGGATCAGATGCATGTAAAATTCAGTCCTTATATATATTTCGAACAATTGATTTTATAGAAACAAGGCTTTTTAATGAGGTGTTTTAATTAACAATTCTTAATGAATGTTTATGTACTTTTTGAATAAAAAGTTATGTAGAAAATGAATAACGTAGAAAAATAATGCACGCATTTGAAAATGTGATCTCGAAGAATGTCCACTAATGATCACGAAATGTACTAATTAATGATTAATTCTTATGAAATATCAAATATGTACTAGATTAATGCAGTAGTATGTCATATTAAGGGTTATGAAGTATGCTCTAGCTTTATTAATTGTAGGCCTTAACTTAGCGAGTGTCTTGGCCTATTTTGCAAGGCCTCATACAGAAGCTGTATTTCTTAGCGGTTAATAAAAATGCTGACAGAGTGAATTAGACTATGAAATGTCCATTGTCTTGTTAAAAGTGCTTAGCAGAAGCTTTTCGTGAGAACCGACTGCAAGGAGATGATGTTCCCGCTAGTGAAACATCTCATGTGTAATGTGTGTGAGACGTACTTTCCCAGGACGAGAAAAAAGAAGATACTGACTGGAGCTGAAGATGCAACAATATTGTTAAGTGACGAACCGAATGATAAGAACATCGTAGTGTGGACCAATCAACTGCGAAGAATGAAATATTAGAATTCATAGATTTGGTATAGAAATATTATTGGGTAAAGTATGAACGTATGATTAACTGACCAATATGGAATTAGGGGATAGTTTAGGTGACTTTGATATAACAACGCGACAGAGGAGACTTATTCAAATCTAAATTGATTTAGAGAGAAGAAGAGATTTTAGGAGAGATTCGAGATTCATACCGACATTGGGCTCATATTCTCTGACTGAGAGCCTGATGCTTTGATGATCAATTGATGTCTTGAGGACGAAAACTGTTTCTGCTTTGCTGACCCATACCCATGATAGGTAGATATAATGAAACATGACTGTTATGCATTTTATGCTTTTTTTTTCTAGGTACCAACTGCGCTCTTTTGACAGATCCATGGTTACATGTTTCTCCAAATTTGTGTTTCTAAATTGTTTTGCATGAAGCCCAACATGCTGATGCTAATCTGACTCCAGTTGAGTGCCCTCTTAAATGACTGATAATTCTAGGGACTAATGGTTGCTGAATTATTCTGCTGAATTCCATGTATGCTATATCTTTTTCACAGCTGACTCTGCTATTGATTTGCACTAAAGCTCTAGAATGCGTTATGGTTCAAGCTTTGATTAGATTGGGTTTCTTCTGCAGCTTTGGACAACCAGTGTTATTTGTATGTGTTTCATTTGATTTTGAGATTAATCTACATGACCTTAGCATTGTTAATATAGAGAAATAAACTTGCTAAACGTTTCTTAAAGGTGTGATTATTCATGGCTGAAAGGTCATGGTGTGTGAAATTTACTGGCTCAATTGATTATTGATTGCTAATTATTACTGATTATTGTGTATTGATTATTGATTATGTACTGGAGCTATGGTAAGATCTTTGCGATTCAAAAGGTTCATCGACCTATTTGCATCCCCTTGTAAGTATACTTATTAAGGTCTGACCCGCTAACAACTAACATGTGCCTTTTATTGGACTGGTAATGGAGCCAGTGTTGCTGTGCTGGTATGTGACACATCTTGAGCTTACTCTATGGACCAAGGCACTGAAGCACAGTGAATGCCTGGAGCAGTAGTGAGCAGACACTACAGTCTCATCTTTTATTAGAACCCTGACCTCATGCCCAAGAAAGACCACTCTTTACAAAACAACCAACTTCAAATTCACACCATCCTGGCAGCTTCTGGGCACAAGATTCCTATCCAAACATGTATTTAAGAAATGAGTCACTGTTAATTGACAGTCAGAGTTAGGTGGCAGATAACTAATCAAGAACAGTGATGAAACCTCAGGCCACAAAGTAGTCGTCCTTCACATTTGGTGGGACAAGGTGACAAAAAAAGCCTTGAGACCATCATTTCTCAGTACTAGACCTTCCAGATGAATGTTGGGATCCAATCACAGCAGGGAACACGTCTGCAGGTAAACCAAAGAGAATAGCTCTAATTTTCTGTGGATGAGAGGATTGTCAGGATGGTATTGAGCCTGTCCTCTAAGGGAGAATGATGCAGAGTGCCATGTTTGGTGAATTAGTTATGATACAGAGCTTTGTGAAAGTAGAAAAACACTGTGACATTCACTGTGACTATAGTAATGGTACATGCGGTGTCTTCCTAAGGGCATCATTAGTAATTTGGGCATAGATTTCCAGCCTTAATGTTACAAAGTAGAACCTTGGTCCAGATTAATTGAATGTAATAAGAATGGACTGTAAGAAGACTGTCAAGAGCAATACAGAGCCTCACATCACAGGACAGAGGTGGGTGTGCACTGTTAAGCATAGGATGTGTTCAGGAAGAATACCCTCCCAGTACAAATTTCTATGTTTAGACAAATTGAGACGATTCCCATGCATTGTCTGTGTTCTGTACACAGCAACACACAGGTAATGCATTTTTTTTAAAGAAATGAAAGATTTCCCCATGTGAGAACCTGCTTCAAGCAAATTGTAGTCTGGCTGTATCTGTAGATTTATGTTTCATCACAGGCTTTCTTTGTTTTCACTGATCTGCTCAGTAAAAGTCCCTTGACACAAAGTAATGCAAAACAGTGCAAGTTTTTGTTTTGCACTGTGAAAAGGCACCTTTCCAGCACAAAACAACATATGTGCTTGATAGTAAATACCATGTGGCCCTTTACTGATTAATGGCATAACATTGAGACAACAAATATTGAGTCACACAATTATCAGAAAGTAATATTGACAGCAAAATTATCAAATCCCTATGCATAATTATTAAAACGACTAATATTGTACACATACATATCGCTGCCAAAAATGTCTAATTTAACATATATAGACAACAGAACTATCAGAAACACAAATATTGTGACTCATAAAGAAACATCTACCATGTCAAAAATATTTATTACAACAATATTGGCTACCAAATTATCATTAATACAACTAATATATACAACTAAAACACACCAAAAAACAATTATTTACTCAAAAAACAACAATCAATATATATCCTAAAATTAAAAGCCATCTATATATAAATTAAAATATCATAAAACACCAACATTCAAACAAATTCCCTATAAAAATAGTACAGCTATAAAATACACAGTAAACATATTTAAAAAAGATTTACAAAGTATAAGCATTCAAAAAACACAAACAATATACATTATTTCATCAAAACAAATAAATCCAATATCAAATAAATAAACATGTTTATATCACACATTTACCAAAATATAAATTAGCATTTACAAAATAAATACATAACTGGAAAAAATAATTTGAGTTATAGTAAAGCAACTAATTAAATCAAACTATAGTCAATATTAATCAATCAAATAGGTTAAACAAACAATATAAAAGGCACACTAATTAAACCAAATATTGACTCAAAAAACAACAATTATCTGAAGAGGAGGAAACTCTGCTGGCTTTTCACTACAAAACATAAAACTGAAAAATGTACATTTCTATAATTGCATATGCAAGTAAGTAACAGATAAATTTAAACTAAAAAGTATAATAATGCGAAAGTAAAAAAATGATAAACTAACTAAAAATATTAAAACACTGTGTAAGTTTGATAGTATTACAAAGAATAACTAAAAAAAAGAACCTCTTTTGACCACCAAACTGCTACAAAATCCCACATACAACAACACATCAAAAATTACTAAATAAAGTATAAGTAAAAAATAATTTTAAACTAAACAGAAAAGTGACGGAAAAAGCCTAATACCCTAAACCTCACCAAACATAAAAAATATATCAAATGTTATTAATATAACTTTTTTCTCTTCCAACAGAAAAGAAAGATCTGATTCATGTTCAAAGTACCTGACGAAAAGAACTTCACAACCATCCAAAATGTCTCCAAAATACATACACGTAAATAAATTAGAAAAATAGTAAATGCATCTTCAAATATGTGTTATTTAATAACAAGCATAATATAACTATTTTTATATTTATGCTATTACATTGACTACAGATATAATGACAGAAGATGCCAAATGTAAAACGTCACAAAAGGACATCAGTTATTAAATTATGTGAGGTACATATACAGCCAATATTATTCCAAATCATGGTATGGGAGAGCAACTACAAAAGAAAATGTTATTAATGTAAGAGAGCATAATTACCCACCCAAATGTCACAGAGATAGAAGTGAGAGAGGTTTTACAGAACATAAGAGACGCAAGCAATAGTTCTCAACAACTCATAATCCAAATCCTAAAAAATGTACTATGCAAAGTCCCCGAACATTTAACGGGCCAACTACCATTGATCCTCTCTTAAGGCGCCTAATCACACACACTAAACAGGCCACCAGCAACGCCCTGCCTGCTCCTAGAACACACAAGGATATAGACATACCAACACATATAACACTAACACACACTAAAATTACAATAATAATAATGATAAACCAATCAATCAAACAATTTTTATGAAGCATGTCTACTCACCCGTGAGGCTCTGAAGGCGCTAGCGGGGGAGCCTCATCCGAACAGCCACATCTTGAGGTTTTGAAGATAGTGAGCGATGAGTTTTGTCTGAGGAATAGGGGCAGGTTGTTCCAGCTCTTTGCTGCCATGTAGGTGAAGGATCGTCCACCAGCAGTGGTTTTTTAAATGCAAGGGATAGTGGCAAGAGCCAGTTGGGTGGAGCAGAGGGATCTGGCGAGGGTATGGAAGGAGACGGGGTGGTTCAGGTAGGCTGGTACGATGTTGTGTATGGTTTTGTACGTGTGAGTGAGTAGCTTGAAGGTGATTCATTTTTCTATCAGGAGCCAGTGGGGGTCCTAAGGAGATGTGTTTTTGGCGGCGGCGTTCTGGATGAGTTGTAGCTTTTTGATGTTTATCGTTGTGGTGCCAAAATTAAGGGCATTGCCGTAGTCAAGCTTTCTTGTAACCAAGGAGTGGGTGACTGTCCTGCAGCAGTCTGCTGGGATCCATTTGAAAATATTCCAGAGTTTGCAGAGGGTGTGCCAGCAGGAGGAGGTGAATGAGTTTACCTGTTGGGTCATAGATAGGGAGGAGTCAAGGATGATGCCTATGTTGTGGGTGTTTTCAGTGTCGGTGAAGGCGGGGTGCTGAGAGATGTGGGCCACCAGGAGTCATCCAATGCTGAAGTGGTGTTTCCAAAAATGATGAGCTCTGTCTTGTCAGAATTGAGCTTGAGGCAGCTTTCTCTCAGGTGGTGGCGGCTTCCATTCCGGAGTGGAAATTCCTTTGGGCCATGGCCGGATCTTTAGTGAGGTAAATGAAGAGTTGTGTGTCATCAACGTATGACGCAATGTTCATTCAGTGGCTTCTGACGATGGCTGCAAGCGGGGTCATCTATATGTTAAAAAGAGTTAGACTCAGAGAGGATCCTTGGGGAACTCCATAGCTGACTCCTGTGGGTTTTGACATGTAGGGAGGGAGCATGATCCTCTGAGTCCTTCCAGAGAGGTAGGAGTAGACCCATTTCAGGGCTGTTCTGTGGATTCCTATATCGTGGAGTCTGGTGCATAGAGTGCTGTGGGAGACCATGTTGAAGGCCGCTGAGGGGTCCAGGAGCATGAGTGCTGCAGAGAGCTGCAGTGTGGCTGGGGTCTAATAGTGATCGTATGTCATCGGTGTCTGCAAGAAGAGCTGTCTCCATGCTGTGGTTGCTGTGGAACCCAGACTGGAAGCTGTCCAGAGAGTTGTTGTCATCAATAAAATGTTGTAGTTGTGTGTTGATGGCTTTCTCCAGTACTTTGGCCGGGTAGGGTAGCAGCTAGCTGGGCTGGAAGTTCTTTAGTTCTGATGGGTCGGCGGAGGGTTTCTTCAGGAGGGGCGTACTTTGGCATGTTTCCAGTCCTCGGGGAAGATGCCATCGTTGATGGAGTGGTTTATCATGTTCCAGAGCTTGGGCGATGAATATGATGGCTCTGTTGTAGATGTGGTGTGGGAAACGGTCTGTGGGTGTTTCGGAGTGGGGGCTATTAATGATGCTTTCTGTTTCCTCCGTGGTGAGAGTAGGCCAGCTCTAGATGGTCTGGGTGGGTTCTGGAGTGGTGGGTTGGTCGTAGATTCTGGTGCCGGGTTGGTTTTCTGGGAGGAAGCTGTCGTAGATGTCATAGATCTTGCGGTGGAAGAAGGTGGCGAGCTTGTCGCAGATGTCTTGTGACAGGGCAATGCTGGTGGCTTCGGAGGTTGGATTTGTGAACTCATTGATGACTGAGAAAAGTTACATTGTGTTGTGTGTGGAGGAGTTGATATATTCCCAGAGTGCATTCTTTCTTGCGTTCTTGATATGTTGGCGGTGGACGGCGGTTGAAGCCCTGAAGGAGGCGCGGTCTTCGCTGGTTTGGCTAGTCCTCCATTTTTTTTAGGATGCACTTGGGCGATGTCAGATAAAAGCGCAAGAGTGTAGGCGCATTCGGTGAACCATGCGATGAGATTGCGTGCTGTGGTGTTGGTGTCATCGGAGGGGGGTGGGAGGGATTTGGCAAGAATTGTGGTGAGTTGCTTGTTTGTTATTTCATTCCATTTCCTATGGGGGAGTTCTGGGAGCGTGGGTGCGGCTACTGGGTATGGTAATGGTGAAGTGTAGGCAGAGGTGGTCAGTCCAGTCTGGGGTGAGATTGTCTTGATGGTAATCCGGTTGTTTGAGGTGAATATGGGGTCTAGTGTGTGTCCTGCAATGTGCATGGGTGTGGTGAGCAGCTGTCTGATGCCGAGGGTGGTGATGTTGTTGAGTAGAGCGGTGGTGTTTAGATCATTGTGGTCCTTGAGAAGGAAATTCAGATCGCCAAGGAGGAGATAGTCATCAGACGCCAGGGCCTGGGTGGGGTGGCGATGTCTACAATGTTGTCAATGAAAGCTGAGCGGGGGCGGGCGGTCTATAGACCAGGGCGCTGCGGATGGAGGAGTTGTGATCAGTGTGGACCAGGAAGTAAAGGTATTCCATGGTGGTGCACTGTTGTTATGAGTTGGCCTTGATACGTAGTGAGGACTTGTGTACGATGGCAAGTCTTACGCCCAGGTGGGAGGGCTGGTCCCTCCTTAGGATGCTGTATCTGTCTGGGATGGCAATGTCCGGTTCCGAGGTGGGGTTGGTGTAGATCTTGGTAAGGAAGGCAATGTAAGGCGGGTGGTGTCAATCAAATCCCAGAGTTCGGTGGCATGCTTGTGGAGGGAGCAGATGTTCAGGAGAAGGCAATTGATGGTGTTGTGGTGGGTGTGGGTGTTTCTGGGTGTGGGGATTACCTTCTGCTTGTTGTGGCCGGTGCTGCGGCTGCTATTAAGAACGGCAGGAGGGTCCAGTCAGCTGGAAGCCAGGAGGACGGGAAAGATGATTTTCACGGTAGGGGGTGTGGCAGTAGGGACAGGAGCGGCATGGGAGGGAGAGGGTCAAGGAAAGGACAGAAAAAGAGAAAAGAGATAGAAGAAGCCAAAAGTAAAAACGAGTGAAAGAAAAGGCTTTTAGAAGCAGGAGTAAAGGAGAGATAGAGAGCGATACTTACTTGTCGATGGCCACTAAACCACCAGGGATCAGGCGCAGGCAGGAGCCTATAGGTGGAGGAGGGCCTTGACTGAGAGTCAGGCAGGCTCTCAGTTGTTCACAGGCAAGGCAGAGGCCGCAGCAGCCAGAGGAGCTGGCAAGGGCAGCAGATGCTGACCAGGAGGTCAGTGTAGTTGCCCTCTCACCAAACTGTGGCCGCCATTGAGAAGGGGGGGGTGAGGGGTCCAGTCAGTTGGGAGGTGGGAGGGCAGGAAAGACACTTCACGGGGGCGCAAGAGCAGAAGTGTCACAGGAGGGAGAGGATCAAGGAAAGGACAGAAAATGAGAAAAGAGATGGAAGAAGCCAAAAGTAAAAACAAGTGAAAGAAAAGGCAGAAGTATAGAAGCAGGAGTAAAGGAAAGATAGAGAGAGATACTTACTTGTTGATAGCCACTAGACCACCAGGATGAGGTACAGACAGGAGTCTGCGAGTGGAGGAGGGCCTCGAACTGAGAGTCAGACAGGCTCTCAATTCGTTCCTAGGCAATGCAGAGGCAGCAGCAGCCAGAGGAGCTGGGGAGGGCAGCAGATGTTGACCAAGAGTACCTTACTGAAATGTTCCCAATGCCTAACCTGGATGATGGATGGGACATTACAAATATATCCCAAACCATTCAATCAAATATACACCATACATTTTAAATTTCAGGACAACAACATCCCTTTTATATACACTTTACTTCCTAATAAACAAGGAAATACCTGCATGGAACCAAAGCAAAACAACAGACAAAAAACTATTGCCCCCAACAAATAATCATAGACTTTAACCACGTTATGATTCATGCTATCCTTAAAGTAGCCCCACAAAGCCATACAAGGCTGTTACTACCACTTTAACCAAAGTATATGGGGCCACCTACGAAAATCTGCACTAAGGGCCTGATTCTAACTTTGGAGGACGGTGTTAAACCGTCCCAAAAGTGGCGGATATACCACCTACCGTATTACGAGTCCATTATATCCTATGGAACTCGTAATACGGTAGGTGGTATATCCGCCACTTTTGGGACGGTTTAACACCGTCCTCCAAAGTTAGAATCAGGCCCTAAGTGTGGAATATGCCACCAATAGCCAATTTGCCTTTGAGGTAAAACAATGATAGCATTAGCCTATGTCCCTGTCATAGAAGTAGCCAACCACTATAGTATCCTCATAGAAATCCCTAACTATCAAGAAAATAAAGGCAAACTAAGGGCCCAATTTTGAGTTTCGCAGTCACAATGGCCAGACTGCCAATGTGGTGTTTCGAAGGCCGGCAGCCTCCCAACTGAGACACTAAAACACTACTGCCAGGCAGGAGGTAGTGTTCTCTGGCGGTGGCACTGCAGCAGCATGCTTCGGCTCATTAAATGAGCCTGAAACACATGCCGCTGCAGTGCAGTGCCAGATGCACCTCAATGTTGTGCATGGCAAACAGTGTGCACCAATAGTGCAGGCATAGGGGGGCACAACATGTAACCCAGCAACACTGTCCAATGGACACAATTGCCCTAGTGCCCTGTTTAGGGCCCCTTCCCTGCCTTTCCATTGAGCTTTTCATGGTGGGGTCCTCAGCATGAAAAGCTTGGCGGAAAGGCAGGTCGTGATCAGCACAGAGGTGTCAGCATTAGCACGCCCACATGTGACCACAGCTTTCTCTACTGCCACTGGATCTGAGATCGTGGCAGGTGCGACTGTGGCAGTTCAACTACCATCCTTGTAATCTGGGGGTCGTACCACTGAGGAGGTGGTAGTCGGACAGCCATTGCAGCTACTGGGGTCCATGGACCGCTGTACTCTTCTTAATCAGGATTGAACTCCCCTAGTAGACTACTTTGAGGATGAATGGGTTGGCAGACTGCATCGGCCAGGACACACACACCAACCCAAAATCAACATACATTGGTGTAATGTCTAATAAAAACTGAGCCACACTAGGCAGAACTCAACCTACACTTTAAAAATTATTTGACGCACTACAAAAATAACAAAGATACCAAGAACTAAGAATAGAAAAATCTATTAGTGAGATTGGCCCTAAACTAATAAACAAACAAAAAAATGGATGAGATGCTACAAAGCAAAGTTAAAATATCTGTCAATAACAAAGGACTTGACTACACAGAAATCACTGCCAAAACTATCCTCTAAAACACATGTAAACCTATCATAAACTTAAAAAACAAAAGATTCCATATAATGAATAAAATATATTTTTAAATATTAATATAATATTCTTAATATATCAGTGACTAATTACGAGTTTGGCGGTCTGTGGTTTCCCATGATGGCGGCAGCAGTCTGACCACCATCAGGTTGGCAGTCGGACTACCGTTTTATGTTGCATGCAGTTCCATAGACCAAAGTCTGTTGCAGACCACCTGTCATTGCCAGGCAGCGTAGAGCACTGCAGCCATGAGGCAGTCCAATGAGGCTGTCAGAGCCACTGTTTCCACTGGACAGATTATGATGTTGCTTTCGGCCAACATGACTGTGGCAGTCCAACCACCATGTCCCAGCTAGCGGAAAATAGACATAAAAGGCAAGAACTCACCTGTAGGCAGCGTCATACATTCTGTGCTGCCATGAAGCCAATCCTTTGCGTTCTGCCACCACTGATAGATGGAGCCAAAAATCAATGCCGCCATGGATGAAATCAACGGTAAGACAAGACACCTACCCATGTCCCCAAACTCAACAGCAAATCATCATGCCACTATCGTCCTGGTATGGGTGCTATGCTCTGTGAACCAAGTATGATTTTGTGCACCCAGAATCAGAGTTGAACACAACACAATGTGACCCCCCCCATTTGGACAGGTCACTGACACTGCACCATCACAATCACCAAACATGTGTGCCCATCCTAGTTTCAGGGACAGTGAAGTGTACATTACATTGTGTCACATAACAGCAAAACCACATTAATATCATATCCTTCTATTTGAACTGACACCCTCACAATGCACAGATGCCATAATTGTTGAAATATTGAAGACATATGTATGGATGTGTCAGTTAACCCAAACACTCCTTCCATGCAAAACCCCTGTACTGGACCAACACATATCACTCATATTGCAAGGCAATGGAAGGTAAATGGGATGCACAATTTTGTGGGAGAAAATTATCCAATGCTCACAAGGTAAACAATACCTTTAGAATAGGGATGGCAGCATCAGGGGATCCCAGGAAGAATGCAGTCCCATAAAAACTATTTACACAGAAACGGGCCTTCATGTATCACAGGGGCAACCAATTGTAGAACCAAGTGCTATGCCTATGTGCCAAGTGCAAGTCAAGAAAGCCATTAATAGCAACAGCATGGGTCTCACATATAGATGAAGTAGCTTGAAGCTACACACATGAAAAATGACACATGATCAGTCAAATGTATTGGAATGTAGCACAATTGTACACCCTCCATTTGTGGACAAACGAAACTCTAACAGGCACTCATTATACGAATGTCCATTCAACATCAGGACGACAAATGTAACACAATACTTGTTGACATTGGCCAAGCCAAGATGAAAGACTTAGCATATCAAACATGCACAATACAGTGACACCCCAAATAAATTACCACCTACATATCCATCCAGTGAACATCTACTCTTGACCTGGTTGACAACAGCTCTGCCACAAAGTCAGATCTTGACAATCACAGCAAATGAAACAGCAATCAGGGTCAATCATGCACAACTGTAGGCATACATCACAGATTACTCAAAAACAGCAAAAATATAGAAAAGTAATGGCAGGGCAAATGTATACCCAAAAACACCTTGGGTTTATTAACTCCAGAGTAATGAGATTTAAAGGCTAAAGTTCCATTAGAACATCTCTGCAGTGTTATGCATCAGCTTGACTCTGATCACTGCCAAAGAACATCCACAGGAATTGGCATGCATCAAGTGGGCGTGCAGGTACCTCAGGGATCATACTTGGGTGGGGTGAGGTAGGGTGGGTTTGGATTTTAGATAACTGAGTTTGGGAGGTATGGGCTCCACTTTGGGATGGGTGGACTTGCGTTTGGGAGGTATATGCTTATTTTTTAGAGGGGTGGACTTCTTCAGGATGTGAGGGCTATGGCTGGTTTCAGAGGGGCAGGTGCATCAGAGGAGGACTTGGATGTGGAAGGGATGGATAGGAATGGAGGTGGAGTCCTTTTGGTTTTGGGAGGGGGTAGGAATCATATGGGTAAAGGCAAATCAAAATAGAAACTTTCTTTAGGAAAATGGGTAGGGACTTCAGAAGGGTTTAAGGGTGGGAGTATGAAGAAGTGGCTGTGTTGGTTGTGGGTGTTGATGCTGCTGTCATGTGTGTGTCTGATGCATGCTTTTGTTTGGGTGGTGTCTGCTGCATGTGCGAGTATGGGCATTTGCATTTCTTGGGGGCTGTGAGGTGGAGGTGCTGGGTAATGTGGGAGTTGTAGCTGTGTTTGTGGATGTTGATGTGATGTCTGGGGGAATGTGCATGTTATGACTGTGTCTGTGTGGGTGTTGGCGTGGTGTCTGGTCTTATGGTGTGTATTGTGGCTGTGTCTCTGGGTGTTGTGGTGGTGTCCGGGGTTATGGTGTCTATGGTGTGTAGGTGTTGGGGTGGTGTTTGGGGGTATGGTCCATGTTGTGTCTGTGTCGGTGGGTGTGCAGGTGGTATCTGGGGGTATGGTGTCTGTGGTGTGTGGGTCTGTGGGTGTTTGGGTGGTATCTGGCTGTATGGTGGGTGTAGTGTGTGGATTGGTGTCTGTGGAGATGGTGGGTGTTATGGTGTGTGTGAGTGACTGTTGAGTGCTTGTTTGCTGGTGTGTCTTGTGGTGGTTGTGTTTATGTATGCTGCTTGTGTGTGTTGAGGTAGTTGCATGCTGATATGTCTGTGTGCTTGGGACAGGTAAGGGGATAGGGAATTTGGATGGAGAAGAGGTAGGTATTTGGGGGAGGATTGTGGGGGTGGAAGGGTGCTGTCAGTGAGAAGACCACAGCCTGAAAAGATCTTTGCACCATGATAGCCTTCCAGGCATGCAACCATCTGCTGGAGCTGGCTGCCTTGAACTTGGATGGTATTCAGAATGGCAGTCTGACCCGCAGAGATACTCCCCAAGAGGTCAATAGACTCCTCAATCAGGGCAGCTGGGGTAACCGGGGCAAAGGATGAGGTGCCTGTGGTGAAGAAGAAGCCCATCCTTTTGGGTGAGCAGGCAAAGCCTACTGGGTGGGGAGCAAAAGGGAGGGTGGAGATGGAACTGGGGTGACAGACAAGGATGGAACAGGAGCAGGTCCTGTTGGGTCCACCACTACTAGGGAGTGGCCATTGGAAGAAGATTCTAAAGATGATGATGTGGATCCTGTGTTCTCTGTGGCACTTCCCTCACCTTGTGGGCCACTGGGTCCCTTCGTGTTGGATGTCTCATGACTGGAGGTGCTGTGGCCAGCTGCTTTCCTACTTGGTTTGGGGCTATCTCCTCTGCTTGCCAGGGCTGATGCTGAAATTACAAAGACATACAGGGTCACATGTGCTGATCACACTTGAACAACAACTGTGTTTAGCAAACATTACCATAATGTATATTAGCCCCCAGCCACCACCTCCAGAAAATTGGCTCCAACATTTGCATGCATGCTACATGAACTGTGAACAGTTGCCCACAGGAAAATAAGAATCAAAGACAACTCCATTTGGATGGGTGATGTTGTGCAATACTCAGGGAGCCAGTACAAGACCTTATCACTTTGAATGGTTTGCCTTATGTAGGATCCCTCAGTAACCTGTTGTCACAAAATAGTATGGCAATGCCAAGTTCAACTTTACAGATCCCACACAAGGGCATGCATCAAGCTAATTCTCATATACTCAAAACCACATCATGATGAAATGATGGCCAAATAATAATGCCATGTTGCTGAAAGAAGTACAGTAGCTGGAAGAAGGTGACATGGAAATAACCATTTCACATTGGAAACAAAATCACTAATGGTCACTTAATTATATGTATATTGTCTAAATTGACTCATGGAGGTTGTAGAAATGTTGCTCAGATAGATTACTCATCTTGGACAGAAATGTACATTGGGGGCAACTTGGGCAAAATGTTTAGGAGAATTCTCTACAAATATCCACACCACAATAAGCTGTTTCCAGGAAAATCAGCTATGTTGATTCGTACTTCTTAAAATACCCTACTCAGATTGCATAAGTAAAAGCCAATAGTCCTTCGAATGTTGAAGAGGCTCAGGGATACTCAAGGACCTGCAGAAGGCCTTTATCATGTTGCTCAATGGCAAACCACATCACTATCCCTTTTTGTCATGCAAAGATTCCCTTGAATGAATGGTTGTACACAGCCACATATGATTCCCACATTACTGCATGTCACTCACTGATGCATGTCAACAGTTAGGCAATGAGCCTTCACCATTTAACATGTGTTAAGCACTTTGCTACATTATTTTACATCAATGGGATGGAAATGCACATTGATATTAAAAACTATAGTCCTTTTTGTCATGCCCTTCATTTCTTCTGCACTTGTACATACCAAATTGCATGGAATGATGGGTGAGGGTATGTATGAACCACCAATCAATGGTGACACCCTCCTGTCTGAGTCACATGAACGGTAGCCCCATCACATATGTCCAATTCAAAACACATGTTGGCAGAACACATACGTGAGGGAATCCGACATCATCCCATGAAGGCAGGTAGACCATGCATGAAACAGCAGTGAAAATGATATGGCAAAAGTGATAGGTACACATGCTAACATGTAGGAACAAGGCATGATGGCAACAACGATGTCACCAAAATCATGTCGCTGGACATTCACTACTTACCAAGGGAAAATATTGATCTGTGACTGCCCTAAGTGGGCAATGTATGCTCTGTCACATGTATGATGGCCTCCTTCACATAACACACAGTGAGGCACCAGCACAGATGACACACTGAAGACAAGTCTGTGGGAGACAGATAATAATATACTCACTTGAGCAGACACGTGGCTGAGTACAGTGATGTATTACTTCCTGTTTTTTGGGATGACACACTGAAGACAAGTGGACTGTTGTGTACAAATGACACTCACAACAACAAACAACACGACCCAATTGATCACTGTACTCTGTCATGTGTTGGCCTTGGACAGTTTATTGGTTGCGTTCTGTACTCTTTTGTGTACTAGGTCACTGGGCCAATGGGCAAGGCACATTGCATGCACCAACTACCATACCTACACAAACAATTACTCATCTTGTGTGTCACACATGGCTCGTCCCCTGTCTTCAAGGGGACATGGCAGAGTCTAACACATCAATGTGGGAACTGTATTTCCAACTGCCAAAAGGGTCTGCACCTTCTGGGCGATGGCTCTCCTAATCCCTTTCTTCTGATTGGTGTTGAACTGTATGGATGCAAGAGACAAATCAAAAGGTTATAAATCCATTTTTCTGGCCAAATGGATGTGTCACGCACATCTCAGAAACCTCAAGCACATAAATTGTGTAATTGTCAATACACTGCCAGCGTAAAGTATACATGCTGATAAGGACAGGGACAAGACTACACAGTTTTGAAGTCATCTGCAGACTAACCCATTACCCTGCTCATGGTCTGCACTTACTAAGCAAACCTAATCACATCAAGTAGACCAGGCTGAAGCAACATGTACTGTGATGTGAGCCACAATGAAACACAACAAACCATTGTGACCTCTGAAGGGTAAAGTCCTTGTGCCTGACCGGACAGACACATGTACATCCAGCCACATTGACTCAATGCATACAGTCGCTACAGGCAACTACCATAGTACAGACTTCACCCTAGGACTTAAGTGACAATGAAAGATCTGCATGGGCGGAGCGGAAAATGTCTCTTCCCTGTTCATGTGTGGACATGTGAGTTACCCAATGTAAACTAATTCCACTTCACGGTGGGTTTGTGTGGTATGACCTTGTAGCACAGAACACACCTTTTACCATATGTGGCCATCCAGAAGAGATGGCTTCCAACATACTAAGATATCTTAGGCCTGATTGTTTGCATGTAACCAAGCTAATGAGTCACATGTCATGCCCTCCCCAGAATCACCCAGCTTTCTGCACTGTTGGTTTGTCACGTGTGCAATTCGCATGTACTGGGCAAATATAACTTATGTAAAGATGACAACAGAGCTGTGGGAGTAAGGGACCTGTCATAAGTCAATGACACACATTGGCAATGAGGCGAAATGCACATATGTACTAGGACAGGGAGTTACCTCAGTACCCATTCCAGATCTAGCCAATGGACAAAGGCCTTCAGACAACGTCTTGCCACTGGAGACTCATTTTGACTACATGCCAGGATCTGCAGGTCTACAGGGAGTAGGCCAGGTCCCACAGTCGCATAGGCGTACAGACTCTACCCCAGCCTGGCTTATGTCCACTGGGAGATACATTTGACAGGCCCTAGTCTCTGCAGGCTGAGCAAACAGAACTGACATTACACTCAGATTCCCATCACTTTCATGCATGACAATACATCATGTGCCCATCCTCTATGTGGGTTGTGGCTTGTGTAGCACTCGCAAAGCACTTTGGGGGTGATTCTAACCCTGGCGGTCGGTGATAAAGCGGCGGCCAACCCGCCAACAGCCCGGCGGTCGAAAAAATGGAATTCTAACCCTGGCGGGAACCGCCAACACAAGCAGCCACATTAACACTCCGACCGCCGCAGCGGTGCAGACAAACAGCGTGGCGGTCACCGCCAACAGGCAGGCGGCAGACAATGTACCGCCCACACTATCACAACTCACCAATCCGCCACCTTTTCCGGGGCGGGAGCCCCGCCGATAAAAACACGGCGGAAACAGACTACGAATGGGAAAACGCGCACCAAAACACACTCCACGAGGAAGGAGGACAGCATGGAACCCGAATTAAACATCCTACCTGCTCTCGTCTACCTTCTCATCTACCACGAGTACGAACTCCGGCGCAGACGACAACGGTGAGTACTGCACCTACGACACACGGGAGGGGGGAGGAGGGAAGCTTACGGCACACACATATGTGACCCCCCCCCCCAAACTATGTACACACTAATGCAGAGCAACAATGCACAGTGACACCACCCAAACCCCCCTTAAGAATGCAAAGACAGAAATAAATTGGGACGAAAATTTTATATAAAAAATAGACTCTGATATGGAGCGGTCAACTACGCAAAATATCCATAACAAAATGATACTATATACACTGCCATGGAGAACCGAGGCAATTAGTCCTGTACATGAAAGTTAAATGGAACAGTCAGTGGGCTATAGTGTAGCGACACAAGGGCAAAGCCCACACAGGAGACCTGAGTCCTTTGGAGAGAACACTGCAGGGGCATCTGATGAAAAAATACAGGCACCTCAGGGGGAAGGGAAGGGGGAGGCACCACAGCCACATGAGTCCACGACGCCAGATCCACGAAGGGGCCACCATGCCCATTGATGTATCCTGGGGAGTGCAAAGCCACAGTCTCTCAAGTCTCTCCAGTGGGTGGGTTGCCCACTTCACCATCCTGGGGAGTGCAAAGCCACAGTCTCTCAAGTCTCTCCAGTGGGTGGGTTGCCCACTTCACCATCCTGGGGAGTGCAAAGCCACAGTCTCTCAAGTCTCTACAGTGGGTGGGTTGCCCACTTCACCATCCTGGGGAGTGCAAAGCCACAGTCCATCTGGTGGATGACAGTGTCCACTGCTCAAGGAGGAGGCATGGTGGGCACAGTGAACCATAAACAGTGCTTGACAGGAAGGGCCCAGCGGAGCGGTGCTTGAGACGGCGGGGCCCAGCGGAGCGGTGCATGACAGGAAGGGCCCAGCGGAGCGGTGCTTGAGACGGCGGGGCCCAGCGGAGCGTTGCTTGACAGGAAGGGCCCAGCGGAGCGGTGCTTGACAGGAAGGGCCCAGCGGTGCGGTGCTTGAGACGGCGGGCCCAGCGGAGCGGTGCATGACAGGAAGGGCCCAGCGGAGCGGTGCTTGAGACGGCGGGGCCCAGCGGAGCGGTGCTTGACAGGAAGGGCCCAGCGGAGCGGTGCTTGAGATGGCGGGGCCCAGCGGAGCGGTGCTTGAGACGGCGGGGCCCAGCGGAGCGGTGCTTGACAGGAAGGGCCCAGCGGTGCGGTGCTTGAGACGGCGGGGCCCAGCGGAGCGGTGCATGACAGGAAGGGCCCAGCGGAGCGGTGCTTGAGACGGCGGGGCCCAGCGGAGCGGTGCTTGACAGGAAGGGCCCAGCGGAGCGGTGCTTGACAGGAAGGGCCCAGCGGTGCGGTGCTTGAGACGGCGGGGCCCAGCGGAGCGGTGCATGACAGGAAGGGCCCAGCGGAGCGGTGCTTGAGACGGCGGGGCCCAGCGGAGCGGTGCTTGACAGGAAGGGCCCAGCGGAGCGGTGCTTGAGACGGCGGGCCCAGCGGAGCGGTGCTTGAGACGGCGGGCCCAGCAGAGCGGTGCTTGAGACGGCGGGGCCCAGCGGAGCGGTGCTTGACAGGAAGGGCCCAGCGGTGCGGTGCTTGAGACGGCGGGGCCCGGCGGGGCCCAGCGGAGCGGTGCTTGACAGGAAGGGCCCAGCGGAGCGGTGCTTAAGAAGGCGGGGCCCAGCGGAGCGGTGCTTGAGACGGCGGGGCCCAGCGGAGTGGTGCATGACAGGAAGGGCCCAGCGGAGCGGTGCTTGAGACGGCGGGGCCCAGCGGAGTGGTGCTTGACAGGAAGGGCCCAGCGGTGCGGTGCTTGAGACGGCGGGGCCCAGCGGAGCGGTGCTTGAGACGGCGGGGCCCAGAGGAGCGGTGCTTGACAGGAAGGGCCCAGCGGTGCGGTGCTAGAGACGGCGGGGCCCAGCGGAGCAGTGCTTGACAGGAAGGGCCCAGCGGTGCGGTGCTTGAGACGGCGGGGCCCAGCGGAGCGGTGCATGACAGGAAGGGCCCAGCGGAGCGGTGCTTGAGACGGCGGGGCCCACCGGAGCGGTGCTTGACAGGAAGGGCCCAGCGGTGCGGTGCTTGAGACGGCGGGGCCCAGCGGAGCGGTGCTTGACAGGAAGGGCCCAGCGGAGCGGTGCTTGAGACGGCGGGGCCCAGCGGAGCGGTGCTTGACAGGAAGGGCCCAGCGGTGCGGTGCTTGAGACGGCGGGGCCCAGCGGAGCGGTGCTTGAGACGGCGGGGCCCAGCGGAGCGGTGCTTGACAGAAAGGGCCCAGCGGAGCGGTGCTTGAGACGGCGGGCCCTGTTCAGCGGTGCTCTTCTCCACGGCGGGCCCTGTTCACGGTGCCTATCTTCATGGCGGGCCCTGTTCAGCGGTGCTCTTCTCCACGGCGGGCCCTGTTCAGCGGTGGTCTTCTCCACGGCGGGCCCTGTTCAGCGGTGCTCTTCTCCACGGCGGGCCCTGTTCAGCGGTGCTCTTCTCCACGGCGGGCCCTGTTCAGCGGTGCCTATCTTCACGGCGGGCCCTGTTCAGCGGTGCCTATCATCACGGCGGGCCCTGTTCAGCGGTGCTCTTCTCCACGGCGGGCCCTGTTCAGCGGTGCTCTTCTCCACGGCGGGCCCTGTTCAGCGGTGCTCTTCTCCACGGGGGCCCTGTTCAGCGGTGCTCTTCTCCACGGCGGGCCCTGTTCAGCGGTGCTCTTCTCCATGGCGTGCCCTGTTCAGCGGTGCTCTTCTCCACGGCAGTCCCTGTTCAGCGGTGCTCTTCTCCACGGCGGGCCCTGTTCAGCGGTGCTCTTCTCCACGGCGGGCCCTGTTCAGCGGTGCACATCCAGTAGGCCAAGGGAGCCAGACCTGGCCTGGACTCCCTGCTCAGTCGCCCTCCGACCGTGATGCTTCTGGACCCTTCGGGGACGGAGTCCTGGGCCCTTTGGTGTCCTCCTTTCCAGCTGGGATGTGGCATGTGGGGCCCACCTGCTCCGCGCTCCTGCTGCCTGACTTCTCCGCCCTGCTGCCCTTACGCTCCTTAGATGGGGCTCTCGGGCCCTTGCCTCCCCTAGATGATGTGGCTGGTGAAGTGGGCGAAGTTTGCTCCTTGGGGGCAGCCGTGTCAGTCCTCGCACGGCGGCCCTTGTGTTTCCTGGTCCTCTTGCCGGGGGGGGCTGGATGTGTCCTTGCTGCTGATGGAGGTGTCACTGCTGGCAAAGGGTGGACTCCAGAACCCATGCACAACAGTGACACCCGAAGCTGGGCTGGTGGTGGCTGTGGTGCTCTTGGGACTCTTTGCAGATGGAGGGGGTAGGTCATCGGAGGGAAAGAGGTCAAGATTAGCCAGGAAAACTTTTTTAGGGCCAAGGTAAAGGGTAGGAGAAGTGGTGATGGGAGTGGAGGAAGAGGATGTGGTTGTAGGAGAGTCAGGTGTGCTGTCATTGGGTGAAGGTGCTGGTGCTGTAGGCTGTCGTGAGGTGGATGGCTGTTGGGTGGGTGGCTGCCTGCGTTTGTGTGTCTTGGAAGAGGGGGTGACAGACACAGTGGGAGAGGACACAGGGGACGTGTAAATGGCAGTGGGGGTGGTGACTGCACGCGTGCGGACTGTACAGGAGGGTGTGGTGGTGATGGAAGCACTGGCTGATGTTGGTGTGCATGCAGGTGTGAGTGTAGACATCACAGGGAGGGAGGAGGGAGACGAGGAGGAGGGGGACACAGGGGTGGCAGTGACTGTTGGAATGTCTGCATCTGGGTGTTGCTTGGGTGAGTGTTTGTGGGATCTTTGGTGCTTGTGTCTGGATGAGCTGCCCTTGGGTGTTGAGGTGTGTGCAGTCTGGTCAGATGGTGTGGATGGGATAGGCTGAGGAACAGGAGACAGAGACAGGCTGGAGGCAGTCAGAAGAGGGAGGCTGGAAACAGGGACAATGGCTGCCGTCAGTGCTGAGGCCAGAGCAGTGAACGATCGTTGATGGGCAGCCTGACCCGAATGAATGCCCTCCAGGTAGGCATTGCTCCGATGCACCTCCCTTTCTACCCCCTGGATGGCATTCAAAAGGGTAGTCTGCCCAACAATGAGCGTCCTCACAAGGTCAATGAGATCCGCACTGAGGGCAGCAGGGGTGACAGGGGCAGGGGCTGAGGTGCCTGGGGCGAACGAGACGCCCGCCTTCCTGGGCGAGCGGGCACGGAGCGTAGGCTGAGGGGCTGCAGGGAGGGCAGGGCTGGTGCGCTGGGTGGCGGCTGTACCTGTAGAGGCGGGGCTCCCGGATGTTTCCACCACCGCTAGGGAGCACCCATCCGAGGACGTGTCTGTGTCGCTGCTCTCACCACCGGTCCCCGTTGTGGTGCTCCCCTCGCCCTCCGGATCACTGGTGCCCTCGGTGTCTGTTCCTGGGCCCACCGGGGCCTTGTGACTTGCAGCACCCTCGTGCTCCGATGCCAAATCTCCTCCGCCTGATGATGCTAATGCACACATGCACAAGTAGATGAAGAAGAAGGGGGGGGAGAAAAAAGAAGACCAGGTTGAGTGCATGCAATGTCAACACCGTTGGCGGAGAGGACAGACACAGGAGCCTCATGCACTAAGCCGCGCATTCGGGGTACACTACTCAGTACTTCTGACGAAGACAACAGGTCAAGAGAGGACAAACGCGCAGATGTGTGAGGCTGGACCATCAATAGCTGTACTTGTCACCCTACAGAGGTGGGGGCCGGGAGCACAGGGCCATGCCTAAGGGAGAGGACTACACTACAGAAAGCGCCCTGGCCTAATGTCACCCACAACCCTCCTCCCCCACCCAGACGCCTCCACTGCGCAGAAAGATAGCAGAATGTGCTGATACTCACCCCCTTGTGTCTGCTGTGATGCTCTCAAGCGCCCATCCAAATCAGGGTAGGCCACCGCCAGGATCCGGGACATCAGGGGGGTCAGGGTACGACTGGCACCCCTCCTAGGTTGGGAGGCCATCCCCAGCAGTGACTCGGCGGTCTTCCTGGTTCCGCTGCGGATGTCCTCCCACCTCTTGCGGCAGTGGGTGCCCCGTCTGACGTGGACCCCCAGGGCCCGGAATTCCTTGGCGATGGCACGCCAAATCTCGACTTTCTGATGGGCGCTGACCTATGTGACATGTACAGGGTGGGAAGGAAATATTCATCAACTTACTGCATGTTAGATGTGATTGGCCCCCCCTCCCCAACCTTGCCATATGGCACATGCTCTCATCTGTCGTGCGTTGCACTCCTCGTTCGCCCCCCACCCCACCAACTTACATCCACCCCACTCCACACAGGCATCGCCCATTCCATGTGCACCCGGTGTACTTACCTGTTGGTCTGGAGGACCGTAGAGTAACGCATACTGGGGGAGGACCCCATCTACGAGCTTCTCCAACTCTTCAGACGTGAAGGCAGGGGCCCTTTCCCCAGTCGCAGCAGCCATTGTCACTTCCAAACCGAGGTCACAGCAGCACTTGCAGTATAGGTCCTCTCCTGTGGATGATCAGGTCTCGAGTGAATAGGCAGATAGAAAATGGCGGTCACGCCCGCGGCGGTGCGTACCGCTACCGCCGGCGCACATCGTCATTGGCTCCTGAAACCCATAGCATTCAATGTTAACCAATGCGGCTCCGTGTAGCGGTCCTCGACCGCCTACCGCCACGGTGTGCTCCGCCTGCGCATTGACTTCACATCCCATTGTCCCACTTCACAGGTCAGGCAGCCGCCATTTCAAGGGCCCACATGGCATAATTTCTACTGCGACACACAGGCCTAGGCCTTGCATTGCCACACATACACGCCTTTCAAAACATAGATAACCGTGTGCTATGCAAGCTGTGGTGAACGTACCAGTGATTGGCTTGACTCTGTGCTCCATGTTGTCATTCCTAGGCACCGTCCGCTGGGACTTGCGAGGAGAAGGATGAATCCTCGCGTGTACCGACCGCTGGTGGACCTGTCGACAATGGAAGAACGCCACATCATACTACGATACCGACTTGACCGTGCCACTATCCATGAACTGTGTGCCCAGCTGGAGCCAGCCCTGATGTCCCCCATCCGCCAACCCACAGGAATTCCCCCTCTGGTGCAGGTTCTGTCAGCCCTCCATTTTCTTGCAAGTGGCTCATTCCAGACAACAGTGGCCATGTCATCTGGAATGTCTCAGCCTATGTTTTCCAAAGTTTTGTCTAGAGTGTTGTCTGCCCTGACGAAACACATGCGGAGTTACATTATATTCCCTGAGGAGGGTGATTTGGCCACTGTGAAGGGTGATTTTTATGCCCTTGGACATATTCCCAACATCATTGGTGCCATTGATGGGACCCATGTAGCCTTAGTCCCCCCAAAAGACGATGAGCAGGTGTACAGAAACAGGAAAAGTTACCATTCAATGAACGTCCAGGTCGTCTGTTTGGCTGACCAGTACATCTCCCATGTGAATGCCATGTTCCCTGGGTCAGTGCATGACGCGTATGTGATGCGTAATAGCAGCATCCCTTATGTGATGGAACAGCTACAGAGACATCGTGTGTGGCTAATAGGTGACTCTGGTTACCCCAACCTGCCTTGGCTATTGACCCCAGTGAGGAATCCCCGGACCAGGGCTGAGGAACGGTACAATGAGGCCCATGGGCGAACTAGGAGGATCATAGAAAGGACCTTTGGGCTCCTGAAGGCCAGATTTAGGTGCCTGCATATGACAGGGGGATCCCTGATGTACTCACCAAAGAAGGTGTGCCAGATCATCGTGGCCTGCTCTATGCTTCACAATCTGGCATTGCGACGTCAGGTGCCTTTCCTGCAGGAGGATGGTCCAGATGGTGGTGTTGAAGCAGCTGTGGAGCCTGTGGAGAGTGAAGAGGAGGAAGACTCAGAGGACGACACAGACAACAGGGACAAAGTTATCCAACAGTATTTTCAGTAGCACACAGTAGCACACAGGTAAGAATCAACCACGCCATTTTACTTTTCCTGCAAGCCTCCTGCTTCTCAACTTTGTCTATGACCCCCCAGTTCTTTTAAACTGATGTTTGATTTTCCCTTCCCTTTTCAGTGCTGTATGACCCACTCCGTGACTACTGCTTGGTTAGCCCATGGACTAATGCTTATTGATCTCGGTATGTGTTCAGCACAAAGTTAACAGAACATAATTGATCGGTAATGTGTTATACATTTGTAAATAATACAGCCTGACTCCTGTTTGATTTCAGTGCATTGAGTGATTTATTTTTTGTGCTAGATAATGGTACATGATATAAACACGGTGATGGGTGGGGGTGGAGTAATGGCCATGGCAGAGTCCAGTTCTCAGTCTCACAGGTGCATTGTCCATATGCCTGTGGAAGGATGGAGCAGGGGCAGTTCAAGGTTGGACAGGGTGGCAATGTGGGACAGTGGGATGACTTCAGGGGGTGTCTCATGCTGGCGGGGGTCTTGACATCCTACTCTGTCGATTTTTTGGATCTCAGGCCTCTTGCGGGGTGGTTGTTCTTCAGCAGGAGGTGGGGTTCTGGTGGCCTGTCGTTGTGGTGGGGCCTCCTGTCCACTAGCGCCGGCGGAGGTGGTAGGCTGTTCCTGGCTAGTGACAGGGGCCCTGTGTGGTGCCACACGGTCCCGCAACGTGTCTTCTATCCAGTTGAGGGCCTGGACTATGCTCCCCATAGCGGTAGAGATGTTGGTGAGTTGATTGGTGAACCCCATGTAGCGGTCCTCCTGCTGTGCCTGGATCTCCTGGAACCTGGCCAGTACCGTCGCCATCGTCTCTTGGGAGTGGTGGTAGGCTGCCATGATGGTGGTGAGGGCCTCTTGGAGAGTGGGTTCCCTGGGCCTCTCCTCCCCCCCCTGTCGCACAGCAGCCCTCCGAGTTGCCCTGTTTCCCCTGGCCTCTGTCCCCTGGATGGTGTGCCCACTACCACTGCCCCCAGGTCCCTGTTGTTGTTGGGGTGGTGGGTTAGCCTGGGTGCCCTGTAGTGGCAGACACACCGCTGATTGACCTGTCCTAGAGACAGAGGCATGGGCCCGCTGGGTGGGAGCTGTGCTGTTGGTCCCAGAGGGGGTTGGGTCAGCTGTGGCCTGTGTGTGGGGAACCGACTGTCCAGAGGTCCCCGATGGTCCGGGCTGATCATCAGGTTCCAGGTCGACAGAGCTGCTGTCATCACTGGGGGCCTCTTCCGGGGGGGGGGATGGACATTTCTGGACCCTCCTGGCCGGTGTGTTGGCGTTCGGGTCCTGCATGAGGTAAGAGAGTATGGTTATTGTTTCTGTGTGTGCTATTGCGTGCCATTGATTGGTGCCCTTGTACCCCAGTGCTGCCATTCCCTTGGGGGGGGTGTTGTGGGGGGGGGGTATGTGCAGTGGTCATGCTTGGGTGATGGGTGTCCATAGTTTGTGGGGGCATGCAGGGGTTGGTGTTGGGTGGGTTGTGCTGGAGAGACATACTCAGGGAGGATGTGTGATGGGGGTTAGGGGTGAGGGTGGGGGTGGGGGTTAGCATGCTGGGGGGGGGTGAAGTAGTTGAGATTGTACTTACCAGAGTCCATTCCTCCGTGTACTCCAGCGAGGCCATCAGGATGCAGGATGTTTAGTACCTCTTGCTCCCATGCTGTGAATTCGGGTGGAGTGGGTGGGGGTCCCCCGCCAGTCTTCTGCACTGCGATGTTGTGTCGCGAGACCATCGAGCGCACCTTTCCCCTTAAGTCGTTCCAGCGTTTGCGGATGTCGTCTCGATTTCTGGGATGCTGTCCCACCGCGTTGACCCCGTCCACGATCCGCTGCCATAGCTCCGCCTTCCTGGCTATAGTGGTGTGCTGCACCTGTGAGCCGAAGAGCTGCGGTTCAACTCTTATGATTTCCTCCACCATGACCCGGAGTTCTTGGTCCGAAAAGCGTGGGTGCCTTTGGGGTGCCATGGGGTGGTGTGGATGAGGTGTGGGGTGGTGTATATGGTGATGAGTGTGTTGGTGTGTGGTGCTTTGTGCTTCTATGTGGTGTGTGTGATGGTGTAGTGTGCCTTTGTGTGATGTAGCTCTCTATTCTGTGATGTGTCTCTCTCTCCTTCGTCTCTGATCTTCGGTTGTAGGGGTTTGTGGGTGATGTGGGTGTGTGTTTTATAGTTGTATGGATGTGTGGGAGTGTTGTTGGTATGTGTGTCAGGTGTGTGTATTTCAAATTGCCCAATGTGGCAGTGTTTTGTATGTGTGTGTGTATTTTGAGCGCGGCGGTGTGTACCGCCAATGGAATACCGCGGTTGAAAGACCGCCGCGTGGATTGGTGGGTCAGAATGGCATGGGCGTGTTTGTGTTGGCGTGGCGGTGGAGGTTTGGTCATCTCCAGTTTTCCGCGGCCCGCTGATGAGGCGGCCTTCCTTGGATGTCGGGTTTTTGGCGGATTCACAGTTGGTGGTCAGAATGACTGTGGCGGTTTGCCGCGGCGGTAGTATGGCGGAGTTCTGACCGGCGGTATGGCCCTTTTACCGCCAAGGTCAGAATGACCCCCTTTGAGTTTTATATGGTGCTCATCAACAGTTTGGCAAGGCCAGATGTAGGCTGAGTGATCTGTGGAACTGTACACATTGTTTACAAGTTCCTCAAATTACTGACTCAGTATACATACAAAGCTCATGATGTGATGCACATATATGTCGTTTGACATATACAATCATCGTATCCAAAGATATGTCATTGTATGACTGCAAAGTCTCCTTGCCTAGATATATGACTGTAACACAAGAAGGATCTAGGCTTTATCAGACATCACACAGCCCAATGTTAATGTGTAATAAATAGAGACATTTTCTCCACCGCCTGTACCATGTACAACCCATGTATGTTGCACATGGCCAAGCAGTTCAGGCTGGACTGTTCCCATGGAGAACAGGGTCAAGACTGATTTGCATATGGCTGGGTCCAAGCTGGGGTGACGTGGCGAGCAAAATAACGATGGATTAAACCCAAACCTGGGACTGGGAGTGAGTGTTTGAAAAGTTTTAACACTCCGTCCATCATTTTATTTTGTTTTGTGATGTTGCTTTTTGCACCCTAAGTGGCAGGGTATGCCCAGACGTGGGTCCCTTGCTCGCTGTCTCCCTGGATTCTAGCTAGCCTGGCTACTGAAGGGTGATACGCTGAAACTGGTCCCAGGATGCTTGTTTTCTGTCCAGGGAGGATGTGGCCTATCAGGTTTGGCTGGACTGTTCCCATGGGGAATAGGGTCAAGACTGATTTGCATATGGCTGGGTCCAAACTGGGGTGACGTGGGAAGCAAAATAATGATGGATTAAACCCGGATCTGTGACTGGGGGCGAGTGTTTGAAAAATTTAAAAAAACGGTCCATCATTTTATTTTGTTTTGTGATGTTAAATTATGGAGATGTACAGTCCAACTCCGCTGATGGTAATTTTGGCAGTTGAAACAGATTGCCATATTTTGAGAAGCAAATAGTTGGGTGTTGGCCAAATCCATGTTGTAGACACATGTGTAGACAATCATGGAGATCATATTTGACCCTTGTGTAGTTGACAGCTGTGATGTGTATTCGGCGTAATGTATCTCTAGTCAGAAATGCTTTGTTGCATGGTTTTGTTGTCATACATCATGTAGGTTGGTGTGGACACAGGCACTAATGCTCCAACTTATGTAATTTCACAAATAGGTACCGTGAGAGAGGGGGAAGTGGCAACCTCCAATGTACCATTCATTGCCAGACCTTCAAACCATGAAAGAAGGTCACATCATCAGTACCATCTAAACAGGCAAACAATTGTGGTTTTATGTCATCAGTTGGAGCCTTATCTGATGCCTGAAAAAAACAAATCCAAAATGCGTACCACCCATTGTTCAACTCATGGCAGTATTACGCTTCCTGGCCACAGGGTCCTTCCAATATACAGTGGCCATACCTGGTGGCATGTCCCAACCTATGTTCAGTGGTGTGTTAAGAGACGTCCTAATAGCAATGTGAAGGCTATGGTTTTCTTCACCTCCCATGTGTGGTGGGAGCCACTGATGGCACACATGTTACCTTGGTGTCACACTTGTTGCAGCACATCTATCAAAGTACAAGTTGTCTGCTTGTCAGATTTCTACATCTCAAATGGTTGTGCCCTGTTCCCAGGTTCAGCCCATCATTCCTTTGTAATGTGGAACAGCACCATACCCCGGCTGATGCAACAGAGATGGTCTGGCTGGTTGGTAAGTCACATCTGTCCTGATTTGTGAGTACAATGTCAGGTGCTACAATCATGAAGTGAGTGACTCATTGTGGAACTTATGTCTCATTCCTAAACAGGGGAGTCAGCATATTTAAATGGTCCTTGGATATTGACGTCGCTGAGGAATTCACCTACACGAGGGGATGTCTGCTTCAATGAGGCCCATGGAAGAGCATGGTGGCGGTGGAGCGGCTTTTGGGCTCCTGAAGGCAATATTTTGCTGTCTGGACAGGACTGGGGGAGCCCTCCTTGCCTTATGCAGGAAAGTGTGGCATGCTGCATGCTCCATGACATCACCCTGCACATGAATATCCTGTATATTCCAGATAAGGGGGAGCCTGCGGTGCCACCGGGTGAGAATTCTGAAATGCCAAATTTAGATGATAGTGGTGAAGAGGAAGGAGTTGACTTGCAACAAGATCTTATTGACAGCTTCTTCTCATGAGTGTAAGTATGTCATGAGATGTCATGACTTTGTATAATGACCTGTAGTTGTGATAATGTGTGGTGTTTATTATTGTAAATAGTTAGGGAGCTGATGCTGGGCAAAATTAGCTAAAGGGTGTTTGCTGAGGTAGCTTTTCACACATCCACATCTTGATGATGTTCCTATGTTGGTGTCAGATTTTTTATAATGTACTTTGTTGTCCAGATGCTTGCCATGTGACTAGTGTCACATGTATGGTTTCATAACTACACTCCTTGATTTGTTCCTTCGTCAGGTACCTTCTCCATTAAATCTTCATGAGAATATTTCAGAGTTGTGATATTGGCAGGTATGTGATGCTGTTTGGACATACAAAGTCGACATGGATTGTTCCTGGGTATGTAGGTCACAGATTTTACGTGTACAAAACCTGTGCCAAGACAGCTTGCACAGTGATGGGGTGGAAGCTTGAAAGACTCCATTGGACTTGTTCCCTGTCATGTGGTGGTCCTGATGCATCATGTGTGTCATCATGTGGTCAGAGAATATGTAGTCCTAGGCCAAATTCTTGTTAGTTTCCCTTCACTTTGGCAAAACACTCTTTTTGTATGAACTGTTTGAAATTGTTGATGTGTTTCATCATTGTAGGCCACAATGCCTGTGACACGCCACTGACAATTGTTTGTGTCATGCCTCCAGATGCTGAATCACTGAATTGGACTGACCCTGTGATAAGAAACTGTTGTATTGTCATCTGTCTGATTCTTGCATTATATAATGCTGGATTACTTTAGTGTGGTAGGCGATCTGGCTCCAGCTGATGACATTAACCACTTTATTTTTTGCCTATTCCACACAACAATGTTTGATAAATCCATTACTTTCATGTTCCGAGGGTAGGTACCTGTAAGTGTAATCATTTACTCAGTATGATTCAATCATGCATGATTTGCTGTGTTTCGGACCTAGTGACCGCCTATGTGCTGAACAATGTAATACAGTTTCTTATTTGACAAGACACTTGTATGTAGGTGTTTGTGTGGAATTGTTGTAATCCTGAGTTGGACACTGTGTGCATGCAACATATTATTGCTTGCACAAGTACCTTGGATCTTTATCATATGATTCACATGGTCTAACATACCTACATGGATAAATGTTAATTTTAAGACAACAGACAATTCGTTTGTGATGGGTGAATTTATTTTAATGCTCCTGCATAAAAAAAACAATTGTGACAGAAATAAACAAAATTGTAAAGTGAAGGCAACAATCATGGTGAATGGCATCATTGGAGTAGATGCCTTACCACTGGAAGTCTAAAGTCCAGAGTACTCCTCCCATTGGAAATGGGATGTGGTTCAGGCTCAGTCCACAGAGTGTATGTGTGACACACAATGGAGGACATTAAGGAACAGGTGTATTGCTAGTAGTGGTGGGTGTCTTGCCATCTGCACCTACTCGATTCTTGCACGGCCATCCCCACTTGTGAGGGTAGGGGATCAGCCGCTACTGAGGCTGGAGTTTCTTTGGGTGGTTGTGCCTGTATCAGGGCCTCCCTTTCTGTGGCTGCCACATATGTACTTGGTCCTGATGTAGATGCCTCAAAGGAATGGGATGATTGGGTTGGAAAAGCCCTGCTCAGGGTTCTATTGATGTCCCTTATCATCCCTGTTAGGTAGGCCATGTTAGAATTGTGGGCCTCAATTGGTTCGCACATATCCCTGTGCATGTCCTTCTGTAGCTGCCTAATTTCCCGGTCTTCAGTCAATACCTGGTTCATCACCCCTTGGTACACCTGATAGAACCACAAGACTTGACTGATGGTAACCTGGAAATGACTGGCCCAGTGGCCTCACTCTGTTAGTCTACAGCATCCGTCTAACACACCCTATCCCCAGAAGCCTGTGCCCTTGGCATAGGGTGTCCTCTCCCAAGAGTCCTGAAACCTCAGTGTCAGAAGTGTTGGGTTGGACCTCAGAATCCAGGACTTGAGGGACACTAGATGGTGGAAACTGTGCTAGGTACACATGTTGTGAGGCACACTGTTGCCTGTGATGTTGATGCATTAGGGCTGGGAGGTGTAGTTGTGGGCACAGTGAGACTCACTGTTTTCATCTGGCCTGGTTGACCAGATATGCCAGGACTGTTCTCCACATCCACCAGTTTATGAGTGTTGTGATCATTAACAGCTTCATCCTGGGGGTGAGTAGTAGTCTTCTCGGTGGACAAGGTCTGCCCAAAGACTAAGCCAGCTTGACCTGTTACGTAAGATAGTACATTTTTATTGGTTGAAATGTGTCATCTACCTTCAAAGGTTTTGTGTCACTGAAAGTGTAAACATTGGACATTCTTGAGTTGTAGGGTAGCCTATTGTTCCATGTTACTATGGTATTGGAAAACTTGACATAATATGTGTGAAGCTTGCCTAGACTATTGGACTCAAGCAGCTCAGTAGATGTGCTGATCATTTCCAGTGTGAAAGAGGGAATGAAAATTATATCTTACCAACAGTGACCCCAACACGGTGGAGAGGCAACATGTGCATTTGACCATTTGGTGGCCTAGTTGACTGTGATGCAGGCAAACACACAATACACTACACAATAGATTTATGTACCTGCAGTTATCATGTGTGCAGTGGTGTTACAGTGTGTTTGCCACTGCTACCAATCTGCTGAGTTGAGAATGCTCTGTATTTTGCTCACTCCCAGGTGAGTATATTTCATTTGAGAGCACAAACACAGATGTCTTCGGACAAGTGAACACTAAGATGGTGGTTGAAGGTAGAGTAACAGGGCCTTTTGAGCTTTGCAGTCACGTCAGTCACTGTACTTCCAAATGTCATACTTCCATGTGGGTAAACATCATTTGAGAGTCAACTAACAGATGTATTTGGTCAAGTGAACACCAGACTGGTGGTTGGAGTTAGAGAAACAGAGCCTTATGAGCTTTGCAGACAGGTCAATCCCTCTACTTCACTCACTAGACAAATGGCATACTACCAGGTGAGTAAACCACATTTGAGAGTACACACAAAGGTGTCATTGGGAAAGTGAACACTGTACTGTTGTTTAGAGTTACAGAAACAGGGCAGCCTGGGAGCTGTAGTCAGGTTATTCCCTCTTCTTCCCAGCAATGCACAAATGATATACTTCCAGGTAAGTAAACACCATTTAAGAGTTCACTAACAGATGCATTTGGGCAAGTGAACATTGGGCTGGTGGTTGGAGTTAGAGAAACAACGCCTTTTGTGCTTTGCAGTCAGGTCAATCCCTCTACTTCAAACACTAGAAAAAATGGCATACTGCCAGGTGAGTAAGCTTCATTTGACAGTACACACATAGGTGTCTTTGGGACACTGGGCTCATGTTTGGAGTTATAGAAATAGGGCCTCCTGGAAGTTATCGTCAGGTCACTCCCTCTACTTCCCAACACTTGACAAATGGTATACTCCCAGGTGAGTAAACTTCATTGAGAGTTCACAAATGGATGTATTTGTGCAAGTGAACACTGGGCTAGTGGTTGGAGTTAAAGAACAGGGTCTCCTAGGAGAATCAGTCAGGTAACCCCCTCTACTTCCAAACATTTGACAAATGTTGGATATTATATATCTGTTGCCAGTCTGCATTTAGGTTGGAGCGTACATTTACATGTTGAGACATACCATGAGTCCTGAGATTAATTTGTGTTATTGAAACACTTACAGGCACCATTATGGTTTGTGATGGGCCTTGGTAGCTGTGATTGCAGGTCCAACAATACACATTGACAGTCTTTCATCTCTGCTACTCTGGGTATCGAATGTTGTCAGAGTCAATGGACAACACAGTAGCAGAAGCTGAGCTGTGAGCATGCATGGCATTGCAGTTTTGCAACAGTTTTTGTGTTGTGACTTATCAGACTCTGGCCCATATTTATACTTTTTGACGCACAACTGCGCCAACGTAGTTGTGCGTCAAAAATGTTAACGCCGGCTAACGCCATTCCAAAGCGCCATGCGGGCGCCTTATTTATTGAATGACGTTAGCCGGCGCAGCTGACTGGTGTGCGTCAAAAAATATGACTCACACCAGGCAGCGGCGGCGTAGGGGAAAATGGAGCTTGGGCGTCAAAAAATGGGGCAAGTCAGGTCTGAGGCAAAATTTTGGCCTCAACCGGATTTGAGCCATTTATTTTGACGCCCAACCCCCATTGAAATGACTCCTGTCTTAGCAAAGACAGGAGTCATGCCCCCTTGCCCAATGGCCATGCCCAGGGGACTTATGTCCCCTGGGCATGGTCATTGGGCATAGTGGCATGTAGGGGGGCACAAATCAGGCCCCCCTATGCCACAAAAAAAATACAAAAAAAATACTTACCTGAACTTACCTTAACTTCCCTGGGATGGGTCCCTCCATCCTTGGGTGTCCTCCTGGGGTGGGCAAGGGTGGCAGGGGGTGTCCCTGGGGGCATGGGAGGGCACCTCTGGGCTCCTTCTGAGCCCACAGGTCCCTTAACGCCTGCCCTGACCCAGGTGTTAAAAAACGGCGCCCATCAGGCTGGGCGCCGTTTTTTAAGGCCTGCCCCCTCCTGTGCGTCAAAATGACGTCACAGTATAAATAAGGCGCACAGGCCTTAAAGTCATTTTTTGGAAGGGAACGCCTTCCTTGCATATAATTAACGCAAGGCTGGTTCCCCCTTCTAACAAATGACGCACATGGTGGAACTTTGACGCCCGCGGGGTCGGACGTCAAAGTATAAATATGGGGCAGTGTTTGCGCCGATTGTGCGTCAAAAATGTTGACGCACATTCGGCGCAAAGAGATTATAAATGTGCCCCTCTGTTCCCCCAGGTATTCCTGTCAAGCCCTCATGGTGCAGGATGGCCAAGATCTTCTCCTCCCAGGGAAAGAGTTGCAATGGGGCCCTAGGAGGGCCACCCCCAGTCTTTTACCACAATTCTTTGCCACAGTTCCATTTTCCTACTGAGAGAAGTGTGCCTGCAGATAGGCTCCAAACAATTGTGGCTCTACTCTTATGATTTAATCCACCATGGATCTCAACTCAATGGAAAAAAATGAAAAAGTAGTACAAGTGTGTGTAAGGTGAAAAATTAGATGGCCAAAAAGGGTTGCCTTATGTGACAAAATGTACAAAAAGCAGTGTGGTCTCTGTCTTGCTGTGCTGCAGTAGAGATGCAAAAGATCATGGTCTGTGAAAGGGTGTGTTTTATAGTGTGATTTGCAAGTGAGTCCTATGGGCCCAGATTTGTCAGTTGTGTTGATTTTAATTCATCCAATGAGCACTTGCCTGTTATCCTGCTGAACTCTGACCCCGGTAGGGAACTGCCATGCCCAATGTGTGATTGTAATAGGCTCTGTGGTTGGCTAGGCACTGACAGTGCTGGAGTAGGGACCACCACGATAGTGGACCGCCATGCCTCTGGAGGTCTGCACTTTGGCTCGGTAGACAAAGGATCTGCCTGTACACTTCATAATATGGCAGTCTTAAGATCGCTGGTGCAGTGGTCTTTTTGTGATCACTGCCTTGGCGTTCTGGCAGTCTGACGGCTAAACTCATAATCAGGCCCTAAAACTTACAAAACAATAAATATATAAAGCACTGCTATAATAAAAATATTAATATTGGCAAATAACCCCTTCGCTGCCAGGCCTTTTCCCCCTGAGGTCCAAGGCCTTTTTTTTGCTATTTGGGGCAGTTCGCGCTTAGGCCCTCATAACATTTTGTCCACATAAGATACCAATGCCAAATTTGTATGCTTTTTTGCCAACATCCTAGGGATTCCAGAAGTACCCAGAGTTTGTGGGTTCCCCTGAAGGAGAGCAAGAATTTAGCAAAAATACAGTGACATTTTCATTTTTTTAAATAAAATGGGAATATAGGGCTGCAGAAGAAGGCTTGCGTTTTTTCCCTGAAAATGGCATCAACAAAGGATTTCCTGGGCTAAAGTCACCATCTTCCCAGCTTTTAGGAACAGGCAGGCTTGAATCAGAAAACCACCTTTTTCAACACAAGTTTGGCATTTTACTGGGACATACCCAATTTTTACTATTTTTTCTGCTTATAGCCTCCTTCCAGTTAGTGACAGAAATGGGTGTGAAACCAATACTGGATCCCGGAGAACTAAATATTTCTGAATAGTAGACAGAATTCTAAATTCACCAAAGGGTCATTTGTGTAGATCTTACAAGGTTTTCCTACAGAAAAAAACTGCTGAAATAAAACAAAATGAAATTGAGGTGAAAAAAACATCATTTTTTCCACGTTTTACTCTGTAACTTTTTCCTGCGATGTCTGATTTTTCAAAGCATTATATTGTTATGTCTGCTGGACTCTTCTGGATGTGGGAATATATAGGGCTTGTAGGTTCATCAAGAACCCTAGGTACACAGAGCCAGTAAATGAGCTGCACCTTGCAATGGGTTTTCAATGTATACCGGGTATACAGCAATTCATTTGGTGAAATGTAAAGAGTGAAAAATAGGTATCAAGAAAAACCTTTGTATTTCCAAAATGGGCACAAGATAAGGTGTTGAGAAGCAGTGGTTATTTGCACATCTCGGAATTCTGGGGTCCCCAAACTAGCATGTGAATTACAGGGCTTTTCTCAAATAGACATCTTTTTACACACTGTCTTACATTTAGAAGGAAAAAATGCAGAGAAAGACAAGGGGCAATAACACTTGTTCTGCTAGTCTGTCTTCCCCCATGTCTCCCGATGAAAATGGTACCTCACTTGCATGGGTAGGCCTAATGACTGCAACAGGAAACGCAACATAGACACATCACATTTTTACATTGAAAACTGAAGTGTTTTTTGGAAAGTGCCTAACTGTGGATTTTGATCTCTAGCTCAGCCGGCACCTAGGAAAACCTACCAAGCCTGTGCATTTTTTTAAACTAGACACCTAGGGGAATCCATGATGGGGTGACTTGTGGGGCTCTCACCAGTTTCTCTTACCCAGAATTCTGTGCAAACCTCCTAATTTGGCAAAAAACACCTTTTCCTAATATTTCAGTGACAGAAAGTTCTGGAACCTGAGAGGAGCCACAAATTTCCTTCCACTCAGCATTTCCCAAAGTCTCCCGATAAAAATAGTACCTCACTTGTGTGGTCAGGACTAGTGCCCGCGACAGAAATTGTCCCAAAACACAATGTGGACACATCACATTTTCCCAAAGAAAACAGAGTTGTTGTTTCCAAAGTGCCTAGCTGTAGATTTTGGCTTCTAGCTCAGCCGGTACCTAGGGAAACCTACCAATCCTGTGCATTTTTGAAAACTATACACCTAGGGGAATCCATGATGGCATGACTTGTGGGGCTCTGACCGAGTTCTGTTAGCCAGAATCCTTTGCAAACCTCAAAATTTGCCTAAAAAAACACTTTTTTCTCACATTTCAGTGACAGAAAGTTCTGGACCTTCCACCCAGCGTTCCCCCAAGTCTCCTAATAAAAATGATACCTCACTTGTGTGGGTGGCCCAGGTTCCTGCAACAGAAAAAGGCCAAAAACCTGTAGAGATTGAGGGGATAGCACAGCGAGTTGATAAGCACATATTTCTCTTTTATATATCTTTAGGCTAACTCTGCTTTGGGGACCCACACAAGTGAGGTATCATTTTACTTGAGAGACTGAGGGGAATGCTGGGTGGAGGAAATATTTACCAGAGCGGTGATCCTACAAGAAAAGTGAGGAAAATATGCTTTTATAAGCAAATTTTGAGGTTTGCAGAGGAGTCTGGGTAAGAAATTTTAGGGGATCCACGCATGCCACACCTCCTGGGACTCCTTGGGGTGTCTAGTTTAAAAAAATGTCTGGGTGTAGTAGGTTTTCCTAGATGAAGGCCGCACCCAGGACCAAAAAAGTAGATGCCCCTTCCCCCCAAACATAGGTAGTTTGTGACAGATCATTTTGATGTGTCCACGTACTTCTGAGGTGTTTCAAACACTAAAGTTGTAAAAAGAAACACACTTAGGTTATGTGAAAAAGATTCCTCACTCACCAACCAAGTTGCTGGCATCTTTCATCATCGGGGTCCCACCCGAGACACCTAACGGGTGTGCTGCGACGCCTGACTACAGCCGAGCAGGTTTTGTCATTTTTACCACACATAGTGGTTGGATTTGGCACAAGGGTGAGTCATGGCTCAGTAGATCAAATTTTATTAACAACAGATTTCACAAAAATGAAATGCACTGTTAATAACTGAAAGGCCAAAAAACTCAACCCATGACTTAAAACTCATGAGCTGTAAAGCCACGACAAGGCACCAACCGCTTTACAGTCGTTCACACACCTTTCTTACATGACATGCACAAGACCATTCACGCCACCAGCCACGGGCCAAGCACATTACAAAACTCGCATCGACAAACAGCGCCACTCAAGGGCCCATCACTTACATGCCTGATACAGCAATCACACCAGCTGATGGGAGTGTCTGGACTGACATTTGGCTGGCACCGCCAGCCAAGCGCCACTCCACGCACACTGCCAGCCAAGCGCCTCCCCATGCACACCGCCAGCCAAGCACCACTCCACGCACACCACCAGCCAAGCACCACCCCATGAACATTGCCAGCCAAGCACCACTCCATGCACACGGCCAGCCAAGCTCCACTCCATGCACACCGCCAGCCAAGTGCCACCCCATGCACACTGCCAGCCAAGCACTACCTCACACACATCGCAGCCAATTGCTAATTTGCGCACACCGCCAGCCAAGTGCCACCCCATGCACACTGCCAGCCAAACGCCAACCCATGAACACTGCCAGCCAAGCGCCACACCACCCACACACACTGCCAGCCAAATACACCTCCACCCACACGTCCAGCCAAGCACCACTCCATGCACACTGCCATCACTTTTTTGCTTTTAAATGACAAATAAACCACTAACTAATTATAAATAAGTACAAAATTACAAACACAAAAGCTCTAACTGAATACATGACAGAAATACCAACAATGAAACTGAACATATGAAAATATAAAACAGGCAGTTTACGCTCACTGTATTTCCCAGATTTTTTAGTGTGTGGTAACTCCTGAAACAGCCGGCCACACACAGCCCAGGCTTTGAAGGGCAGTAGGGGCAGTACATCCGGCTCTCCCTCTGGATACCTTTTCAGGCACAGACTCTACATTTCTTAGTGGGCAAGTCTTTTTAGGAGTGGGAGAATGTGATCAGGAAAGTGGCGATCTTTCAATCTAGCCACATCCTCCACCACTGCTACTCTAGGAACTCTTGCCTGTTCCACCACAATAAGGCTCTCTATCACTGACTCCTGAAATTAAAAAAATGTCATCCTTGACTCGGGGGAACAATCCTTGAACACAATAAAAGCATTCAAAGTTGACAAATGAAATAAATGTATGGCCAACTTTTTATACCACATGTAAGACTAACGAAGAGCAGTATAAGGTTCCAACCTCTGATCTACTCTATCAACACCACCCATGTGCTTATTGTAGTCTTAAATGCACGCAGGTTTGCGCACTTCAGCAACCTGACCCCAAACAGTCACAGGGGAAGTACTCTCATCATGGATGGTAGTTAGCAAGTAAGCATCCCTCCTGTCTGAAAATGTCAGAGCTGGCAGCTCATCATTCCACAAGGCACTGCACTGTCCCCGCTCAAGTTTTTTACTGACAAGTTCCCTTGGATAGCCTTTCCGGTTAGAACAGATTGTGCCACAAGCAACAGTGTCTACTCTGAAAAAGTCCTTTAACAACTGCACTCCACTGTAAACATTATCTATGTACAAATGGTGACCTTTGTTAAACAGTCATCTACCAAGTTCCCACTCAAGTTTCTCACTGACTCCAAAGTGGGCGGACAACCAGGGGAGTCAATACTGGAATCCCTACCAGTGTAGACCCGGAAATTATACACGTATCCTGTACTAATTTCTGACAGCATACACAATTTAATTCCATGCCGTGCCCTTTTGCTAGGAATGTACTGCCTAAAAACCAAACGCCCTTTGAACAGGACCAAAGTCTAGTCCACACTTATTTCTTTGCTTGAAACATACACCTCTGAAAACCGATCTACAAAATGATCAAGGACAGGCCTAACCTTAAAACGATGATCACAATCAGGGTTATCTCGTGGCAAGGCTAAAGTATTGTCAACAAAATGCAGCTTCCGAAAAAGCAAATAGCGTTTCTGAGTCATGGTTGCAGGACATATAGCCGTTGCCATCAAGGGACTAGTAGACCAAAATAACCATAAAACAATCCCTGGTGTCTAGTGGGTAAATTCCTGATCCACGATCGCGGGCCTCACCCACGATCGTGGAGCAGGAATCCGCTCAAAACAGGCACAGGGGGAAGAAAAAACTCTTTCATTTCCCCCGTGTCTGTTTTCCCCCCTCCAAAGCCCCCCAGGAGAAGGACTCAACTGTTTCAGGTCCTCTCTCCACTTGCGCTGGAAGCAAATGGCTTCCAGTGCGTCCTTGGCAGCATTTGATGATGTTGGCATGCTGAGAGTGCGCTGACATCGTCAGATTGCTGAGGGGGTGGAAGGGGAAGCAAATCTCCCTCCATCCCTGACTGGGGGGTGTGGGAGGGAGTCCCACGAGGGACCTTGGGCCCGGTGCAGGATGACCTGGTCTCATCCCCGGCACACGGGAACTGTGTGCGAAGACGAGACCAGCTTGCCCAGGCACCATGGGGGTTGACAAAACAACATATTAAAAACATCAGCATAACATTTATAAAATAATGTCTAATTTCTCATCCACAGTATAAAGCTAAATAAAACTTACAATTTTGTAGTTGCAGGTCTCTGGCCAAATCCACATACTAAAAGTTAGCAATCCACCAAATCATGATGAAAACGATTTCCAAAATCCCAGAAAAATTTAAAAATAGAAAAAATCTCTCTAAGCAAACCACAGTCTGCAGCTTCCATAAAAAATCCCCCAAAAAGATTTAAAAAATAAACTGCACCAGAAAACATTAAAAAAAGGAAATCCACATTTAAAAATTGGTTTATAATAAACCAAAACTGATTTCCATTACAACATAAAAACTGGAAACTCAAACTTCCCATTGAAACACCTTAGAAACACAAACCTGTAAGAGAAAAGTAGAAAACCCTTCCATACAGAATAGTACATTCCCAAACAAATACATACACAACATTTAGGTATGGAAACACAAGAAGCCAACACATATGTTAAACATAAAATATCCTTTCATAAAATGTTCAAAAAGAAACAGAGAATAGAGCTACAAAATACAAAATAGTTTCAAAAATGCAATAAAACAAACAAAACATTCCTTAATACTAACACACCTATCATCAATACAACTGTACTATATCCCCCATCATAAAATCACTTAAGAAAGTGACTTACATGCTCCAGTGAACAGCAGCACCCAACCACAACTTCTTCCTTCCAGAAACAACCCAAAGCAACACCAATAGAGTACAAAATATAGCTAGCTGTAAAAACATAGCTGCCTAGTAAAAAAAAAAGACTATCTCAACATAGGAATCAATGAGAAAAATAGTAAAAATGTTGAACAAACATTTAAAAAATGTAACAAATATTTTACAATATTATACATGTAAAGCACTATTGTAAGAAATATTTCAAAATTGTGAAGCATATATAATAGTATAGCAAATATACAATTATTGATTATATACTAATGATAATAATGTTGAACAACACTTAAAAATGTGTATAAAAAAATCACAAAATGTGCACAAAATATGTACAATGTTAAAAAATAGATAATATATATTATGCAAAAAGTAATAAAAACTCATTCTTCTATGTTTGTTGTACAATTTTAAAAAACATATGTGATATAGTTCAATATAAATGCCTACTATTTTATTTACTAAATATATTTTACAACTACTAAACATTTGAAACAAATATGTCCAATAAAAAAATATAAAAATGTATGTTATGTTAAAAGTTTAAAAAGTAATTTTATCTTGTTTTTGTACAATTTAAACAAATTATGTGGTGTATTTCCATTAAAAAATCCTACTATTTTATTTAAGAAATGTACCTATCAAACACTAAAAATATGCAATAAATGTTATCCATTGGAAAATAAATTGTAAACAAATATAAGTGTGCTTTATTTATTGTACTTAGTGACATAAATAATAATATTACAAAAATAAAACTTTATATTCCCTTTCCAATCCAAAGAAACTCAAAGAAAATATTTAACAGTACAAAGATAAAACTGATACAGCTTAATTACAAACCAACTAGGGGAAGGTGTTGGACACTAAAGGGCTGACATTTACTGTTCCCATTCCAGTAGAAAGCAAGTTAGGGTAGGTGCTGGACATAAAAGGGATGCCATTTAGGTGCAGATTTATAGAAAGTGGTACTGCAACGAGTGCAGCTCCACATTCCTTGCACCCCATTAGCGCCCCCTACCGTCACCATGTGAGTACCGTATTTAAAATATGGCACACCATGGCACAGGGAAGAGGGCAATAGTGTCATTCAATGTGACGCTATTGATGTACTGTGCTGAAGTAGCACCAAAATGTTGGTACTATTCCTGCAGAGTACATATTGGCCCATTCCAAATTATGGAAGCCCACTTTTAATGCCTGCTCTGAGCAGACGTTAAAAGTGCTGTAAAAAATGGCACAAGGGAATCTCATAGATTTCCTTGCATCATTATTTTGGCCCCTTCTAATGGGGGAATGCCCCCTTTGCATATATTGTGGCTGGTGCAGGCATAATGTAGCGCAAAGGGTTACCGAGTGACGCAATGCATGCTTTGCGCCGCTCTGTAGATACGGTGTGGAGATTTCGGCCTCGTTGGGCCACATTAATGTGAAAAATAATGATGCTAATGTGGGGCAAGGTGGCGCTTAGGGACTATAAATATGCCCCTTAGTGTTCTAACTCCACTACAAGCCAAGCCAAGCCAAACAGTAAATGTCACAAAAGGGGTGACATTTACTATTCTAACTCCAGTACAAAGCAAGTCGGAGAAGGTGCTAGGCACTAAAGGGTTGACATTTACTATTCCAACTTAAGTGCAAAGCATGCCAGGGAAGGTGTTGGACCCAAATCAAGTGACATTTACTATTCTAACTCCAGTACTAAGCAAGTCAGGGAAGGTATTGAACACAAAAGGGGTAACATTTACCATTTCCACTCCACTACAAACCAAGTGAGGAAAAGTGTTAGATACTAAAGCTGTGACATTAACTATTCTAACTCCAGTACAAAGCATGTCTGGGATGGTGTAGGACACTAAAGGGGTAACATTTACTACTCACACTCCAATTTAAACTAATTTATAAAATATATAGCAAATTACACATAGCAAATTAAATAACTTATCATAACTAAAAATGTCCTTAACAAGAATACTATTTAAAAAAAAAAACATAATACTTATTTTATACTACACATTATACAATTACATGTATTTTACAACACATTTATTATAATACTGCTATTAAATATACCGATACATAGTTATTATAATTATATTTTTACACATTTACAGAACTATTTCCGAAACAATTTCTATTCTTTTCTAGCAGTATGATTCTTTTTTTAAACATACTACTACAATCATTTTTAAATGAAACTCTATTTATTTAAATTATTTAATACTATACATTTTATTTTCTACTTTTTCAAATTCCTAACATTTTTATACACTATTTTGGAAAAATGTTAAAATATGTTTTGTAAAATATTTCATATTCACACATAAATAATATTGTTTGAAATTGTATTTTTTTACATTGCTATTTAATAAATGTATTAGATATCTTCAACTAAAATATCTAACATTAAATATGCTTATTGCAATTATAATATTTTTAAGCAGTTAAAAAATAACTTATCAATTATCTCACTAAAACCATATTATTTTTAATTAAAGATATTTAAAAATCTCCCCACACTTATATACTATAAACCTAATCCCACTACTTAAAAAAAGTTCCATAATTAAAAAAAAAGAAAACATTTTAAATCAAAAACTCAAATTAATACATAATTTTTTTTAACTCTCCTGATACTTTTGATAATGATATTAATGTCTACAATATTCATGTTCTCATGATATTCTCAACACTATAGGCCAGATTGGTCTGAGGACCACCAATGCCATAGTCTCTGTCGGACTGCCGTGGTTGTGGCGGTCCGATTGCCACATTATGAGGTTGGCGGACAGAACCGTCAACCTACCGCCTTCCCCGCCAGGATCCTAGACTCTGAAGAGCTGATGTCGGTGCAGGTTACAATCAGCCAGGGGGACGCTGAACTCAGCCCCTCCATGCTGATTGCAACCTTGTTCTCCACCAGCCTTTTCATGATGATTTCACTGCCATGAAAAAGCTGGTGGAGAACACGGGCAGAGAGCCACAGGGGGGCCCCTGCCAAGGACCCTCAAAATGCACGTTGTCTGCAATGCAGGCAGGGCGCATTTTGAGAGTGCTGGTGCCCCCTGCATTCGGCAGCATTACCACTGGCTCTATTACAAGCCAGCGACAATGCTGCTGCCACTTTCCCACTGGGCTCACCGGCAGGAACCTTGGTTTACACCGATCAGCACAGTAGTAAAGTACTAATGGAGTTGGCGGAGAGTTTGCCAGAATGGTGGCAACCACCTCATCGGGAGTTTGCAGACTGGTGTCCCTATCCCCCTATCCCCCATACTCATAATTAGGCCCTATATTTTTGTTACACAATATATTGGTTTCAATATTATGTCCATTTACCCTACTTTAATCACTTGCTTAGCTTTATGCAAAAGCAAGACCTAAGAAAATGTGTGCCCCAACACAATTCCTCTGTCTTGAATTTTTTTTCATGTTTGACTTACCTCTGGCCACTTACTTGGCTATTTAGTTATTTTGTTTATGCCTCCCCTCCCCCAAGAGCCTTTACCTTTAGGATCACAAGTGAGATAAGTGATAACTGAGCCTATGATCTGCTACACCATGAACGCTGAGGCTGAAGTGTCACCCAAAGATCAGGATTTACTTCCTTCATTTCATTTTTTTCCTCAATGTATATAAAAATGCATAACATCTAAAAAAGATCTTGCATTATACACACATATACAATTCAAGCATTATAAAACTAACCTTCTGCACAGAGACAACTTCCTTCAGATGTTGGATTATCCTTTCATATATGTAATATCATGGCAGGGGCACACCTGAAAACCACTTGTTTCTTCAGCACACAATCAAATATTAAATCATGTTGGTAATTTGCTATCTCCTCATGTTTATACATTTAAATATTCCTATTGAAAAGAATTGGGTCTTCATCTTATGTTCAGCCATTTTAAAAGCCTCAGACATCCCAATTAATAGCGTAGAGTGGAGAATATGTGCTCTTAGGGCTTGATTACGAGTTTGGTGGTCCAGTGACAGCCATGTTGGCACACACACACACATACATACACACACAACATATACCCTGGTCCTGGGGGATACCAGCAGTGCACACAACTAACATGCTGCTAACAACAGCAACTGGAGCAGCAATCAGGCTCAAACACACACAACTGCAGGCTAATAACTAAAGTTCCTAAGAAAGGAATTGCAGGACAAAGTTGTACCCAAAACAAAAAAGTGTTGGGTTTATTTACACGAACAAGTAAGGATATCTAAAGGTCATTGGCCAGTCCATGAATTTTCAACAATAATAGCACACTGTTGTGCCCTATCTTTACTCCTGACTGCCATGTAACCAGCACAGGTATGGGCATCAAGGGGACAGGCAGGCATCTCAGGGATTATCGGGGGTGGATTAGGGAGGGGAGTTTGGGCTGGGGAGGGGTAGTCTTCTTCTTGGGAGGGGTGGGATTATTTTTGGGAGGGGTGGGCTTCTCTGGAGGGAGGATTGGCTACTTGCGGGGATCAGGGGAGGCCTTGGAGTTGGAAGGGATGGACTGGGAGCTTCGTGGGGTCCTTCTGCATGTGATTTTGGGGCAGAACATGGGAAGGGCAAAGGTCACACAGGAACAGTTTTTTGGGAACATGGGGAAGGTCATCAGAAGGGGGATGGAATTTGGAGGTTGAAGGAGTGGTGTTGGGTGGGTGAGTGAGGGCGTTTATGTGCCCTGGGCTGGGGAGGTGGAGGTGCTGGGGGATGCCCTTGTCTGTTGTGGTGGTGACTGAAGGTATGGTGGATGTAGGTGTGTCAGTAGTTGTGGTATCTGTGGGTGGGTGCTTGTGGTGGATGTCTGAGGGTCTACTGAGGTGGTGTCTGTGGGTAGGATCGGTGTAGTGGCTGTTTCAGTGACCGCTGCAGTGATGCCTGTAGGTAGGCTTGATGTTGTGGGTGTGATGCTGGGGTGGTGGGGGTGTAAGGGCCACTTGTGAGTGTTGCTGTGTCTGTTGGTGGATGTTGTTTGTGTGCGTGCCAGTGTGTTTTGTGGTACTTGTGTTTGTGTGCGCTACTTTTGTCTGTTGAGCTGGATGCATGAGGATCTGTTTGTATGCTTTGGTTAGGTTGGGGGATTTGCACTGGGAAGGGGGAGGGAGAGGGGAAGGGGGTAGAGGGGGAGGAGAGCTGGGGGTGACTGGCTTCTCTCAGTGTGGAGGTCAGAGCCTGAAAGGATCTATATAGGCCAGACATTGCACTATGACTGCCTTCCAGGAATGCATTAGTCTTTTATAGCCGACTTGCCAATACCTGGATAGCATTCACAATTGGAGTCTGACCCACAGAGATCATTCTCAGGACGTCAATAGCCTCCTCACTGATGGCAGCAGAGGTAACAGGGCTGTGGCGGAAGTGCCTGCAGCAAAGGAGACACCCACCCTCTTGGGTGAGCAGACCCGACCAACTGGGTGGGGAGCAACAGGAAGGGTGGTGATAGAATGGAAGTGGCAGACAAGGATGGTATTGGGGGGTCCCCGATGGGTCAGCCACCACTAGGGAGTGGCCACTGGATGAGGAATTGGACGATGAGGATGTCAAACCTGTCTCCCCCGTGGCATTCCCCTTGCCGTCCAGGCCACTGGGTCCCTCTGTGCCGGCGGTATCCTGACCCGAGGTCCAGTGGCCAGATGCTTCCCCACTTGGCTGTGCCCCATCTCCTTCACCCACTTGTGATGATGCTACAGAAAGAATGAGATTTGGGAGCATAAGATAGGTACTTAAGTGCATTACTGTAGTCTTGCAAACACAGTAACCATACACCAACTAAGTGACCTCTCCATCCTCACAGCTGTGTCACATGCAGCTGACCTCAGTTCACTTGTAGCCAACCATACAATCCCTATGTAAATTATCTTCCCATATTGCACACACAAGTGTATGCACACATCTGTTTTGGACATACATGATGAACCAACATTTTGAAAAGATGCCAATGAAATCCAACTATCGTAGATACAAAAGTGAAACATCCTGGAGTAATTGACATGGAAATACAAATATCATAATGGACACATTTCAACAATACACAGATCAAAAATGACACCTGTGCCAATAGTCAAGGAGGTAGTATCAATGTCACTCTGCTAGACCTCACATGTGTAATTAAAAGAAACAACAGTGACGTCAGGTCCAATATGTCAAGGAGAGATATCTCCAGAATACACACAACAATGAATCAGTCTGCCCCATAATAGACACCACTAATGTCTGATGCCCATTACAATTAAATCTTCAGAGTCTGTCTGTGGTACACATCCGTACTTTTCATGCTGGAGAGACACAGAACTTGCAAGGAAAAATAGAAGGGCCCCACCTGTTGTCCAATGAGAAGCAACATCACTATCCACATCTAAGACATGACAACCCTGGTATCTGTCTGTGGATGAATGTCTGAACCAAACAACATCACTGTTTGTCATTCCATGATCCATGACAACAGTGAGGGAGGAATCATCAGCCATTCTATATGTGCAGGGCCCCCTTTCCACATGACTTCACATCAAGGGCATAGGTGAACACAGAATGGTTCCACAATCTGGGACTAAATGTCATGTCCCTCATTACTATTGTAGTCCTATGTGACAAATTACATACTATGGTGCATGAAGGTATCTGTCAGACAATAAACAACGCTGACACACTCCTGTCTCTGGCACAACATGAAATGGTTCAGCATTGTAAATGTGCTATTCCACTAACAGTTTTCCATGAACATATATGTGAGGGAATACAGACATCATCCCATCAACATGGGTACAGCATGCATGAAGTTGCAGAATACGGATGTTCCCTAAAGAGAAAAGGAGACATGCTGCAATGTGGACAGAAGGAATGTTGGCTACAGTTATGGGACATAATTCTACTCAATGGGCATTCCCTACTTACCAATGGAAAGCAATTTGCTACATCTGCGAACCATTAACCATGTAAGCCATGTCACCTCTAAGCTGGGCATAAACACATCACAGACTGCAGTGAGGCACCAGCATACATCATATTCTTTAGAAAACTTGCTCCTGGTGTCAGATATCTACATGCACAGATACCCAGACACTTGGCAGAGGACAGTGATCCATAAACCACTTATCTTTTGTCTACATCAACAAAAAGTACACAATAGATCACTGTACACAGCCATTTGTGGTCCCTGCATAGAAAGTTGTTTGAGGATTCCCCCCAGGTTTGCACCAGAATTAGAAGACATGGTAGACCAGTTTGATACAAATGACATGTCAACGCAATCTCCCATCTATCTGCAACACATGGCTCATCCCTAATTTTCAGGGGGAGCAGTCAGTACCCCACTCAATCACCTGACAAAGGGACAGGCAGGAATTTGCTGCATACTCATCCCTTTGTGGCTATTGCGTTGCCCTCAAGCCCCCATCCAGCTCCGCCTAGGCCCTGCCAGAATTCAGGCCATTAAGAGGGGTCATTGTCCAGTGGGCATCCCCCCCACGTTTGGAGGAGAGCCCCAGCTGGTCCTCCATGATCTTCTGGGCCCAGCATCTCAGGTCCTCTCACCTCTTTCTGAATTGGGTACACCGCCGGCAGGGGAACCCCAGGGTCCGCAACTTCTTGGCGATGGCATTCCAAATCCCTTTCTTCTGATGGGCATTGACCTGCATGGATGCAAAAGAAAAGGCCAGAAATTATGTCCTCAAATTCCATCTAAAATGAGTGTGTCACATACATGTCAGCGCACAAAGCTTTAAACATTTTTTTTTGCCAAAAACTGCCCAGCTGTGCCACATACCAGCCACTCAGTACAGGCACATGACTACAAACACTTCCCAAATTGCAGACCTATCCACTACCCTGCTCAGGCCTTCTACTGATTGGGTAGGCCAACTGACATTTTGTGGGACAAGCTCTAGCAATCTGACTGAGAGCTGAGGAACCATGGGACACATCACACCTCTGTGGCTTCTGATTGGTACACTCCTTAGTCATGAATGTATTAATACACTCACACTCTTTGAGCATGATTCCCTGCATACAGTTCCTAGAGGCTTCTGCCAGAGTACAAACTCAAACATTACACACGGGTAACAATGAAAGGACTGGCATTGTGGGTGTAGAAGGTGTCCAACCTGTCCATGTGTGGACATGTGGACTGACAAATACATACTCATGCCACCACAGGGTTCTGTGTCATATACATGTGCCACTAAACATGCTTCGGCACAGATGTGTCCATCCTACACATATGGCATCCAACAATCAAAGGCATGCAGTGTCCATTATCTGCTATGTGACCAAACCAATGAGTCACATATCATGGTTTCCCAGGATTCATCATACTGTCTGCATTATGGATCTATCATTTATGCAATAAGCCTGCACAGGACAAATATGACCTGTGTGATGCTGTCAACAGGGCTGTGGGAGTAAGGGACCTGTCAGGGATTAGAGACACACATAATACACAGATCATTGTCTCCTTACTAAAACCATTTGCATACTCATCAGGGAAAGAACCTCAATAAGGTGGATTGTTTAACAGAGCCTAGATTGGTTCAGATTACAGGACATACTTGGATCCAGGAAGTGAGAACAGTGTCACAATTGCATAGTCAAAAAGACTCAACACCAGCCTAGACTTAGACCCATAATGGGAGATACATTTGGCATGCCCTGGTTTCTGCAGGCTGAGCAGAAAGGACCTACTTGGTATTCCATTCCCTTCTCTTTTATGCAAGTAAGTACATCATTAAGCCAACAACATATTGGCATGTGGTGTGTATATGGTAACCTGAAGGACATAGTGAGTCAGGATATGCCCTCTGAATGACAGTTTAGTAAGGCTAAGGCTAAGTAAGGCGTGATAATTGCTAGTCACGTGGAGGTCTTAAAAAAATACTCAATTGGCCCAGGAAAAAGCAAAATGATTATAGCCTGGCAGAGAAAATTAAGTTGAGTTGCAGCATTGGGAATATATCAGGTAGTAGGTGGGAGAGTAGTAGGTATTGGCACAACTTCTACCCACATATGGAAAGACAGTGAGTGGTGGGTAGGGCTCGGAGGCCAAATCAGTCCAACAGGTCATCAATGCAAGACATGATGAAACATCTAGATCCTCTCACTGATCAAAATATCAACCATCTTGAAGATGTTATCTTCAACCTACTACACCCAGAAGCAGACAGAGAATCAACAAGGACACAAAATGGACAAAGATTCCTCAAAACATTAGAACAACCTGAAGCAGAGCAATAAACAGCAGAATTGAACTAATTGCATTGAACTTCAGCACATGCAAATATGATATGGTACACTGTTCCGAAATCGAGAAAAAAGGAAAGAGAAAGAGTCCTGATAATCAGGAGCAATAGTCCTCACACACCGTATTTGGTGTCATGCTTCATCATCGGACAGCTCCTCGTCAGACCGGCGCTGCAATGTCTGACGGGCACCCCCCGAGGGGGGGCTCTTTGCCGGAGATCTTTTTGAATATACTCGATGATGCCGCGGAGCCAAATATGGGTCCGAGAGAGGAAAAAGTGTACAGAAATAAGTAAAATTGGCTCAGATCCCTCACTCAATAGTTTATTATTTGCTGTTGGGAAATGGTCAAGATTAAAAGGAAATCAAGGGAGTGAAACTAGAGACAATGCTTGGACACTCAAACAGAAACAATAAAAATTTTAAGGAGGACGGAGAAGATCCAACACTCCTTAGTATGCGGTCGACATGTTTCGCGTCGTTATTGGTCCAACAGGATCCCGTGACGCTTCTTCAGGACCTACTAAATCAAAGATTTTCTCCAAAAAACAAAACAAAATACCTACACTCCTGCTGACTAACGCTCACAGTCAGGGCGTCATCAGTCATTTACTAGGACTAAACCGGACTGGTTTTCCTTTCCTATCAGTCGCCCATCTCCACTAAAGAATAGGCTCCATGGGATCACGCTGGCCCATCGCCCGGTACACAGAAAATTTTCGTGGTTGCCGGCGTCGGTAGCAGCACCTACCCGGGGGCCGCGTTCCCGAATAGCACATGCATACATGTTCATATAGCCTCACATGCATGAATACCATGGTCTAGTCAACCACTAGGTAATGCACTCCATTATCTAACAAAACACTACTATACATCAGCCTAATGCATACAATCCATTATGACTCACCTCTCAATTATATGAAACACAACCATTACAATGTTAACAAACCATGGTGATTTGACTCAGGTTAAAGGGAGTCTCCGAACCACAAAAGGGACAGACCAAGATTCTGAGAATATTTTCAAGCATTCAAATGGTGAGGATGTGCAATGTAAATGCACATAATATTTACTTGTTCCCTTAATGTCTTGGGGGACACAATAGTTAGTCATTGGTTATTGGCTGAGGGGGGCACAGTCCAGTTAACTGAAGTCCTTATTGCAATTGGTCTACACACTGGGGACAGTGGGTAAATAGAACCCACTATATATCCCATTCAGTGTCATGAGGGGTAGAAGATCAGCATCTCAGCACTCTCTGAGTTGAGATGTCACAGAAGCAGGGGCATATAAGTGACTGAAGCACCCAAAGAAAACACCTGAACAACCAGGAGACACTGGTATCTGGTCTAGTTGAAGGTAACTATGCTTTCAACCTGTGTTATCACTAGAGCTACACCAGCTTGAAGGGTATTTTCAATGTTTCATAATATAGTGGGCCTCCTCCAGCCAATGAGACTAGACCTCACATTGGGGGTAAATACAAAATGGTGTTTGCACAAATTGGGGCTGAATTGAGGTGAGTATAGACACTCTAAGAGCATGGGGAGGATTTGAATTAGGCAGGCACATCCTTCTCAATGTCTGAAGATGATAGAGTAGCTCAACACAGTCAGAGATTCTGCTGAACTGGGGCAATCTTATGCCTCTTAGGCAGACCTTGTATTGTGAACAGTCCAAATGCAAGTTGATCCCATCAAGTGGATTTTGGTGATTTTCCCATGCCTTAAGTCACTTCTCTTCTCAAGCGCACCCGAGCTTCTCTAGCAGGCAGATAGATCTTGCCTCTATCTGCAGGGTAAACAGGAAATAGCCACATCCTGCACTGCAGTGGTTGTTCTTACTCATAAAGCAATGGGTTACTGCAAGTGCTGGGTAGACCTTCAGTGCTTAGCAAATCAGGAATCACAGGATTTGCAAGTGGTGTCTTGCTAGCCACATACGTGGCACCTCAGGCTTTTTCCACTACACCAGGAGGCCTGAAAACAGCCCGGCCAAGCCTGCATTCTCAGCTGGAGGCACACAAGCAGCTGCAAAAGAGTAAGGGCCTGATTACAAGTTTGGCAGTCAGACCCCAATAATGGCGGTCCTAAAAAGGTTGCCAGGAAGGCAGTCCCCAGACGACCATATTACAGGTTATACAAGCAGGACAGCCAACTGCCAAGCAAAAATGGCAGGTGGCCAGCGGCTTGGTGGCCTGGTTATAAACAGTCTGATCTCCAGTGCCATCAGCGCTGCGGCCAACCACTGAGCATATTACAATCATACAATCGCCGTGGCGTTCCCCTCGTGGCAGTCAGCCTACGGCTGTTGACCACAGAGGTTCCCAGTCAGCAAAGTAACAAACAGCTGCACATTGGATGAACTAAAAAATTATACAGTTGACAGACATTGGCCAAGTGGACACAACTGAAAAGGACAATATAAGACACACCCCTTCACAGACCACAATCCTTGCATTTCCACTGTGACTCAATGAAGTCCGACCGCATTGTTTTGTAGAGTACATAGAATAGTCATCCCTTTTTACACCATCCCATAGAACACCCTGCACACACTTTTGTCCATTCACAACCTATTGCACTTCCTCTGTTAAGTAAGTCCCTGTCACCATTTTTCTTTTCTTCCCACCATGTCACGTTAAAAAAAAACCTGTTTTTCAGAAGATGAGTTACGAGTTATGGTGAATGAAATCATAAGAGAAATGCCACAATTGTTTGGAGCACACATCCACCACACTACATTCAGTAGGAAAATTGAAATGCGGGACAGAATTGTCAATAGAGTGAATGCTGTAGGCACCACCCTGTGCACAAAGAAGTACATTAGGAAGAGGTGGAATAACCTTAGGGGCAGGGTCTATTCCCTGGTCTCAAGGCATCAGCTGCATGCCAAAAAGACTGACGGTGGCCCTTCCAGTGCCCAATTAATACTCTTTCCCTGGGAGGAGATGGTTCTGGCCATCCTGCATCCTGAGGGCTTGACAGGAATACCTGGGGGAGGGGAGCCTGGTAAGTTACAAAACAAAAATTGTCACAAAAATGCAATGCCCTGCATGCTCACATTTCAGCTTTTTCCATTGTTTTATTCAAGCACCCCACAAACATTCAATACCCAGAGTATCTGAGTTTTAACACACTCAGGGCCATATTCATACTTTTTGGTTGCTGGTTTGCGTCAAAAAATTTACTGTCGGCTAACGCCATTCCAACGTGCCAGGCAGGGGCCTTATTTATGGATTGACGTTAGCCGGCCTTGCGGGCTGGTGAGAGTAAAAAAAAATTACTCTAACCGGGCAGCTCAGGCGTAGCGAAGAATGGGGGTTGTGCGTAAAAAAATGGTGCAAGTCAGGTTAGAGTAAAAAATCAAGGCTCTAACCGGACTTGCGCCATTATTTGACACACAACCCCCATTGAAATGACTCCTGTCTTAGCAAAGACAGGAGTCATGCCCCCCTGCCCAATGGCCATGCCCAGGGGACTTAAGTCCCCTGGGCATGGCCGTTGGGCACAGTGGCATGTTAGGCCCCCCTTTGCCACATAAAAAAAAAAAAAATACTTACCTCTACTTACCTTTACTTACCTGGGATGGGCCCCACCATCCATGGGTGTCCTCCAGGGGTGGGCAAGGGTGGCAGGGGGTGTCCCTGGGGGCACGGAAGAGCACCTGTGGACTGCTCAGAGACCATGGAAATGAGCCCACAGATCCCTTAATGCCTGCCCTCACCCAGGCGTTAAAAAACAGTGCTAATCAGGCCAGGCGCCATTTTTTAAGGCCCGCCCCCTCCTGTGTGTCAAAATGACGCGGGAGTATTAATAAGGCGCACAGGCCTTAAAGTCATTTTTTGGATGGAACACCTACCTTGCATGTCATTAACACAAGGCGGTTTCACACATCCAGAAAATGACGCACACTGCTGAATTTTGACATTCGGGAGGTTGGGTGTCAAAGTATAAATATGGTGTTAGGTTTGCGGCAAAATTTGCGTCAAAGGTTTTGATGCAAATTTGGCACCAACAGAGTATAAATATCCCCTTCAATGTGCATCATTGGACCCAACATCACAGTTACCTAGTCCCATCACATGCCATGTATTCAAAAGGGGCCTGGAAATCTCAAAATAACAAGAACACTTTAAAGGATCCATGGTATATTCTAAAACCAAAATGTATGCTCAAACATAAATGCAGCCTACCTACAGATATGTAATACACAAGAGTTGTTGTGTGTTAGGGAGTAGAAAGAGTGACCTGTTGTAGTGGGAGAAATTATACACTACAGACCTCTTCTCCTCAGTGTTACAGACCAAAGAAAAAGAAGTGATGGATCACTGTCCTTAGCCATGTGTCTAGCCAAATGAATACATTGGCATCTGCCCCCAGAGCCCATTTGTCTTCAGTGTGTGGCGAGTACTGGTGCCTCACTACTGTCTGTAATGTGAAGATGACCATCAAACATGTGACACAGCAAATATTGTTCTTTGGGTCAGCTACAAATCAATACTTTCCCTTGGTAAGTGGGAAATTTCCATTGACATGATTTATGTGCCTCAGTCTTGCTAACATTCCTTGTGCCAACATGTTAGCATGTGTCCCTTTTTCTTTTGACAAAATGTGTACACTGCTGTCTCATGCATGGTCTACCTGATGACTTCTTTATCACCTCACATATATGTGCATAACAACCTGTGTTTGGATTTGGACTTTTGCAATGGGGTTACATTTTATGTGGTTCCAGATAGGAGTGTGTCTCCATTGATTGTTGACTAACACACACCCTCACCTGTCATGGCATGTCATTTGGCATATACAACTGCAGTAGCAATGAGGGACGTGATGGATAGGACTTGAGATTTTACATGTAGGGGGTCAGAATGACCCCGGCCATTAATGTAAATGTGGTGGTATTACCCCCAACAGGCTGGTGGTACATATGGCACATTATGACATTGGCAGGTTGGCTGAAGCCAACCCGCCAAGGTACCATACTGACCGCCATTGCGGTAGCAGCCACCGGGCTGGAGATAACAATCTCCAACCCGCAGGCTGCCACTGTCCCGCCTGCGGCATTATGACCTTGCCTACAGCCATGGTTTTCGTGGCGTTCGTAACACCAAGAAAACCATGGCGGTAGGCCCTACCAGTGACAGGGAATTCCTTCCCTGTTACTTGTAGGAGGCCCACCCTCCCCCAAAACTCCCAACACAACCCCCAACACCTCTCCATCCACACTCCCCCAATACACGCACACTCGCAGGCACACACCACGCATTGACACACTCACTCACACAGGCATACACGCATTCATACATGCATGCATCCATTCATTCACACACACATCCGTACACACATTTAAACCAACATGCAGACACACGTTCACATTTCCATTCATTCACTCATTCTCACACATGCACACACACATGCAAACAACACTACACACTCATTTGCCTTCATGCACACACTCACACATTGATGCACACATCCCAACACACACACACAACACCCCGCACCCCTAACCCCTTTTGGAACCCGATTTACCTGCATCCAGAGGGGCTTCCGGCAGGGGAAGGGACGGGGTGCTGCTACTGTCAGCAGCGCCCGCCAGCAGAACACAACGCCAGGCCCTATTATTTGTCATATTACGGCTGGCGGCAGTCTACTGACGTGGCGCTGCTGGCGGTAGCAGCGCCACCTTAACATCGTCCTCCAGCATGGCCACAGACAGATTTCCGCCCTTCTTGTGGTGGAAATCCAGCTGTGGTCATATTATGGCAGACAGATGTTAGCCGCAGCTACGGTCTTTTGGCCACCGTTGCTGCGGCAGTAAGTGGCACTTACCCCCAATGTTACAATGTGGGCCATAATGTGCATTTCAATGCCATTGATGCGGCATCATGTGGAAAGGTGTACTGCACATGTGTAATGGGTAAGGTTTGTTACCTGACTGTTGGCATAAATTATGGAGTGACTTGCTGTTATGTTAGAATCATATGTGGTTGGGTATAACCAATTGCCCACAGACATCTGAGTTTTCAGGACCAAAATGGAGACAGTGATGTAGCTTCCCATTGGGTAACATGTTGAGGGCCTTCTGCAAGTACTTGCAAATCTCTGGGCCTCTCCAACTTACAAAGGGCTAATGACGTTTACTGATGCAATCAAAGTATGTCATTGCAAGGAGTGCCACACATTAGTTGTGATTTCCATTTCTATGGGGCTTATTGATTCATTGTATTGTAGATTTAAGGGACATACCTTCCTTACAATTTGCACACATTGTCTACAGTGTACATTTCCATGCCAAATGTGTAGCATATCTGAGAAACATTAGAACTACCTCCATGACTCCATTAGGACAAATTACACATGGTGAAGTGTGCATTGTTGATATGTTCCCAGTGTGACATGAGTATTTCATATTGTTGTGTTATTATGTATGTGACAAATATATGTCTGTATAACCTTGTGTGGGGTCTGTGGGAATGAAGTTGGCATTGGCCTACTATTGTATGACAACAGGTGAGTGAGGTATACTTCATGAGGCAAAGCATTGAAGGTGATGTGGTCTACTTGTTCAATGGTTACTGTTATTGCAAAACTTCAAATATGCAATTGTAGTTGTCTGAGATCCTGATTTTCCTATGGGCAACTGTTGACACTTCAGATATTATGCATGCCTATGGTATGGTACATATAGAAGGCACTTTGATGTACTTTGTTGCTGTGGCCTACATGACATCATGGTAATGTTTCCTAATCACAGCTGTTGTTCATTTGTAACCAGGAACATGTGGTGACCCTTTTCCTCTTTGTCTTTGCAGCATCAGCCAGGCAAGTGAGGGGGATGAGGAAAAACCAAGTGGGGAAGCATCTGACCATTGTACCTCCAGTCATGACACCACCGACAGGGAGGGACCCAGTTGCCCAGAGTGTGAGGGGAGTGCCATGGAGGAGACAGGATCAACGTTGTCATCATTTGATTTTACTCCCTAGTGGTGGCGGACCCATCAGGACCTACTGCTGTACTATCTTTGCATGCCACCCCTGGTTCTATCGTCACCCTCCCTGTTTCTCCACATCCAGTTGGCCATGCCCACTCATCCAAAAACATTTGCCACAGGACCCTCTGCCGCAGCCCGGTTACCTCTGCTGCCCTAAGTGAAGAGGATATTGACCAGCCGAGGACTATCTCTGTGGGGCATCCAGGGATTGGTCAGTCAACTTCAGCAGACCAGTGCTTTCCTGAAAGGCCTTCATAGTGCCATGTCTGGCCTACAGAGATCTTTTCAGGCTCTGTCCTCCACACTGACGGCAGCCAGTCACCTCCCACATTCCTCCCCCATTTACCTCCCTTTTGCCAATCCAAATTCCCTATTCCGTACGCACACAGACACATCTGCATCCACCCACCTCAACACCTACAAGCAGCACATATCAACACAAGCATCACAAGACACACAGGCATGCAGGCACTTAACATACATCAGCCACCACTTCACCAGGCATCCTCACTACACCGTCGTCCCACACACCACATCCAGCATGCCCACAGACACCACCAGAACAGCCAGAGACACATCCACCACACCCACCATACACCCAGACCCAGCACAACACACACAGACACATCCACCATATCCACCACATCAAGCATACCCACAGACACCACCACAACAGACACACAAATATCCACCATATCCAGCATACCCACAGACACCACCCCAACAGACACACACACACACACATCTGGCACTCCCACATCAACCAGCACCTCCACCTCCTAGCCCCAAGGCACACAAACATCCACACTCACATAATTAACAGCCCACACCCAAACAGTAGCATACCTCACACATGCACACTCCCAAGGCATTGACACCCACACACAAGACAACCACTCACTCAACTTACAAATCCATAAACCCTTCTGGAGACTCTCCCCATTGTCTGAAAGAGAGTTGCCTTTTCTCGCTTGCCCTTTCCTCTGTTCCCTCTACTCCCCTCCCAGTCCCAAGAGACCCCACCCATATCCTGACCCATCACTTCTACATTGAATTCCTCCTCTGCCACAACAATCCCCTTTGCAAGCACCCATATTCCTCCCACCGAAGAAGAAGCCCATCCCTCCCAAGAAAAAGACCCCCTAAACCCAAGCCCACCCATCCAAAATCTGACCCCACCACTCCCAAGGATCACCCATGAAGTGCCTACATGCCTACTTGATGCCCCCTCCTCAGGAGGTTCCCTGGCAGTGACTGGAGTCAAGTGTGGGCACTGTGATGTGCATGGACATGTAATTGGACTGGCCAATGGCCTTTGTTCAGAATAATCCTGAATTAATCAACCCAAGTTATTGTTTTGTTGGTTACACATTTGTCCTGCAATTCCTTTTCTACCTTTATGTTGTTTCTGAGTCACATGTTATATGCCTACAGTTATTTGTTTTTCAGCCTGATTGCTGTTCCATTTGCTGTTATTTGCAATATCTGACTCTGTGGACAGTGCTTGTGTCACCCTACACAAAGGTAAATATTGACTGTATGGATATGTGGGTGTTAATCCAAATTAGGTGTCATTGCATTGTGTTATGTTTGGTATGATAAGTAATTGATCTTGTGTCGTCCAATGTCACCTTGTATACTGTTTGATTTTTCCTTCTGATATGGACTGAACATTTATCTAATATGTGGAAGTTTGAGGTTTTTTTGTCCACACACAGAGGCTATTCAATTGTGCTAACTTCCTTTCATTTGATAGTGCATGTGTCCATTTTGCTCTGTGTATCTTTCAGCTACTTCATCTAGATGTATGGCCCATGCAGTTGCTGTTGTATTTGCTTTCCTGACGTATACTTACACATTGTGCAGATAGGCTTGCCACTTGGCTCTACCTTTGTTTTCCCCTGAGATACATTTAGGGCCAGTTCCTGTGCAAATGTTGTTTTAGGGGCATGTGCAAAGTGTAATGTGTCCTAGAGAAGCATCATTCCACAAGTGTTCTTGATGCCCAGTGCCTATTGTGCAGGTATTGTTTCCATAGTGAGCTTTGGGTATATGTCACTCAAACTATTGTGCATGCCTTTTTCCTTTCATTGTGTTGCAATGTGGGTGATGTGTAGGTCCTTTGCAAGGCTGTTTCATGGGATGGTTGTTTGTGTTCTATGACACATCCATACATATGTGTGTTCAATCTGATGACAGTCCCTGGCATGTGTGGAATGTGTGGGTGTCAGTTGTGTTGGTAGATGTGATGAGTTATTGCTGTTGTGTGACATAATGTTGTGTACACTTTGCTGTCCTTGTGACTGAAATGGTCAGGTGTGTGTTTCTGTGGAGTGTTGAGGTGCAGTGGCCTGCCCAAAGGGGTTGTTTTGTAGCTGTGAATATGTCATTATTTTTTAATAACTATGACTGTGGACACAAAATAATGTGTAGTTGGTGCCTATAGAGTGGGCCCCTTATCATGTGGATGATGGCGTGATGATCTGTTGTTGAGATTTAATGGCACAGGTAGGTGTGTGCACTTACTGTTGGTAGCATCCATGGCAGAGTGGATTTTTGGTACCTTCGATGAACTGCAGCAGAATGTGTGTGATGGGCTCTATGGTGGCACAGGACATGTAATGCTGCCTGCTGTTGAGATGCTTCCTTTATGCTCTTGTGTGTCATGGCGCCGATCTGTACTGCCTGGGGGTGCCGGCAGGACTGTGGCGGTCTTTGCTCTATAGGCTCACCAACATTGTAGTACAATGGTCCAACCGCCAGGCCGATGGCGGTCGGACTGCCATGGTGGCAGCCAATGGACCACCAAACTCATAATCAGGCCCTGAGTCTAATTAATATTAAAATACATAATTTCATTTTTTATAAAGTGTTGTCCTGTCATGTCTTATGCGTTTTGTATCTTTTTATGTCCATATTTCCTGTAAATTATGTTGTACTATAAAATATGCAGTTGATGAATGTAATTTTGGTTTATAAAACATACTTTTAATCATATGACAATATGGAGGCACACAGAAAGTTTCTTAAGAAAATGGTTTTAAAATTTGAAGGAAATATTAACATCTCTCTTCCTATATTACCTTATTTGAAGGAAGAAGGTATGGATATGATAAAAATATACATAGGCTTTATGTTTTTTTAAATTAAAGGATGCAGATTGGGTACATTTACATACCCAGCTCAGTAATATTGACATAATAATTAGTTATTAAAGGAAAGTGCCTTTTTTGGATGGTCATCCCCCCACTTTTTGCTCTAGATGCTGTAAGTCATGGAGAATGTGCACTGGAGTCTGTTAACAAGGCCCCAACTTCAGTGTCTCTCCCTAAATTGGTAAAGAAGAATTGATTTCTCCAATTGGAAAGTACTTTAAACTCCCTTATAAGTCCCTAGTATGTGGTACTAGTGGTAGCCAGGGCACGGGAGTTAAAGGGATCACCGGGCTTGAAACACGGTTTGTGCCACCCTGAGTGACCCAAGTAAACTATTGACAGCAGGCATGCCATTGTAGACTGTAGAAGGAGTACATACTGCTCAAACTCAACGGTGCCCACACCATGTGTGGAACAGACTCAGCACTATCTTCAGTATATGCCAGTCATCTCTAAGGTGGGCTTCCTGAGCCCAGAAGGCAGGGTGCATTGTATTAGAGGTGTGGACATATACTGTACATGCAAGCTTATATGACCCTACAGTGACCTTTTCATTAAAGGCTACTATATGTGACCAACAGTCCATAAGATAACTTTGGGCTAGCACTCAGGGAAACCTGAGGTTGCAAGCTCCATTATGGTACCTCTGAAGTGGGTCGTGTTTAGTATTAAACAACATGCCCTGTCACCCCTGACATGAATCTCATGTTGAGGGCGAGGTGACATGAACCTGGTAAGCAACCATAGAGTCACCCACAAAGTTAGGCTAGTTTTCATGTGCTTTGGCTGCCAGCCCGCAGCTGCTGCCACCAAGACAGGATTCTGATGCCCTGAATAGTGGTGTGAACACTCCCAGGAGTCAGGACAATGGCCTGAATGGGAAGGAGGTCACACCTCCCTCCTTTCCTCCCAGGAAGGCTAGTGAAGTGGCACATCAAGACAGTGAGCTTCAAACAGCACATGTCCTCTGATATGCAAGCAGGCTGTCCCCCAGTGGAGGAAAAAGCTGCCCTCCTTCCCCTGGCACATTTTTCCCCGACAGGCAGGAAAATTAGTTAGACAGGAGGCGTACACCCCCAGAAGGCTAGCCACTCCTCCATGGTGGGCAGACTGGTATGTCTAGCCAAGGAAGACTTCTGTAATCTTGAAAAGGGGCAACACAGAGGGTTCTGGGTAGAAACGGTGCCACAACTCACTGAATATTGCCACCATGGGGGAGTTAGCTGCGGGGGCTAATAGCCCATTCTCTGCCATTTTCCACTGGACCTCCGGAAGGGGGATAGCTTCTCTTCCACCTTACCACTGTCAAGGGTTGTTGGTGGACAGTCAATCATCACCACCTTTACTCGATGCTGCAGCTCGCGGGTAATCTGCAACACTTTCATCCAATTGCACATGTGTTTCCACTGTTGAATGTTTGCCTCCGCTCCTCACCCGCATCGTCTCAGTGGTAAAACCTGCAACTTCAACCCCTTTTGAGCAGCAAGGATAGCCAAGCGCACCTCTGAACCCAGAGTGCCCAAGCTAGTGAGAGAGTATAGTAAGTACAATTTTTCAGCACCCAGGGCTCCCGCATTCAGCACCAAGGACAGCCATGACACCTCTGCACCTGGGCCCCACGACCCAGGTAATGTTTTTCAGACTGTCACAGCTTGGTCCTGAGACCCGCACAACCTTATCTACCAATAGGCTCCTCTGAGTTCACCCCGCAAGTGAAAGAGTGTTTCCAGTGATTATTCCCATTGACCGCAATAATAAAGTTTGACAGCTTGTGAATGTACTGATTTTATTTCCAATCTAAAATCCATAACTCCAGTTATACATATCTGATTTACTTTATTTTAATGTCTGTAGCTATATAAGAATCTGCTTTATTTTTGCAAATTGGTGTTGGATTTCTTTCGAGTCATGTCAATTTCTTATCATCCATGTTGATACTCTGAAATGCATAACACATGTTCCTGTAGTAAAGTCTAACTTCTCTTTGCCACGCTACCAGGACCGAGCTAAGGAATTATTATTGTGAATTCAAAGGACCATCTTTCGGGTATTGTGAGGGTTTTACAAAGTTAAGCCTAACCAACATTACTGCATAACACTCCACTTCCCTACAGATAAAACAACAGTAAATTAATGTACATACAATGTACCCTTAGACTTATGTTTCTGTTTGCCATCATAAGTAAATGTGAGGTTGACATTGCTTGAGCAATTCAAAGTATCCCATAGGCTGAAATGTTTTTGTCAGGTACATCATAAACAAAGGATGCTTGAGGAAGCTAATATTTTCTTCGCAATCATAGACAATCACTGTTGAAAATGCCATGTGGAATTAACAACCTTGCAAGGGGGTGTGCAGTACAGTGCATGACAGTGTTACTCTTTGTCACATTTACAATTGTTATTATGAAATAAATATTTTAATGTACATGAAGTAGAGAACATGTGCACTGATCATTTCTTTCTTTCTTTCTTTCTTTCTTTATTTCTTTCTTTCTTTCTTTCCCATTCCCATTCCTATTCAGTGGACAGTGTAGGTGAAATCAGGGAAGAAAAAAACAACAACTTTGATTGCTAGGCAGACACTAGAAGACTCCATGATCACCAATAAAAGAAGGGACAATCCACTATCAGGGATAGAGCACCCACCTGGAGAGTAACATATTTCCATTCACGAAGATTCTGGATTGAGGCTGTGAGGCCCACTGAGGGATTGGTACTGACGGACACCATATGCCAGAAGGAGTAGGATGATGAGGCTCCACTGGGACCAGAGGCGGAAATGTAGGGGTGTCTCAGGAGCAGGGCCTTCCATAAAAGGGACCTTTTCCACTAGTCAAATGCCCCCCACAACAACAGACACATCTGAATGCACTCACTGCTCCTCCTCTTCCTTATGCAAATGATGTTCTGGAAGTGTCTGAGAGTAATATTTGAATCCGGCATCCATGTGCCCACCCATGTTTCCTCACAGAAAGGTACAATGGCTGCTTCCCAGAAGGCCATAAGACAATGGATATCTGGTTGGCAGAGGCTCTCCCTAGAGGTCAAAGAGATGATGACAAAGTTCAGGGCAAACCAAAATGTGACCACCATTATAAACTTTGTAGCCTCCTGAGCGACTACAGAAATATTTTCTTAGCTAATGACAAATATCTCCTTATGTACGGTTACTGTGTTTCCCATAACTCTTACCCTTATGTTCTTAAACCTACTCCAGTATTTGCAGTCCTTCAGAAAGTATCCCTCTTTACTGGAAGTCCAACTATATGCATCAATGATTGCCTGTGGTCATAAATCTGAGTTGGAGGATGGCCTGGATATTTTGACCTCAAACTGAAGCACACTATATTGGTTGTAAGACTTATTTTACATTTCTGTTGAACTTTGGTATTTTCATTTCTGCATTAACTACTCTTTGGGATAGTTGGACTATGATTTGGACATTTTCTAATGTTTGATATGATGCACATCGAACTGTTAATGTGGACTATGTGAAACTGGGTTGCTGGTTGCCAGGGGTATGAGCCTTGGTTAAAGGACAGCTACAATTAATTGCAGGGTGAACCACAAACAGTCACTAATTTAACCTGTGATTAATCCTGGGTAGCTTGGCACAAAAAGGGGCAATGTTTTAAGTATTTATGCAGCACACAAACAGTAATATAAGTAATGTAGTAGCAACACAGCACAATTCAATTCTTAAAGCAATTTAGACGAATAGAGAACATTTAAATGAATTGTTTGACATAACAATCATGTACATCCAATTAGTAGAACCAGAGACATGAATTTTTAAAGTTTGAAGGTTCAAAAAAACAATTCGTCAGCTTTTGAAAATGGCCTCCTGGGAACCTTTAGCACTATAACCAAGGGTCGAGGAGTAGATGCAGACCTCTTGGGGGTTTAAGACTCACTCAATCTGGGTCCAGGTGTGGGTTCAAGATGGTGGGAGCCTATTATGACACTGACTCTGAGCAAGACAGCTATCTTAGCCCTGGGAGTCACTTCTAAAGTCGTGGGTATAGGTGAAGATGCAGGTTCAACGTAGGCTCCAGGCAGCAAAGCAGTCCTTCCAGGTACAGCAGCAGTCTGGTAGAGTGCACAGCAGGTCACGGTAGCAGGCAGTCTTCTGAGAGTCCTTTTGCAAATGTCCAAATGTGAGCTGAGTAGTAGGTCTGAAAGCCCTAATTTTATACCCTGATGCCCTTCTCCTAGAAGTTGAGAGAAGTTTCCGAGAGGGTTCTCTGAAGTTCCAGGAATTTCCTGCCTCCCTTGCCCTAGCTCCCGGATGGCTGCACTGACAACACAGGGTCTTTAAGCCTATTGTGTGGCAGCAAAGCTCAGCCCATTCAGATGTAAGTGGGGTGGTAATTAGCTTCACCCCCCATCAAGTCAGTTAATGGCATGTTCAGGCTCTGCTAATCCTACTATTGTGTGACTGTCTGGGGTGAATTCACAAACTCTCAACTGTCAGTTATACCCAGTCATGTGACGTAAGGCAGAGTGCAGGCACAGAGGGCTAAGGGCAGGAAAATGCAAACTATCTAAAAGTAGCATTTTAAAAATTGTAATGATGCATACGACTTTACCATTAAAGAGAGTTTATTATTAGAAGTTCATAGATACCAAACATGACATATTTACCACCTCTGGTTTAGGAGTTACAAATTGTTAAATGTAACAAGGAATCCCCAATTTGTAGTTCCTATAGGAGGACTGAGCCTCACATGTATGACCAAATGAATTTGGGACTCATTCACTACTAGGACATGTAGGACTAAAACAAACATGTCCCATCTTTTAATTACACAGCACCCTGCCCTAGGAGTACCTAGGGCCTACTCTCGGAGTGACTTATATGTAATACAAGGGATGTTTAAGGCATGGCAAGGGTTTTTAAATGCCAAGTCGGCATGCCAAAGGGACACTGCCTTCAGGCTGCAAAGGCAGACCTGAGACAAGTTTTAAGATGCTCCTTAAGTGTGTGGAACACTAAGTGCTGCAGGCCCACTGGTACAATTCAACTTACAGGCCTAGGTATATGGTATATCACTGTACAAGAGACTTACATGTAAATTAAATATACCAGTCAGGTATACCCCAATCAAACTAGTTTAGTGGAGTGAGCACTGATTAGCAGTGGTAAAGTGCACAGAGTCCTGAGGCCAACAGAACAAAAATCCATACAAGATTGAGGCAAGTAGGCAAAAAGTTTGGGGTAAGACCCCCCTGAGGCTGACAGATGTAATGTAGACCTTCCCCCTGACATCTGCAATTTGTTCTTTCCATTGCCCACCACCATCCAAGTTGACTATGCTTACTATGACTTAGGCACTATAGCCCTCCTTATGACATAGGTGGTAAATGCCGCTTACCACCACGCTGACGGCTGCCAACTTACTGCGGCGCCGTTGGATATCCTTTCACCATATTATGACACACACACATACCAATCCAACAGAATTCAGCCACACACACAAATCCGCCAGACCAAAGGTCAGTGATAAAGTGGCGGAATCAAAACCCATACCGGTACGCCAACAGAACAACTCCCACCACATTATGACCCACGAATCACCACGGTGGACATTCAATGGCGGTAAACCATTGGCGGTACACACCACCGTGCTCACAATGGACACCCACATACAAAACAACACCACATTGGCCAATTCAAACAACACACACCTGACACCCATACACACACCACACACACATACCCACACCACTGTAAAACACACACCCACAGTACCCACAACCCTTTATGACTACGAAGCATTGCCAACAGAGAGACACCAAGACCACTGACACAACTAGAGCCAGACAACATTCAGACCTATTCACCGCTCACGCACTACACATCACACACCCCAACACATTATCCAACACACCCTCACCAACACACGTCACAGAACACCCATGGCACCACAAAGACACCCCCATTTCACAGAGGAAGAGCTAAGGATCATGGTGGAGGAAATCGTCAAGGTAGAACCACAGCTTTTTGGAGCGCAGGTGCAGCAGATATCAAAAGCCAGGAAGATGAAGCTGTGGCAGAGAATCGTGGACAGGGTCAACACCGTGGGACAGCACCCCAGAACTAGGGATGACATCAGGAAGAGGTAGAATGACCTGCGGGGGAAGGTACGTTCCATAGCAGCAAGACACCAGCTTGCTATCCAGAGTACTGGCGGTGGACCCCCACCTCATCCCCCACAACACAAAGCATGGGAAGAGCAATTCTTGGCAATACTGCGTTCTAAGGGCCTGGCCGGAGTTGGAGGAGGACTGGACTCTAGTAAGTCAACTCTCAATTACTATCCCCCCTCTACCTGCATGCCATTAGATACCCTCACCCTCAACCTCACCCCATCACTCCACTACATCCCACACACCCCACCATCACACCTCACTCATCCCAATGCCAAGCCCTGCATGCTGTACCAATGCAATGACACCCCTCACAGCCCTGCATGGACACTCATCACTAAAGCATGCACACCATAGAGAACTAACAATCCAAACATACACTAACATACACAAGTGAAAGCTGCCAGGGCAAATCCAACCATAGAGGTGAAGCCACAGATGTATAATATGTGAGAAACATAAACCATAACACATCATTTACATCCCCAGCCAATGTCAGCGGAGAGGAGTTGCCAGCACTATCCAGTCCCCAACTGAAGAGGCCCACAGTGATGACAACAACTCTGGTCCTCAGGATCCAGATAGCCAACCTGGCCCATAAGGGAGCACTGGACAGCCGGTTACCCAGGCCCAGTCACACACCACCACAGAGCCTCCCCCATCAGGAAGCATAATCACAGCAGTGACCAAGCGTACCCACACCTCTGTCCCCAGGACATGTCAATCAGCAGTGTGTCCACCTCTACAGGGACCCCAGGCCACACGTCACACCCAAGACAATCAGGGACCTGGGGTCAGTCGCAGTGGGCACACAGTTCAGGGGACAGAGGCACAGGTCACCAGCGGCACTGGGAGGACTGCTGTGCACCAGGGGGAGGACAAGCCCAGGGAACCGACTCTCCAGGAGGCACTCTCCGAGATCCTGGGAGCCTACGCACATTCTTAGGACACGATGGGCCAGATCCTGGACAACGTGCAGGAGAATAGGGGCCTGCAGGAGGGACAGTGCCAGGGTACCAGGGATGACTTGCAGGCCATCAACAAAACCCTGATCTACATAGCAGGGATGCTGGCTGAGATCTCCAACATTCTGAGGGAGGCAGCCTCACACCAGCGGACCCCTGCCACTAGTCAGACATCTGAACAGCTTTCCACCTCCACTGCCGCTAGTGGCCAGGAGGCCCAGCCATGGGACTCACAGGCCACCAGACCCCCCCCCAGCAGAAGGTGAACTACCCCGTAAACGTTCCCGGCGATCCAGATAGAAGCCAGAGAGACTTGCCAAGACCCCCGACAAGAAATGCGACTCTCCTGATTGTCACCCTTGTGTCCCACTCTGTCACCCTGTCCACCTTGAACTGCCATTGCTCCCCTTCCTATGTCCCCATGGACGCTACACCTGTGCTACAAACAGACTGGAACAATACCCTGGACTTTCCTCCATCATCACCCTATCCCATTTTACTTTTCCCCTATTTGTTAGCACTTCAATAAACACCCTTGGATCAAAATCGATTTTGAGTATGTCATGTATTTGAAATATGTATTGGTTGAAACAGGTAAAAACATTGCAATTTAACTGCTCAAAGAATGAGCATAGATTAATGACCTGTAGCTGTCTGTAGTGATCACACCAGGAGTATATGTCAAGTCACCAACATCTGCAAAATGAATTGCCAGAGGGAACAGTAATTGGGCACAGAAGTGGGAAATATCAGCATGCCATTGCCACACAGATTTCAACCAAACTCATTGAAATGTAAAGTTATACTGTCCTACCTGTGTGTCATTGGAAGTACTGACGGATAAAAAAAGTTCTGTTGACCACATCCTCATCCTACTCATCCTCACTGTCCACAGGGTCTACTGCTGGCACACGAGCATCTCAGTTTCCTCTGCCTGCAGAAAAGGGACATGGTGTCTGAGGACCAGGTTATGCAACATGCAGCATGCCACTACTATCTGGCAGACCTTCTTGGGTGAGTAGCACAGAGATCCACCTGTTAGATGGAGACACCGGAACCTGGCCTTCAGGAGGCCTTTCATTTATCCTTCTGGTTCACCGATGTGCCTCATTATAACATTCTTCTGCCCTTGTCATGGCATTCCTCACAGGGTTCAGCAGCCACGATAGGTTTGGGTAACCAGAGTCACCTGTAAATATTGAGGGACAACATTTATCCACACACTATCCTATATGGCCCACACCATACGGATACACCAACATATACTGGGTGGGAACCATGGCTCACCTATTAGCCACACCCTGTGCCTCTGTAGTTGGCCCATCACATTTGGGATGCTGCTATTCCTCAGGACAAAAGCATCATGCACCAATCCAGGATACTTAGCATTGACGTGGGAGATGTATTGGTCCGCCAGGCACACCATCTGAACATTCATTAAGTGGAAACTCTTACGATTCCTAGACACCTGTTCATTCTGGCAGGAGGGGACAAATGCAATATGTGTTCCATCAATCGCATAAAACCTGGCCTTCACTGTGGCCAAATTCTCAACCTGAGGGAACACAATGTAGCTGCACATGTGTTTTATCAGGGCAGACAACACTCTTGTCAGCACATTTGAGAACATTGGTTGTGACATTTCAGCTGCCAAGCCCACGGTCACTTGGAAAGAACCAGTTGCCAGGAAATGGAGTACTGATAGCACTTGCACAAGAGGGGGATCCCAGTGGGGTGACAGATAGCAGATATCAGGTCAGGCTCCAATTGGGCACACAGATCTGTGATTGTGGCACTGTCAAGTCTATAGGTGAGGATAATGTGCCTGTCACCCAGTACTGCCAAGTCCACCAGGGGTCCGTACACTGGGGTATATCTCCATCTCCTATTCATCCGCAGCAGTAGGAATTCAGGGGGCACAGAAATGAGGAGCCGTCACAACCTGAACAATGGAGCTACAACAGTAGTTTGTATTCTGTGAACATGTAATGGGTCAGTGTGATTTGTCCAGTATGGGCCAATACCTCTTGTGACACAGCATTATTCCAGAGCCCCCCACGAAATGGCGTCCGACTATCCTCTGTGGAAGGACAGGTGGAAGTGAGGTAATTCTGCTGACGTTGTGCGCCGTTGTGGGAGGCGGTCGGGAACCGCTGTGCAACTCCTCATTGGTTAACATTGGGCCCTATTGGGTATAGTGGCCAATGGTGATCTACGCCGGCGGTGACGGTATGCACTGCCGCAGACTTGACCACCATTTTCTATCATATTCCTTACTTGCTACCTGACCTTCCACAGGAGAGGACCTACACTGCATGTGCTGCTGTGACCTGTGTCTGAAACCTACCATGGCCCGTGTGACCGGGGAAAGGCCCCCAGCCTTCACTTCGGAGGAGTTGGAGAGACTGGTGGATCAGGTCCTACCCCAGAACGGACTGCTGTATGGGCCTCCAGACCAACAGGTGAGTACACTGTGGGCATGATGCATGTGGGAAGTATCCATGGAGTGGTGTGTGTGAAGGCCTCATGTAAGGGGGAGGGTGGATGTCCGTTTGGCAGCGTACAGGTTGGGTGCTGGGCTATGTGTGCCAATGGTGATGGAAACGGGTATGGTGGGCCATATGCGCAACAGGCTGGACTTGCTGTCTAATGGTATTTCCCTGTGTGTATTGCCTCTGCAGGTCAGAGCCCATCAAAACAAGGGTATATGGTGTGCCATCGCCAAGGAGGAGAGGACCCTGGGGGTCTATGGCAGGTGGAGCACCCACTGTCACAAACGGTGGGAGGACCTGAGACGCTGGGCACGGAAGACGGCGGAGGCCCAGCTGGGGATGGCCTCCCAACGAGGAAGGGGTGCCCATCGAACCCTGACTCCTCTGATGGACCACATACTGGCGATGACCTATCCAGAGCTGGATGGGCGCTTGAGGGCATCATAGCAGCCACAAGGGGTGAGTACAGTGCCCATCACTACAACTTACACATGGTAGGGTTATATCCGGGTGGTGGATGTGTGTCAATGGGTGCCCCTAGGCCAGGCCTGACATTGCAGCATAGGTCCTCTGGTGGGTAGGGTTCTGAAGGGATACTCCTGCTACCTAGCTTGTGGGCATCCACTCCTGGTCGGGGCTTCGTGGGTCCCAGGTGTGCTGCATTTGCCGGGGTGTGCCCCTCCCCATGCCTTGGTGGCTAGCAATATCACTGGTAGTGCAATGCATAGTGCGTAGGCCTGTTCGCTGTGTGTGACGGTGCTGCGTATGCCAACGGTGGTGTTGGTGCAGCCATTGACCCAGTGTATCCTTTGTCTCCCTTCCCCCTTTCTTGTTTTGTCATCCTGTCCTTATGTGCATTAGCATCATCTGGGGGAGGAGCAGAGGCACCAGTGGCAAAGAGAGCTGCATACCACAGGACCCAGGAGGCAGGGTCCACTGACGCTGAGGGCACCAGTGGGAAGGAGGGTGAGGGGAGCACCACTGCTGAGACTGGAGGGGACACTTCAGACACAGATACCTCCTCCGATGGAAGCTCCCTGGTGGTGGCAGACACTTCTGTGACCACCCCAGCTACAGGTACAGCCGCCACCCCCGTACCAGCACCACCCTCCCAACAGCCTCTCATCGAGTTGCCCATGCCCGTTCACCCAGGAGGGAGGCTATTGACCTCCTGAGATCCATCTCTGTAGGGCAGTCAACCATTGTAAATGCCATCCAGGGGCTGGCAGCCCAGATGCAATAATCTAATGAATTCCTGGAGGGCACTCTCTGATGGCAGCCATTGTCCCTGTTTCTACCATCCTCCCCCAACTTCTACTGCCCGGTCCCATTCTCCTCAACTCCAACACACCCCAAGCACACATACAGACGAGCATGCACACAAGACAACACCCAAAAGTGTTACAGGCAAACACAAACACCACACTTCATCCCACAGGCAGTGCACCACACTTCATCCCACAGACACTCACACAAACTCCATCCATTTGCAGACACAACAACATCCACTATTTCCACTGTCTCCCCCCTCTTCCTCCTCCTCCATCTCCCACCTAGTTACGTCAACACTCACACCTACACGCACCACATCATCATTCACTACCAGCATCATCACCACACCAAGCAGAACACACACCTCACTGGCAGACCCCTCGAAAACATCCATGCTCACGTCCCCTGTGTCCTCTCCCACTGTATCTGTCCGCCTCCTAAAGTACACAAACACAAGCACTCAGGCACCCAACAGCCATTCACCTCACAACAGCATACAGCCCATGCACCTGCACCCAAATCCAGCAGACACCTCCAACAACCACTCCCTCATCCTCCACTCCCATTCCTTCTTCCTCTTCCCGCCCCAATGTCCCTAAAAAACTGTTCCTATCCATCATTGACCTCTTTCCTACCCCTCCCCGTACTGCACGTATGGCCAGGGTAACACAAACCCAGCCAAGCACCTCAGCCACAGAGTCCACGGGCCCAGTTCCATCTGCAACCACTAATGATGGAAAGGAATCCAGGCCACATTTCCTGAAGGGGAGGGAGCCTGCACCAGCCATCCTAAAGGGGAAAGAACCTGCACCAGAAGGCAAGAAGGGCAAGGATCCTGCACCTGCCACCCGAAAGGCCAAGGAGCGTGCACCAGCAGGCAGGAGGAGCCTGCACCAGCAGGCAAGAAGGCCAGGGAGCCTGCACCAGCAGGCAAGAGGGGCAAAGAGCCTGCACCAGGAGGCAAGAAGGCCAAGGAGCCTGGGGCATCAGCTGTGACAGAGACTCCAACACCAAGCATGGTTGTGCATCCATCCGAGGGTGCAGGGGATGTGCAGGAGCCTCCTCCCACCAGAAGCACCACCACAGAGTACCCATCCGAGGGTGCAGGGGATGTGCAGGAGCCTCCCCCCACCAGCAGCACCACCACAGTGCATCTATCTGAGGGTGCAGGGGTTGTGCATGAGCCTCTCCCCACCAGAAGCACCACCACAGTCCATCCATTTGAGGGTGCAGGGGATGTGCCGGAGCCTCCCACCACCACCAACACAGTGCAGCCGTTACCGCCGGCAGATGAAATGTAATCCTGTGTCCTTGGGCTGGTGTGCGGCCTGTCCCCACCAGAACCACTTGGCAAGACACCCGCTCCAGAGACTGTTGCCTTGCACTGCCCAGTACCAAGCACCGGCATGTTGCCCCCTCCAGAACCAGTGGGCAAGTCACCCACTCCAGAGACTGTGGCCTATCGCTCCCCAGGACCAACCATTGGCATTTTGCCCCCTCCAGAACCATGGTCCTGTGTCAGCTCCTGGCTGAGGTGCCCCCCGTCCGCTTGAGATGCCTGCCTATTTACCAACTAATGCCCCTGCGGTGTTCTCTCTGTGTTGATGCAAGTGACAAGTGGGGTCTTCGACTTTGGCCTGTGGCCATGTGGCCCACCCAAAATGAGGACTGGGCTGTGTCCCTTGTTCTGTACATTTGTATATATCTGTTACATTGTCTCAATTATTATTTATACTCTGTTGATATTATTACATTCACTTTAGTACATTCCTGTTGTCCTTGCATTATTCAGCCGATTTAGGGGTTTAACTTGTTTTCTTGTGTAGTTGGTTGTGTGTATGGTGTGTGAGTGTGGGGTATGTATGGTGCGTGTGTGTTAGTGTCACTCCCGGTTTCCTCCCCCATTCCCTTGTGTGCTAGGCTGCTGTACTCATCGTCATCATCTTTGCTGGCGTTGGTGTTCGTGGTGGAGCAGAAGGTAGAATATCATCAGAAAAACATGCAGTTCAGGTTCCATGGCGGCGTGGTTCTTCCCTGTGTCTCCAAAGATGAGTCCTTTCACTTCTGAGATTTGTTTCCGCCAGGCTTTTGATGTCGTTGGTACCGCCCCGGTAAAAGTGGCGGAATGTCTGGTCATAATATGGTGGGTGGAACTTTGACTTACGCCTGGCTGTAGGCGGCTACTGCCGTGGTGGCTGATGTTTCCGCCCTGGCAGTTGTTGTGGTAAATTGGATGTCTTTCTGAGATCTTTCCGCCATGGTCATAATTTGGTGGTAGTTACCGCCAGCCTGTTGGCAGAATTACCTCCACTTTATCACCGATCGCCAGGGTCGTAATGAGGGCCTATGTTTGTTCTTTTGCATCTTCCCAAGGACTGGCTTATTTTAAAAATGACATTCCACTTTATAATTTTCATGCTTGTCGGGTGATATGCCCTACTCTAAATATAAGGAGGCAACATGAAAGGATGTACCAGGGCAGTCACTTTGGATGTACTTGTGAATGACAATGTCTGAGCAATTACCTAGCTACATAACCCAAGTGGACAACACTAGCACTGCCTTCTATGAACCCCTCTCATGTTGTCCGAAGGAAAAATGGGATGAGCAACACCATTACTATCCCATAATGTTTTGAAACTTATGGCAAGCTACATGAATAAATGATTTGTGTTTACAGTTTGGTCATTTTTATACTTCTTCTTTTGGATCCCTCTCATTCTGCTGACTGAAAGTCTTGTTGAAATAGGTTTCACACTTCATCAATACTTATAACAGTCTCCTTATAACTGTTCCTCAATAGCAGCACTTCTGAAAATTGAAAAAAAAGTATAGACGAGTGAGAATCAGACTCAATGATGAAGCGTGCAACTATGGTGAGTACGTTTCTTGCATCCTTAAAACAAAAATTTCAGATGGCGTAACTTAACTCTGCCCTAATCTATGCTTTTCTTCAGGGGCTCCTCCATTAAGGCGGAGAAGGGTCATCCCCACCCCCACACCAGCAGAGGCAAAACTTGAAAAATAAAATGAAAAATAATGAGTACTGGGGTTAGGGGCATCAGTCATGGAGGAAGAGTGGTGGCACTGCTGTCTGTGTGCATGTGGGTTGGCCGGCCATCCCAGGATGGCCAAACCAACATGCGCACTGAGCTGTCTTCAACCTGAGCTGTGTTGTCAGGCCAGAGACAGCAGGCACAGGCTCCCAGGCCCCGTGGGAGTACGAATCAAAGCACTCATGCCAATCCTGGTGGTTCTCTCAAGCTGCCAGCAGCATGAGAGCAGCATATGAATTGGCCATAGAGAAGTCTGGGAGCCTGTGCTGCAGTGGAGCCATAGAAGCAGATGAGCAGCAAGGATCGGGAGACTGTAGGATCTTTTTTGTTTTTTGTTTTATACACTTCCCAAAATTCCCACCCTCCACCCCACCCCATGACTTTTCCCTGATATCAGCCGCTACAGCTTTTTTTACTCCTTGTTCTTATGCCTGACATATTTTTGTATATTTACAGTAAATTTCAGAAGATAAATAATAGACCTGTGTAAAGCCTCTCCTTCTGCTTTTGGTTTTCTCTGGTATTTGAAAGCCTATTTATAGTTTCAGAGTGTCTATTGGCAGCATATCAGCATATCAGTACCTGATGAATATAGGAGAAATTTGAGAGCCTATGGGAGCATATTTGTGTATTCTAAGGGCATGCTACTGGTGTGTCAGGGCACACCAGGAATCTCTAAGAGCACTACTTTCCGAAGTAATTTTGGGTGTTTTTGAGGTAGGATCTTATGATTGGTGGGGGTTGAATGTGGATTAAGACCTGGCCGAAGTATCTGATAACCAAAAGGGGATGTCTGAAGGCTATCCAAGTCTTAAAGGCTCTTGGGGCATAGAGAGGATCTCTCCAAGCAGGTCTGGAGTGTGAGCCATGGATGTTTGAAAATCAGCAGAGGTGTTTGAAAGCAGACACATTAGCTGTGCCAGAAGGCAGGCCGTGGCCAAGTATTGTATATCTAAAGAAGAAATAAAGACGTCCAAAGGGCAGGCTGGTGGTCTGCTGGAGTTCTTTGAGGGGAGGTTGGGGGTTTCTAAGAGTGGTCTGGGAGTACCGTTAGTGAGAGTGAGTCTTTAATGGACATAAACATCTGGTCACAAATGACTAGATAGGGGTGTCTGACTGTATTAAACACAGGTTAGCTGTCAGTGGCCAACTTTGATATGTAATAATCATAGGGAATATCTGAATGCTGATTGAGGCTTCCTGAAGGGCTGCTGTCTGAAGTCATTCTGGATGTTTTAGATGTACAATCTAATGACTAGATGGGGTTGAATGTAGATCAAGACCTGGCTGAAGTATCTGGCAATCAGGGTGTCTGAAGGAGGCTGTTTAAGCCCTAAGGTCTCTAGGGGAATAGATAGGTACTCCCTAAGCAGATCCAGAGTATGGGCCATGGACGTTTGAAAATCGTCTAAGGTGTCTAAAAACAGACAAGTTAGCTGTGCTAGAAGGCAAGATGTGGGAAAGTTTAGTATATCTAAAGAAGAAATAAAGATGTCTAAAGGTCAAACTGGCAGTCTGGTGGAGGACTTTGATGGGTGGATGGGGTTCCTAAGAGTGGTCTGAAAGCATCTTTAGGTAGGGTGAGTCTCTAATGGACATGATCGTCTGGTCACAAATGACTGGCGAAGGGTGTTTGAATGTGGATTAAAGACAGGCTGCCTGACGGGGCCAACCTGGGTATGTACTAATCATGAGGAATGTTAGGATGCTGGTTGAGGGATCCTGAAGGGCTGTTTCCTGAAGTCATCCTAAGAGTTTTAGAGGTAGTATCTAATGACTAGTAGGGTTGTGGGGTTTAAATGTGGATTGAGACCTGGTTGAAGTAACCGAAGATCAAATAGGGGTGCCTGGAGGCTGGTCAAGCCTTAAGGTCTATAGGAGCATAGAGAAAATCTCTCCAATGTGGTTTAGATTTTGGGCCAGGGATGTGTGAAAATGGCTAGAGTGTCTAAAAGCAGCCAAAAATGTTCTAGCATTGTGGAGGGATATCGTAATGACTTCAATGGCCAATGCACATGCCAAGGATATCTGGGCATAAGTATCATGGAATGTTGTAGGACCACCTGGAGTGTTGCATAATTGGTTAAGGTCTTTGATGGTAAGAATACACTTTCTGTGGGAAATCTGGATGAGCATTTTTTAATCTCATTGAGGGGAGACTGGCACTGTTTAAAGACCAGATGGCATTGTCTGAAGGAGCACTGTTGGTTTAAACAGTCACTACTCTGGCACACTCTTTTGCTAATTAGTTTTTACATTGTGATCTCACCAGGCGCTAATTTTATACAGTACCTGTACATTCATGGTTTTGACTAGGGACAAAAAAATGTTTTTTTTCACTTAAAATATTTCATTGACTTCCTTGGTCCTCATGACGCATTGAACCCTTGAGGACAAAATGTGTTGACTTATTCTTGAAGGAATCCCATGATGAAGATTTATTTCAGATTGGATTAGCAATAGGAGGATTTGTAGGCCGCAGGCCCCGCATTCTCTGCCGGACAGGGCTACCTTCAGGTGGATTGGACTCTGGAAGAGGTTGGGCAACCACCGTGCATTTCTAAAAACGAAGGAAGCAGCAAGGAATTAATGGAACAAAACATAAATTAACTATGTCTAGTTTGTAATCCTTTTTGGTGGTCAGAATTTTCCAAGTTTTAGTTTCTTGATGGCTGCAGGAGCACAGGCACTGTTTATGATATTTATACAAATAATGTGCTGCAATTAAAATAATGAAGCCCAGTGATAATTGATTGTGTTGTTTTTCAAATACTTTAATCCTTTCCCACAGTTTTCTGCTTTTTATTTTCAGCAGTATGTGGAGGTAATCTCAGTACAGCCCTAACATCAAACTGAGGCTTTACCAGAGCTGCATTTTGTCCACAGTATTATAAGGACCAGAATGCTGGTGGATGACACCAAACTGTCATCCTTCCGTACCAACAACCTTACATAAATTGTGTGCATTTTCTGGCTGTGAATCATCCCCTACCATGAAATGCTCTTCAGATGCACGCAAGAGTATGGATACCATCATGATGCGAAGAGGATGGAGATGGCTAGGACATGCCATGAGAAAAGAACATGACTTCTTCACAAGAATAGCTCTCCACGGGACCCCACAAGCCAAACCGAAGAAAGTCAGGCCAAAGAACACCTGGAGGTGAACTGTGGAAATGGAAATGAGGTCCTGAACAACAGCTGGGGATCAATCAAGAAACTTGCACAACACAAACAGAAGTGGAGGTCCTGCTTTGCTGCCCTACATGCCATCTAGCATAACGGGCAATAGCATGATCTACTTAGTAGCATTATAAACTCAAGCTATGGTTCCTCACCCTCTAAGGTTGTGATAGTGCAGTTAGTAGATTACATTTCCACAGTGAAGCGTTTGCAGGTATTGTCAGCTAGGAGAAGAGGGTTCCAAGCCTGTAGCTGTTTCTGTGCTGCTGGGAGGCTGTTCATAAATATGATTAATTAATTTGTAGGATATAATTTTAAGTTAATTTAATATGTAAAGGCATATATTTTAATATCTTTCTTCTAAAGAAGTTGTCATGGCCTAAGGCAAGATCAGTGGGAGTCTGCTCTAGCAAGCTATTGGGAGAGCTAGATTAAAACTATAATGGAAAGAAAATGAAAGCAAGGAGTTGGTAAAATATACATTTGTTGTTTCATCCTCAGGCTGATTTGACTGGGAAGGATGTATTACATGCTAAAACATAGCAGCCAAGCACCAGTTGCTTCATATCAAACCACATCAGTAAAGGGATCCTAGTTCTTGTGAAGAAAGTGGCGCTGCTCATAGTTATGAAGCCTCTGGCTATTTGAAAGCATGCATCAAACCATGTGAGACCAGTAGCATTACAAATGTTTAAAAAAATTGGAGTTAAGTAGTCTATAGAGGACACATAAATTGGATTTAAGTAGTCTATGGAGGCATCATGTCAGGACCTATTGGAGATTCTAATGGTGACAAGATACCAATTATTGAGACGTTTTCAAAAAGTAGAATGTTGTGGTATTTCATAAACTGTAAAGATGGCGATTATTCTCAATATATTGAACGCCTTTAAAGAATTTGGAAGTGTCAATTAAATGAATTTGTGAATTTCAAGAGTCTTCAGGCTTACTCCTGAAATTAAAATAAATCAGTCAATAGTAGGCCAATAGTACGGTGCAGGAAAAAATGTGTAAGTCTCCAGAACTCCTGATATTGGTCATCAAACACTAGTCCATTGGTTTAAGTGGGCTGAATGCTGTTTGCTACTTAATTTTCAGTCTACAGCCAAATGCCCAATACCAGCATGTTCTTGTTATTTCTGTCCAGCATCGACAGCCACCTTTGTTTACAGGATTTGACACATTCTCAGACAGAGGAAAGAAGTTTCACAGAAGCAGTATTTTCTAACACTTGAGCAACTCACCTTCCTCTTCCCCGTCTGTGCATTCTGGAGCTTCAAGTTTGACCTTTACTACTTATTTAATTTTCAGGTAGTTCTATGGTATTGTTCGCACTGTAAAATGTATAACATTTAATATTTCCTGATGTTCCAGGACAGGATAGATTTTACAGCTTTACACAAATTGTAGGCCACTTACTCACATCCTTAGCCAAACTGACATGCTCTTAATATTCTGTTTTTTTTCTAAGCAATAGTACAGTGTATTCATTAGATGTATGGTAAATGTCAGTTTTACCATAAGATATATTTTTCATTTGTATATTGGTTGTGATTTTGCAACTTTCTCTGTCAGACAGTGATTTAAAGTTTCTCTGTTTAAAAAGGTATAACAACCCATCATTTGGTAAACAGTCCTTCCTTTGGACCTCCTAGAAAACAGCAGAAGGACAATATTTAGGAGTCCCCAACGCCACCGGAGCATCACTTTTTGTGACGCTCCAGTGGTGCAATGCCCTGTGCCGACTTTACAAGGTGACGTTAAGCCACTTAACGCCACCTTGTAAATATGGCCCATTCACATGCAGCCCTTTGAGTGGAAAGGGCGTACAGTGGGTGTTGCTGTGGGTGTGCCACAGCAACACCTATTTCATTTTGACATTGCCTCAGATTTACAAGTTTTCGTGAACCTGAGGCAGTGCCAAAATCTAACGCCACCCCAGTGGTGGCATTAGCAAGGCACAACAAGGAGGAATACTTGTAATCCTCCATGTATTTTCAATCAATCAATATATTTGTAAAGCGCACTACGTATCCGTTAGGGTTTCAAGGTGCTGAGGGGGGGGTGCGCTGCTACTGGTCGAAGAGCCAGGTCTTGAGGAGTCTTCTAATGGTGAGTAGGTCCTGGGTTAGTCGCAGGTTGGTTGGGACAGTGTTCCATGTTTTGGCGGCGAGGTAGGAGAAGGATCTGCCTCCGGATGTCTTTCGGTGGATGCGGGGGACGGTGGCGAGTGCGAGTTCTGCAGAGCGGAGCTGTCAGGTGGGGGTGTAGAAGTTGAGTCTGTTTTTGAGGAAAGAAAGTCCGGTGTTGTGGAGTGCTTTGTGAGCGTGGGTGAGGAGCTTGAATGTGATCCTCTTGTCAACGGAGAGCCAGGGGAGTTTACTCAGGTGGGGGTTGATGTGGTTGCGGCGAGGTACGTTGAGGATCAGTCGGGCGGATGCGTTGGAGGCGCTGTAGGTGTTTTGTCGGGATGCCTGTGTATAGTGCGTTGCCATAGTCTAGCCTGCTGCTGACGAGGGCCTGTGTTACTGTTTTTTTTGTGTCTGGTGGGATCCACTTGTAGATCCTGCGGAGCATGCGGAGAGTGTTGTAGCAGGAGGAGGAAACTGCGTTGACCTGTTTTGACATGGAGAGGGAGTAGTCGAGGATGAAGCCCAGATTGCGTGCGTGATCAGTCGGTGTTGGTGGGGTTCCTAGAGATGTTGGCCACCAGGAGTCGTCCCAGGCGGAGGGGTTGGGTCAGAGGATGAGGACCTCCGTCTTGTCCGAGTTCAGTTTCAGGCGGCTGTTTCTCATCCATTCGGCAACGGCCTGCATTCCCTCATGGATGTTGGACTTGGCGGTGTGCGGGTCCTTGGTGAGGGAGAAGATGAGCTGGGTGTCGTCGGCATAGGCGATGATGTTGAGCTTGTGTCGGCGGGCTACTTGGGCAAGGGGTGCCATGTAGATGTTGAATAAAGTTGGGCTGAGCGATGAGCCCTGGGGTATGCGGCAGATGATTTTGGTATCTATGCAGCGGAAGGGGGGGAGGCGCACTCTCTGAGTTCTGGCGGAGAGGAAGGATGTAGTCCACTTGAGGGCTTTCTCTTGTATTCCGGCTTCGAGGAGGTGGGTTCTCAGAGTTTGATGGCATACCGTGTCGAAGGCGGCTGATAGGTCCAGGAGGATGAGGGCTGATGTTTCACCGTTGTTCATTTGGCGTCTAATGTCGTCTGTGGCAGCGAGGAGCGCGGTCTCGGTGCTGTGATTTTGTCGGAAGCCAGATTGGGAGGGGTCCAGGATGTAGTTGTTTTCGAGGTGGTGAGTCAGTTGTGCATTGATGATTTTCTCGATGACCTTCGCAGGGAACGGGAGTAGGGAGATGGGTCGGAAGTTCTTAAGGTCCTGGGGGTCTGCTTTGGGTTTCTTAAGGAGGGGGTTGATTTTGGTGTGTTTCCAGCTTTCAGGGAATGTTGCTGTTTTGAAGGAGATGTTGATGACCTTCCGTAGTTGGGGAGCGATGGCTGCGTCTGCTTTGTTGTACACGTGGTGAGGGCATGGGTCTGGCGGTGATCCGGAATGGATGGAGTTCATGATTTTGCGTGTCTCTGTGTCGCTGACGTTGGTCCAGGGGGTTAGGCGATTGGCACGGGTGGTGTTAGCGGGGGTGGTGTCTGGCGTGGTGGGGGCGGGTGTGGTGTTGAAGCTGTCGTGGATGCCTGTAATCTTTTTGTGGAAGAAGGTGGCCAGAGAGTCGCAGAGCTCTTTTGAGGGTGGAATGTCGTTGACGTTGGCGCTGGGGTTGGAGAGTTCCTTCACGATGCTGAAGATCTCTTTGCTGTCGTGTGCGTTGTTATCTAGGCGGTCTTTGAAGGAGGATCTTTTGGCTAGTCTGATTAGTTGGTGGTGTTTGCGGGTGGCGTCTTTGTGGGCCGTGAGCCTGTCAGGTGTGTGTTCGGCGAGCCATTTATTTTTAAGTTTCTGGCAGATACGCTTGGAGGTCTGGAGCTCTTTGGTGAACCAGGTGGCGTTCTTGGTGGCTTGGTTGTGGGTGGTCTTCTTGAGTGGTGCAAGGGAGTTGGCGCAGTCGTTGATCCACTGTCTGAGGTTGTGGGCAGCGGTGTCTGGGTCGGCGGGGTCGTTAGGCTGCTTCTGGGCCAGGGCGCTGGTCAGCTGGTCTTGGGTGACTTTGCTCCAGTGGCGGCGGGGTGGCTGTAGGGTACGTGGTGATTGACCTGTTTCTGGAAGGTGAAGTGGATGCAGTGGTGGTCAGTCTAGTGGAGTTTGGTGGTATGGTTGAAGGTGATGTGGGTGCTTGTGGAGAAAATAGGGTCAAGTGTGTGGCCGGCTGCGTGGATGGGTGTGGTGACAAGTTGTCTGGGGCCGAGGTTGGCGATCAGGGCGGTGGAGTTGACGTCGCTGTTGTTCTCGAGGTGGAAGTTAAGGTCCTGAGGAGGATGTAGTCTGTAGAGGTGAGTGCATGGGCGCAGGCGAGGTCAGAGATGGAGTCGCTGAAGTGTGCCCGTGGTCCGGGGGGTCTGTAGACGAGTGTTCCTCGGAGGGTGGTGTTGGGGTCGGTGTGTATTTGGAAGTGCAGATGTTCGGCGGTCTTGAGGGTGTCGTCTGAGCGGGTGAGGACCTTGAGGGTGGCTTTGTGGGCGATGGCTATTCCTCCTCCAATTCCGTTTGTGCGATCCCTGCGGGTAATTTTGTAGCCCTCTGGGATGGCTATGGCGATGTCTGGTGCCGAGGAGTCGTTCCACCAGGTTTCGGTAAGGAGGGCCATGTCTGGGGCTGAGGTGTCGAGTAGGTCCAAGAGCTCGATGGCGTGCTTGCGTGCGGAGTGGGTGTTTAGGAGTATGCAGTGGAGGTGGTTGGTTCTGGTTGTTGGAGGTTTGGTGGTTCTGACGCAGGTGAATCTGCAGTCGTGGCAGGTGAAGGGACCGTGGCTATTTCTTGGTGAGGACTGGAAGCATGCTGTGGAGCAGCCAGGGTTGAGTGCGTTGAGGTTCCTGGCAGTGTAGTGGTGTCTGGGGTGCGGGGGTTTCGAGGACCAGGGGGGGTGGAGCTGGGCGCGGTCCAGGCGCAGACGGGCGCAGACGGGCTTGCCTCTGGTGCGCCTCCAGCGTGCCGTGTGTCGCTCCGTATTTTTGTCTAGTTCTTAGCTCTCTGTTTTACTCTGTGTTTTACACTGTGTTTATGTCTAGTGTTTAGCTCTCTGTTTCACTCTGTGTCTTTGTCTAGTGCTTAGCTCTCTGTTTTACTCTGTGTGTCACTCTGTGTTTTTGTCTAGTGCTTAGCTCCCTGTTTTACTCCGTGTTTCACGCCGTGTTCTTGTCTAGTTTTAGTTTTTGTGCTCGCCACATAGCATGCATAGAAAGAGCAAAATGCCAGAAATTATTGTTTATGTGTGGGAAGGTGTCCCTTACACGGAAGCACGCACAGAATTGCCAAATTGCAATTGGTGATTGTTAATGTGCAAGAAGAGACACCCTTCCACACATAAACAATCAAACCCCTCAACGAAGATATACTTGCATGATGGTGCAAGGATCCCTGCCTTGGTGCTGGCAGCTCAATTCAGCGCCAGCGCAGGGGGAAACGCAGGGGTGCACTGTATTCCAGAAAATACGGCGCATGACTGTTTCTAAAGTGACACAGAGCAGTGCTGACAATTTTGGTGCAGCACCGCGCTGCGCCACTTTTTAGTTAATCTGGCCCTAAGGTTCTAATTTAGATCTTGGTGGAGGGGTAACTCTGTCGCAATGGTGATGGAAGTTGTCATGTTGCATGCAGCCTGTATGGTATACATCCTCTCCTTTGGGTCATAAGCCCCTTATGCTTCTCTTTTACCCATCCCTGGGGCTCTTTGTATACCCCTTATGCTTTCCTTTTTGCCCACCCCTAGAGCCCCTGGTATGTGCATAGTATATGCTTGTTTTCATAGATTCCATTGGGTGTATGGTCATCCCACAGGGCCTTTTCTACTGCATTCATGAGTTAGTAAAGGCCACCTCAAAACTGAGCGTACCTTGGGCCCAGAATGTTCCTGGACCACCATCTACCAGAATTGCATGAGGTTTTGGGAATGGTGGCCATCTTGGGATCAGCATTAGAAATCCAGCAGCCTTGCTTGGCTTCACACCTTTGAGAGAGAAAGAACAAAATTATTTTAAGGACAATCAAAAGAAAGACTATTAGCAATCTAAAAGTCAAGAACTTCAGGAGTGGTCAGCGGAATGTGACATATTGATAATAAGACTCTCCTCTCTTTTCTTCTACATAAAATAAGTTTTATTTTACATAAAAGAAGTCTAATGCCAAAATAAGTGGTCTCCAACCTGTAACATACGCAAAATACAGTGGGCAAGAAGAGGTGCAGGCAATTAGAGGGCCTGGGGTGAATTAGTGGAGTGTTGGCATAGAAGGTTATTGTTCTCAGGTTAACATGGGAGATAGCTGATTGTTCTTTCTGTGCCCTCACTCCAGAGCTCCAGAATGTACATATGCAGAGATCACAACAATTATGGGGCATATTTCTGAAAAGTGGTGTTGCACCTAGTGCAGCACCACTTTTCTTGCACCCCTTAGCGCCACCCTGTGTGTGCCGTATTTAATATATGGTACACTGTGGCGGTAGTAAGGGAACTAGCGTCAGAATTTTTTACACTAGTTCAGCACTTTGCAGGATTAGAGTCGAAACTTCTGACGCTAATCCTGCAAAGTAACCATAGGTCCATTGTAAGTAATGGAAGCCTACTTTCAACAGCTGCTCAAAGTAGGTGTTAAAAGTGCCAAAGAAAATGAGGCAAAGAAATCTATTGGATTTCTTTGCGTCATTTTTTCAACCTCCCTAATGTGGGAAAGCCCCCTTAGCATACATTATGCCAGACGCAGGCATAATGTAGTGCAAAATGTTACAAAGTGGCGCTATGCATGCATTGTGTCCTTTTATAAATACGGCACTGCGTTTTTGGCCACATTAGCATAAAAAATGATAATAATGTGTCATTAGAATGGTGCTATGCCCTCTGAAATATGAGCCTTAGAGTCCAGAGCTTTGTTCTCACTCATACAGTACATCGAACCAGACCCCCTTCCTGGATGTGACAGTCTAGTCCATAGTGACAAAGAGCTCCTGTCTTTCTCTATCTCTAGTCACAACCCCCCTTTAGTCAGGGCTTCTCCTCTGATTGGTGTAGTCAGATATCACACTGGGCAGAAGTGATGAGGGGCATCGGAGGATAGTCTTCACTTCAGCAGAGGCCTGAAATTGAAGTGAGTGGAATTAGTCTGAAACATGTTGAATTCTAGAAGGATTTGTTTCTGCAGTATAAGATATTAGTTGAGAGGCTGGTAGCTCATTTGTCTTCAGAAAAAACTGGTTTAAACCATCTGGAGGGGGGTCAAAATGTTAACACACATAGATGTATGCTGCTTTGAAAAATTCAGCCATTCCGGTTAATGAGGGAGATAATGTGCCTCATAAGGGTTCACCTGCTCATTATAGGTTGATACATTTGGGTTTTTATACTTATCTGTAGTAAAATAAATGGTAGACGAATACTGCTGATGATAAATATATGTGATTCCCTCTGGTTGTTACTTTTAATGTGAATAAGATTAAGGGGGTCATTCTGACCCCGGCGGTAAAAGGCGCTTACCGCCGGTCAGAAGACCGCCATAACACCGCCGCGGCCGCGGAAAGCCGCCACGGTCATTCTGACCCACAACGGCCAAACCTCCAAAAATCCGACCTCCACTGCAGGCCGCCACATCAGCGGGCAGCGATAAACTGGAGATGACCAAACCTCCACCGTCACGCCAACAGAAATACGCCCATGCCATTTTGACCCACGAATCAACGCGGCGGGCTTTCCAACGCGGTATTCCATTGGCGGTACACACCGCCGCGGTCAAAATACACACACAGCACCAAAACACAGGCACATTGGACAATTACAAATACACACACCTGATACACATACACAACCCACTCCCACACAATCAATCAACTATAAAACACACCCCCACATCACCCACAAACCCCTACGACCACAATTACTGAGAGAAGGAGAGAGAGACACAGCAGACAATCCATAGCAATACACACTGAGGCACACTACACCATCACACACACCACATAGTAGCACAAAGCACCACACACCAACATACTCATCATCACATACACCACCCCACACCTCACCCACACCACCCCATGGCACCCCAAAGGCACCCACGCTTTTCGGACCAAGAACTCCGGGTGATGGTGGAGGAAATCCTAAGAGTGGAACCCCAGCTCTTCGGCTCACAGGTGCAGCACACCAGTATAGCTAGGAAGGCGGAGCTATGGCAGCGGATCGTGGACAGGGTCAACGCGGTGGGACAGCATCCCAGGAATAGGGAGGACATCCGGAAACGATAGAACGACCTACGGGGGAAGGTCCGATCGATGGTCTCCAGGCACAACATCGCGGTCCAGAAGACTGGCGGCGGACCCCCACCCACCCCTCCCGAATTTACATCATGGGAGCAAGAGGTCTTCAACATCCTGCATCCTCAGGGCCTCGCAGGAGTAGCCGGAGGAATGGACTCTGGTAAGTCCAATCTCAACTACTATATCCCCCCCACCCCACCAGCATGCCAACCCACACCCCCACCCTCACCCCCAAACCCCCAGCACACATCCTCCCTGACAATGTCTCACCAGCACAACCCACCCATCCCAACACCAACTCCTGCATGCCAACACAATCCATGGACACCCATCACCCAAGCATGACCACTGCACTTACCCCCCCCCCCACTAACTACCCTCACAACACCTCCCTCAAGGGAATGCCTGCACTGGGGGACGAGGGCACCCATAACACGCACGCCATTGCACACACAGAATCAATAACCAAACTCTCTTACCCCATGCAGGACCCGAACGCCAACACACCAGCCAGGAGGGTCCAGAAATGTCCATCCCACCCCCGGAACAGGCCCACAGTGAGGACAGCAGCTCTGTCGACACTGAACCTGATGACCAGCCCGGACCATCGGGGACCTCTGGGCAGTCGGTTCCCCTCAGGCAGCCACAGGCCACACCAGACCCGACCCCCTCTGCCAACACCAGCACAGCTCCCACCCAGCGGGCCCATGCCTCTGTCTCTAGGACACGTCAATCAGTGGTGTGTCTGCCACTACAGGGCACCCAGGCTAACCCAACACCCCAACAACAACAGGGACCTGGGGGCAGTGGGAGCGGGCACACCGTCCAGGAGACAGAGGCCGGGGGAAACCGGGCAGCTCGGAGGGCTGCTGTGCGACAGGGGGGGAGGAGAGGCCCAGGGAACCCACTCTCCAAGAGGCCCTCACCACCATCATGGGGGCCTACCACCACTCCCAAGAGACAATGGCGACGGTACTGGCCAGGTTCACGGAGATCCAGGCACAGCAGGAGGAACGCTACATGGGGTTCAGGGAGGAGCTGAGAATCATCGGGACCACAATGGGGACCATCGTCCTGGCCCTCAACAGGATAGAAGACGCGTTGCGGGACCATGTGGCACCACACAGGGCCCCTGTCACTAGCCCGGACCAGGAACAGCCTACCACCTCCGCCGGCGCAAGTGGACAGGAGGCCCCAACACCACGACAGGCCACCAGAACCCCACCTCCTGCTGAAGAACAACCACCCCGTAAGAGGAGCCTGAGATCCAAAAAAAAGACAGAGTAGGATGTCAAGACCCCCGCCAGCAGGACATACCCCCTGAACTCTTCCCACTGTCCCACATTGCCACCCTGTCCAACCATGAACTGCCTCTGCTCCATCCTTCCACAGGCAAAAGGACAATGCACCTGTGAGACTGAGAACTGGACTCTGCCATGGACATTACTCCACCCCCACCCATCACCCTTATAATCACATGTACCAATATCTAGCACTGTAAATAAATCACATATTGCACACAAATCAGTTTGGAGTCATGCTGTATTATTAGCAAATGTTTTACATATTACTGTTCAATATCTGTTCTGTCAATTAGTGATGACAACATACCAATGTCAATACGCTGTAGTTCATGGGCAAACCGAGCAGAAGTCAGGCACTGAGTCATACAGCACTGAGAAGGGAAGGGAAAAACAAAAATTACCCAAAAAGATCTGGTGGGAACTACAGAAAGTACAGATGCAGGAGGCTATAAGCAATTGTGAAATGGCGTGGGTGATTCTTACCTGGGTGTTACTGGAAATACTGTTGTATCACTCTGTCCCTATTGTCTGTGTCGTCCTCTGAGTCTTCCTCCTCTTCACTCTCCACAGGCTCCACAGCTTCTACAACACCACCATCTGGACCATCCTCCTGCAGGAAAGGCACCTGGCGTCGCAAAGCCAGGTTGTGAAGCATACAGCACGCCACGATGATATGGCACTCCTTCTTTGGTGAGTACATTAGGGATCCACCGGTCATATGCAGGCACCTAAACCTGGCCTTCAGGAGGCCAAAGGTTCACTCAATCACCCTCCTAGTACGCCCATGGGCCTCATTGTAGCGTTCCTCTGCCCTTGTCCGGGGATTCCTCACTGGGGTCAGTAGCCACGGCAGGTTGGGGTAACCAGAGTCACCTATTAGCCACACATGTTGTCTCTGTAGCTGCTCCATCACATAGGGGATGCTGCTATTTCGCATCACATACGCGTCATGCACTGACCCTGGGAACTTGGCATTTACATGGGAGATGTACTGGTCAGCCAAACAGACCACCTGGACATTCATCGAATGATAACTTTTTCTGTTTCGGTACACCTGCTCATCGTCTTTTGGGGGTACCAAAGCCACATGGGTCCCATCAATGGCACCAATGATGTTGGGGATATGTCCAAGGGCATAGAAATCACCCTTCACTGTAGGAAAGTCACCCTCCTCTGGGAAAATGATGTAGCTCCGCATGAGTTTCATCAGGGCAGACAACACTCTGCTCAAAATCTTAGAAAACATAGGCTGAGACATTCCAGATGACATGGCCACTGTGGTCTGGAATGACCCACTTGCCAAAAAATGGAGGACTGACAAAACCTGCACCAGAGGGGGAATCCCTGTGGGTTGGCGGATGGGGGACATCAGGTCTGGCTCCAGCTGGGCACACAGTTCATGGATAGTGGCACGGTCAAGTCTGTATCGAAGTATTATATTGCGTTCTTCCATTGTCGACAGGTCCACCAGCGGTCGGTACACGCGAGGATTCCTCCTTCTCATCCCAAGTCCCAGCGGACGGTGCCTAGGAAGGACATGGAGCACAGAGTCAGCCAAACCACAGGTACGTACAGACAGCTTGCACAGTTAAAGAATGGCAATGGGTTGCAAGGCGTGTATGTGTGGCAATGCAAGGCCTAGGCCTGTGTGTCGCAGTCAAAATTAAGCCATGTAGGCCCTTGAAATGGCGGCTGCCTGACCTGTGAAGTGGGACAATGGGATGTGAGGTCAATGCGCTGGCGGGGCACACCGTGGTGGTAGGCGGTCGAAGACCGCGGCGCAAAGCCGCATTGGTTAACATTGAAGCCTATGGGTTTCAGGAGCCAATGACGAAGTGCGCCGGCGGTCGCGGTACGCACCGCCGCGGTACGCACCGCCGCGGGCGTGACCACCATTTTCTATCTGCTTAATCACTCGAGACCTGATCATCCACAGGAGAGGACCTATACTGCAAGTGCTGCTGTGACCTCGGTCTGGAAGATACAATGGCTGCTGCGACTGGGGAAAGGGCCCCTGCCTTCACGTCTGAAGAGTTGGAGAAGCTCGTGGATGGGGTCCTCCCCCAGTATGCGCTACTCTACCGTCCTCCAGACCAACAAGTGAGTACACCGGGTGCACATGTAATGGGCTATGCCTGTGTGGATTGGGGTGGATGTAAGTTGGTGGGGTGGGGGGCGAATGAGGAGTGCAACGCCCGACAGATGAGAGCATGTGCCATATGGCAAAGTTGGAGGGGGGGGCCAATCACATCTAACATGCAGGTCATTGATGATTTCCTCCTTTCCACCCTGTACATGTCAAATAGGTCAGCGCCCATCAGAAGATCGAGATTTGGCGTGCCATCGCCAAGGAAGTCCGGAACTTGGGGGTCCACAACAGACGGGGCACCCACTGCCGCAAGAGGTGGGAGGACATCCGCCGCGGAACAAGGAAGACCGCAGAAACACTGCTGGGGATGGCCTCCCAACCTAGGAGGGGTGCCAGTCGCACCATGACCCCCCTGATGTCCCGGATCCTGGCGGTGGCCTACCCTGAATTGGATGGGCGCTTTAAGACATCACAGCAGACACAAGGGGGTGAGTATCAGCACATTCTCCTATCTTTCTGCGCAGTGGAGGCGTATGGGTGGGGGAGGAGGGCTGTGGGTGACATTAGGCCAGGGCGCTTTCTGTAGTGTAGTCCTCTCCCTTAGGCATGGCCCTGTGCCCCCGGCCCCCACCTCGGTAGGGTGACAAGTACAGCCATTGAAGGTCCAGCATCTCCCATGTGCGCGTTTGACGTCTCTTGGCCTGTTGTCTTCGTCAGTAGTACTGAGTAGTGTACCCCGAATGCGCGGCTTAGTGCATTAGGCACCTGTGTCTGTCCTCTCCGCCAACGGTGTTGACATTGCATGCACTCAACCTGGTCTTCTTTTTTCTCCCCCCACCCTTTCTCTTCATCTTCTTGTGCATGTGTGCATTAGCATCATCAGGCGGAGGAGATTTGGCATCGGAGCACGAGGGAGCTGCAGGACACAAGGCCCCGGTGGGCCCAGGAACAGACACCGAGGGCACCAGTGATCCGGAGGGCGAGGGGAGCACCACGACGGGGACCGCTGGTGAGAGCAGCGAAAGCGACACGTCCTCGGATGGGAGCTCCCTAGGGGTGGCGGCAACATCCGTGCCCCCCGCCTCTACAGGTACAGCCGCCACCCAGCGCAGCAGCCCCGCCCTCCCAGCAGCCCCTCAGTCTTCGCTCCGTGCCCGTTCGCCCAGGAAGGCGCGCGTCTCCTTCGCCCCAGGCACCTCAGCCCCTGCCCCTGTTGCCCCTGCTGCCCTCAGTGCGGAGCTCATTGACCTGGTAAGGACGCTCATTGTTGGGCAGACAACCCTTTTGAATGCCATCCAGGGTGTGCAAAGGGAGGTGCAACAGAGCAATGCGTACCTGGAGGGCATTCATTCGGGTCAGGCTGCCCATCAACGAGCGTTCACTGCTCTGGCCTCAGCACTGACGGCAGCCATTGTCCCTGTTTCCAGCCTCCCTCTTCTTACTGCCTCCAGCCTTTCTCTGTCTCCTGTCCCTCAGCCTATCCCATCCACACCATCAGACCAGCATGCACACACCTCAACACCCAAGAGCAGCTCATCCAAACACAAGCACCACAGATCCCACAAACACTCACCCAAGCAACACCCAGATGCAGACATGCCAACAGCCACTGCCACCCCTGTGTCCCCCTCCTCCTTGTCTCCCTCCTCCCTCCCTGTGACGTCTACACTCACACCTGCATGCACCCCAACATCAGCCAGTGCTTCCATCACCACCTCACCCTCCAGTACAGTCCACACTCGTGCAGTCACCACCCCCACTGCCATTTACACGTCCCCTGTGTCCTCTCCCACTGTGTCTGTCACCCCCTCTTCCAAGACACACAAACGCAGGCAGCCACCCACCCAACAGCCATCCACCTCACGACAGCCTACAGCACCAGCACCTTCACCCAATGACAGCACACCTGACTCTCCTACAACCACCTCCTCTACCTCCACTTCCATCTCCACTTCTCCTACCCTTTACCTTGGCCCTAAGAAACTTTTCATGGCTAACCTTGACCTCTTTCCCCCCGATGAGCTCCCCCATCCATCTTCAAAGAGTCCCAAGAGCACCGCAGCCACCACCAGCCCAGCTTCGGGTGTCACTGTTGTGCATGGGTTCTGGAGCCCACCCTTTGCCAGCAGTGACACATCGATCAGCAGCAAGGACACGTCCAGCCCCCCCCCCGGAAAAAAGAGGACCCGCAAAAACAAGGGCCGCCGTGCGAGGACCGACAGGGCTGCCCCCAAGGAGCAATGTGCGGCCACTTCACCACCCACACCATCTAGGGGAGGCAAGAGCCCGAGAGCCCCATCAAAGGAGCGGAAGGGCAGCAGGAGCGCGGAGAAGGTGGACCCCACATGCCACATCCCAGCTGGGAAGGAGGACACTAAGGAGGCCAGGAGTCCGTCCCCGAAGGGTCCAGAAACGTCACGGTCCGAGGGCGACTGAGCAGGGAGTCCAGGCCAGGTCTGGCTCCCTTGACCTGCTGGATGAGCACCGCTGAACCGGGCCCGCCGTGGAGAAGAGCACCGCTGAACAGGGCCCGCCGTGGAGAAGAGCACCGCTGAACAGGGCCCGCGGTGAAGAAGAGCACCGCTGAACAGGGCCCGCCGTGGAGAAGAGCACCGCTGAACAGGGCCCGCCGTGGAGAAGAGCACCGCTGAACAGGGCCCGCCGTGGAGAAGAGCACCGCTGAACAGGGCCCGCGGTGAAGAAGAGCACCGCTGAACAGGGCCCGCGGTGAAGAAGAGCACCGCTGAACAGGGCCCGCCGTGGAGAAGAGCACAGCTGAACAGGGCCCGCCGTGGAGAAGAGCACCGCTGAACAGGGCCCGCCGTGGAGAAGAGCACCGCTGAACAGGGCCCGCGGTGAAGAAGAGCACCGCTGAACAGGGCCCGCCGTGGAGAAGAGCACCGCTGAACAGGGCCCGCGGTGAAGAAGAGCACCGCTGAACAGGGCCCGCGGTGAAGAAGAGCACCGCTGAACAGGGCCCGCGGTGAAGAAGAGCACCGCTGAACAGGGCCCGCCGTGGAGATGAGCACCGCTGAACAGGGCCCGCCGTGGAGAAGAGCACCGCTGAACAGGGCCCTTCTTCTCAAGCACCGCTCCGCTGGGCCCTTCTTCTCAAGCACCGCTCCGCTGGGCACCGCCGTCTCAAGGACCGCTCCGCTGGGCCCTTCCTCTCAAGCACCGCTCCGCTGGGCACCGCCGTCTCAAGCACCGCTCCGCTGGGCCCTTCTTCTCAAGCACCGCTCCGCTGGGCCCTTCTTCTCAAGCACCGCTCCGCTGGGCCCTTCCTCTCAAGCACCGCTCCGCTGGGCACCGCCGTCTCAAGCACCGCTCCGCTGGGCCCTTCTTCTCAAGCACCGCTCCGCTGGGCACCGCCGTCTCAAGCACCGCTCCGCTGGGCCCTTCTTCTCAAGCACCGCTCCGCTGGGCCCTTCTTCTCAAGCACCGCTCCGCTGGGCCCTTCTTCTCGAGCACCGCTCCGCTGGGCCCTTCCTCTCAAGCACCGATCCGCTGGGCCCTTCTTCTCAAGGACCGCTCCGCTGGGCCCTTCCTCGCAAGCACCGCTCCGCTGGGCACCGCCGTCTCAAGCACCGCTCCGCTGGGCCCTTCTTCTCAAGCACCGCTCCGCTGGGCCCTTCTTCTCAAGGACCGCTCCGCTGGTCCCTTCCTCTCAAGCACCGCTCCGCTGGGCACCGCCGTCTCAAGCACTGCTCCGCTGGGCCCTTCTTCTCAAGCACCGCTCCGCTGGGCCCTTCTTCTCAAGCACCGCTCCGCTGGGCCCTTCTTCTCAAGGACCGCTCCGCTGGGCCCTTCCTCTCAAGCACCGCTCCGCTGGGCACCGCCGTCTCAAGCACCGCTCCGCTGGGCCCTTCTTCTCAAGCACCGCTCCGCTGGGCCCTTCTTCTCAAGCACCGCTCCGCTGGGCCCTTCTTTTCAAGCACCGCTCCGCTGGGCCCTTCATCTCAAGCACCGCTCCGCTGGGCACCGCCGTCTCAAGCACCGCTCCGCTGGGCCCTTCTTCTCAAGCACCACTCCGCTGGGCACCGCCGTCTCAAGGACCGCTCCGCTGGGCCCTTCCTCTCAAGCACCGCTCCGCTGGGCACCGCCGTCTCAAGCACCGCTCCGCTGGGCCCTTCTTCTCAAGCACCGCTCCGCTGGGCACCGCCGTCTCAAGCACCGCTCCGCTGGGCCCTTCTTCTCAAGCACCGCTCCGCTGGGCCCTTCCTCTCAAGCACCGCTCCGCTGGGCCCTTCTTCTCAAGCACCGCTCCGCTGGGCCCTTCATCTCAAGCACCGCTCCGCTGGGCACCGCCGTCTCAAGCACCGCTCCGCTGGGCCCTTCTTCTCAAGCACCGCTCCGCTGGGCACTGCCGTCTCAAGGACCGCTCCGCTGGACCCTTCCTCTCAAGCACCGCTCCGCTGGGCACCGCCGTCTCAAGCACCGCACCGCTGGGCCCTTCTTCTCAAGCACCGCTCCGCTGGGCCCTTCATCTCAAGCACCGCTCCACTGGGCACCGCCGTCTCAATCACTGTTTATGGTTCACTGTGCCCACCATGCCTCCTCCTTGACCAGTGGAGACTGTCATCCACCTGATGGACTGTGGCTTTGCACTCCCCAGGATGGTCCAGTGGGCAGCCCACCCACTGTAGAGACATTGAGAGACTGTGGCTTTGCACTCCCCAGGATGGTCCAGTGGGCAGCCCACCCACTGTAGAGACATTGAGAGACTGTGGCTTTGCACTCCCCAGGATGGTACAGTGGGCAGCCCACCCACTGTAGAGACATTGAGAGACTGTGGCTTTGCACTCCCCAGGATGGTACAGTGGGCATGGTGGCTCCTCGTGGATCTGGCGTCGTGGACTCATGTGGCTGTGGTGCCCCCCCCTTCCCTTCCCCCTGAGGTGCCTGTAGTTTTTACATCTGATGCCCCTGCAGTGTTCTCTCCAAAGGACTCCGGTCTCCTGTGTGGGCTTTGCCCTTGTTTCTCAAAACTTTGGCCCACGGACATGATGAATTCGTAGGATGTGCAGGACTTGTTACTTCAGTTATACACTGATGTGTATGTCATTTGTTTTCTTGTGAATATCTCTCATGGTTGTACGATATTTTTCAGGACCTTTTTGGTACATAAATATTTATTCCAAATTTGATTATGTCCTAGCATTTTTCTGGGGTGTTTGGGTGGTGTCACTGTGACTTGTTGCTCTGCATTGGTGTGTACATAGTTGGGGGGGGGGGGGTCGCATATGTGTGTGCCCGTAACCTTTCGTCCTCCCCCCTCCCGTGTGTCGTAGGTGCAGTACTCACCGTTGTCGTCTGCGCCGGACTTCGTACTCGTGGTAGATGAGAAGGTAGACGAGAGCAGGTAGGATGTTTAATTCGGGTTCCATGCTGTCCTCCTTCCTCCTGGAGTGTGTAGTGGTGAGCGTTTTCCCGTTCGTAGTCTGTTTCCGCCGTGTTTTTATCGGCGGTGCTCCCGCCCCGGAAAAGGTGGGTGAGTTGTGATAGGGTGGGCGGTACATTGTCTGCCGCCTGGCTGTTGGCGGTGACCGCCGCGCTGTTTGTTTGTACCGCCGTGGCGGGCGGAGTGTTAAAGTGGCTGTCTGTGTTGGCGGTTCCCGCCAGGGTCAGAATTTCATATTTTTTACCGCCAGCCTGTTGGCGGGTTGGCCGCCGCTTTAACACCGACCGCCAGGGTTAGAATCACCCCCTAAGTATCTGAGGTGTGCAATATGACATGAAATGACAACTTAGACCGGCACAGGTAAAGAGTGTATAGGAATGTTGGCAGGTCATTTTAGAAAAACAGAGAACCACTGGTTAAATGCTTGAAGGCTAATGCAAAAGAAAGCTTGTTGAGAGGATATGGTTGAAGGAGTGGGGGTGTTTCCTGCAACTGTTAAAGAAACAGTCAAGAAGAACATAATGCATAATGAAAAAGACAAAACTAAAAATAAAAAAGAGAACAACTGTCCAGTGATTCTGATGATTAGGATGTCCTCATAAATTATTTGTTGAGTTCATAACCACCCCAGTATAATGGCAATCAAAGTCTACAATTACAAGAAAGCAAAGCTAGAGAACCGAGTCCTACTTTTCCTAGACCTAGTATCATTACAGTGTTAGTGGCAGCACTTATTGAGCCAGAATAAATTGACATTGTCAGGTTTAAAACCAAATTGGGAGAGATTTTGAATGGTACTCTTAACGAAGACAGAGTACTGTCCTATAATGAGGCAGAGCTGCTTCTGGTGCATGTGACTGGACTGAACATTTAGTAGACAAATACGATGTGGATTTGTATATGAAGAGAGTACAAACTTCAGTATTGAACTGAGATCAAATGGCATTCCGGAAATTGGACATGCTAGCATGAGAGTAAAGGTGAGCAAGTAAATAAAACTGATAAATAATTTGGAGAATGTGAAAAGATACAGAGAGAAAGGAGGAAAGAAGACATAAAAAGAAGAACAAGGAAAAAGAAGCAGTATGAGTGACAGTGAGTGTGAAGTGGTTGTGCGATTCCCTCTGAAAGAATTGTATGGAGGTGCATATGTTCCTGTGCCACTGACAAGGCCAGATCCTTTGACATTAACAAATTATTTTCCAAATCTTACAGAACAATCAGACATGTGATATAGAGGAGTAGAGACAATTGTGACAATTTCAAAGGTTCTACGGATTCATTTGATTAAGCTATTTGAGATTGTTTTTCCTGAAGGTTTGTTAGTCAAGTGTAAGGTAGTTGCAGATTAATCAGATGAAGAAGTGCCAGGAGTTCAGCTTCATAATAGTCATTCTCCTTCTGTGATAAACAAAAATAAATTGGTGATTGAGCATTTGAAGATTAATGTGTCACAAAAATAGATAAATAATTTTAAGATTATGAGGACATTAAGGGCCATATTTATACTTTTTGACGCAAAACTGCGCCAATGCAGTTTTGCGCCAAAAACATTAGCGCCGGCTAACGCCATTCTGAAGCGCCATGCGGGCGCCGTATTTATTGAATGACGTTAGCCGGCGTTAGCCGCCGGCGCTGTCTGGTGTGCGTTAAAAAAAACGACGTACACCAGGCAGCGCCGGCGTAGGGGGAAAATGGAGTATGGGCGTCCACAAATGGTGCAAGTCAGGCTGAGGCAAAAAAATCGCCTCAACCCGATTTGCGCCATTTTTTTACGACTCCCAACCCCCATTGAAATGACTCCTGTCTTAGCAAAGACAGGAGTCATGCCCCCTTGCCCAATGGCCATGCCCAGGGGACTTCTGTCCCCTGGACATGGTCATTGGGCATAGTGGCATGTAGGGGGGCACAAATGAGGCCCCCCATGCTACAATTTTTTTTTTTTTAAATACTTACCTGAACTTACCTTAATGTCCCTGGGGTGGGTCCCTCCATCCTTGGGTGTCCTCCTGGGGTGGGCAAGGGGGGCAGGGGGTGTCCCTGGGGGCAGGGGAGGGCACCTCTGGGCTCATTCTGAGCCCACAGGTCCCTTAACGCCTGCCCTGACCCAGGCGCTAAAATCCGGCGCTAATGCAGGTTTTTTAGACCCGCCCACTCCCGGGCGTCATTTTTGCCCGGGAGTATAAATACGACGCATATGCATCAGAGTCATTTTTTAAGACGGGAACGCCTACCTTGCATATCATTAACGCAAGGAAGGTGTTCACGCAAAAAAATGACGCTAACTCCATGAACTTTGGCGCAAGACGCGTCTAACGGCAAAGTATAAATATGGAGTTAGTTTTGCGTCGAATTTGCGTCGAAAAAAACGACGCAAATTCGGCACAAACGGAGTATAAATATGCCCCTAAATGAGCCTTAAGAAAAAGGGCATGCATACTATGAAAGATTAAGGAAGATCAATGTACAGTACAGTGGAGTTGATGACCCTGCAAAAGAAGATATTGGAGGATTCGTTTCAGCTTTTACCTTTGATTTTAATCAAGAGATTGGTTTCCATGTTCAGCAATGATTGATGTGTTGGCGAGCAAAATCTCCTAATGAGACTTTGAATATTGCAAGTATTGCAGTAATTGCTTCAATGCAAAGCAGAGGAAAATTAAGGGAGCCTTTAGGTTGCTCACATTACGGGCTTGATTATGAGTAGCTCACATAATTCTGACCTGTTTGTAAACCCCTGTTTACGCATTAGCCCGAATTACGAGTTGAAATCTACATAATGTAAATGATAATTATAAGATATGTTAAATACCTCAAGCTATGTTAAATTTCAGCAGGTCAAATCCGCCAAAATTAACAGGGGAAATGTGTACAGTATTCACTGAACCATGTCGATTCTGGTGTGCTAATCACAAAAATCAGCATGTTAGTCACCACAAAACTGTAATAGGTGGTATTTATAGAACTCAATAAATGAAGTACAGTGTGGTGTCATTATTTATCATCTGCCATAGTAGCATCTACACTCCTAATCAGGGCCTAAATATTTTCAAAACGATGGCAGGAAATGGAACCCTTCTTGGTTGTCAGGTTCTGGTTTTGATTCTGGTTTTGTTTCAGATATGAATATAGGTATTTAGGGAGTTGGTGTGCAGAGTAATTATTTTCAGTTTATGCAGGATGGAGTGATGGTGTCACAAGGGGTTCCACAAGGTTGTGGTAAAGTTTTGTCAATGATTCAAATGTGTCTAAAGCAAATAGTAATATGTTAAAAAGACCACACCACGCCACTTCTGTGGAAAGACTGGACACTGGAATCTGGAGTGTAGATCTAATCTAGCTAGAGTGCATAACAAGTAAGTCAAAAAAGATTACCCAAATACAGCAAAACATAAGTTAGATGGCACAGAATGAGTTCACAGCTCCAGACCACCTGGCCTCAGTGAAGAACATGCAGAAACAAGATCAGTTCGATGAAAACTTGCTTTCAGACCCCATGATGAATTATATTATGCATTTTTAAATGCAAAAACATCAACAGAATTCTGGTGCTTGGCAAATCCTTCTGTGATGAGCATTCATTTTCCTCAGATTGCATCAAAACTCAGTGTTCTTAATGTGCAAGTCAACTGCAGCCACAATGATGGTGCCTCGGGGGAAAAAATATTGAATGCTTTGTGCAGTCCTAGAGGTAGCCCTGAGTTGCACTTATGAAGATCCTGAGGTGTATGACCACCTAGTATCATTTTTGATTGACAAAAGTGCTACCCCTCTCGGTTGCCCTGCTGATGGATGTCCGAAACCTTCCCCTTTCCTAAAATAATTCCAAGTTGTAGACTTTAGCATCATGCAGATCACTATTAAGATATTAGCATATGTACCTGTAAAAATGTATCCATAGATTTCTGGGTCATGATCTCTTGTGCAAAAATGGTATGGTTTATTATACACCAGATGGTGTAGGAATTCAGAGATAAGACATAGATCTGGAGTTTAAATTGAAATAATTAGATTCAAGAGTGTGAGTGTTTCCAGTTCTCACAAAATATGATTTACCCTCTGGCACACAGTGAAATAGGAGGTTTGGAATTCTACTGCAAAAAGAAATTGGATTATTAAAAATGACGGCTCTAATTCAGACGAAAGTGAAAGTGAATACTGTATTTCTTTGTACTCCTCAGTACAAGCTTACTCATGAAGCAGAGGAGCGAATGGCACTGGTTATTGAAAAAATGACAGAGCAAGGCATTTTTAAAAGTGTGATGGGAAGTCCCTGCAACTGTCCTGTAAGAAATCAGCTTATTGGATGAGAGGGTTGAAAGCCCCACTCAGGCAACATCCACAATCCTTGTCTGGGTGAACCACAGAAGTCATTAAATTAACCTGTGCTTGGCCCTCTAGTGGCTTGGCACATAAACAGTCAGGCTTGAGTTATAGACAAAGTGTAAAGTATTTATGCGGAACACAGATAGTAATAAAGTGGAAACAACACAGGAAAAGTCCCAAACTAATTTGGAAAAACAGTGGACATTCTATCAATTAAAATGATACAAGTGACAAAAATGTTTATGTTTTTAGTGAAAATTGTGCCTTAAAGCAAAAAGCGCCACTTTGATCATCTGGTTGGGCTAGACCGGAGGAAAGTCACAAGTTGAGGCTGACCATTATGAAGAGTGAGTCAGATAGCAGAACCATTTTAGCCCCATTGACAAGTTACCTTCAAAGTCCAACATGAAGCATTCTGTACATGTGGGAGGGGGCTGCAAGGAGGAGGCTGAGCATTGTGGATGGTCATCACTGTAGTGCAAAGACCAGATCAAGTGCCATGGATGATCATCACTGCAGCCTGAAGAGCTGGTCAGGACTAGTGAAAAGACTTTGTTGTAGCTTTGAGCTGCAGGTCATTGTTGTTTGTTGTTGCTGTTTTGTGAAGTGTGGGTCTCATGTTGCTGGTCATCTCTGGTAGTCACTGTTGACATGAATAACAGGTATTACCAGAGTTTTACATGGGCATTTATTGTGAGTGGGGATGTACTTCTCGGGGATCAGGGATTCGCTCCAGCAGATGACAGCAAGAGTTAGCTAGCTAGTTCCTAGGCCAGCAGAGCTTAGGAAGACCCAGATGCAGGTCCATGATGGCCCAGTTGCAGTAGGTCAGCTGGGCAGTTGCAAAGAGGCCTCTGAAGCTTGTGTGTCCCTGTAGCTCAAACAGGAGGTCAGTCAATCCCCCTTGGAGTCACTCTGGTTAGCATAGTATGAAGGCAAGCAGGTCCAGTATTCCTTCTCAGACAGCAGGCAGTCCTTCAAGCAGCTGGGCAGTCCTCTGGCAGCATGGCAGTTTTTCTCCTTCAACCTTCCACAGGTCCAGGAGTATTCTGAAGAGTGACTTTGGATGTCCAGTAATATTAGCTAGTGCCACCCTTTGAGTGGGGGATTTTCCTCTCCTACCACTACATCTGGTTACACAAAGTTCTTCCCTTCCCTCTGTTAAGGCTCCAAACTGTGTGGGGGTGTTGTCAAAAGTCAGGCCAGGCCTAATGTCAGGTTTCTTTGTATGAAGAGAAGGTAAAGCCCTTTGACGTGTAAGTGGGGGTTTGGTACAGGTCGGCCTAGTTATCCTGTCAGGATGGCCTATCCTGTCCTAAGCCCCTGTCATGTTTGGAAGCAATTTATAAAATCCAACAGCAGAGCCATTCACAGTCATATGACCCAGAGTGCTGGCAAAAGGGACAAATGGGTGGCATAAGAACGTGCCAACTTTCCAAAAGTGGTATTTTTAGAACTGTGACTTAAATCTGACTTTAAATAGGATTTTAATTTACAATTCATTTGAGTGAAAACATCATACTATCTTCTTCCAATCCCAAGTTAGCACTAACTCAATGTAATAGGATAACCCAGCATTGATAACAGAAGAGATAGGGCATATAGCAGTGAAAACTGACTTCATAATTTTTTCACTGCCAGGACATGTAAAACTGAATCACAGGTGTCCTAATTTTTTAATATATTGCACCCTGTTCTATAAGCCTTCATGGTCTACCTTGGGGGTGACCTATGTGTAATTAAAAGAAAGGTTTAGGATTTGCAAAAGAAAAGGAATATTTTTCTAGGTGACATGGATGTTTGAATCTTCACCACAGGCTGTTGTGGCGGGCCTGCAACAAGTTGAAGAATGCTTCTTTAGTGTATGGCACAAAGAGTGCTGCAGGCCTACTAGTACATTTTGGGATAGATGTACAAAAAGGTTTGGCATTTCCTAATGGACCGAATAGCAATTTCGGTCCATTACATTAAGGAATGCTAACCTGCCATTTCAGATGTACAGAGGCCAACAGAGAATCATCACAAAATGGGATTTCTACAGAGTAGAAATTGCATTTTGATGTTCCCAAATAGGAAATCACAAATAGGGATTTTCTTTTTGCAATTTCCTAAGCACATGTACAAAGTATTTCTTAAATGCAAAATGGACATTTAGGAAATGCCGATGCCCTCTGATGATAACTGTATGAATGCCATATCAAAGCTCAAATATAGCCTCTGCACTGCACTAGCTCTTAGAATGGCAGATTATAATAAAAAACCTTTACTTATTCAGCTTTGAGAGAGAAGTGTGTCTTCTTTCCATATTTACTCAGCAACAAGGAGAGGGAAAAGCATTTGTAGGAAGTCAAATTGTAGTCTGCTTTGGTGTCATAGTTTGCATTACATACTAGTTTGTGTGTCTTTGTTCTCAATGTAGATTAGGAGATGTGTCAGTATGAATGCATCTAAGCTGTTGTTGAGGGTGTTGATGCCTGATTCTGTTTACCATCTTCTTTAGAATTCGATAAATGAACCTATTTAAAACAAATATTTGATGAGATTATTGCTCTCCACATCAAAGGCAGACCAGCCTTTTCATTCTAGTTATCAACCTGAAACATCTTGATTGGTTATGGGGGTGAATGGTATTCTCCAGTCAGAGTTGTAAAAAATCTGCAATTTGATGCCTCTAAAGTGGTGAGAGGCCTTACCTTTGACACTGATGAGTTTACGAGGCACCCCCAAGTACTGTGACTAGACTGCCTCCCCACAAGACCCTGATGTAGAGATTAATGCAAATTACTGGCTTTCCTGCTGCAGCACGTGTAAATATTTCTAGTGCAAAGGTTTGGCTGATGTGGTACACTCGATTTCTTACAACTTAAAGTTGATAACACCATCAACAAGTAAGGAGCAGACTGTTATCTGGTTCCTGGTCCCGGTTCATGGTGAAGAATCATATGAGGCAGAGCTGCCTTGGTGCAACGTGGCATACATCCCAACAAGTCATCCTTCTGACAAATATTGCAGTGAAGTGTGGAGGACTCCTTCAGTTGGGCCACACATTTTAGATGAAGAAAGTGAAAACTGAAGGTAAATAGGTGGTGACCACAACCACTAAGTTAGCATGTCAAACTCATTTTTGCTATGTGAATCCTGAGTGGGGGGGGAATCAAGAAGAAGCACAGAATGCATAAACCGCAAACTGAGGAAAATCAGTCAGCAAGCCTGCAGACAAAAGTATAACTTTCAAAACCCCACAGAGCAGTTCAAGACATTACAGTCAAAATCTGCACAGATCAAGGGCTTGATTATGAGTTTGGTGAACGGGAACACCTGTCGGCCAAACTTCTGAGGGGGTGGTTTCCAACGTGCTTGCTACATCCCCACGAGTCCCATTAAGACTTTCCTGCTGGGCTGACCGTTAGCCCAGTGGGAAAGTGGCGACACTATTGATGCCGGTTCATAATCGAGCCGGCAGCAGTGCTGCCATCCGCAGGGGGCACAAACACCCTTGTATGTGCACTGTGTGCACAGCAGAGAGTGTGCATTATGAGGGTGCTGTGCAGGGGGACCTCAGCACCTGTTATCTGACAGCCTTTTCATGGCTTTGAAACTACAATGAAAAAGCTGTTGGAAATCCAGGTTGTAATCAGCAGGGTGGCACTGATGTCAGCACTGCCCTGGCTGATTGCAACCTGCACCTGCTGTCACGTTATCTGGATCTCCGATCCCTGTAGAGACGGCGGTTGGTTGGCGGGGCTGCCGGCCAACCTCATAATGTGTGGTCAGGATTCCACAACTGTGGATGTCCGAAATCGACCACGGGTGTGAAGAAGAAGGCACAGCAGTTGTCAGACATGGGTCTGACGTTGAGAGTTAGCTCCAAGATGGTCGGCCGCAAAAAAAGAGAATGAGATCACCAAAAGAGAGTTGCAGAATTGAAACAAAGAAGACACATGAGAAGAAACAGAGCAAGTAGAAACAGATTGAGTGACAGAGAGTCAGAGAAGGCAGTAGTGAAAACTATACTTCCTAGGCATTCCCCATCAATTTTTACCTGCAGTGATATGCAGTGTCTATTCCAAGGATATGCAGGCAATCCATTGTTTCTTCCAACACAGGTACTGTCATTTCAGATAATTCCTTTCTGGTAGCATTGTTCTTTTCCAAATCTATATGTTAGGCTGGCCTACTTTCTACTAGCAATCATCAGATTAAGGGGGTTATTCTAACTTTGGAGGAGTGTTAATCCGTCCCAAAAGTGACGGTAAAGTGACGGATATACCACCAGCCGTATTACGAGTTCCATAGGATATAATGGACTCGTAATACGGCTGGTGGTAAATCCGTCACTTTTCCGTCACTTTCGGGACGGATTAACACCTCCTCCAAAGTTAGAATAACCCCCTAAATGTCTACCTCCAAGTGCTCATATGTTCCAGACATTGTAATTGTGGCTCCAAGACTGTTGTGACAAGATTGCATCCTGTCTCACATATGGATGTACACCCCAGCTCTAAGTGATGCCACTGCTGTTAGACTGGTTTCTGATATTGTAATGGCCTCCTTAACATGCCATCCTAGTGTGTGCACTGTAGGCCAAATCTATCCCTGATAACGCCAAGGTTTAGAAATAGTTCTGTGAACTAGAAGAGCACTTCAAATGCCCCCTTGTTGGTGAAATTAAGCAGTTGGGTGAAGCATGCCTATTTTTCCTGTTTAATATTCCTGACCAGACCTTTTTCCTCTGTCAGAAAGGACTGTGGCCAACCAGCCCTGATTGGATAAAGGTTCTGCTTCTTAGTAGTATCCAGAACCTTATGCTGATGCCCCCAATGATGCCCAGTGACTGTGTACACTATGCATGTGTGGCACACACATGATGGTAAGAATGTGTAGAATGAGGGTATGTTTGCAGTAACAAGTGAGATCCATTATGTTTGGCTCCTGGCACAAGACTATGTTAATTATTGTTACAGGCCTCAAACTCAAGAATGACAAATCGACAGTTAGGCCCATATTTATACTTTTTAGCACAGCATTTGTGTCATTTTTTTATGCAAAAGCGGTGCACACTTACACAATGCAATTGTATTTTGTAAGTTTGCGCCACCTTTGCATCAAAAAGCAGCGCAAATGCGGCGCTAAAAAAGTATAAATATGGGCCTTAGTATCACTGGGCTCAGTATCCATTTTATTGGCAACTCGGAGTGGGGACCATGGAATTTTCTGTAGTAGGTGACAAGATGTAGTCAACCTTGCTCCAAATATGGGTTGACAATAGCACTCATGTAGGAGAATTGTATTTATTTTTAGCTTTTAGCGTTCAAAGTTGTATGCAGTTACTTTTCACGGTTGCGTTCACTATGCACTTTTACATGTTGTGGTGTTTCAATTGTCCTTTTACATAACAGTCTCAATCAACATGTTTCATGACCATGACTGTTTTCTGAATTTACATATTCTTTCGTAAAATCAGAGCATTATTTGTAAAAGAATGAGTGAAGGGGTGCAAACCAACGTTTTGCTCAGAAGCCCCTAGAAGGTACTATCAAATGTGCCGGATACCAAGGACCGCGTAGTCTTGTTTCCACCGCATGACTTTGTAATCCAATACCAACAACCTCATTTCTCGTTATCTCCGTCCTGCAGATTATTTGTCATCCCTGTTTTCTACCTTGTTTTTCCATATTTGTCCTTGTCCTTCTTTTTCCCCTTTTATGTTTTTTATGTCTCTTGCTCTGAAACAAAATTGGTTGAAGAAAAATAAGTACTGGTCCCCAAAAATGAGTGCCACTGGCCCCCATCTGCAACCACCCGCTCAAATTAGGTGCCGAGTAAAGGCAACTTCTTACTGCACGGGTCATTAAATATGTACACATGCAATACATTACGGGGGCCTAAATCTTCACAAGATGTAATATAATTGTATGTGTTGAGGTTGGTGAATGTTAGTTGTTGAAGCTGCAAAACTTTCTTTTTAAACAATTTGTAAGTTCTGAGAAGTATTCCTACACGTGTGTGGTTGCATTCTTGCATCTGTCTTCTGTTTTTCAAGTAATGTAAATATTACGATTAAGTACTTTTGTATTTAACGTGTATTAAATGTTGTCTAAGAACACATCTGAAAACAAAATGATTCATTTGTATAAGATGTAGAAGCTACTTTTCCATCTGCTTACTATGTAAGTATAGAATTTGGTGATGGGAGAACACAATTTAAACCTTTCCCGTGTATTACCTATTGAATCATGCAGTTCTGTATCTTTTTCAAGGGTATGTGTGAAATACAGGCTGCACAAACTTTGCCATTATTGAATAAAATATCAATTGACATGTCATAGGTTCTTGATGCATTTTGAAATGACCTGCCAAATTTTGTTCCTGGCCTTAGCAGCTTGCTTGGCTGCAGTTTCGCTCATCAACACTGCCTCCTGAGAACTGACATTTGGGATCAATATTTCCAGCTTCTGTGCCTGATGCTTTTTTCATGTTTCCTCATTTTTCAAGAGGGCTGCGTCCTGCTGATTTTCTTTCAGTCAAGCAGCTATTGACCCATAACACGCCATCGCTTGCCACACGCAGTAGCCTGCACTACAAAAAGAATGATGACGCTACAACTCTGTGGGGATTTTGCATTTTTCCATCAGAGACTCAACTTCACAGAGAGCAACACAGGTGAAACTGCGCACTTAATCACAAGAACACATTAATCTTCCGAAGGCCTTCTCTTGGTTTTCTAACCGCACATTACTAGGAAAATATGCTTGTATTTTTCTTTTAAAATACACATTCGCACCACTTGTTCTTAAACATCCACCGCAGTTCATAAAAGTTGTATTCAAGTTCAAACCATTGCTATCCGTGTTCCTCACGATGTCAGTCAGATATTATTTTTTAAACTGTGTTTTGGCCACATATTTGAATTAAGTTATAAGAGTCCAAGGGGCTCGTAGACCCGAACCCTGCAAATATGGGACCCTTATTCCAGTAAACATTGTTTTTGCAACGAGAACTACTCTTCTACATATTGCCATTTATTCTGCAAAAATGCCCTTGATCCCTTAGACTATAATACAAATACCTAAATATCACGAATGAGTGATTATAAATCACTGAAACATATTAATGTTTGGTGAAGCAAAAACCCCTTTTCACTTAACCCCTTGCTGCCAGGCCAGGCCTTTTCCCCCTCCTGTGCCAAGCCTTTTTTAGATATTTTGGGCAGTTCGCGGTTAGGCCCTCATGACTTTTTGTCCACATAAGCTACCCACTCCAAATTTGCATCCTTTTTTCCAAGATGCTAGGCATTCTAGAAGTACCCAGGGTTTGTGGGTTCCCCTGGAGGAGACCAAGAAATTAGCCAAAATATGGCTAAAATTTAGTTTTTTTCAAAAAATAAAATGGGATAAAGGGCTTCAGAAGAAAGCTTGTGGGTTTTTCCCTGAAAATGGCACCAACAAAGGGTTTGTGATGCTAAATTCACCATCTACCCAGCTTTCAGAAACAGGCAGACTTGAATCAGAAAACCACTTTTTTCAACACAATTTTGGCATTTTACTGGGACATACCCCAATTTTACTATTTTTTGTGCTTTCACCCCCATCTAGTTAGTGCCAGAAATGGGTGTAAAACCAACGCTGGATCCCGGACAGCTAAACATTTCTGAAAAGTAGACAAAATTGTGAATTCAGCAAGGGGTCATTTGCATAGATCCTTCAAGGTTTGCCTACAAATCCAGACATTTCTGAAAACTAGACACCCAAGAGAGTCCAGGGAGGTGTGACTTGTGTGAACCCCCCAGTGTTTTCTTACCCCAGCAAACCTGAAATATAGCAAAAAAATCAAACTTTTCCCACATTTGTGTGTGGGTTCACTGCACCAGCCCACTTTTCCTACCACCCAATGTTCCCTTAGTCTCCCAATAGAAATGATACCTCAATTGTGTACGTGGGCCAAGTGCCTGTGACAGGGAAGAGTCAAAAACATGTCAAAATTGAAGGGGAACCAAAGGGGGTCCAAAAGGGCAGTTTGATAAAAAAAATGTAGGCTGACAAGTGGGGCAGAATTTTAATCAGTATATCTGCAACAATGCTGGGTGGTAGGATTTGTTTGGATTCCTTAAAATTCTGGAAAGTTCCAACACAAAACTTTAGGAAAAATGTGTGATTTCAAGCAAAGTTGGAGGTTTGCAGGGCATTGTGGTTAAGGAAATGGTGTAGGGTGCCTGTGAAGCACATCACCCTGGAACCACCCAGATGTTTAGTTTTCAGATGTGTCTAGGTCTTGTGGATTTTTCTACATGGCAGTGTCCTAAAGTCCATAAAGTGCAGCCCTCACCATTCCAAGTGGGACGATTTTGAGAGTTAGCCAAGCTCTCATGGCACAAATGTATAACAAAAACCCCAAATAATCAAATGTCCTCTTGCTTGCCGTGGGATAACATGTTTTAGCGTGCGGGGAGACCTGAAAGACTGTTACCCCCTTCAGTTGGGGTGGGGGCATAACCAGGCCCACATTGGTTGGTAGCCACCACCCCACAATATTTTGTTTTTGTTTAATTCCCTGGCTTCTAGTAGACTTTCTGCCCCCCCAGGGTGTGGATAGGGGGTAATTGCCTCATCTTCCCACTGGTTGGCAGAACAACTTTGTCCCCATTTATTTGGGGTGGGGGTATGAACATACCCCAACCCTTTTATTTTGAAAAAAAATATTCCCTGGTCTCTGGTGGGCTTTCTGCCCCCCTTGGGGGCAGATGGGCCATCCAACAATAAGTCAATCTGCCCCCAAGGGGGGCAGGTATGGCCACCAGTAATGTGCCCGATGGGAAGCGACCCTTGCCCAAGGGGCTGCCCCTCCAAACAAAACACACACACGCACCAATCCCTGGTGTCTAAGTGGCTTCAGCCCCCCTCGGGGGAAGATCGGCCTAATAAAAATAGGCCGATCTACCCCCAAGGGGGGCAGTAATCGCCTAAAATAAATTTGCCCACCCAGGGGAATGACCCTTGCATAAGGGGTCGCTCCCCTTGCGTGAAATTGACGCAAAAAAATAAAGATCCCTGGTGTCTAGTGGTTTCTGCCCCTCTTGGAGGCAGATTGGCGTAACAAAAGTCGGCCGATCTGACCCCAAAGGGGGCAGTAATGGCCTAAATACAATTCCACCCCCCCCCCCCCCCCGGGGAGTGACCCTTGCCTAAGGGGTCGCTCCCCATCTGTAAAACAAAACAAAAAAAATCCCTGGTGCCTAGTGGTTTGCCTAATTAAAATAGGCGGATCTGGCCTGAAATAAATTTTCTCCCCAGGGGAGTGACCCTTGCCTAAGGGGTCGCTCCTCTTGCGTGAAATTTGCGTTAAAAAAACTAAACTCCATGGTTTTTAGTAGAATATGGTTTATGCATCTATCCTGGCAAGAGTGCTGTCTATGCAGCAAAGTATTTGTTGATAATGGTGGTGGTTAGACATTGTTCATATCAAAAATAGGGCCCAAATTTATCAAGGTTTTGCCCTTGCTTGTGCCTCACCTTGACAAGTGTTGTGGTGGCTGCTTGACCAGGGCTCACACCCCCATCAACCCACAAGCCCATTTTTTTACAGGCATATTTAAGTTTCCTACAAGTCCATAATATTCGGTATCCAGTGTTCCCAGGCCCCAGCAGCCTTTCGCCCATATTTATACTTTTTTAGCACTGCATTTGCATCATTTTTTGATGCAAAAGTGGCGCAAATCTACAAAACACAAATGTATTATGTAAGTTTTCGCCGCTGTGGTGTCAAAAAGTGGCGCGAATGTGGCGCTAAAAAAGTACAAACATGGGCCTTAGTGGGCAGCTTTTAAACTGCAAATTCGAATTGGCAAAATGAACCTTTTTGCCAGGCCTAAACCTGCCTTTTTTATGTCACCCTGTAAGATAGGCCCTAGATGCCCTTATGGCTGTGTGCATACTATTTCAAAATAATGACGTCTATTTAAGTTTTATATATTCTGTCAGTGAAAAAACTCCAAAGTCATTTTTCACTGTGGTATGGCTGGCTGGTAAGGCTGATGTATTATAATGTATACTTTCAGTATGGATATAACCGAAACCATGGTTCAAGGACTCAAAATAACTAATTAAAATCCAAACTGATGAGAAAGTTCGATTTGAAATTACTAATTTGAAATGTCACTTTTAGGAAGTTGGCATTTTCCAGCCCATAGCCTCTAGGAGCCCTTTCAGAGATAATCCCCAACTGTCACCTGGCAGCCTGTCTTGAGAGATAAATTACTTTCAGGAAAGGGAACAAGTGGGCCCTGGCTGAGAGGGGGTGTGACCCCATCCTAACAGGATAGCCTGGGGGATGTAGCCGTCAATTGTTTAAGCTTCAAAAGTACAGCCCTTGCCACAGGCAGATGCAATCCACACCTAGTCGTTACCCTGCCATTGCATAGGTAGCCAGAGTGTCACCAAGCCCAGAAAGGGGAAGAAGTGTCCTAGAACTGGTATTGCAGGGGTAGCTCCCCATTTCCCTAAGGACACCTCAAAGGTGTACCCATAGCTCTGACACAGGGTAGGAAGGATCTGGCATCTTGGCTTTGGGCAAAGTGAGGCAATGTGGGATTGTTTAGTGCCAGACCTTCAGGAAGAGATGTAAGACTGGCTAGAGCCCCCCACCTACAAACTATTGCAAGGCATAATAGTGGCACACCTGATTACCTTCTTCAAAACACTCCTGGACCTGTGGAAAACAGAAGAATGACTGCATCAGTTGAACCAAAGTACTGGAACTCAGAGAAAGGACTGAGCCTGCTGTTTTGCCAGTGGAGAGAAACCTCAAGGGATGGATCTGCTTCCGCTTGAAACTAGGATAGAAGAGTGAAAGATCCCCCTGTAAAGCTCCAGGAGCACAAATGTTGCAACAAGCCTGCCAAAAAGAAGAGCCCAGCTGACCAGTCTAACTGGATTGCTCTGGATCTTGCTGGTGGCTTTTAGGATGAGGCAGAGTCCTACCTCACTAGGTGGTGCCCAGAAGGTCCTTGATATTTGGCTGGTGTTAGAATCAACTGCCCTCATCTCTGAATTGTAAAAGTGGACACTTAGAACTGTTTTCAGATATTTTTCATAAAAAACAAGGCCTCCATGGGGACATAGCTAAACCACAGCTGCGGTTCCTGCATCACCTTTGGATTCAATTTTGTGGTTTAAACTGTTAAAGCAGCTCTACTTACAGAAAGATTTCTAAGTTGCAACATGAAGGATTTCACTGGAACAAATGTCTAACAGCAACCCATTGCTGTGAAGTCCTCTAACAGATCAAGCCAGCTGCTCAACCACTGAAGAGAAAATTCTGCTGTAAAAAAGACTTATGGCCTGATTTAAAGTTTGGTCAATGGGTTACTCTGTCACAAATGTGACAGATATCCCATCCATCATATTACAAGTTCCACAGGATAAAACAGAATTGTAATATGGTAGATGGGATTTCTGTCACAATTGTGATGGAGTAACCCCATCTGCAAAACTCTAAGTCAGGCCATTAGTCAGAAGTAAACTTTTCACTTGGATGAACCTCGTCCCTGCAGCTGACCTGCTCTCTATTGTGGCTGTCCATAACTTTTGACTTTGACCTGGTCTAGAAGACCAGATACCCCTGGTTTTCATTTTGGACTTGACACTAGATAACTCTTAAATTCATGAAAATGATATCCCTAGTTCCCATCATCAGATTTGTGTTCTTTTGATGTCTAATTAAAACTAAAAACATATACTATTTTTATGAATTTGATGGGGGTTAATTTTTTTGTATGTCTGGCTTATTAACTGTTTTTGTACTGATAAATGCTTCACACTGGTTTTCCTTTGTGTTAAGGCTGATTAGCCTGTGCCACAGCTACCCAGGATTTAGCTGAGGTTTAAATTAAAGTAACATAACTGGGCCTGATACAGAATTGTGACATTATTACTTGGTGATAATGGCTCTTGTACTGTGTGAGGTCTCACAACCACCTCAGCTAATAATTCACTTTCTCACACTGATGATGATATTAAATCACAAGTTCCAGACAAAAGTCAGCTGAACGTAGAAAAATTCAAGCTACTGTGGCTAATATCCTTGCAACTGGAGCACCTACGTGCACCCACTGATAAGGATTATGGTGCTCCCATTCAATGTGCATTGGTTATGCTTCATCCATTGTCTTACAATATTTAAAGATGTTTATTTTTCAGCACAGTTGTTGTCAAGACTGGCACAAACCTCTGCATCATTTGCATGTGGTCCATATTTAAAGGAGAATGGGGCAGTCCTTGTCAAAGGTCAGATATGCACATATTAAAGGAAGGGTTATAAAGAAAAATATACTAATCATGGCTCTGATTCAGAAATGTTTCCTTAAGAGTAGTTGTGTCTTGCTTTTGTGTTAGATGGAAAATTCATTTCCAGGCCTAATTCACAAAGCTTGTTCTGGGAGTAGTTGTGACTTACTACAGCTCAAAGGTGATTTACGTGTGCTTTTTCCAGGAGTAATTCTTGCTTACTCTTGGGAAAGTGGTGGCCACAATTTGAATACATTTGGTTTTGAGGTGGTTTGACTTAATCTTGTACTACTGCTGGATAATTTTTAAAATTTAGATGTAAGGTGGGTTTTCCCCCATCATACATCTCAAATTTAAGAGTAAGCTAGAAGTTCTAAAGATTAAATCACATCTACTCAAAGTCTAATTATTGTGGATCGATTCATGAGTAGTGATTTAAGGTTTTGTAATTTCCAAAAAATTACTCTGTCAGAAAGTATTACTTACTCATAGATATACATTTGTAGATAACAGTTATGCCAAGGGCACAGCACAATGTTTTGTGAATCAGGTCTGGATACTCAGGTTTACATAGGACACAACTAATGATAGAAAACATCTCTCTGAATCAAACAAGTTGGATTCAGATAAAAGTGGGTTGTGGAAATTGGCTTTTTCTGTACGATCACCCCAGATGCTTGTCTTCTTTTACAGAACCCATTTCTGTTGGCCTTAGGGCTCTGTACACTTTACTTCTGCTAAACAATGGTAAAGTGCTTGTTCTCTCTCTTTTAATCATGATATAACTGGGATGCATCCAGTTAGCACAATTAATTCAAAAAGTCACTGCTAAATGGTACTATATGTACCTAGGGCCCACAAATGAAATGCTACATGTGGGTTGCTGCACTCATTGTGCCACCCACTAAAGTAGCACTGTAAAACATGTCTGTAGCCTGCCCTTGCATCCTGTAGTGCAGTTTTAAACTGCCATTTCAACATGGCAATATGAACCTTTTGCCAGGCCCAAACCTTATTTTTTAACACCTCTATTTCATCCCTACTGCAGGCCCCAGGTGAACAAAGGGCAGGGTGCATAATATTCAGAATGTAGAACATATACATTTAGACCAAGATATATGAAGCCTTTGCTTTGTCCTTGCAAAGCGCAAGGTGATTCAAGGACAACACAAAAGCTTCAGTAATATTTACAATGCCACATAAGGGGCTATTTGCCTTGCCTTGCGTTGCCTTGTCCAGAAATAGAAAGCAACGCCGCTGCATATGCTATGTTACCTTCCATTTACTTTGAGGGGCATTCTGTAGGTGGGCAAGTGAGCTCCCACACATCCACCAATGGATCTTAGTGGGTTTCAGTTAAGAATGCATCAAAATCCCATACCTTCCCCATTAAGGTGTAACAAGGACAAATAATTATTTCTCCTCATTATTTCCTCCATTCTGCAGCACACATTAAAAGAGGAGAATGTCTCTAGGGATCTGTCTGTGAAGGACGGTGTTTCTCCCTGCACATAAACGATCCTTTGTGTAACACGGAAGCCCTTCCAGTATGGTGCAAAGGTGACTGTATTGGTGCTGGGCTTCACACAGTGTGACTGATCAAGGAGAGAGCAGAAATGTTCCATATCTTTGTAAATATGGAGCATTTATGCGATATACCTTTCACACAATGCAGAAACTTTGCTGCCCTGAATTGCATGAAAGATTACTAAACATGCCCCTTATTATTTTATATGGCCTGGCAGCGAAAACTCTTTTAATTGTGGTAAGTTTGGCTGTCCCAAAGAAAAGCAGTGCGTTACTTTATAACTCCTTACAAGGCAAAGCTTCTGTTTGATAGAAAAATGCTTCAAGGACTCACTGGAATAGGAATTTAAAATCCAACCTAATAGTCAAGTTGGATTTGAAATTACTATTTTGAAAATGCTACATTTAAGAAATTCGCGTTTTCCTGCTTAAGACAATTGTTCCTTTTTGGTATTGCCTAAGGTCACCTGAGGGTTACTGACTCTCCAGTGATGTGATGTGTATTCCATCCAGACAGTGAAAAAAGTGCCTGGGTGTGGAGAGGTGAGGGTCTTCCTGACAAGATGGCTGGGCAGGAGTTGCAGCCTTCCACTTCAGAGGGCAGCCTACCCTGTCACTGGCAGTTGCAGCCTACATTTGGGCTTGCCTGACATTCGTTTCAATAGCCCAGCTGAATTTGAATCTAGGGAAAGGGGTAAGACTGAGCAGAACCAAACTTGGAGTTCAACAAAGAAGTACCCTCTACCACAGGTTGGCATAAAAGTTTTGTCACCTGAACATGAAATCAGGACAATCCTGCATCTGCAGAGAGTTAGAAAAAGGGCTGCCATGCTCCCTGAAGAAAGAAGACTGCATCTAAATGCTTTTTTTCAGTTTTACATAGTGCAAACATACCACAAAACTATTGGAGTGCTTTACAATGTCTCCGGTTACATTATAGAAGGATACATTCATTTTAGTAGGCAATCTACCTTTGCAGCGTATCAGAGAACACTGTTAAGTTGATGATGTTCTGCCTACTGCATTTAGATGTAATGCAGCTGAGCCGCCAGCTGCCATGACAGAGGGCACTTCCTAATCATCAGGCTAGTGGGTTCCTGTTAGACTTTTCATCCTTGGTGTGGTCTCCTTAACTTTATGCCTCTGTTTCCCAGGTTGTTGATGTGTGCTGGACTCTGTTTTTGCTGTTTTTGTTACTCTGGGCACTTTACCACTGCTAACCAGTGCTAAAGTGCAAGTGCTGCTATACAAAATGCGTATGTAATTAGTTTGTCCGTGATTGGCATATTTGATTTACTAGTAAGTCCCTCGTACACTGCGCTAAAGGTGCACAGGGCCTGTAAATCAAATGCTTCTAGTGGGCATGCAGCACTGGTTGTGCCACCCACATTAGTAGCTCTGCAAACATGGCTCGGACCTGCCACTGCAGTGCCTGTGTGTGCAGGTTTAAACTGTAAATTTGACTAGGCCAGTGTACCCACTTGCCAGGCCGAAACCTCCCCTTTTCTGACATGTAAGGCACCCCTAAGGCAGGCCCTGGGCAGCCCCAAGGGTAGGGTGCAGTGTATGGTTAAGGCACGAGATATAGGGGGTCATTCTGACCTCGGCGGTAAACGTCGCTTACCGCCAGTCAGAAGGCCGCCATAACACCGCCGTGGCCGCGGTAAACCGCCACGGTCATTCTGACCCGCAACTGGCAAACCGCCAAAAACCCGACATCCTCAAAAATCCGCCACACCAAAGGTCAGCGAAAAAAAAATGGCGCTGACCAAACCTCCACCGTCACACCAACAGAAATACGCCCATACCATTCCGACCCACAAATCCACGCAGCGGTCTTTCAAACGCGGTATTCCATTGGCGGTACACACCGCCGCGGTCAAAATACACACACCCATAGAAAACTCAGCCACATTGGTCAGTTCGAAATACACACACCTGATACACATACTAACACCACTCCCACACACCCAACACAATATAAAACACACACCCACATCACCCACAAGCCCCTACGACCCAAAATCATTGACGAAGGCTAGAGAGAGAGCACAGAATAGAGAATCCCACAACACAGAGGCACACAACACCATCACCCACACAGAATCCACGCACCAAACACCACACACCACCACACGCACCACACTCATCACCACAAACGCCACCCCACACCTCAACCACACCACCCCATGGCACCCCAAAGACACCCCAGGTTCAGTGATGCCGAACTAAGGGTCATGGTGGAGGAAATAGTCAGTGTAGAGCCCCAGCTCTTCGGGGCACAGGTGCAGCACACCACCATTAACAGGAAGATGGAGCTATGGCAAAGGATAGTGGACAGGGTTAACGCGGTGGGACAGCATCCACGCAATCGGGAGGACATCAGGAAGAGATGGAACGACCTACGGGGGAAGGTGCGTTCCATGGTATCAAGGCACAACATTGCGGTGCAGAAGACTGGCGGCGGACCCCCACCTACTCCCCCAGAATTTACCGTGTGGGAGGAGGAAGTCTTGCACATCCTGCATCCTGGGGGCCTCGCAGGAGTAGGCAGAGGAATGGACTCTGGTAAGGCAAATCTTCACTACTGCTTCCCACCCCACCCCACCTGCATTCCAAATCATACCCCCACCCTCACCCTCTCCCCCATCACACCAACCCCTAGCAAAAGGCTCACCATCACAACCCACCCATCCCAACACCAAGCCCTGCATGCGACCCCAAAGCATGGACACCCATCACCAAAGCATGCCCACTGCACACACACATCATCCCCACAAGCCACCCTCACAAAAGCCCCCACAAGGAAATGCCTGCACATGGGTACACGGACACCCACCCATCACACGAAATGCCACACACAGAAGCAATAACCATACCTTTATACCCCTGAAGGACCCGAACGCCACCACAACGCCACGGAGGGTCCAGAGATGTCCATCCCACCCCCAGAAGAGGCCCCCAGCGATGACAGCAGCTCTGTCTCCCTGGAGCCAGACGACCAGCCCGTCCCATCGGGGACCTCTGGACAGTCGGTTCCCCACAGACAGCCACAGGCTACACCAGACCCAACCCCCTCCGGGAACACCAGCACAGCTCCCACCCAGCGGGCCCATGCCTCTGTCTCCAGGGCACGTAAATCAGCGGTGTGTCCACCACTACAGGGCACCCAGGTTGACCCACCACCCCAACAACAACAGGGACCTGGGGGCAGTGGGCACACCGTCCAGGGGACAGAGGCCCAGGAACACAGGGGAACTGGGAGGGCTGCTGTGCGACAGGGGGGGGACAGGCCCGGGGAACCGACTCTCCAAGAGGCCCTCTCCTCCATCATGGGAGCATACCACCGCTCCCAGGAGACGATGGCGACGGTACTGGCCCGGTTCCAGGAGATCCAGGAACTGCAGGAGGAACGGTACATGGGGTTCAGGGAGGAACTGAGGAACATCGGTTCCGCAATGGGGACCATCGTCCTGGCCCTTACCCAGATCGTCACCACATTGCGGGACCATGTGGCACCCCAAAGGGCCCCTGTCACTAGCCCAGGCCAGGAACAGCCTACCACCTCCGCCGGCGCTAGTGGACAGGAGGACCCCACACAACGACAGGCCACCAGAACCCCACCTCCTGCAGAAGAAGAACCACCCCGCAAGCGGAACCTGAGATCTCACAAGAAGACAGAGTAGGATTGCAAGACCCCTGCCAGCCTAAGATACCCCCTGATGTCATCCCACTGTCCCACATTGTCACCCTGTCCAACCTTGAACTGCCCCTGCTCCATCCTTCCACAGGCATATGGACAATGCACCTGTGCGACTGAGAACTGGACTCTGCCATGGACATTACTCCACCCCCACCCATCCCCGCTTCCCAATCATTTACCTATATGTAGCACTTAAAATAAATCACTTATTCCACTTAAATAAACAGTAGTCTGCTTGTATTCTTAACAAATGTATTACACATAACGGTTCAATAATGTCCAGTTACTTTGTGATGACAACATACCAATTTCAATAAGCTTTAGTCCATGGGCAAACAAAGCTGAAGTCAGGCAGTGGGTCATACAGCTCTGAAAAGGGAAGGGAAAGTCACAAATCAGTTAACAGGAACTGGGGGGAAACACAGACAGTGGATACGCATGAGGCCTCAAGTAAATGTAAATTGGGGTGGCTGTTTCTTACCTGTGTGCTACTGAAAGTATTGTTGTATGACTGTATCCCTGTTGTCCGTGTCGTCCCCGTCATCTTCCTCCTCTTCACTCTCCACACGCTCCACAGCTGCAACAACACCACCATCTGGACCATCCTCCTGCAGAAAAGGCACCTGGCGTTGCAATGCAAGATTGTGAAGCATACAGCAGGCCACGATGATCTGGCACACCTTCTTTGGTGAGTACATGAGGGATCCCCCTGTCATATGCAGGCACCTAAACCTGGCCTTCAGGACCCCGAAGGTCCTTTCTTTGATCCTCCTAGATCGCCCATGGGCCTCATTGTACCGTTCCTCTGCCCTGGTCCGGGGATTCCTCACTGGGGTCAGTAGCCACGACAGGTTGGGGTAACCAGAGTCACCAATTAGCCACACACGGTGTCTCTGTAGCTGTTCCATCACATAAGGGATGCTGCTATTTTGCATGACATACGCGTCATGCACTGAACCAGGGAACTTGGCATTTACATGGGAGATGTACTGGTCAGCCAAACAGACCACCTGGACATTCATCGAATGATAACTTTTTCTGTTTCGGTACACCTGCTCACTTTCTTTGGGGGGAACCAAAGCCACATGGGTCCCATCAATGGCACCAATGATGTTGGGGATATGTCCAAGGGCATAGAAATCACCCTTCACTGTAGCCAATTCGCCCACCTCAGGGAAAATAATGTAGCTCCTCATGCATTTCATCAGGGCAGACAACACTCTGGACAAAACCTTAGAAAACATAGGCTGAGACATCCCAGATGAAATGGCCACTTTTGTCTGGAAAGACCCACTTGCCAAAAAATGGAGTACTGACAGAACCTGCACCAGAGGGGGAATCCCTGTGGGTTGGCGGATGGGGGACATCAGGTCTGGCTCCAGCTGGGCACATAGTTCATGTATAGTTGCTCTGTCAAGCCGGTATGTAAGTATGATATGTCGTTCTTCCATTGTCGACAGGTCCACCAGTGGTCGGTACACGGAAGGATTCATCCTTCTCCTCGCGAGTCCTAGCGGACGGTGCCTAGGAAGGACAACATGGAGCACAGAGTCAAGCAACCCACAGGTTCGTTCACACAGCTTGCACAGTACACGAATTGCTATGCATGGAACGGCTTGTATGAGTGGCAATGCAAGGCCTGTGTGACGCAGTAGAAATCATGCCATGTGGGCCCTTGAAATGGCGGCTGCCTGACCTGTGAAGTGTGATAGTAGGATGTGAGGTCACTGCGCTGGCGTGGCACACCGTGGCGGTAGGCGGTCGAAGACCGCGGCGCAAAGCAGCATTGGTTAACATTGAACCCTATGGGTCTCAGGAGCCAATGACGATGTACGCCGGCGGTCGCGGTACGCACCACCGCGGTACGCACCGCCGCGGGCGTGGCCGCCATTTTCTATCTCATTAATCACTCGAGACCTGATCATCCACAGGAGAGGACCTATACTGCAAGTGCTGCTGTGACCTCGGTCTGGGAGATACAATGGCTGCTGCGACTGGGGAAAGGGCCCCTGCCTTCACTGCCGAAGAATTGGAGAAACTTGTTGATGGGGTCCTTCCCCAGTATGCGCTACTCTACGGTCCTCCAGACCAACAGGTTAGTACACAGGGTGCACGTTGAATGGGCTATGCCTGTGTTGGGTGGGGTGTATGTAAGATGGTGGGGAGGGGAGCGAATGAGGAGTGCAACGCACGAAAGATGAGAGCATGTGCCAAATGGCAAGGTTGGGGAGGGGGGGGGCACTCACATTGACCAGGCAGAAAACTGATGCGATTTCCTTTACCACCCTGTACATGTCACATAGGTCAGCGCCCATCAGAAGATCGACATTTGGCGTGCCATCGCCAAGGACGTCCGGGCCCTGGGGGTCCACAACAGACGGGGCACCCACTGCCGAAAGAGGTGGGAAGACATCTGCCGCGGGACCAGAAAGACCGCCGAGTCTCTGCTGGGGATGGCCTCCCAACATAGGAGGGGTGCCAGCCGGCAATTGACCCCCCTGATGTCCCGGATCCTGGCGGTGGCCTACCCCGATTTGGATGGGCGCGTGAGGACATCACAGCAGACACAAGGGGGTGAGTATCAGCACATTCTGCTATCTTTGCGCGCAGTGAAGGTGTCTGGGTGGGGGAGGAGGGCTGTGGCTATCTCCAGGCCAGGGCGCATTCTGTAGGCTAGGCCCCTCCGTTAGACACGGCCCTGTGCCCCCGCCCCCCACCTCTGTAGGGTGCCAAGTACAGCTAGCCATGGTCCGGCCCCACCCATGTGTGCATTTGTCGTCCATAGACCCGTAGGCCTAGTCACAATAACTGAGTAGTGTACCCCCATTGCGCGGCCTAGTTCAGGGGGCTTCTGTGTCTGTCCTCTCCGCCAACGGTGTTGCCAATGCATGCACTCAACCTGTCTTCATTTCTCCCCCCCCCATTTTCTTTGTCTTCCTGTTCATGTGTGCATTAGCATCATCAGGCGGAGGAGAAGTGGCTTCGGCGCACGAGGGAGCTGCATCTCACATGGCCCCGGAGGGCCATACAACAGACTCCGAGTACACCAGTGAGACGGAGGGCGAGTGGAGCTCCACAACGGGGACCCGTGGAGACGTCAGCGACACCGACAGGTCCTCGGAAGGGAGCTCCCTAGCAGTGGCGGCAACATCCGTGCCCACCGCCACAAAAGGTACAGCCGCCACCCAGCGCACCAGCCCCGCCCTCCCAGCAGCCCCTCAGCCTTCGCTCCGTGCCCGCTCGCCCAGGAATGCGGGCATCTCCTTCGCCCCAGGCACCTCAGGCCCTGCCCCAGTTACCCCTGCTGCCCTCAGTGAGGAGGTCATTGACCTCCTCAGGACACTCATTGTTGGCCAGTCTACCCTTTTGAATGCCATCCAGGGTGTAGAAAGGGAGGTGCATCGGAGCAATGCATACCTGGAGGGCATTCATTCGGGTCAGGCTGCCCATCAGCGATCGTTCAACGCTCTGGCCTCAGCACTGACGGCAGCCATTGTCCCTGTCTCCAGCCTCCCTCTTCTGACTGCCTCCACCCAGTCTCCTGTTCCTCTGCCTATCCCATCCACACCATCAGACCAGCCTGCACACACCTCTACACCCAAGGGCAGCTCATCCAGACATAAGCACCAAGATCCCACAAGCATTCACCCAAGCAACATCCAGATGCGGACATGCCAACAGTCACTACCACCTCTGTGTCCCCCACCTCCTCATCTCCCTCCTCCCTCCCTGTGACGTCTCCACTCACACCTGCATGCACACCACCATCAGCTAGTACTTCCATCACCAGCACACCCTCCATTACAGTCCGCACACGTGCAGTCACCACCCCCACTGCCATTTACACGTCCCCTGTGTCCTCTCCCAGTGTGTCTGTCACCCCCTCTTCCAAAGCACACAAACGCAAGCAGCCACCCACCCAACAGCCATCCACCTCACAACAGCCTCCGTCACAAGCACCTGCACCCAAAGACAGCACACTTGACTCTCCTACAACCACATCCTCTTCCTCCACTCCCATACCCACTACAGCTACCCGTCCCTGTCCTTCCCAAGTCGTTTTCCTTTCCAACCTTGAGCTCATTCCAATTCCTGACCCACCCCCTCCATCTGGTAAGAGTAAAAAAGGCACCTCAGCCACCACCAGCCCTGCATCTACTGTGACCATAGTGCAGGGCTATTGGAGTCCACCAGATCCTAGGTCAGGAACATCGGCCAGCAGCAAGGGGACAGCCAGCCCACCCCCTGGGAAGAGGACAAAAAAGAAGAAGGCCCGGCACGACAAGCCTGAGACGGCTGCCACCAAGGACAGTAGCATTGCCCTGTCACCTGCCACATCATCCAAGGGAGGCAAGGGCCACAGAGCTCCAGCGAAGGAGGGCAAGGGCAGCAGGGCGGAGAAGTCAGGCAGCAGGCGAGCTGCCCAGGAGGGCCCCACCAGCCCCATTCCGGGTGTGACGGACAACACCCACGGCCCAGGACTCCATCACAGGAGGGCGCCGCGACCGCAAGTTCGGATGGTGAATGAGCGGGAAGTCTTGCCCAGGTCTGGCTCCCTAGACACACAGGACAAGCACCGCTGAACAGGGCCCCGCCGGGAGGAGCACCGCTGAACAGGGCCCCGCCGGGAGGAGCACCGCTGAACAGGGCCCCGCCGGGAGGAGCACCGCTGAACAGGGCCCCGCCGGGACAAGAAACGCTGAACGGGCCCCGCCGTGAGGAGCACCGCTGAACAGGGCCCCGCCGGGACAAGAACCGCTGAATGGGCCCCGCCGGGAGGAGCACCGCTGAACAGGGCCCCGCCGGGAGGAGCACCGCTGAACAGGGCCCCGCCGGGACAAGAACCGCTGAACAGGGCCCCGGCGGGACAAGAACCGCACCACTGGGCCCTTCCTGTCAAGCACCGCACCGCTGGGCCCTTCCTGTCAAGCACCGCTCCGCTGGGCCCTTCATCTCAAGCACCGCTCCGCTGGGCCCTTCCTGTCAAGCACCGCTCCGCTGGGCCCTTCATCTCAAGCACCGCTCCGCTGGGCCCTTCCTGTCAAGCACCGCTCCGCTGGGCCCTTCATCTTAAGCACCGCACCGCTGGGCCCCGCCGTCTCAAGCACCGCTCCGCTGGGCCCTTCATCTCAAGCACCGCTCCGCTGGGCCCTTCCTGTCAAGCACCGCTCCGCTGGGCCCTTCATCTCAAGCACCGCACCGCTGGGCCCCGCCGTCTCAAGCACCGCTCCGCTGGGCCCTTCATCTCAAGCACCGCACCGCTGGGCCCCGCCGTCTCAAGCACCGCTCCGCTGGGCCCTTCATCTCAAGCACCGCTCCGCTGGGCCCCGCTGTCTCAAGCACCGCTCCGCTGGGCCCTTCATCTCAAGCACCGCTAGGCCCTTCCTGTCAAGCACTGCTCCGCTGGGCCCTTCATCTCAAGCACCGCTCCGCTGGGCCCCGCCATCTCAAGCACCGCTCCGCTGGGCCCTTCATCTCAAGCACCGCTCCGCTGGGCCCCGCCATCTCAAGCACCGCTCCGCTGGGCCCTTCATCTCAAGCACCGCTCCGCTGGGCCCTTCCTGTCAAGCACCGCTCCGCTGGGCCCTTCATCTCAAGCACCGCTCCGCTGGGCCCCGGCGTCTCACACACCGCTCCGCTGGGCCCTTCATCTCAAGCACCGCACCGCTGGGCCCCGCCATCTCAAGCACCGCTCCGCTGGGCCCTTCCTGTCAAGCACCGCTCCGCTGGGCCCTTCATCTCAAGCACCGCTGGCCCATTGACATTGCCGGTTCTGTGTCGAGCAGGGCTTCAGGAAGCACTCTGGGCACCATGCCTCCTCCAATAACAGTGGAGTCGGTAATCCATCTGATGGACTGTGGCTTTGCACTCCCCAGGATGGTCCAGTGGGCAAGCCTCCCACTGTAGACACTTGAGAGACTGTGGCTTTGCGCTCCCCAGGATGGTCCAGTGGGCAAGCCTCCCACTGTAGACACTTGAGAGACTGTGGCTTTGCGCTCCCCAGGATGGTACAGTGGGCAAGCCTCCCACTGTAGGGACTTGTGAGACTGTGGCTTTGCACTCCCCAGGATGGTACAGTGGGCAAGCCTCCCACTGTAGGGACTTGTGAGACTGTGGCTTTGCACTCCCCAGGATGGTACAGTGGGCAAGCCTCCCACTGTAGGGACTTGTGAGACTGTGGCTTTGCACTCCCCAGGATGGGACAGTGGGCATGGAGGCCCCTCGTGGATCTGGCGTCGTGGACTCATGTGGCTGAGGTGCCCCCCCTTCCCTTCCCCCTGAGGTGCCTGTAGTTTTATCATCTGATGTCCCTGCAGTGTTCTCTCCAATGGAATCTGGTCTCCTGTGTGGGCTTTGCCCATGTGTTTGTGCACATTGGCCCACGGACTATGGAACTTTGTCGTAATGTGCTGGACTTTTTGACCAAGGATATATTGTTGCCTATGTTCATTCCTTATTTTTGTATCTTTTATATGGCATATTTGCCATTCCTTCTATGGAGCTATTTATACATATATTTTATAGATCATTTAAATTGTGTCTTTGCATTTTTCCGGGGGGTTTGTGTGGTGTCACTCTGACTTGTTGCTCGGCATTGGGGTGTAGGTATTTGTGGTGGGGGGGTGGGTGTATGGCGCATGTGTGTGCCCGTAAGCTTTCCTCCTCCCCCCTCGCCTGTGTCGTAGGTGCAGTACTCACCGTTGTCATCTGCGCCGGCGTTCGTACTCCTGGTAGATGAGCAGGTAGACAATAGCTGGTAGGATGTGTAATTCGGGCTCCATGCTGTCCTCCTTCGTGGAGTGTGTAGAGGTGAGCGTTTTCCCGTTCGTAGTCTGTTTCCGCCGTGTTTTTATCGGCGGGGCTCCCGCCCCGGAAAAGGTGGCGGATTGGTGAGTTGTGATAGGGTGGGCAGTACATTGTCTGCCGCCTGCCTGTTGGCGGTGACCGCCGCGCTGTTTGTCGGACCCGCCGTGGCGGTCAGAATGTTAAAGTGGCGGCCTGTGTTGTCGGTTCCCGCCAGGGTTAGTATTCAATTTTTTTGACCGCCGGCCTGTTTGCGGGTTGGCCGCCGCTATTTCACCGACCGCCAGGGTCAGAATGACCCCCATAGTAATGTGTTATATATTTCCTCACAGTGAAATACTGCTAAATTTGTTTTTTACTGTTGCAAGGCCTGTCCCTCTCATAGGTTACCATGGGGGGCTACTTTTAAATATGAATAAAGTGTATGTAGATTCCCTTTGGGAGCGGATAGATATGTGGAGTTTGGGATCTCTGGGCTCACAATTTAAAAATACATCTTTTACTAAAGTTGATTTTAAGATTGTGTGTTTGAAAATGCCACTTTTAGAAAGTGAGCATTTTCTTGCTTAAACCATTTCTGTGATTCTGCCTGTTTGTGGATTCCCTGTCTGGGTCAGTTTGACAGTTGGCCTGGTTGCACCTCTCACTAGACAGTGACACAAAGGGAGCTGGGTGTAGCCTGAATATCCTGATGAGCTATCTGTGCTAGGAGGGAGAGGAGGAGTGGTCACTCACACCTGAAAGAGCTGAGACTGCCCTCACACAATGCAGTCTCCAACCCCCTGGTGTGTGTCTGGGGCCTGGCCTGGGCAAGGCAGGATTTCACAAACAAGAGATACTTTTCTTTGAATAAAGCCTACTTAAAAGGGCAACATGGGTATAAGAAGGGCACTCAAAACCACATTAGAGCACTTCTGGAAACCAAGAGGAACCTCTGCCTGGAGAAGACCTGAAGAGCTGAGGAAGAAGAGCTGCCCTGTCTGTGACTGTGCTTTGTGGAGCTATCCTGCAGTTGCTGCTTCTGCCTGTGCGAGAGGACAAAGACTGGACTTTGTGTGCCTTCCTTCTTGTGAAGAACACTCCAAGGGCTTGAATTAGAGCTTGACTCCTGTTGTTTGAAGTCTCAGGGACAGCAAAGACTTCTCCCTGCCAGCACCTGGAGCATCTGCTGAGACTCCTACTCTACCCATCCAGTTCCTGGGACCCGGAAAGGAGAAGCTGGCAGAACAAGAGTGAGAAATCCACGCACTGACCGCGGTGCGGGGAAAAGATCGACAAAACTCAAATCCGCATCTGAAAAATCGATGCGCTGCCAGCTTCCCGGCTTAAAATTGACACTCGCCTGCAGCGCGACTGAATGATCGATGCATGCGGCTGGAGAAACGATGTGCAGCATGGCTGACGGAGGCTGGTGAGATCGCAACCTGCGCTGTGTGGTTTTTGGATCATTGTGCAGCAGGATTTCGATGCAAACATTGCTGGGCATGTAAAACAGATGCAAGGCCTGCTGGACCCAAGAGACTGGTTCAAATAGAATGCATCGCTCTCCTGTGGAGAGAAGAAAGGACACACGCTAACTCGACTGAAGGAGAAACTACACACGGTCTCACTTGTGAGTGATATCGCCGCATCGCAGGCCCTTTTTGACGTGCAGTTGCCCGTGCAGGGTTATTTTTGATGCACCCAGGTACACTTTCACGCTAACAGCGTTAGCGTTGTGTTTAAAATTACATGAAGACTCATTTTGTTTTTTAATTGCTAACTTGACTGGTGTTTTGTGGGTTTTTGTCCTTTTGGTCTTGTTTTGTTTAGATAAATATTCTCTATGTTTCTAAACCTGTGTTGTGTAATTTTGTAGTGTTTTCATTAAGTTACTGTGTGTGTTGGTACAAATACTTTACACCTAGCACTCTGAAGTTAAGCCTGCCTCCGCGTGCCAAGCTACCAAGGGGGTTAGCGGGGGTTAGCTGAGGGTGATTCTCTTTTACCCCGACTAGAGTGAGGGTCCTTGCTTGGACAGGGGGCAACCTGACTGCCAACCAAAGACCCCATTTCTAACAGTTCCCATCAATCATATTTGAATGTTACAGTCGTACAAGCAGTGAGCTGGTGGTGGATCACTAGCAGAGGAATGTTGTGGCTGGACCAAATGGACATCGGGCAATGGCAATGGCCATGGAATAGAGGTGAGTCACACACATCCATACTCTATGTTGGCCATAAGTGTCTTACTGCACAACAGACTGTACAACACACTACATACATACATGCATCCTTTGCCATTCCACCACAGCACAATACGTATATGGCAAAAACACAGATTGATGTACATCCATGACACATCATACACACACTATTGACACTGCACCCACACACAACACAACCACAACATCAACAAAACTATACATTCATCTACTCAACCACATGCACAAACAAGCACAACTACACACATCACGACAATGATTGCCATACAACACCACTTACCTGAATTTTGCATTCCGCAAGACAACATACCCAACAACAAAGCCACATGCAAATCGCACACATAATGACACAACCATATCACCCACTCCTGATCCCTCCACCTCAGCCAGCCAATTGCATAGCACACATGCAAGTACTGACTCGCATACATAACTGGTCTACTTGAAATGTGCACACAAGGACACAGTTGACATGTGTGATTGTGCCATCATTGTGGTGCAAGCATTTATTTGACAATAAATACTTGACACGAAAAAGACCGATGTGTATGTGTATGATATGCGTGATGTGTCAGGGTGTCACCGCCCATGTCTGACCCAATAGTGTCCCCGACATATGCATGTCACAGTAGTATGTATAGGACTGCAGTGGTCCTGACTTCATATGTATACAGGCAATGCAGGATTCCATACCTTAGAGTTCGGCGACATGGGGGTCTTGTTTTCTCTGTGGGCAGGTTGAAGAAGGAAGTGGAATTGTGGTAAAAGGTATGTTTTCACCCTACTTTCCCCCACCAATCATCCAACTCAGATGTGGAGGTCAGACCATCACTGTTGGCTTGGCGGTAAGGCACATTCAAATGTACGTGGTGGTAAAGGTGGCTGGAATCCTGCCATCAGCCATTATTTTCAATGGTACTGTCAACGCAGATAGGAATCATTGGTGGAGTTGGCGGGACTCAGGCAGGCTATTGTCAAAAGGACTGCCAACGTCTAAATCTGTCGGAAAGACCACCAAGGTGCCCAACGGGTTTCAGTCAGAAAACCAATGGCAGGACAGTTACTGACAAGATCTAAATCAGGCCCTAAGTGATTTGCCCTGAATTGCAGAATGTTGAGCCTGAGCTGAAACTTGAACCTGGTTTCCCAGTTCCAAAGTTGACAGCTCTGACTGTTAGGCCACATCTTTTCCCCAAGAAGTGATCTAAACATCAGTTGGCTAACCTCCTGTTTGAGCTACTGATAAACAACAAGCTTCCAGGCGTCTTTCTTGGTTTGCAGCTGACCAGGCCCAACTTGACCTGACCTGGTCCCCTCTGCTGGCCTCGATGGGAGTAAGTCTTGACTCCCCAATGCTGTCCTCAAATTCCTGGGCTCTTGGCTGAAGTCTGAGTGTACTTCATTCTGCTCTGCTTAACAGAAGGCTATTAAAAAGCAATGCAGAGCCCACCCAAAGCCGTGCAGCTCTGAGCTGAAGACTTCATCAGTGCTGACACTGAGCAATGCAGAGTCCCTCACAGCTGCTCCAAGCAACTCACAACTGGAAACCTCACCTTATTCAATGCATAAGTGATACAGCATGGTACAGATCACCACAGAAATGCACCACACAGCTGCTCGCCACAGGCTTCACTGGCCTGCAGAGAGTGATTCAGAGCCATGAAGCTCCCAACTGAAAGACTTTCCAAATTCAATGCGGAGTGATGCAGAATTACACATATCCTTCAGAGTAGCACTGCACTGTTCTAGCACCAAAACAGAAGGAAAGACTTCTATTGGTCCAAACTTAGCCCCGCTTCCAGAAGATGCTCCATCGCAGTCAGCCTCAACTTGTGCCTTTGTCCCGGTCCTGCGTGACCAGATACTGACTGTTGGCACCTCGCTCCTATTGCTCCTATTTTTATCTAAAATTTTACAATCTTATAACACTGGTTCTACTGATTGAATGTCTGTTGTTTTGGTGTTATTTGTTTATTAAAATATTCTCTATGTTTCTAAATTGGGTTGGGATTTTACTTGGGCTGTATTTTCAAGTTATTACTGTTTGAGTACTCCATATGTACTTTACACATTGCCTCGAAGTCAGTGGTCTTTAAGCTTGTTAATGATGTGCCCCCTCAATGTGAAATCAATAATAATTGGGACTCCAGAACTGTCAAATTTTTCATTGTTTAATTCCATAAAATTAACAATGTTTACATAACGAATAAACATACTTAAACACTGCAGTTATGTTCAATTTTCCTTTTTTAGAAATGCAATCAAATACATGATTACCATCCTACTATTTTGGTCAGCCAGGTTTTTCAAAAGTGTAAAAGTAGCCACATTGTGATCCTTCACACACTGCGTTTGAAGGCCTCCCTCTTTGACACTCACTCCCAGCCAGGATATCAATGACAAAAGATGATAGTGATTGCCCATTTGCTGTCTGACGTGCCTTTTTCACTAAAACAAAGCATTGTTATTAGTATGATGTTGGTCTGTGCCTGGCACCCCCCTTCGAATCAATCCCCTCTCCCCAGTAAGTTATGTCTGACTTCTTGCTTGCAAGCTATCCAAGTGTTAAGCACATGTTTATTTTGTGGCTCACACTGACAAGGATTGTGATTTTTACTTGAAGTAGGCACCCACCCCTTCTACTTAGAATCCAGTTTCATACAGTGGGAAATACAATAACAAATGTTTGTAAATAACAAAAAAAGTCATATCATATTTGCCTGACATTTCTCAGACCACACACGTCTGACAAGCCGAGATATCCACACTTTACAAAGGTGCACTTTCTGCTCCTGTTAGATTTGTAAATCAGTCTTAAGTCTGAAAATCTCTTGAAAATTTGACCCCTGAGATGCTTTTCTAAGTAATTTTTCCTTTGTATAGTTTAATTAATCATGTAGAGCATTGGTTCTCAACCTGTGGTCCGGGGACTTCTGGGGGTTTGCAAAGCCTCCTCAATGGGTCAGTGACTGCTTAGAAAATTATATTATTATATCAATAGATTAGGTCCCCAGCTTTCAGTAATGAATCAGTCGGGGTCCCCGGATTCCAATAATGATTCAGTGGGGGTCCCCGGGTTCCAGTATTGACAGAGGTGAGGTCCACAGAAGTCAAAAGGTTGGGAACCACTGAGATAGAGGCTTCTCCCATTCAGAGATAACCCACTAAATCAATTGAAAATAGACATTTACCACTGATTTTACACCAACCAGGAGAATTGACAAGGGGACCCAGAGCTCTGGTAAGCCCATTGCACCTTAATAATTCTGGTATTTCACTACCCAGCAGCAGATAAAGGGTTTCTTTTCATTTCTTGCACCAGTCCCATGGCACCTTTGCTACACTACTGGATTCAACTCATGTTGTATTCTTATTTAAAGGGATCCATTGTTCTTTTTTGTGCTTCACGCGCATGAGCCGCGCATTTTTCCATTTGGAATAGACGATTCAGTAATGAACTGCTTGGTTGATAAAACTACATGCATAGTTAGTGTATTGTTTAATTCTGCAATGTAATTTAAGCATAAATCATGAAATGAGCATGCTGCAGATTTACATTTTCATTACACGGTTGATAAAATTGTAATCATTCAGCTGAGAGGAAATGTAGGTTTAAATGGATCAGTTATTTACAAAAATTAGATTACGTTAATGCTTTATGCTCTTTCTATACAGACGATATCATATTAAAAACGATATTTCTCTCAGCAAATGATGAAGCCTATTTTTCCATGGTAAGATTGGATTGAAAGTTGTCAAGTTAGTAAATTCTCCAATTTACCGGGATACATGTGTTTAAGTTGAAATCATACATTCCATCTTGTAATACTGTTATTAGTTTATGTTTTGAACACATGTCGGTTACTTAATAAAGCATGGACCTTGCCCAAGGAAAGCTATGCGCACTAATCAGAGAGCATTCATGATACAATAAATCATTGACAAGAATTATTTTAGAACACATAACTGACAAGGAACATGTCCTTATTTACAGAATTCCAGTAGCGGGCTGCTTAGTTCACCAATTAGTCTACTGCAAAAACACTGATAAAACAAAGAAGTTCTTCATATGCCAACTGATATATATTTGTATTAAATTCTGAACATGTTACATGCATGTGTACTCGCTCTGCTACCTTCTGCATTTACAACATATCTCTCTTATTGCAAACAAAGGCCCAGCCTTACACAGAATTCCTGCAACGTAGTGCAGCAACTAAAGTTGCTGTGCTGCATGAAATGCAGAAAGGAGGGCAGCAGCATATAAATTAAGGGATACATTTAGCAATGTGTTGTGTCTCCCTTGCGCCACGCAAGGGGGTGCAAGGGTGACGCAACATTAAAGTAAGATTTATCAAGCCACACAAAGCCTCTTTCCGTGGCCCTGAATGGCTTGACAATCTGGTATAACACAACACAAATTGCTGTGTTGGGTTACTTTGCCCAAGGGAGACATTCCATGGGTGGAGTGTGGATGGTGCCCTGCATCCGCCCATGGATTTTTGTGCATTCACATATTTACCATCACTGGAAAACCTTGGACTGCATCAAAATTGTACTCCTTCTTTAGGAGAGGCTCAATAAGGAGAAATCAGTTGTTTTCTCTTTCTGAATTTCCGCAGCAAACTTAGAATGAGGAAAATGCCTCTATGGATTGTTTTTGTGCAGGGAGGTGCCCTTTCCTGCACAAAAATAATCCTGCCTACAACACAGGCACCCTTGCACCATGGTGCAAGAATGACCGTGTTGGTGCTAGGGAGCCAGAAGGGTGCCAGAGCAAGGGAAGGACAGGAATATGTCATATTATGTTAAATATGGTGCATTTCTGCCCTTTCACGCATCACAGCACAGCAAGGTGGCTTGATGTTCTGTTCTGGGTGAAAAATTGATAAATGAGGAACTAAGATATGCCACTGGTGTGCTCTCTCTGAGGGCTGGCTCAGTTTAGGCTGCCGTGTGTCATGCACACATCCTTGCATGATAATGCAATTGTGTATGTGATGTCTGCCATAGGTTTCTTACTGGAAGGAAAACCTTCCAGTACAAAATACTATGCTTAGACATAGTTTAAAAGTTGTTTAACTATGTATGTGTTCTGCTTTGTATAGCACACATGAAAAGTTAAAAAGGTTTGTGAGAAGAAAACTTCTTAAACATTAGGCCTTCCTCGAAGAGGCATTTATTTTTGGTGCATTGGACAGCAAAGGGCTGTCCAGGGCTGTAGCTTGGTCAGCAAGTTTGGGGGAAGTGAGCTTCAGATTTCTCAACAATCATGCTACATAAAATCCACTAAATGGGAAACAGAGAGGAGGGGCGATAAAGCAGCAGTAGGAAAGGAGAGGTGCGCAGATTGTGAGAAGTACTTAAAACTCAATATTTTGTAAAATAACCTTTTTTAAAGAACTTAAAAAAGAGACGAGTGTGTTTGTGTGCATGTGTGTGTGTGTGTTTTGTCTCCATGTGTATGTAAAAATGAAAACTGTCAAACACCTCACCATACCCGACTTAAAGCACCTTTACCCAAATATTTGCAGAGAAAACATTTATTAGAGGTGTAACACTCCAAAGAACCCCCCGAAGCTATGCCTCTGGGGATGGTTTACCTTTCTCAGATAAAGAAGCCCAGTGCCCAGCCCCAAGACATAAAGCAAAGTTTTTTAATTGATAGCTAACCTCAGATCTTGTATTTTCAATGTGATAGAGTGAGCAATAAAGGCCACATTTACAAACTTTTGACGCAGGGCAGAGCTGCACGCCTTCTTGCTGCTCTGCCCTGTGTCAAAAGAAAAGGGCAAGAATGCACTGTATCGACAAGATACAGCGCATTCCTATCCTTGTCCCATGCACTGGTGTACAATGGTCTGACACGAGCCAAAGGAGGCACCCTTGCAGCATGGTGCAAGGGTGCCTGTGTTGTGGGGATGATGGTTTTCATGCAGGAAGGGGCACATTCCTGCACAAAAGCAATTATGAGAGACAGTTCCTCTTTCTAGAATGCAGCACACCTAAAAAAAGGAAGAAACACTGTGAAAATAAGGTATTTTTCCTCATTGTACCTCCCTTACACCTCCCCTGGGGAGGCATAGGCTTTTGATGCATTCCCAGGTTTACAAAACCTTGTAAATCTGGGAATGTGTCAAAATCCATGGGTGTTGCACGGGAACACCCACAGAGACACCCATGGACCGCCTCTTTGATGCAGAGAAAGGCAACACAGTGACTTATGCTGTGTTGCCTTACTCAATACCTACAAGGCAATGAAAGCCAAACAAAGTGGCTTTTCATGGCTTTGTCAATATGGGCCTACGCCATCAGTGCGTCAAAAAATGTGATGCACCAGCGGCGCAAGCTGCTTGTAATTAAGTATGTTTATATATTTGGCTATAAACGAATTGCAACCAATTATGTTGTTCAGATATCTTGCTGCTTAAATAATCCCATGTGGTGGTTCAGTCATTGATTATCCAGTCCTTATTCCTCCATAGCTGAACTGCAGTACTTCATGTGGAACACGGTTTTGACAGAGCACCTCCAGTGAAATATAGCAGGCATTTCAAGAATATGCATCATTTGATCAGTGGTGTATCAAGGATGCCAAGCTCCCTGTGCCTACAAGGAAAATGGCCACTTTTACAGGTACTGGGGAAACAAAATACAGCGCTTATGATGGTTCAACGGGCCCCTCAGGGCTCTGGGTCTCAGTATCACTGCACCTGCTGCACCAATGATAGCTACGAGCCACGCACGAAACAGCTGCGGTAGTGTTGTATTATACGTGTTCATAGTGTTAACGAACTAGCTTGAGATTTGTAAATATTTTTATTGGAAGACGCGAGCATTTAGCTCTTCTCATGTACTGTAAGTAAAAAGTATTAAAAATTATTCCGAACATTGGAATTGTACGGCCACCTTCTTCTTGCTCTAAATATGATTTCTGTAATCCAGATCTGGGATTATATTTATTCCAAAGGAAATGTATGAATAATAGCTCAAACGTTTTGAAAACATTTGGACATAATATACAAAGAAGAATTGAGAAAAGAAATGCCATTAAAGGAAGGACATTCACTTTAGGAGAGATACTCTGCTATTATTGTAAACGGTAGTCTGCTCAATCGCTCCTGTAAAATATTGCTATTTTTCAGCAATGGAATATAATGTAAAATATACCAATCCTCATATTCTGCAGAGACTAAAATACTGAGGGACGTTTTTGATGTTGTATTATACTTCTGTTAAAAAAAGCTAGGGGAAGTGACAATGGATCATTTTTGCAAAGAAGTACCCCTGTTTTGTTTGCGCTTACTCTACACTCTGCAAATATGGCTAAAAACAATTTAATAGATTGCCGATCTTAGGTATCAACTATCTAAGTCAGGAAAGTATACCTTATGCCTGGATTATGATTTACGTTAGAGGCTCTGGAGACAGCCCATCTGGTACTGTTTTTTTTAATCAAATAGCATATAAAATGGATAAAATTAGTAATCTGCGCAACCCTTGAATGACTCCCAATTGATTTGAGCATGAAATGAAAGACGCATTGGCCAAGATAGGTTATTGTCCTCGTGAGCTGTAAAGTAAAGCCGATCACTAGCAAGAATTGGTTAAAAATGTCCTGCTCAGGAGGTCAAAAACCTCAGCATCTAAAAAATATTGAGACCACAATTTTGCTGTCGAGAGAAAGTCTATGCTTCTAATACAAAAGGAGTATTAAAATAAAGCTGATATGTCGCAATACAGCTCTTTTGATTGTGGTGAAAATGTTTTGCTGCGCATTAAATAATTCAGTTAGCTACAAGTTTAGTAAATGATTTGCAATCGGAGTAAAGGAGGAGTTTTTTATGACATAGGTAACATCTAAAGGATCTCTGCACCGAGTGGGATAGTGAACGCTTCCACCTAGGATCTCAATCAATCAAGGCCACACTTTCTTCGCTTCATAGCATCATAGTAATCTGATCCACTCTTGTGGAGAGTAAGCCGATTGCTGAGTAATGCTGCACTGGGATCAAGTGGTTTACTGACATGGTGAGCAGAGAGAACACTTTTCTTTTCAAATGCTGCACAGACTCCAAGTCCTTCAAAGGCACCAAGGAATGTTTTCCATATGCCAAGAGCGCATTGCTCTCAAGCTCCCCTCTGTAGTCTGTGGGTCATCAAACAACATCAGGGTAAGTTTCTAAGGCAGCTGGGCGGACTCTTTGGAGATCAAGCGAGATCAGAGCTGAAGAGTTAGTGGAATGGAGTATTGTCAGCGGCAGCTTCTCCACTAAAGTGGAGTAATATCACCCCACTGCTTTGATCAGGGAAAAAAATTAAAATAAAATAATAATAACACAGTGTTATTTTAATTTTGTTTTTCAATGTTGAAGTCAGGTTAGGACACAGCTGGGCTGAGTGACAGGGAGGAGGACTGGAGTGCACCATAAGTACGTATGATGGTTTGGCCGGCAGTGTTGGGCCAGCAATACAGACATGCACACTTCACATTTCTTCATCCAGCGGTATTGCACAGCTGTGTCAATAACGTACACAGGCTCCCACTCCCTGTCTGAGCACCTAACAAGCCAACTCAAACCAATCACAACGCTGCTGTCATGGTGGTGACGGAAGCATTGTGATTGGCTAAGGGAAGTCTGAAGCCTGTGTGCTGCCGGGACTCGAGTCAGGAAGAGGATGAGGAAAGAGGAGAAACGGATCCCAACAGAGCAGGTAAGTGTTTTTATTGTTATTCCCTGCCCCGCCACCCCCGTTCAGTAGCAGCCACCACTTAGTATTGTTACCATATTTTGGGCGGAAAGCTGCTGTCTCTAACTTAGGTGCTGATTTATAGTTAAATTCATAAGCAAAGCCTCCCACACTCATCTAAGAGCCAACCCAGTAATCCTCAGGAACAATGTATGTCATCGCAGTAAGCCTGCAGTTAAAGTGGGCACGATCTCTTTAGCCATAACACAACAGTTTGCTTGATCTAATTTAACACAATATCAACACGACTTTCAGGATCTGACTACACTAAGGAGTTTACCAAGTGCTTTGAGGAACAACATCAAAAAGCTGACTGAAGCAGGAAGGCCCAAAAATGATACCCTGAACCTCTTTTCTGCTCTGGATAATTCTCCATCCGACACTCCACCTAGCTCAACCTGCTTTGAGGCCAACAGCCGTGGCTCCAAGTCAACTCTCACCCCACTTTTGCCCACCGAAAACCAGAAGTAACCCAACTATAATATTACAATACTCCCACCAGAACTCAACAGGAAAAATAAACATCCACTTGTTAGATAAATAAGCTGAATTAAATAAATGCTCCACTAAGACTTGCAGTTTTCACAAATCAGCAACATGGGTTATTAAAAGAGTGAAAATCAAACAACAGGGAAACAGTGTCAACAAAGAAGAAAGGTGGGCTCAGCATAGTATAACGTTACACAATGGTTCACCTAGACACAACCACATAATTTAAGGCTCCCACAACATCAAGCAAACTATTTGTAATTCAAAACAAGTGGTGCATTTTATTCCTGCATCCCTTATCAAGGAGTGCAAATGACTGAAAAACATTCCTCTAAGGGAGTATCAGAAGCGAAGGCCTTTAACATAGCAACTTAGTCATGCACTAACCATGTTAGTGCTTGTGGGAAAATTGGGCTGATTGCAGAAGTCCGTCACTTTTTGTTCTCCCATTTTTCACTCCTACTGGTGTTTTCCTGAATCTGATGGTATCCTGGGCACTGCTAACTAGTCACAGGGCCTGCGCACTGATTACAATGGGATATGCAAATTAAGCTGCATTTTAATTGGCTGTACCAACCTACCTATAAATCTGTAGTATATGGTAGTGCATGTAGGTTTAGGGCTACCAGTATAGATAGTAAACCCATAGGTGCTCTGCTTTGGAGCCCAGTGTCCTTTTAACCCATTCGCTGCCAGGCCTTTTCCCTCCTCTGGTGCCAGGCCTTTTTTGGCTATTTGGGGCAGTTCACGCTTAGGCCCTCATAACTGTTTGTCCACATAAGCTACCCACACCAAATTTGCATCCTTATTATCCAACATCCTAGGGATTCTAGAGGTACCCATAGTTGGTGGGTTTTCCTGAGGGATACCAAGAAATTAGGCAAAATACAGAGCCATTTTGTTTTAAATGGGAAAAAGGGCTGCAGAAGAAGGCTTGTAGTTTTTTCCCTGAAAACTGCATCAACAAAGACTTTATTGTGCTCAAATCACCATCTTCCCAGCATTCAGGAACAGGCAGACTTGAATCAGAAAACCAGATTTTTCATCACAATTTTGGCATTTTACTGGGACATACCCCATTTTTAATATATTTAGTGCTTTTAGCCTCCTTCCAGTAAGTGACAGAAATGGGCATGAAACCAATGCTTGATCCCAGAAAGCAAAACATTTCTGAAAAGTAAACAAAATTCTAAATTCAGAAAAGGGTCATTCATATAGATCTTACAAGGTTCTCCCACAGAAAATAACAGCTGAAATAAAAAAAGATTGAAATTGAGGTGAAAAAAACAGCCATTTTTCTCCACGTTTTACTCGGTAACTTTGTTCTGCGATGTCAGACTTTTGAAAGCAATATACCATTACGTCTGCGGGACACTTGTGGTTGCAGGGGTATATAGGGCGTGTAGGTTCATCAAGAATGCTAGGTACCCAGAACCAATAAATGAGCTGCACCTTGCAATGGGTTTTCATTGTATACCAACATTTGTTTGCTGAAATATAAACAGTGAAAAATAGGTATCAAGAAAACCATTGTATTTCCAAAATGGGCACAAGATAAGGTGTTGAGAAGCAGTGGTTATTTGCACATCTCTGAATTCCAGGGTGCCCATACTAGCATGTGAATTACAGGGCATTTCTTAAATAGAAGTCTTTTTTACACACTATCTCACATTTGGAGGGACAAAATTTAGAGAAAGACAAGGGTCAGAAACACTTGTTTTGCTATTCTGTGTCCCCCCAAGACTCCTGATAAAAATGGTACCTCACTTGCATGGGTAGGCCTAATACCCGCACCAGGAAACACAACATGGACACGTTACATTTTTACATTGAAAACTTACGTGTTTTTTGGAATGTGCCTAGCTATGGATATAGGCCTCTAGCTCTGCTGGCACCTAAGGAAACCTACCAAACCTGTGCATTTTTAAAAACTAGACACCTAGGGGAATTTAGGTATGGGTTACTTGTGGAACTCTCACAAGGTTCTGTTACCCAGAATCGTTTGCAAATCTCAAAATTTGGCCAAGAAATGCTTTTTCCTCACATTTCGGTGACAGAAAGTTCTAGATTCTGAGAGGAGCCACAAATTTCCTGCCACCCAGCATTCTCCCAAGTCTCCCGATAAAAATGGTACCTCACTTATGTGGTTAGGCCTAGTGCCCGCTGCAGGAAATGCCCCAAAACACAACATGGACACATCACATTTTCCCAAAGAAAACAGAGCTGTTTTTTGCAATGTGCCTAGCTGTGGATTTTGGCCTCTAGCTCAGCGGGCACCTAGGGAAACCTACCAAACCTATACATTTTTGAAAACGAGACACCTAGGGGAATCTAAGATGGGGTGACTTGTGGGGCTCTCACAAGCTTCTGTTACCCAGAATCCTTGGCAAACCTCAAAATGTTGGCAAACAAATGCTTTTTCCTCATATTTCAGTGACAGAAAGCTCTGGAATCTGAGAGGAGCCACAAATTTCCTCCCACCCAGCGTTTCCTCAAGTCTCTCGATAAAAATGGTACCTCACTTGTTATGGTAGGCCTAGTGTCCATAAAAGGAAATGCCACAGAACACTATCTGGACACATCAAAATTATCATCTTCAAAACTACCTGTTTTTGCGGGGGGCACCTGCGTTTTTGGTCGTGGCTCAGCAGCCATTTAAGGAAACCTACCAAACCCAAACATTTCTGAATACTAGATACCCAAGGGAGTCTAGGGAGGTGTTGCTGGTGTTGATACCCAAGTGTTTTCTTACCCAGATTCCTCAGCAAAGCTCAAATGTAGCAAAAAAATCTAATTTGTCCCACATTTCTATGTGGGATCACAAGCAATGGGACATATATCCTACCACCCAATGTTCCCCTCTGTCTCCCGATAAAAATGATACCTCACTTGGGTAGGTGGGCCAAGTGCCTGTGACAGGGAAGAGCAAAAAACAAGTCGAAATTGAGGGGAAGCAAAGCGGATCTAAATGGGCAGTTTGTAAAAAAATATTTTTAGGCTGACAAGTGGGGCAGAACTTTTATTGGTGTAGATTCTGGAAGGTTCCATCACAAAAATGTGTGAAAAATGTGTGATTTCTGGCAAAATTGGAGGTTTGCAGGGTTTTGTGGGTAAGAAAATAGTGCAGGGTACATGAGAAGAACACCACCCTGGACTCACCCAGATGTTTAGTTTTCAGATGTGTCTAGGTCTTGTAGAACAAAACCAAAACTTTGAGAGGAAGTTATAGTGATGCTTCATAAAAAGCTAGGAAAAGACACGGGACGTCCATAGTCTTCTTAGCCAAAATCGCAATTGTTTGAGCTTCGACTGGGGATATAAAACTGTTTCAGAAAAATTATAATCTCCTAATCGGTGGTGCTTATTTGTCCGTCACAGATTTGTTGAAAATAGTTAGAAAATTATTTACTTTATTTGTAAGACGTCAAAGGTGAAGAGATTTGTGGATGGAACTCTAAAGGCAGATACGACATGTCAGACAGCTTGAATCTTCCTCCGCAAGTAAGTCATTTTCCATCATCTACTCCCTCTTTAGAGAATTGCAAAGCTATCAATGCAAGTTAAATATTTCCTTCTCTATTAAGTATATTTTAAATTCCTGTTTTGTGGATTCCCACTTTTGAGAATTTTGCCTATTCCGATGCAAATTTAATTGTTCTGTTTAAAGAGCACACATGAGTTTTAAGAGTGATACTTATTTGTGACTGTTAAGCAATAACCTCACCTCTAAACGTAGCTTTAAAACATCTCTTAGAGCATCCGTGGGGCCTGACAGAATAATTGTGTTTTTTTTTTCTTTTAAGATGCAAAAACAGCATCCCTTAATAGAATTGTATCCAAGCAGTAATAAAAAAATTGCTGATACTGTGCCAAAAGATATACTTTTAAAAGTGAAGCAGTATGGTCAGGAAAGCAGTTAGTGCATTGCTCCAGCTATGTTAAAGAATAATGGATGCTAGGGTGTTTGAGATTGTTTGGTAAAATAAGTGTAATGTTTAGTGAGGGCTTTTGAGTTCTCTATACGTCTCTGACTGCTTATTATTCTATTAGTGTATTCATTGCTCTCACTACTCTGGACTTTCCTTAAGGAGTGTCTGGTTTGATGTGTCTAGCGATGTGGGTTGTAAAAACTGAAATCTCTCCTAGACATGCATAATTATGGAAAAGCAGAAAGAGGTGATCAAATCATAAAGTAACATTGAGTCAAGTTCCAGCAGACCATAGTAGGAGACTATTGTGAATGCTAAATAATTGGTCTTGATTGCTTTTGCTAGCAATCGACCGGCATTGTCTTGAGAAACTTTGATTACCTTTTTAGTACGTTTATCAGGCAACAGAACCGCAACTCCTCTATGTGCAGCAGAGGCAGATGAGAGCAGACTCTAAAAGAATGATCATCAATTCTATCTAGTTTACAGTTTTTGTTCTCGGTTTCATACCCAGAAATAATTGAACGATTTTGCATTGATAACCATGATAACACTGGTTTCTTTAGTTAACAATTACGGAGGCCACTGACATTTATAGAGAATATATTTAACAAACCATAAGTAGAATTGTGTTTTTATAAATAGACATTGCTTCTGGAATGTTATGTTTTTCCATACCACCTCTACCCACACACTGATTGGACCCTGTTCTACTGGCTCTTACTGGAGCCTTCAGGGTCCCTATCCCTCCTCTAATCCCTCATGGATGATTTTAGCCTGATGGAGCCCCAAATTCTCATCATGGTGCAATGTGTGGCACCAGATATGTGGGAGAACAAGGGCTAGTCCTTTCATATACTGCCCCCCCCCCCCAGAAAGGGCAGTCATCATAAAGTAGATGATTAGTTCATGTGTGATCAACATAATAACATCTTCTTTCTCTGCAACACTTTCAGGAATTTCTGAGCTAAAGTGACACCTGAAAAGATCTTGAATGTTCAGTCGGTTAACACTTTTATATGTGATACCAATCAACATAACTTTGGTTATTTCAGTCATAAATACAAGGATAATTTCTCTAAGTCCTCAATGATGCTTTGAAACGTCATTGGACATGTAGGAGTACATTTGAAAATTGAATTAGTTTGTGGCCTTGAAATGATTAGTTTTATCACAGTTGCAATTTCAATTATGGGTACCTGGATCTCCGTTGGGTCTGGAAATTCCCATTGGTTCTGCAAATTGGCAGGATTTCTTTTCACACAGACAAAACTAATCTCTAATAATTTATCAATTATTTCAGTGACTGATGAGTTTAGTTCTTTTCTTTCAGGAACACGCAAAAAGTTTAGTTTGAACCTTTTAATGCCGTTTTCTTGCTCTTCTTGTTTTGATTTGACAGCTTCCAGTTCCTTGGAAAATGTTTTGTGAGCTGTTGGGATGGTCCTTACAATCTTCAAGAGACGCACTTTGCTATAATGTTGGATTAATTGAATTAATCTTGAATTAGATTACCACATTTTTTCTGTTTCAGCTTCAGTTGCATTTGTCTAAGAGTGTAAAGACAAAATCATTTTGGTGTGGTTATGATGAGTAGTCTAAATTTCAGAGAGGATGTTTTGAAGCACTGTTGGAAATTGCATTATTGGTAAGTGCTGGTAAGTACCTACACTTAGCAATAGGCAAACCCCACAAGGCCCAGTCAAGGTCTCAACAGATTAATCCTAGCTCAACCCTCAGTAGTTTGGCCACAAACAGTTAGGCTTAATTTAGGAGACAGGTGTGTAAAGCATTTAGGGGCATATTTATACTCCGTTTGCGCCGAATTTGCGTTGTTTTTTTCGACGCAAATTCGACGCAAAACTAACTCCATATTTATACTTTGGCGTTAGACGCGTCTAGCGCCAAACTTCATGGAGTTAGCGTCATTTTTTGGCGTGAACACCTTCCTTGCGTTAATGATATGCAAGGTAGGCGTTCCCGTCTTAAAAAATGACTCCGATGCTATTGCTTCGGATTTATACTCCCGGGCAAAAATGACGCCCGGGAGTGGGCGGGACTAAAAAACCCGCATTTGCACCGGATTTTAGCGCCTGGGTCAGGGCAGGCGTTAAGGGACCTGTGGGCTCAGAATGAGCCCAGAGGTGCCCTCCCAAGCCCCCAGGGACACCCTTGCCACCCTTGCCCACCCCAGGAGGACACCCAAGGATGGAGGGACCCATCCCAGGGAAGAAAAGGTAAGTTGCGGTAAGTATTTTTTGTAATTTTTTTTGTGGCATAGGGGGGCCTGATTTGTGCCCCCCTACATGCCACTGTGCCCAATGACCATGCCCAGGGGACATAAGTCCCCTGGGCATGGCCATTGGGCAAGGGGGCATGACTCCTGTCTTTGCTAAGACAGGAGTCATGTTAATGGCGTCTGGGCGCCAACAAAAAATGGCGCAAATCGGGTTAAGATGATTTTTTTGCCTCAGCCTGACTTGCCCCATTTTTGGACGCCCAAACACCATTTTTCCCTACACCGGCGCTGCCTGGTGTACGTGTTTTTTTTTCACGCACACCAGTCAGCGCCGGTCGGCTAACGCCGGCTAACGCCATTCAATAAATACGGCGCCCGCATGGTGCTTCAGAATGGCGTTAGCCGGCGCGAATTTTTTTGGCGCAAAACTGCGTTAGCGCAGTTTTGCGTCAAAAAGTATAAATATGGCCCTTAATATAAACAAAACAGTAAATAGGTAAAACACAAAACACAATAAAAATCGTCCAACACTATTTTATAAAAATAGATTATGGCCCTCATTACAACCCTGGCGGACGGCAGTATTTTGGAGAAAGGTACTGCCAACAGGCTGGCGGTACCTCTCCCCAAAATATGACAATGGCGGTTTGGCTCAACCCAAACTGCTGATGTACCACTCTGTCCACCAGGGGGGTAACAGCTGCCGGGCTGAAGACTTCAGTCTCCAGCCAGGCAGCCGTCACTGTCCCACCCACGGAATTATGACCCTGCCTACCGCCATGGTTTATGTGTCTTTCTTACCGCCACGAAAACAATGATGGTAGGCACTATCAGTGCCAGGGAATTCCTTCCCTGACACTAATAAGGGTCTCCCTGCCCCTCCCCCTCCCCAGACTCCTACCGCACCCTTCCCCTCACCCTCCCGACCCCCCGACATATACGCACATTCACCCACCAACATACACATGCATACACACACTCATACTCACATTTGCCCATGCATGCATACATACATTCACACACACATCCACACACACTGACATACATACAAGCACCCATGCATTCACACAACACAACAAACACACACACTCACACCCATTCATGCACACACGCATTCCACACACCACATACCCGCATGCATGCACACACAAACATACACCCACACCCCCCACACACACACATAACACCACCACACCCTCCCCTGTTGGAGCACCCGACTTACCTGCTTGCAGGGGTCCTCCGGCCGGAGTCGGGATTTGGCGCGGCTGCCAGCAGCTGCGTCTACCAGCAGAACACCGCCAGGCCGTATCATGGGTCATGATACGGTCTGCAGCTGTCTACTGTTGTGGCGCTGATGCTGGCAGCAGCGCCACCTTACCGCCATCCGCCACCATGACTGTAGCTGGAATTTGGCCAGCCTTCTGGTGAGATTCCGGCTATGGTCATGATATGGCGGACAGTAGGTAGCTGCAGCAATGGTGTTTTGGCGCCCGTCACCGTGGCGGTAGGTGGTCATTACCACCGTTGACATAATGAGGGCCTATATCTTTATATTTAAATTGTCACCAAAATGACAAAAATTCAATATAGGGAACCGGAGATATGCATTTTTAAAGATTATGGGCAAGATTTAAGAGGACCTGTATTATTTTTTTTTATACTAATGTGGTGTCAGATGGCTAAAAACGCTGTGTCTTATTTACAAAGTAGTGCAATGCATGCATTGTGCCAATTTGTAACCCTTTCCGCTACATCATGCGTGCGCCAGGCATAATGTATGCAAAGCTCGGAGCAGGCGTTGAAAGTGCAAAAAAACACAAAGAAATCTCCTAGATTTCTTTGCACCATTTTTTCAGCCACCCTAATGGGGGAACGCTCCCTTTGCATACATTATGCCTGGCACAGGCATAATGTAGCACAAAGGGTTACAAAGTGGTGCAATGCATTATAAATGTGGTGCTACAATTTAGGCTTCTTGGGCCCTAATGGGGAATGCCCCCTTGTCATACATACATTGGGCCACACTAGCATAAAAAATGATGCTAAAGTGGAGCAAGGAGGTGCTAGGGGCTTGTAAATTGTTCATTAACACCTCTTTCCAGAACTACAAGTGTACATATATGGGTGTGCGGAGAGACAATCTCTCCAGTGACACCTTGCATCAACATTTTTTGTACCACTCTACATTTTTTGTGATCCACCAAGAGTTTCATGAGATTGTACATTTTTGGGGGGGGAATATTTACAGTACTTATGCCTTACAGTCCTTTTTAATATGGTGTGGGTAGAAAGTTGCCTCAGCAATGATACCTTTCCACAGACAACAGTGCATAACAGAATGTAAGGAGACACGGGGGGTCTCACTGACACCTCTCCACAGTCTAACCACTGTGTATAGTAGAGAATTGGGAGTGACTGGTCTCTTCACTGACACCTTGCATGAAGAGAACCAGTGTGTAGAGTAGGGTTTAAAGACACACTGCCTTTCCAATCACACATTTCTCCAGGCTCAGCAGTATGCACAGCAGAGTGGAGGAGATGTTCACCTCACATGTTAGACCTTTCTAGTCCATAGTAAGTATACCAAGTACTGGTCTCTCAACAGAGACTTCTCCGCCGGAAAATACCCATATATATATATATATATATATATATATATATATATATATATATATTAAGTTGTGGGTATTGATTTCACTGTCCAGTCACAGTTCTTCAAGAATGATAGACATATGCAGTAAAAAGTAGGGAAACAGTCTCCTCTCCACTAACACCTACCTGATATATATATATATATATATATATATATATATATATATATATATATATATATATATATATATAAACCAAGTTAGAGTTATTTCAAGTAACTATAACTCGGACACTAAGGTAACTATAACATGCACTCCCGCCATGCCCAGTTTTTTCATTAAAAACAATACTGCAAATATTGCAAATGTGACATTGATATTGTTAGTAATGTTATCAAAGATGTCATGACTGCTGTTATTTGTGGGGTAATGAGCAGTGCATGCATGGCAGGGCGCGAGTTATAATTACCGTAGGTCACGAGTTATAGTCACTTGAGATAACTCTCACCATAACCTGTGAAGTTCTATGGTTTTGTGAGTTTAAAATGTGAGCCTAACTATAATGTCCCTATAACCTTTTGGCCCAGATTTGGGAGGAACGATCGCCATTCTAACGACATATGAGCATCATATTTTTAACACTAATGTTGCGTTAGATGGCCAAAAAAGCTGAGCCATATTTGCAAAGTGGCTCAATGCATGCATTGCACCACTTTGTAACTCTTTTCACTACATTATGCCAACGCCAGATATAATGTATACAAAGGGAGTGTTTCCCCGGGAGGGAGGCTGAAAAAATTACGCAAAGAAATCTAAGTGATTTCTTTGCATCATTGTTTTCATGACTTTTAACGTCAGCTCCGAGCATGCATTAAAAGGAGGATCACATTGCTTACAATAGGCCTCTGGGTAGTTTGCAGGATTAGTAATAAACTTTTTCCCTAACTACCGCAATGGTGTGTTGTACGTTAAATACGGGTCACACATCATGGTGTTAGGGGGGAGCTAAGGGGCACCAGAAATGTGATTCTACACTGGGTGCTGCACCACTTTTCATAAATATGCCCCTGGGTTTTTTCAGTGAATTTCTTTGTTTTTTTAAATTGTGTTTCCTAACTATAACGTCCCTGTAACCTTTGCTTTTTTCAGTGAATTTCTATGTTTTTTTAACCTATAGTAATTTTCATTACCATACGTTAATCCAACCACATTCGGTCGTGCTCGGCAGTAGTTGGCCACAGGGCTGTAAGAGTCTCTGTCTGGGTATGAGAGTGCGTGCATCAGTACCTTACTGGAAGCGTCAGTGTCTGCGCATTCCTGTAAGAGGGTGCATAACTTTGTCAGTGAGCCTGTGAGTGGGTGAGTGCGAGTCTGAGTGGGTCTGTGAGTGGGTGTGTAAGGGTCTGGATGGGGATGTAAGTAGGTGCACAAGGGTCTGGGTAGGCCTGTAAGTGGGTGGATTAATGTCAGAGTGGGTCTGTGTGTTGGCACATTAGGGTCTGAGTGGGTGTGTAAGTGTGAGAAAGAGATTTAAGGAGAGAGAGAGAGAGAGAGAGAGAAAGAGAGAGAGAGGGTGAGAGATAGAGGGTTTTCAGCCTTTGATGGATGTTGTACTTAGAATGAGATATTTCTGGACAAGTTGACCAATGTATTTGTCAACTAAAAAGAGTGAGATCACCTTCCACATTTGCAATTGAAAAGAAATTAAAGGAGGAAAATGACAATAGATACACCTGGAGTCGAACCCTCATTTCTCAGTGTGAGGGTCTGGGACTTTGACCACTAAGCCAATATCGGAAAGGGGATTATTGATAAGGATAGGTAGGTACCTACACTTAACAATGGGCCCTAAACCCCCACTAGGTTCAGTGAAGGTCTCAGAAAATTAATCATTGCTCAGCCCTTGGTAGCTTGGCCCACAAGTAGTTAGGTTTAATTTAGGAGACAGCTGTGTAAAGCATTTAATGTCACCAAAACTGTAAATGAATAAAGCACAACACACAATAAAAGCCAGACACCAATTTCTGAAAACAGGAAATATTTTTTTCTTTAAAATGACACCAAAACGTTAAAAATCCAATGCAGAGAACCAGAGATTTTAAAGATTAAAATGATATCTAGCGCTTAGAAGCAAATACCGCTCAAAGGGTTAACAAAGATCACACTGGACAGGGACAAAGTCCAGAGTTCAGGCCACCCACAATGTAAAACTGTTACGCTTACTTTCAGAAGTGTTTCTTGATACAGGAAAGCCACCCACAGCACCAGCCATGAGTTCAGAGGATCTGGTTTTCCTCTTGGGGTCTGGGAATACAACTCCTCAATGCACCTCTCAAACTTATGGAACTGTTTACAACAGTTGCTACAAATGTCTCCAAACTTCTGGATCTTCTTCCAGAGGTCCTTTTTGGGCCCTTTAAGTGCCCACAAACTTGAACCAGAAGCTCTGAGCCACTCCTCGGAGGTTCGGACTACAGTTCCTAGAATGCACCTAGTCAGAATCCTTAAATGACTAGTGGACATAGGTCTGCTGGGCTATTCTTGTAGGAATTGATGCAGGGGACTCTGGTCAGCTCCTTTGTACTTGTAGCCTACAGGGAGGCCACTCCAGGAGTGCAGAAGCTAGGCAAAGTCCTTTTCTTGGCAAAGCCCAAAGTGTGCTTCTGGTGCAGTCCTTGTGAGTGCAGTTCTTCAGGTGCAGGCCAGGAGTCCAACAGGGCAGTCCTTCTTCTCCAGTATTTTCATCCAGCAGGGATCTGAATTGTGGGGCATCTCTGCCATATTTCTCCTGGTATGGAAAGCAGGGCTTGCTCCTGTCTAATGGAATTCAGGCCAACACCCTCTGGGGTGACCACTTCCTATGAAGTGTGGCAAACATCAATCTCAGAAAGCCACATTCTTTAAAACTCCAACATGGCAGAAATCTTTCCTGGAAAGTTACATCTGGCTGAGCCCACCCACTAGTGTGGACATGTTTCCCTATGACACTCCCTCCAGCTCCTCTCTTAATCTAATCAGTGGAGGTCGTAGCTGTCTGGGGGGGGTAGAAAATGTGGGAGGTCCAGTTTCTGTTCCAAATGGCTTTTCCTTCATTAAAGACCAGTTTAGCTACTCTTTTCCCATCCTGCTCTGCCATCGGCTGTAGCAGTTCTCCGCCACCCAGAGGCTTCCTTTGTGTCAGCCCAGGCCACTTCACACCTCATTAAGGCAGCCTGGCTCAGAGTGCCTGAGAATGACCAATCAGGAGAGGGCACTGCATGGCTGAATTTGGCAAGTTTCAGAAAGAGTTCTAAAACACCTTCCCTGAGTTGGTTATATTAAAGTCAACATTGTCAAGTTGTTGAATTTATTATAACATTAATTGTGATACAAAACTTGCTATATGTAGCTCATCTCAATGGAAAATAAGACTTCATTATTTTAAAATACAGTCTCTCCATGTTAGCCTATTAGGCCCATTGCCTACAATGGGAAAAACAAATGTGGATGTTTTTCCCTCACCAGGGCTTATAAAACATCTTTTATAAAGTCTTTGCTTATATTTACACTGCACTAAACACAGGGCACCTAGAGCAGACCTTCGGGGTGACACAAGTGAAAATTGGGCAGTTTACAACTTTGGAAGTACTTTTAATTTCAAAGTCAAGTTTGGGGTTATGTTTAACTTAAAAGCAGCCAGAAATGCAGGCCTGCCTTTAAAATGTCACCAGGGATCACAGTGGTGCACCCAGGGGTGCCTTATCTACCCTGGGATTTCAAAACCTACATGCCCTACCATATACTAGGGAAGTTTAGGTAGGTTGGTAGAGCCAATTATAATTATGCCTAATTTGCATATACCATTTTACACAGAGCCCTGGCCCTGGGACTGGTTAGCAGGGCCAGGGTCACAGTTAGAGTCAGTAAACACTTGTATCAGCTACAAATGGGGACACAAAGTGAGGGGGCTTCTGCAATCAGCCCAGTTTTTCCACAGCCACAGGTTACTACTGATTGTGCTATGTCAAGACATACCTCTGACGTGCAACCCACAGACAGTGATAGCAGGGAAATGTGAATGTTTCACAAATAGGAGCCTTAAAACAGTCAAAACACTAGTAAAGAAAGAAACAAACTTATCCTTTTTGAATGTAAATCAGATGACTCAGTTTGATTGTAATTTATGTGTATATAATAAAAGGGTGATGGTAGGTTATGGTGAATAATATGTGAAATATTTTGCATGGTTTCTGCCCTGATGAAGTCCATAAGGACGAAACGCGTCGGCTAGTGGCTGTTTTAAATGGACAAGAATGATCAAGATAAAGTAATAAAGATTTATAGATTTGGAATATGATTGGATCACTGGAGTGCTTTGGATTTGGATACTGAAATAAGACAATGGGGTGCCAATAATTATATGCATTAAATAAGGATAATATTATGTGCTGAATCTTGTATGTAAAGAGACAAACTCACATGACATACTCGGATTTAAATGTTCTAGCTTGTGTGAGACAGTCCGGGAGTTTTATCAGTAAGGCAGAAGTGACTCTTGTCTGTGCTGCATCAAAACGGGACCAGCTTCCTACTTCCTATGGGAGCCAGCATTTCTTTCACAAAGAGGGAGCTGCTTTTAAGAGCAAATCCCTCCTTGTGGGAGCAACATTTTCATCTGCCTTTCCAACACGCATATTTGTGTCCAGGGAAGACAGATGAAAACATAGCTCTCTGACAGTGGGGGTGGTTTGACAGCTACCACTGTCAGAAACTAGACTTTTGCTTTTGCTTGGTCGTAGGTGTAAGCTCCCACCAAGCAGAAGCAAACAACTATGTCCCAGGAGTGCGCACCCTGGGACAGAGCAGAACCTGGCCCTGGGGAGTGGTGGTCCCCAAGGCCATCAATGGCTCCTTGGAGGGGAGCTGCACTGTCTCCCTCCTACGAACATAGCTCTGGGGAGGTGGTGGTCCCCGGGGTTGGGAGTCCAAAACAGATTACCTTCTTTCTTTTTTATTAAAGCCCCAGGGAGGTGGTGGTCCCCGGGGCTGCAGGAGGTCCGTGTGCTGCCCCACATATTTCAGTTACTCCCCAGGAAGGTGGTGGTCCCTGGGGCTGAGGGCGGGCTGCATGGCCCCTGCATAATATTTCAGTTATGCCCCGGGGAGTTGGTGGTCTCCTGGAACTGCAAGGGGGCCATGCAGCATCTGTATAAAATTTCTGTAAAGCCCCCCGTAGGTGGTGGTCCACGAGGCTGCAGGGAGGCCACGCGGCCTTTTTCATATTTCAGCTATGCCCCAAGGAGATGTTGGTCCTTGGGGCTACGGCTAGGGAACGCATACCCCCTACATAATATTTCAGTTATGCCCCAGGGAAGTGGTGGTCCCCGAGGCTGGGGGGGGGCATGAGGTCCCCCCGCATCCTACTTCAATAAAGCCATGGGGAGGTGGTGGTTCCCAGGGTTTTGGTGGGACCGCAAGGCCCCCCACACTCAATGTAGTAAAAGCCTTAGGGAGGTGGCGTCGCCCAGGGCTGCGGGGGACCTGGCAGCCCCCTGATATAAATTAACAATGCCCCTGGGATTTGGCCAACCCAGGGGCTTCAGATTAAAGAAGTGTGGGAGCCGGTGCTGCTTTTTTTTTAAACATTTGCCAGATCCATAGATCTATCATGAATCGTGGGGAAAATTAAAAAAAAGCTTTTTAGCTCTGGGGGTTCCTCTGCGACACCAGCGTCAGAGCTAAGGTGTCAGGGTGTCCCTACCCTGGCCCCATGTTTAAAAAAAAACATTTTTGTGTTGATTCTCAAGATCGGAGCTGTGCATTTCCCTGCAGGACCTCATATTTTTTCACACAGTTGTCATGGGCAGAGATATACACATTTATTTTTCTTTTAATATCCTCATAACCACTGAACAGATTTACACCAAATAAGTGAAAACCTAATCTGCATACCAAAAACTAGCTTTCAGCCAAATATGGTCTAAATTGGGCCAGTGGTTTAGGCTCTAGTTGTATCTCAAGGTCCTACGGGAGTGAACAAGGGAAATGCACCTTTTTTGCCCCTTCTTCTCAGTCAAAAAATGCTTTTTCTATGGAAACATGGTAATAACAATATATTTCCTAGGTAGCCATTTTTTTAACATGCTAATGTAATCATAGGGTAATAGAGTCATCAGCCCCTTGTTTTCTATCATACCCGAACAATCACGAATAAGCGGATATCTAGGTTGTTCAAGGTACTTTTAATTAAAGAAAAGACCCCGGCTCCTGTTTATATCTAAACTGCTTCCTGAAATATTATTGGGTCCATCTTAGCTTTTAGGGACTAAAATGAGACCCAATGATGAAGCATGCGACAACTAGATCGGGTGAAGTTCTAACAAAAGAAGAAAAGTTGTTTCTAGTGTAGAGGGTGATAAATCTGACTTTATCAGAAACAGTAGTTATGTGGGGATACATTCTAGTGTGTGTTGTTTGCGTTCAAAACATTGCCAGTCATATTTGGATTAATAGTTTCAATCCAATTTTATTCTAATGGTCCGCTTAGTAAAAATTGTACCTTAAATGCAGTTCATGTTAAAAAAAGTATTTGAACGATACATCATGCAGTTAAATTTCCCCATGAAATTACGTGTTGCAGCGTTATGGCGTGATCTCAGTAATTCATAAGCATTTTGTCACACAAAATTGCCAAAATTATGCCAATTACTTTGACCTACTTAAAATGTTGACCATGCCTAGATCTAAATATATGTGGTTGAAAATCAACATTGTGCAAACAATACAAAGACGCCAAAAAGATGACCCTCAACCAGGGGACCCGCATCAGAGCCGCCAACTCTGTCAAGGTAGAATCGATCTTCATGAGGAGAGACTTACGCCGCTCTGTTGATATGGTGCAGTTAGCATTTCCTAACAAACATATCTCCCTCTGCGTCCACTCAGCTACAGTATGAGGGTCAATTGGTTCACCAGACTCTTTAGCCCTTATGGCTATCTCCAATATCTTGGCCAAAGGGCCCAAAAGGTCCAAAAGCTTGTCTTGACATGAGTGCCATGCCCTGTCAATGCCTTTTTGTGGTCCTTGGCAAATTTCTTACGGAAAGTAAGCATGCTGGGGTTAATGTCGGGCATCTCCACCACCTTATCCGGAATTTCTGGCCTAGAGCACTCAGCCCGCAGCCTATTCCGTACCTCCTTGTCAAAACCTTTCCTTAATTTATCATGGCGCTAATCTACCACAGCCTGCACCATGGCCCAATCTGCTGAACGAGGATGAATAAAATCCTCTGGGTTAAACTGAAAGGGGTTAGAGGGCGGATTAGGCCTTTTCTTGACATGGTAGACTGAGTCAATGCCGACATGGCGCCATCATGTGGCCATGAAGAGGTCTGATGTGTCGAATTAGCCGCAGCCGAATGGCCTTCCTCCGTCAACTTATCATCTGTCAAGGGAATCAACCCCTGTTTCTTGACAAAACATTCAAATTGCTGAGTGAGGGGCTTCAGAGCTGCCATAACATCCTCGTTGATCCTTTGCGGTACGGACACCACCAAAGCCCTGCTAAGAGATTGTTGCACTGAGGCACTAATCGCTTCAGACAAGCTTTCTCCCAACTGAGGACGAGGGCCTCCTCATAACCTTGCCCAAACTCCTCCTCCTCAAAGGGCAGCCACTCGGTCATTGTATCTCAATGAACTGCCACAAGCAAGTCACAAAAACCAGTCGCAACACTGGGTTCAACAGAGGGGGGGGGGCACCCCAGGTGCAATAGGAAAAACTTCCAACAAAGCTCCGCAGCCACCGCCATCGAAAAATTATTGCAGCCCACCAAATATCTAAGGGGCGTAAATGAGAGCCCAAATCAATGTTTAACAAGCGTGCACACTGCTAAGAATGCAGGGAAAAACTCAGTTATAGCAGCCAGAGCCAGGCGTCTAATGCCAATGACAGGCACATCAGGAATGGGAAAAATGCGCGATTCCTACGTGCTGTCAATGGCCGGAGGAGGAGAAATTGATGACGGAATGTGCTCCGACTAAGCTCTCAGACCTTGGCCGTATGAGGGAAGGCACCGGTCACGCGCAGAAGCGTCAATAATAAAACATCAAAGGGGCCCACGTGGCTGGGAAAATCAGGAAAAGAAACAACCAACTCACATGGCCGATCCGCGGGAGCGGTACGTCCCAAAACGGGGACCCCGCCCGGATCAGAAAAAAGGCTACTGAAGGCAAGAAAATGCAAAGTTTACCACAGGCGACACGGCAACCAAGCATGTGCTCCGCCAACCGACTCAGTAAAACCCAGATTAAATGACAAGAACCATAAGAATAAAGGGCACTTATCTTGCCGTAGAGCAGCAAAGAAAGAGGAGGTTCCCGAAGTGTTATGGACTCTAATAGGGCCAAGGGGGCTGTTGATTGGTGGACATATTGTGCAAAGTTTATTGGGAAATGTAGTTGATGTTTTTCTGTGTTTTGATTGGTTGCTGAATTTTTGAGTAGTAAAGAGAGAGAAGCACAATCTGAGCCTCCGGTCCTGCCATAGAATTGCTCGTAATTAGTTGAGAGACATATGAAATGCTCCCACTGCGCTACACCCACCACGAACCAGCTCTAAATAGCTCCTACAATGGTTTGGCCAGTTGGTTGCAGTAATCTAAACCCTCTTTAAATACAACAGCAGAAGAATACAAGTTACAATACAACACAACACCACGCTAACCACTGTTCATTTTCATGGACAAATCACCCTCCAAAATCAAAAAAGAAATCAGAGCTTTAGGCTACAGCATGTGTCTGCAAGCAAAAGCGCTAGAGGCCCAATAATTGGCAGACGTGTGCGAAATAAAGCCTGTTTAACGTAACATGGCACACCATGTTGTTGTTGATTTGATTATGTAAACAAATAGTTGTATTTCAATGCGTAACTGTAAAGATTTTAGGCATAATTGTATTTTATTGTGCAAATACTTTTTTACTGTAAAGCCACTGGTTACATTGAAAAGTGTAATATCAGTCTTACTTCGTAATTGTATTTGCATTTCTCACATCCGATAAATAGCAATATTCTGTTGTTCATGATTTAATTAATCTTATAAATAAAAGCAGTTGCAAAATGGGGTAAAAAATGGGTTCCCTTCTAGAATTTGTTGAATGATAATCCATCTGTCGGATTCTTACACCTATACAAATAGTAGTATGAAATGTTGTTGAAATAACTGAGGCCACAAAATGAACTAGGTCTGTGCAAAAGTTTCCATTAAAGTTGAATAAGTTATGCAACACATGGTATTTTGCTAATGATAATCAATGTCGGAAATTATGCCATTGTGATATTTTGCAAAATATGTTGTTGTAGGTGACTGGTTCGAACAGAAAATGCCTTGCGTGACACAGGTTTGAGTACAAAGGCCCATATTTATGAAAAATGACTCAATTGTGCTTCAAAATTTCCTAGCGCTTTCCGTGCCCCATATTTAAAAAATGATGCAAAATGGTGCTAAGGAATGGTTAGTGTAAAAAATAAAAATGACGCTAGCCATTGTGACATGCTGTAAGAAAAACTGACGGTCATTCTGCAGAAGTGGTGCTAGACCGTTTTGTGGCATATGTTTTTGATGCAAAACAGGGTAGCCCAATTTTTAACCACATTAGCATAAAAAAAGCAAAAATAAATAAATAGTAAAGACAAGATGGAGGTTGAAGGCCAGGAGGGACCTCAATGAGACCCCAATCACCCAAGTACCAGCCAGTAGGGTCCAGCAAAGTCCCAGGAGAAGGAGAAGAAGGAAGTGGAAGTGTCACTTTAGTGAGTAGGAGCATGACATCCTAGTCAGAGAGGTGACAGAGCACCAACACCACCACTTTGTCACCTCCAAATTGCCCGTCGGTAGGAGAGACCCATATGGCAGGCAATAAAAGACAAAATCAACAGTGTGGCAGAGGTGAGGAGAACTGTATCTTAGTGCAGGAAGTGCTGGCGCAATTGCAAGTGCAGGAGTAAGGAGAAACTGGCCAGGAACCGAAAGGCAGCCCTGCAGACTAGAGGTGGAAGTCCTGCACCAAAGAAGGACCTGGGTGAGCTGGAGGAGATGGTTGCAGTGGTCATCCCGGAGGAGCTGGTCACTGGAATCGCAGGACAGGACAGAGCAGACTACAAAGAACAAACACAAATGCAGTGTGAGATGTGGGGGGGAATATCTGGAATCTCACAAATGGCAGAAGGGGAAGGCACATAGGACATACTCAAGGCACGCAAAGAAAGCAGGTTGTGAATCAAAATGCTCCATCGCCACCCAAGCCACACTTGTACTGACGCTTTGGTTGCACAGTGCACTCCAGTATATACACAACATGGATATAAGACACTCACTATGGCTATACTCAACCATGTAAAGCCCCCTGCACTACGCCGCGCACTTGGGGTACACTACTCAATCCGTGGGACATGGCCTACAAGCCTATGGACGACAACTCCACACATAGGTGACACAGGGCCATGAATAGCTGTACTAGGCAACCTACAGAGGTGGGGGGCGGGGCACAAGGCCATGCCTAACGGAGGGGCCTAGCCTACAGAAATCGCCCTGGCCTAGGGAAACCCACAGCCCTCCTCCCCCACCCAAACACCTCCAATGTGTGCAAAATCAGCAGAATGTGCTTGTACTCACCCCCTTGTGTCTGCTGTGATGTCCTCACGTGCCCATCCAAATCGGGGTAGGCCACCGCCAGGATCCGGGACATCAGGGGGGTCAAGGTACGACTGGCACCCCTCCTACGTTGGGAGGCCATCCCCAGCAGAGCCTCCGCGGTCTTCCTGCTCCCGCGGCGGATGTCCTCCCACCTCTTCCGGCAGTGGGTGCCCCGTCTGTTGTGGACCCCCAGGGTCCGGACGTCCTTGGCGATGGCACGCCAAATGTCGATTTTCTGATGGGCGCTGACCTATGTGACATGTACAGGGGGAGAAAATTAAAGATCATCACCTTCTGCATGCTCGATGTGAGTGGCCCCCCATCCCCACCCTTGCCATGTGGCACATGCTCTCATCTGTCGTTTGATGCATGCCTCATTCGCTCCCCTCCCCACCATCTTTCATTCACCCCACTCAACCCAGGCATTGGCCACAAAGCATGGTCCCAGTGTACTTACCTGTTGGTCTAGAGGAAAGTAGAGTAGCGCATACTGGGGGAGGACCCCATCCATGAGTTTCTCCAATTCTTCAGAAGTGAAGGCAGGGGCCCTTTCCCCAGTAGCAGCAGCCATTGTCTCTTCCAGACCGAGGTCACAGCAGCACCTGCAGTATAGGTCCTCTCCTGTGGATGATCAGGTATCGAGTGATTAAGCAGATAGAAAATGGCGGTCACGCCTGTGGCGCTGCGTACCGTGGCGGGGCGTACCACGACCGCTGGCGCACATCGTCATTGGCTCCTGAAACCCATAGGGTTCAATGTTAACCAATGCGGCTTTGCGCCGCGGTCTTCGAACGCCTACCGCCACGGTGTGCCACGCCAGCGCATTAACCTCACATCCCACTGTCGCACTTCACAGGTCAGACAGCCGCCATTTCAAGGGCCCCTATATCTTAATTTCTACTGCGTCACACATGCCTAGGCCTTGCATCAACAATCATACGAGCCATTCAATGCTATGAGAATCGTGTACTGTGCAAGCTGTGGGAACGTACCTGTGGGTTGATTGACTCTGTGCTCCATGTTGTCCTTCCTAGGCACCGTCCGCTGGGACTTGCGAGGGGATGGAGGAATCTTCCTGTGTACAGACCGCTGGTGGACCTGTCGACAATGGAAGAAAGACATGTCATACTGACATACAGGCTTGACAGAGCCACTATACAGGAACTGTGTGCCCAGCTGGAGCCAGACTTGATGTCACCCATCCGCCAACCCACAGGGATCCCCCCTCTAGTGCAGGTTCTGTCAGTACTCCATTTTTTGGCAAGTGGGTCATTTCAAACAACAGTGGCCATTTCATCAGGGATGTCTCAGCCTATGTTTTCCAAGGTGTTGTCCAGAGTGTTGCTGCCCTGCTGAAATACATGCGGAGCTACATTGTTTTCCCTGAGGTGGGGGATTTGCCTACAGTGAAGGGTGATTTCTATGCGCTTGGACATATTCCCAACATCATTGGTGCAATTGATGGGACACATGTTGCTTTGGTCCCCCCCAGCACGAGCGAACAGGTGTACAGGAACAGAAAAAGTTATCATTTCATGAATGTCCAGGTGGTCTGTTTGGCTGACCAGTACATCTCCCATGTAAATGCCAAGTTCCCTGGGTCAGTGCATGACGTGTACATCATGCAAAATAGCAGCATCCCTTACGTGATGGAACTACTTCAGAGACACAGTGTGTGGCTAATTGGTGACTCTGGTTACCCCAACCTGTCATGGCTACTGACCCCAGTGAGGAATCCCAGGGCAAGGGCAGAGGAACGGTACAATGAGGCCCATGGGCGTACTAGGAGGGTGATCGAGCGGACCTTCGGCCTCCTGAAGGCCAGGTTCCGGTGCCTCCATCTGACAGGTGAATCCCTGTACTACTCACCCAAGAAGATGTGCCAGATCATCGTTGCATGTTGCATTTGGCACAACCTGGCCTTGAGACGCCAGGTGACTTTTCTGCAGGAGGATGAGCCTGGAGATGGTCTTGTGGCAGTGGTGGAGCCTGTGGACAGTCAGGAAGAGGAGGTAGAGGAAGAAGATGTGGACAACAGAAGTAGTATAACACAGCAGTACTTCCAGTGACACACAGGTAAGACACTGTAACTTCACTTAACATTTCAGTTTTCTATTGGACATTGTACATGGCAGGCTGATTTCCCTATGTCTATGGCCACTTACTGTACCCTTTGGCATCTCTATTTTCAGACCTCTGTGACCCACTCTGGCTCCTGGTATGTTTACTGCTGCCCACTAAAGGTCATACCAATGTATATATAACTGTACATATCACTTGCAATGTTTTCTGAATGTTGTACTAATACATATTTCAATCATATGACAGACTCCAGATTTGGATTTTTTCAAAGGGTTTTTATTTAAGTGCTCATAAGTAGAGGGGATGTGCAATGGGCTGGGGTGATGGTGGAGGAATGTCCAGGTAGAGTCCAGTCTCCTGGTATCACATGTTCATTGTCCAATGGGGCATAGGAAGGGGAGTAATGGAAGTTCAAGGTGGACAGGGTGACGGAGTGGGACAGAAGGGTGACAATCAGGAGAGTCTTATTTCCTGGCAAGGGTCTTGGCAATGTTCTCTGTCTTCTGCCTGGATTGCAGGGACCGTTTGAGGGTGGCTCTCCTTCTGCAGGAGGTGGGGGGTTGGTGGCCCATTGTTCCTGTGGCGGGGCCTTCTGTCCACTAGCGCCAGTGGAGGTGGAGGGCTGTTCTTGGGTGTGGCTAGTGTTAGGGGGCCCTTGGTGTGCCACTGCCTCCCTCATGGTGTTGGCCATGCCAGCCAGCACCTCTCCAATGGTGACCAGGATGGTGTAGATGTGTTTGAGGTCCTTCCTGATCCCCAGGTACTGTACCTCCTGCAGCCGCTGGGTCTCCTGCAACTTGGCCAGTATCTGGCCCATCGTCTCCTGGGAATGGTGGTATGCTCCCAGGATGTTGGTGAGTGCCTCCTGGAGAGTGGATCCCCTGGGCCTGTCCTCCCCCTATCACTCAGCAGTCCTCCCAGCTTCCCTGTTGTCCTGTGCCTCTGTCCCTTCAACTGTGTGCCCACTGCCACTGACCCCAGATCTCTGATCGTCCAGTGTTTGTGGGGTTGCGTGGGGTCCCTGTAGTGGTGGACACACTGCTGATTGACGTGTCCTGGGGACAGTGGCATGGGCCTGCTGGGTGGGTGCTGTGCTGGTGCTTCCTGAGGGGGGGGGCCTCTGTGGTGGGTTGGGACTGTGGCAGGGTAACCGATTGTCCAGAGGTCCCTGATGGACCAGGTTGGTCATCATGATCCAGGCGTGCAGAGCTGCTGTCACACTGTGGGCCTCTTCTGGGGGGCGACCGGATGTTGCTGGCAACTCCTCTCCGGTGATGTTGAGTAGGGGTGATGTGGGGATGCAAATGCAGTGTTATTGTGTCTGCGTGTGCCATCTTGTGCATGGGTGTTTCCCCGTATGGTTGTGATTGCCCTGTCAGCTTTGCGTTGTTTGCGTGGTGATTTTGTGGGCTAGGTGATTCTCTCTAATGGGCATGCTGTGGTGATAGGTGACCATGCAGGTCTGTGATGGGGGTCCATTGATTGTTGTGGCATGCAGACCTTGGTATTCAGATGGGTGGGTTGTGAAAGTGGGGTATGTGTGAGGTGGTGGGGTGATGGGGGTGTGGGTAGGGGTGGGAGTTTGTGATGGCATGCAGGTAGGGTGGGGGATGAAGTAGTGAAGATTTGACTTACCAGAGTCCAGCCCTCCTGCTACTCCTGCAAGGCTCTCAGGATGCATGATCGCCAAGACTTGCTCCTCCCATGTTGTTAGTTGTGGGGGAGGAGGTGGGGGTCCACCGCCAGTCCTTTGTACAGCTACTTGGTGTCTTGCAACCACGGAACGTACCTTCCCCCATAGGTCGTTCCACCTCTTCCTGATGCCATCTCTTGTTCTGGGATGCAGTACTGCAACGTTGACCCTGTCCACGATTCTCTGCCATAGCTCCATCTTCCTTGCAATGGACGTCTGCTGCACCTGTGATCCAAATAGCTGTGGCTCCACCCGGATGAATTCCACCACCATGACCCTTAGCTCCACCTCGGAAAACCTGCGGTGTCTTTGGGGTGCTATGGATGCGGTGTGATTGGTATGTGTGAGGATGTGTGGGGTGATGTGTGAGTTGATGTGTTGGAGTGTGTAATGTGAGGTGCATGGATGGTGTATGGGTGATGGTGTTCTGTGGCTCAGGTTGAGTGGGTGCTGCTGGCTTGTGTCTCTCTCTGTTGGCAATCATTTTTTTCATTGAAAGGGTTGTGGGTAATGTGGGTGTGTGTTTTATATTGGATTGGGTGTGTGGGTGTGGTGTGCGTATGTGTGTCAGGTATGTGTAGTTTGAATTGTCCAATGTGGTGTAGTTTTGTCAGTGTGTGTGTATTTTGAGCGGGCGGTGTGTTCTAGCCAATGGTTTACCGTGGTTGAAGGACTGCTGCAGTGATTCATGGGTCCTGATACTGTGGGCATATTCCTGTTGGTGTAACGGTGTGTGTTTTGGTACTACCAATTTATCACTGACCTTTGATCTGGCAGACTTGTGTGGGTGTCTGTATAGTGGTGGATTTCTCTGCGTGGGTCATAATACCCGTAGCGGTATATATGTTGGCGGCCGTCAGTATGGCGGTAGGTGGCAGGCGGAATTTACCGCCAGGGTTGTAATGAGGGCCAGAATGTCTTGTGTGCATGGTTTGTCTGTTGCTTAATGGTACAATCAACATGAGTGAGAACTGGCACAAGTGACATCAATGTTGCACCACTGCACAATGTCACTAGCCTGTAATGCAACTGTATCATCATTCTAATAATATCCTATGTGGAACCAAGCTGCACATTCCCCTTCTGCCACATCTACCAAGTCACAAAATGCATACATTGATCCACATTCAACATTCTTACACCAACACATGCTTGTTGCTGATATCTTGTGTGCAAGGAAATGTTCCTAATTTTGGGAAGGACAATCTAATGGTGCAGACTATCCATAATGGTTGCACTGTCCCTTCCAATTAGCACATGTGTGGGGCCTGTTACAAGCAGATGTGAATGTAACAAATGTGTTGTATGCAATGGACCTACGTCTGCTATGCTACATTAGTCCCATCATTCATTGTGCCAATGCATCATTGCACCAAAAGAGTGACAGCGCACAGTACACTGCTGTGGCAATGTCCACCATGGTGAATAGGAAGGCTAATTACATGCCATCTTGGTGTCACTGGCAGGGACGAGGAGCCTGCAAGGAAGTAGGTTGTATGGGATCAAAGCACAAATGTCTGGATGTAATAGGAAATGATGGTGTGCTGTGCTTCACCAAATATAGCAGCATTGTGCAAAGTCATTTTAAAAACTCACTGATGGCCAGTATTTACTAGAATACGGGGCATCCCTGTGTCACTCTCTATGCCGGGGGTAAATTCACTGACGTGGGCCAACACAGCAAGACTTACACCCTAGTGTAAGTATGGCTGCATTGAGTGGGAGATTGTTTTTGTGCAGAAAGGAACACCTTTCTACACAAACTCATTCTTAAAAGGCCATTTGCTCTGTCTATGTGTGTTGTAAAATAATTCAGCACACATTAAACAAGATCAAAATGAGGAGAAAAGGTGGCATATGACTTCATTGTGCCATTCCAATGCCAGCCCTGGGGTGGTGTTATTTTTTTACAAGGACTCTAGTTTATGAAAACTCATAAATCTAAGGCAATGTCAAAATGCAATGGGTGCTGTGTGTGAAGGGCCCTTTTTACAAGATGACCCTAGGCCACAATAAGCCGCTTAGTGCCACCTTGTAAAACCGTCACAGGGCATTGCACCACCAGAGCGTCCCAAAACTTAACTCTGAGATTGCACTAGAGGCATCTAAATATGCCCCAAAATACTTTGGCCCATATTTATACTTTTGACGCACAACTGCACCAACGCAGTTGTGCGTCAAAAATGTTACCGCCGGCTAACGCCATTCCAACGCGCCATGCGGGCGCCTTATTTATGGAATGACGTTAGCCGGCGCTGCGGATTGGTGTGCGTAAAAAAAAATGACTCACACCAGGCAGCGCCGGCGTATGGGAAAATGGGGGTTGTGCGTCAAAAAATGGGGCAAGTCAGGTCTGAGGCAAAATTCAGGCCTCAAACCGGATTTGCACCATTTGTTTTACACCCAACCTCCATTGACATGACTCCTGTCTTAGCAAAGACAGGAGTCATGCCCCCTTGCCCAATGACCATGCCCAGGGGACTTATGTCCCCTGGGCATGGTCATTGGGCATAGTGGCATGTAGGGGGGCCCAAATCAGGCCCCCCTATGCCACAAAAAAAATCTGAAAATAATACTTACCAGAACTTACCTTTACTTCCCTGGGATGGGTCCCTCCATTCTTGGGTGTCCTCCTGGGCTGGGCAAGGGTGGCAGGGGCTGTCCCTGGGGGCAGGGGAGGGCACCTCTGGGCTCCGTCCGAGCCCACAGGTCCCTTAACGCCTTCCCTGACCCAGGCATTAAAAAACGGCGCCCATCAGGCTGTGCGTCGTTTTTTAAGGCCCACCCCCTCCTGTGCGTCAAAATGACGTCAGAGTATAAATATGGGGCACAGGCCTTAAAGTCATTTTTTGGAAGGGAACGCCTACCTTGCATATCATTAACGCAAGGCTGGTTCCCCCTTCCAAAAAATGACACACATGGTGGAATTTTGACGCCCGCAGGGTCGGACGTCAAAGTATAAATATGGGGCAGGGTTTGCGCCGATTGTGTGTCAAAATGTTTGACGCACATTTGGCACAAACGGAGTGTAAATATGCCCCTTTGTGAGCTTGACCCACGTGTGATGCACAATGATATCCACAATATACTACTTCAACCTTGGGTCTGTAACATGTCACTGAGCCTCCACTAGCAAGTAAATGATGTGCCATGTCAACAGTCACCACAATCCAAGATTGACATTTCACTATCTCATTGCAGAGGACAATGCCTTACCTGCTGCTGACCTGCCTGTCTTCGATTTTACAGATGACATGGATGACAAGCTGCCAACTGTCAATGAAGAGACTCTCCAGGATGTCCTAGGTTCTTTGCAGACACCACCTCCAGTCACAGAGAGGACACACAGCATTGCGGGGTCTCCACATGAACCATCCAGCTAACAACACATAGCACCAGCCAGTACTGACACAGTCCTAAACTCCGAGGACCCAGACATAACTTTCCCGAGGACAGTGGTAGGAGTTCAGCGAGAGCTGTCCAAACAGGTGCAGGTGGGGATGGAGACCATAGCAGGCAGCCTAAAGAGAGTGCAGATGTTCCTCAGTCCAATTAAGGACAACTCAGCTGTCATCAGAGGCACCCACTCCCCACCACATGGACTCCAGCAGTCCTTGGCCGACATAGCTTCTGTCATGAGGCAGAGGCTTCAACACTTGCCATCCTAAAGTGCCATCAGCATGATAGACAACAAACTGGGGGCTATATAGAATACCCTGAATTCCATTCAGTGGCAACTGGTCTCCCTCAGGAAAAACATGGCTGCCTTCCACCGTGATGTTGCTGAGGTGTTGAGAACTCAGCAGTTCCTCCTTGATGCAGTGGTGCCATTTGTGTTTCTACAAATGACAGCTGTTGGGACCTCTGACTCCAAATATCTATCCCCTGATGGGTGTGTGGTTCCTTCTACCTCAACAATAGCACCACCCATGGCACAGGAGGCCCCACACACATCAGAGGATGAAGATGTGGAAAGAACAACAATCACAAGGAAAACCACCCAGTAGCCCTAATCTGTGCCACTTGGACAGTTTCTCTTTAGTTCTGGGTGCACTACTCCCCCGTGAGGGTCTCAAGGCGCTGAGAGGGGGGGGGGCTGCTACTGCTCGAACAGCCATGTCTTGAGATGTCTCCTGAAGGTAAGGAGGTCCTTGGTTTGACACATATGGGTGGAAAGAGTGTACCACGTCTTGGCAACGAGGTGCAAGAATGATCTGCTGCCGGTGGTTGTTCTGCAGATGCGTGTGATGGTGGAGAGGGCAAGGTCAGCGGAGCAAAGCTGTTGGGTCAGGTTGTAGGAGTACTTCAGCTATACTGCCACAGCAGTTTACTTATGTTTGTTTAGTTGTTCCTACCTGCACATTAATAGATTGAAATTACGGATATCTACCCAATACTGTCTGGCCAGCCATTGTTGCAATGGTATTACATTAATTCTACATTAATTCCAACATGCGCATAGACATATGCCTCAATACAGACACACTTGCCCTGTGGTCCAAGGGTGCTTGTGTTGGTGCAGGTTTCTGAGTAATGTGTTAGTGCTGATGCAGATACAAGCCTTCCCCATACTGGCAGTAGGACACAGCCGTCTGTGGTACAGATTCAACACAGGTGTGTGGGTTAATGGACACATTTGGGGTGTATATGATACACAATGTACAGGAAGAGATACTTGCTAGTTGTCTGGACCCAGTGCATAGTCAAGCTCCCTTAAATAGCGTTGGCCAATGACACAAAGAGGCAGATTTAAGGAAAGTGGTGCTGCACCAAGTGCATCACTACAGTCCTTGTGCCCATTAGCGCACCCCTTTCCTCCTCCATGTGTGTGCCTTATGAGAACTACGGGGCAGCATGGTGCAGCTAGGGGGCAACTGCGTCAATTGATATGGACGCAAATGATGTACTCAGCAGGAGTAATAACAAACAGATTAGGACAACTTCTGCTGAGTACATAGGGACCCATCATATACAATTATATGCCCCCTTATAACACCTGCTCTGAGCAGCTGTTCAGAGTGCAGGAAATATGGAAATAAGAAATGTCTCATATTTCCCAAAGCTATGTACTTTAGTCCCCCAGAAAGGTGTGGGCCCTCCCCTCCCATAATTGATGCTTGGCCAGCCCTCATGTTGTGCTGGTCTAAACTGAGTGGTGCTGTGCATGTATGGCACCACTTTGTTATGATTGCGCAGAGACGATGCCAATTCTACCCTGGCTCTGCTTCATAAATGTTAATTACAATGACAGCCCTAAGGTGGTGCTAGAGCTCTTAATACAGGCACAATACTACATGTCCAGATCCTTTGACAAAATATGCCGCACTCAACCTTATCACCACCTGTCGTGCACATGCAAATAATGGTGTTGCTATGCAAATGGGATACTTACCAACTCCTCCACCAATCTCAATCCTCTGGTGATCCAGTAGGTCTTGTTCCCTTGAGAGCAGGGCAGCTCAACAGTGTTTGAGTTGGTGATCATTACTTCCAGCTCTGAATATTCTTGTTAGGTGTTGGAGCACTTTGCCCCACCACAGCTTCTGGACCTCTGTGGGGTAGCCCTGCATAATGCGGCCACCCAATACCATCATCATTGGCAGGTATTGCGGCACAAGCCATATAAAGCACCCAGCTCATCAGCCGTCATCTTCAACATTCTCCCTTTCCCAGATATCATGCAGTGTTTGTATGCTGCAAATGTAATTGCAGGGAAAAAAAACAAAATACCCAACAAACTATCCTACCCATAGACAAACACCCCACAATACAGTGATAGATACAGTACAAATACACCACAAACGACTGATTAAAAGACAAATAAGACACAACAGCAGTAGGACACAGTACAAAAGCACTCCAAAAACGCCAATCCACCAAAAACACCAGCTCCACACACCCTCACACAGTCATAGACAATAAGACTGTGAAGTGAAAGTGAAAGTGAACTCACTGTACCATGTAGGCAGGCAGGATGTCCTGTTTCATCACGTCCTGTGCCTGTACAGTATGTTTTCAGTTATGTGTCATTTTTTTACGCATGATGTTTGTTGGACCTGGCCCTTGTGGCAGGTTCATCGCCTGACTTTTTTCCTCCTTCCTCCTGTTTTGTCTGACTTCTCGCTGTTGGCTCTAGGACTCTGAGCACCTTATCACTGCTGATCAGTGCTAAAGTGCAGGTGCTCTCCCTTCTAAAGTTGGTATGATTGGTCTATACCTAATTTACATATTTAATGTACCTATAAGTCCCTTGTAGAATGGTATCGCTATACCCAGGGCCTGTAAATTAAATGCTACTAGTGGGCCTGCAGCACTGCTTGCGCCATCCACTGAAGTAGCCTTTCAAACCTGTCTCAGGCCTTCTAGCGAAGGGCATGTGTGCGCAGTTTTCTGTCCCAGGGACCTGGCATCTAAATTTACTTGCCAGGCCCAGAACTCAATTTATACTACATATAAGTCACTGCTAAGGTAGGCTCTAGCTAGCCCTATGGGCAGGGTGCTATGTATGTAGAATGCAGGACATGTGCCTACTAGCGAGGCCTTTCCTGGTAGTGACAAACAGCCTATTTGGTTTCTCACTTCTGTGAGTGCTGGCTTTGGATTGCATTGCAAATGCCCTGCCTTATGTGTAGGGGGTATTGTCTGATTTATGAGGGGCAGCGTAAGCATGTTTGGTATGGTTGTAATGGTAGTGAGAAATGTTGCTTACTGGTGTAAGTGGATTTTTTATTACTATTACAGAAATGCCACTTCACAAAAGGGTTGTTTACCCCCAACTGCTGTTTGGAGCCTGTGCTAGAGGAGAGAGGGGGCACTCCCAGAACCAGTTGTAACTGGTTGGGACCTCCTTTCCCATTCTTTGTCGAACACTGCTAAAACTGAGTATAAGTACAGGGGAGTATTCCCCACAATTTGTGAACTCTTTGGTACCTACTTGAAACTGGACACAGAATGCTGGAGGAACTCCCCAGGAACTGCCATAGACTGCTGCTGCTGTGCTGACCTATGACCTGCTGGGTCACTAGGAAAGACTGCCATCTGCTTGCTACCTCCTTGCGCTGGCCTGCTGCTGGGCCCTGCCACCTGTGCACCTTGCCTTTGACTGTTGTCCCGCAGGGGCAAAGTGTGGGGCCCCTGACCCCTGCAACTGCCGATAGCACATAGAAGAGCACTTTCCCCTCATCATACAGTGCCTGGAGAGCACTGTCGCTCCATGCATTCTGGCGCCTGGAAAGTGCCTTTGTTTTAATCCTTTAGCGCCTGGAGGGCACGTTGCTGGGAAAGAATCACCACCATGGCCTGGGCATTCTGGACTTAACCTTGCTCCTGAGACATGCTGTCCTGGGGACCCCTGGGGCACCATCAAATATGCAAAAGGAGCAAGTGTGCTCCTACCGTGCCACCGCGGAGAAGTGCGCTTTGATGAGCGCCCGGGGCACATGGAGGCACTCCTCTGGTGCCTGCTGCTTGCCACTGCCTGGGCGGGCCGCAGCCTCCATTTGGAAGCTGGGTGGGGAAGGAAGCCTCATCGGAGGCTCCCTGTCTCACCGGGCCCCCTGTTGTCTCACAGGAGGCCATCCACACCACCAGGTCTCCCCGGTCAGGGCCTCTGCGAGAGTTGGGTCAGGTCCAGCCCAATTTGGTGTCCTTATTGGTTGCTGGCTTTTGGCCCTCCCTCTCTGGAGGGCCTGTTGTGGCCTGGGGAGGGGCCCCCAAAGCTGTTATGAAAACCAGAGGTGGTGAGTGCCACCCCACTCCCTCAAATCACCACGAGTCCCCCGTTGTGCGCATAGGAGCACCGGGGGCCCCCTTATGTTACTTCATGGCAATAGAGGTGCCATCTCTTCATAGAACAGGTACTTTTTAAAAGGACATATCGTATTCAAATGTTCCTAGAATGGACATTATTGATTTATATGTTAACCTGCCTAGATTTATGATGTGCTACATAGATGTGCTGGTGTTCCTTTTATGGGCATTACATGCTGATATGTTTTCATGACTTGCCATATGTTTTATAATGTTCCTGATATGGGTGGCTATGATATTTCTATGACAACTGCATTGATTTAGTATTGTGATGCCTGACTACTGCTCATGTTGCAGAATAATAAGTAATCTGTGTGTTATGTGTGACTACTGCTGGTTCTGCAGAGTATTACTGTACACTATTGTGTAACGTTCTGGCAACTGCTTGAGTAGCAGGATATTACTGACATGTTGCCTTTGGTCTAATAATTGAGTTGTGTACAATACAGTTTATTTTCGTATAACTTTGTGTTGTGTTTCCTTTGTGGTGGGGATAGTGCATCATGTGTGTTGTGTGTGTTGTGCAAATGCTTTACAGATTTCCTCAGGAATAGGCCTGACTGCTTGTGCCAAGTTATCAAGGGAGTGAGCAGGGGTTATCTTGGACTGACTAGAGTGGGTGGGTTCTGCCTGGATTAGGTGCATAACCTAGCTAACCAGAAACCCCATTTCTAACAATGGTCATGCATAGAGGAAGACTGTGGACTTGCGATTGACCCTGAGGGGCCAGACGTCTTTTTTCTGCATAGGAAAATATGAAGTTTAGGCATTTGCGTCTAATCTTTTGACACATGATGCTCATGTGTGGTATTCCTTCCCATACAGGCTGACAAGGCCTGTGGTCATGCGATTGATGGGCAGGGGGCAGAAGTCATTTTCCTGTGATTGGGAGTATGGAATTTAGGAGTTTGCATAAGAAAATTTGGCGCATGACAGGAATGCGGGGAAATTATTTAGGAAGGTTTACAGTGCACCCTGATTTACATAGCATGTCACAGGGGCTATGCTATTATGATGTCAGTATAGTATGGCTACATGTGTGTGCATGTCCGTTCATATCTTGACGGTGTCATTGGTATGTTTAACCTATATGTTTATTTAGGGGTGATGCATGCAATGACTGATACCGTGTGTATATGTGCATGCGTAGCTAGACTGTGTCCACATACATTTTAGCACATGTGTACAGTGACTGTACATATGTCTTCTAACACATATTTGTGGGTGTATCACAATGTTATGCCTGATACAAATGTATTTATGCCAACAACACAATAGATGAAATGGGCTATGTCCAATACGTGGTAAGACATGTGAAAGCCATCACAAATTGTACTCAGAGGATGTAGTGGACTACGACTTTGTTAAAATCACATTACCCCGACAATGTGTGTGCATGTGTGTCCACTCTGTGGTGTGTTGTTGGTTTAGCCTTCATGATGCTCTGCTGCACTTGTGACATATAGTTACTCATGCATCTTAGTTGCAGGAGATGGTGCACACACATGTGTCAATTAAGGTTGCTATGTGCCCTGTGTGTCACAGCGGTGTGTTCATGGGATATGAAACTTCACATATCTATCTTCCTGCATGGACACATGTTGGACTTTGACATATGCCTGTGTATTCTTATCAGTATCACCTACTTTTTCATATGTCGGAACACAGATGAAGGTCATTTATTTCTGTCAATGATCTTGTGATACATATGCACTTACATTTGTGGTAAGTTGCCTTTTGTTCAGACTCCAATACACATTAGCAGGCTGGTGCTATGTAAGTGGTACATGTGTGCAGAGATATCTGGCATGTGCGTCCATGTCACCAACTAGGTACTCACAGTCGACCACATCATGTTTTTTATGACTGTCACAGACAGTAGCATACCACTGTGTAGCAGTGTTGCAGTCTTGCGAATATGGCAGCCTACTCTTCATCACTTCTGTGGGAGTTTTTATGCCAACACAGACCCATGGTTGCACATGAAGGTGCAGGTTTATGGAGTTCCAGACTACTGTGCACACGCATCAGGTCCCTGAAAATGTCAATAGTCTATGTAGCCAGAGCAGTGGTGTTACACTCTCTTCATGACTGCTACTCAGCAGAGCAATGCACAGTCCCCTGCAGATACACATATGCACAACTGTGATCAAATGGATTGGGATATTAATTTTTCCTCCGGGGTACTTGATGTCATCCTTCCCCTATCATGTACCGAGGACTGGCTACTTGCAGGTGTAGGACATCTCATCATTCGGGATGGTCTGATAGACATGATTTGATGTTATTATTAATTTCAATGGGCAGTTTGGGTAGGGGTTGTATCTCTGTTGTGATTTCTATTTTGGGAACATGCCAAGGGACAGTTGTTGTTATCTGTCACTGCCTCCTGTCATGTTGGTATGCAATTGGTGACTACCAGTTTATAGTAGTTGCAAACATGAGTGGTTTATGTACTGACCTAGCCACTCTCTCTGTACAAATGTTGGGTGATCACATGTAGACATTGATGTGTTGCACAGTCAGTATAGGTCTAGGTGTGCTCCTTCTCCATGTTTTACCGCATTACTTGTTAGGAATATTTTGTGTCCTACATTGCTGCCAATCTTTAGGCTGCTTACACTTTGTACATATCTTCTACATCAACATTGTCTGGTCATACATGGACATGATGCAATGTGTACATTGTGTAAATTGTAGATGTACACTTCTACTATTGACTACATGTTAGTTACCGTCCCATTACCTGACTTTGCATGATTTAATAAATATCACACATACATGACATTACACCTGCCACAGCACTTGTGTCATCTCCAAGTGACCTCTCATGTTATATTTCCAAGTATCTGTGGGTATCTCATAGCTGTCCATCCACATCCTTCATTGAACATAGGTATGCATTTATTTCTGCATTCCACATTCTCTGTCACTCTTACCATGACTGTATATTGTTAATGTGTGAAATCATCTCAGTACTGCTTTTTTCATTAGCCACATGCAACATATCTGTCTACTTCTGCTCCGATTCATTTATGAATGGGTCTGTGACATGTTTGGACATTGCTGGACATACTTGCACATCCCACACCTGATTGGCATGCTGGGGACCTAAACATATAAGGGGATTTTGTCACTGTTGGTGCCTTCTATTGATATGTGCTGTGTGATGGTGTAATACAGACTATACTAGGTTATCTTGCTGACATATGTCTACTATTGTTGGTACTTGCAAACCCTTTGCTACCTAGGCCATACTCCAGTACATCAGTCTTCGCATGTATATCCAGATTTGCTGTAAGCATGTGCCAAGACAGCAGATTTGTGTGACAAGAATGTATAGAATGTACATAGGGAGTGGAAAACATTCTGCCTACATTCCGCTCAGACAATAATTTGGTGGTGCATTGTCCAATTTTATTCTTAGATCCTGACAATGGCCCATATGTTTGGATGATGGTTTAGCACACATTGCAGCTTCATTTGTCTGGCAACCCATAGCACACTCCTCAGCCAACGTGTGTATGCCATAAGTGAGGTACAGCGCAGCATGTGTCAGGGCTTTGCCCAATGGCAATGCCAGGACATTATCCCATTGATACACAGTGCAGGCTCTGCCTGTAACATTGGTTACAAACCCTGCACAGTAACTGAAGATCCATAGTTGCTAATGATGTCCCCCCTTGTCACACATGCACAGTGCTGGTGAAGCAGCAATCCGACACTGTTCAGTTCCTACATTACTTAAACACCATTTGATAACAGCCCCAACGTTATGTATGCTCCCCTTGCATACATCCTGCAAGTGTGGTGATTATGTGGTGAAAGGGCTGGAAATGTGCACATTGCCCACTTAACGGCACGTTATATGCTGTGGTGCATGGATCTAGGCCTTCAAGAGCTACATGACACTGATATGTGACATGAAGGCCCTAGACCCACTTACATACTAAACTATGTGGCTACCATACTTGTAACTATTGTGTTTCTTTCCTGATCTCTGAGGTATGAGTTACATTTCAATGGTATATGTAGTGGAGGATGAGTAGACCATGGAGATTGAGGTGCAAAGTAATTTATTGGTGATGTTTAAAAAGTGATTTTATTTGTACAGTGACAATGTGGAGAAGTTCTGTAAAATATGTAGGCCCATATTTATACTTTTTGACGCAAAACTGCGCCAACGCAGTTTTGCGTCAAAAAAATTAGCGCCGGCTAACGCCATTCTGAAGCGCCATGCGGGCGCCCTATTTATTGAATGACGTTAGCCGGCGTTAGCCGCCGGCGCCGTCTGGTGTGCGTTAAAAAAATCGACGTACACCAGGCAGCGCCGGCTTAGGGGGATATGGAGCTTGGGCGTCAAGAAATGGGGCAAGTCAGGTTGAGGCAATTTTTTCGCCTCAACCGGATTTGCGCCATTTGTTTTCACTCCCAACCCCCATAGAAATGACTCCTGTCTTAGCAAAGACAGGAGTCATGACCCCTTGCCCAATGGCCATGCCCAGGGGACTTCTGTCCCCTGGGCATGGTCATTGGGCATAGTGGCATGTAGGGGGGCACAAATCAGGCCCCCCTATGCCACAAAAAAGATATTAAAAAAACACTTACCTGAACTTACCTTAATGTCCCTGGGATGGGTCCCTCCAGCCTTGGGTGTCCTCCTGGGGTGGGCATGGGTGACAGGGGGTGTCCCTGGGGGCATGGGGGGGCACCTCTGGGCTCCTTCAGAGCCCACAGGTCCCTTAACGCCTGCCTTTTGCAGGCGCTAAAAAAGGGCACAAAAGCGGCCGTACGTCATTTTTTTTGACCCGCCTACTCCCGGGCGTGAATTTTGACCGGGAGTATAAATCCGCCGCACATGCCTCGGTGTTGATTTTTTAGACGGGAACGCCTACCTTGCATATACTTAACGCAAAGTAGGTGTCCACGCTAAAAAATGACGCTAACTCCATGGACTTTGGCGCTAGACGCATCTAACTCCAAAGTATAAATATGGAGTTAGTTTTACGTCGAAATTGCGTAAAAAAAACACGCAATTTCGGCGCAAACAGAGTATAAATATGCCCCGTAGTCTCCTGCAAACTCCTGCAGCAGTGTTTTGTCCTGCACCATTGACATCCTCCTCCTCATTGGGGACATCTACCTGATCATCCCAGGGAGCATTGGTCGGTATGCAGGATTGCACATACCATATCATCTTACAAACCAGTGGTGGAGCATACAACAGGCTTCCTCCTGTCAGGGCTAGGCACCTGTACATTGTCTTCAGAAGCAAAATGTCCTTTCCACCACATTTTGTTTTCTTTTGTGCCCTTCATTATATGCATGCTCTTCCACTGAGGGATTGTCAAATGGAGTCATGACCCATGGCTCTTTGCTGCAACCTTGGTCGGTTGCAGAGGAATGAGAGAAGATGTGTTGGTAATGCTTGATAGTGGTTTGGTATGTACCTTGGCTATTGTTAGTTTATAGTGGAGTGGTGACTTAGGTTTTGTGAAATGATTTCATAGGTCTGTGTTGATAGACATGACAATCTTGGGTTGTGGTTCAGGAACCTGGGGATTGTAATATTCAATTCAAACTGATGGTTCAGCTATTGCAAATATTGGTTGTGTTGCCCATATTTGTGCCAGTGTCCTATTATTGGTGGAACCTTCCACCTCTTTACACCACAGTTGTGTCACATGTAGAGACACCATGGTAGCCCTAGAAAGCCAAAGTCTGGCCTCTATGTTACCATGTGGCCCTATGCGTGCAGAGCAACACATAGTGACCCTTTGTGGCAGGTGATGGCTGTGCCAGACATCAAGTGACTACGGTGTGAATCACACATTAGTAGGTTTGATCAAATGTTTCTACAGTGGAATCTCCAAAGTTCCTATACATGATTTATCACAGACACTTTCAACACATGCACAGTGCTGGCGCTATGAGGGGGCACACAATTCTTTTGCATGGGTCCCTATGCATGGTGCATGAAAGGTCAGGTATGTCCTCTATACTCCTGCAGAGTCCTGCAATGGCATCCATGATCTTTACAGTATTTCACAAACTCTGCGCCATAGTGGACCGTGTATTGTATATGGCATACACATGGTGGCATTAAGGGGCGTTAAGGGGCGCATGTGAGGTGGCAGTGGAGTAGGTACTGCACGACTTCTGGTCATTCTGCGCCATGATCTTTCATGGCAGGTAATGCTGCATTCCTATGTGTACGACACAATGAAGCAGACAGGTGAAAGTGCATACTACAGGTATGTCAGGTATGTGTAGTTGATATTTAGTTGGTCATGGCAACACTTGGATGTCATTTGATATTGGTACTGCCTATGTGTGACCTTTCTTTACATTGACATGTCCTATGTCATTCACAGTACTGAGCTATACGTTATTAGGTGTAATGTGTGTGGGATCTCTCTTTTGGTGTCAACCAGTAGACTTGTAGTGGTTTGAGCCCAGCTTCTGCATTCAAAGGGGACATAGCTCCACCTGTCCTCACATAGTATGCCATTGAAGTTGTGGCTGTTTTATGTACATGTGGGTGTATATGTGTTTCTGATGTTCAATGATTGCGGTTACTGTGGCATATGTTGTTTGTCCTACATTATAGGGGTGTTGTCTGTGTACTTATTGGTATGGTGGCTTACCTACCAGTAGGCCATTGCCATATTGGCCATCCTGGAACCGCTCGTTGATGGTGGAATGCCAGAATATGTAGGCATCATGGACGCTGCCACAGTATTTGGCAAGGATGCTTGGGAAGAGCCCACGGTGGTGCACAATGGCCTGCACAATTATGGAATGATTGTGCTTGCGGTTCCTGTATAGGTGTTCTATGCTGCAGGTGGCACCAGTTGGACATGGGTGCAGTTCATTGCACCCAACAAATGCGGGAACCCAGCAAGTAGATAGCGATCTTTCTTGATCTCTGGCTGCAGTTGCAGGTTATTTGGGTAGCAGAAGTGGTGGGGTGTGAGGCATATGATTGTGTACAGTACCTTTGGAAAGAAGATTGAGAAGGATGGCTGGGAGATACCAGGCATTTGTGCGCCCACTGTCTGAAAAGATCCTGATGCCGGCATATGGAGGATGGCGAGGAGCTTAGTCATGGGTGGTATGTTTGTTGGAGTTGCCACCCTTGCATTGATGTTTGGTGCACTGTGGTGCAGCAGGCATACAATTGACTCCCGGTTCAAACGATAATTCCTGATGACATCTTTTTCCCTGAGTCCAAGGGTGGATGTACGGTATCGAAAGATCGTCTCCTTCCTCCTACGCTGCCATTGTGGCTGCTGTGGTGGTGTTTGGGGTTGCTGCAGTGGAGGTGAAGGGATCTGTTGTTGTCTCTGACATCTGCAGCCTGTGCCTAGCTGGAGCAGTAACACTTCCATGTTTGTCCAGGAGGTTGCCAATGCTCCTTCCGTGTGTTTTCCTTAAGTGGTGATGTGTGGGCCTCTTTTTAACGCCTGGTCCGACCACGTGTAAAGTTTGACGTAAAGTTGCCTTTGTGTCATTTTTTGGGTCTGCTGCCTTAGTGTGTGTCGTTTTTGCCTCTGGAGGTAAATTTGGCTCTGGAGGGCTAGCGTAATTTTGAGGAAATGCCTACCTTGCATATCATTGTCACAATATGAAGCAAGGTGGTTGGTTCTCCCAAAAAATTACGTTAACTCAGTTATTTTGACGCTAGACAGGTCTAGCATCAGAATATAAAAATGGCATTAGGTTTGCGCTGCTTTTATGTCAAAACAATTGCACAAAGGCGGCGCATACATCTGGGCCAAAATGTGTTACAATAGACTGTTTCTCTACAAAGCAGTCCCTTCACCATTACATTGAGTTACAATTTTCACAAAATTTCCTTTTTGAGTAATTTATGCATAATTTCATAGAATGTTCATGAGATTTTGGCCCTCATTTTAACATTGGTGGTAAATCCCACTTACAGCCACGGTGGCAGCCGCCACATACCAGCGCAGTGGCGAATATCTGTTTCTCATATTATGACACACACACACCAATCTGACAGAATACTGCCACACACAAATCCGCCAGCCCAAAGGACAGTGTTAAACTGAAGGTACCAAGACCCATACCATTATGCCAACAAAACAACTGCCACCACATCATGACCCACAAATCACCACAGCGGACATTCAACAGGGGTCAACCATTGGTGGTACATACCGCTGCGCTCAGAATGCACACCCAAATACAAAACAACGTTACATTGGCCCATACCTAAAACACACACCTCACACTCATACACCCACCACACCCACCAACCCACAGCACCATAAAACACACACCCACATTACCCACAACCCTTTACGAACAACAATTACTGCAAGGAGATTGACACGAAGAGCACAGAGACAACTAGACACACACACCACATACACCCATAGATCCCTCACGCACCCCACATCACACACCCAACCACATTACTCAACACAATCTCACCAACACACACCACACAACACCCATATCCCCACTAAGGCACCCTCATTTCACTGATGAGGAGTTAAGGGTTGTGGTGGAGGAAATAGTCAGGGTTGAGCCACAGCTGTTTGTAGGACAGGTACATCAGATATCCATTGCCAGGAAGATGGAGCTATGGTAGAGAATCGTGGACAGGGTGAATGCTGTGAAACAGCACCCAAGAACAAGGGACGATATCAGGAAGAGGTGTAACGACCTACGGAGGAAGGTGCGTTCCGTGGCAGCAAGGCACCAGCTCACCATACAGAGGACTGACGGTGGACCCCCACCTCCTCCCCCACAGCCCATAGCATGGGAGGAGCAAGTCTTGGCATAACTGAACCCTGAGGGACTCGCTGGATTAGGCAGAGGATCGACACTGGTAAGTCAATATTTACCAATTACCTGCATGCCAACACACCCCCTCACCCTCATTCCCATCACTCCAGTCCATCCCACACACTATACCTACACATCTGACTAACCCAATGACAAATCCTGCCTGCCATCTCAATGCATGCACAGCCCTCCCAGCCCTGCATGGACACCCATGACTAAAGCATGCACAGCATAGGGAAACTAACAATCCCATAATACATCACCATACAAAAACAAAGGTGGCATGGCAACAGCAACGATAGAGGGGAAGCCAGGGAAGTACAATATGTCACAGACATGAAGCATAATACATCACTTACATCTCCACAGGTGCCCCAGCCAATGTCAGCAGAGAGGAGGTGCCACGACCATCCAGTCACCCCCACAGAAGATGCCCCAAGTGATGACAGTAACTGGACTTCAGGATCTGGATCAACAACCTGGTCAATCAGGGACAACTGGACAGTCAGTCACCCTAGCCCACTCACAGTCCACCACAGAGCCTATACCCTCAGTATCCAACACCACAGCACACATCCACATTCCCACACCTCTGTCCCCAGGACAAGTCAATCAGCAGTGTGCCCACCTGAATAGAGACCCCAGTCCACACCTCACCCCCAAGACAATCTGGGACCTGGGGTCAGTGGCAGTGGGCACACTGGTCAGGGCACAGGGGCGCTGGGAGAACCGCTGTGCGCCAGGGGGAGGACAGGCCCAGGGAACCGACTCTCCAGGAGCCTACCAACATTCCCAGGACACGATGGCCAGATCCTTGACAATGTACATGCAAACACGTGGCTGTAGGAGGAACAGTATTGGGGGATCAGGGAGGATTTTCAGGCCATCAACACCACCTTGATCTCCATGGCAGGGGTGCTGGCAGACATGGCCAACATCATGATGGAAGCAACAGCACAGCAGCGGGCCCCTACCACTAGCCAGTCCATTGACTATCCCGCCACTTCTGCTGCCGCTAGTGGGCAGGAGGCCCCACCACAGGACCCACAGGCCACCAGCACCCCTCCCCCTGAAGAAGGTGAACCACCCGCAAACGTTCCCTGCGACCCAGACAGAAGCCATAGACACTTGCCAAGACCACCACCAGGAAATGAGACTCTCCTGATTGTCCCCCTTGTGTCCCTTGTGTCCCACCCTGTCCACTTTGAACTGCCTTTGCTCCCCTTCCTATGGCCCCTTGCACACTGGACCTATGCTACAAACAAACTGGAACAATTCCCAGGATTTACCTCTACCATCACCCCATTCCATCACACTTTTCCCTCAATTTAATAGCACTACAATAAACACCTTTGAACACAACTTGGCTACTAGTATTTTATGTGTTGAAAATGTGCAGTTATGGAAACAGTCACATCTAGTGCAAATGATCTGAACAGTGTGAGAGCATTGAAATAATGACCTGTAGCTGTCTGTAGGCATCGCAACAGAACACTGTTGTCATATCACCAAATCACCAAAATCTGTAAAATGACAAGCCATAGGTGACAGTAAGTCGAGATGCAATGGAAGTTAATGCCACCATGCTACATCCACACAGATAACATCAATAGTCAGAGGAATGGTCAGTTGCACTGTCTCACCTGTGTGTCATTGGAAGTATTGACGTATAACTGATGTTCTATTGTCCTCATCCTCATCCTCGCCTTCTCATCCTCACAGTCCTCACGGTCCACTGCTGCCACAGGGGCATCTCCAGTCTCATCCTCCTGCAGAAAAGCTACATGCCGTCTGAGGGCCAGGTTGTGCAACATGCAGCATGCCACTACTATCTGGCAGACCTTCCCGGGGGAGTAGCACAAGGGATCCACCTGTCAGATGGAGGCACCTGAGCCTGGCCTTCAGGAGCCCGAAGGTCCTCTCGATGATCCTTCTGGTTCGCCCATGCACCTCATTGTAATGATTCTCAGCCCCTGTCCTGGCATTCCTCACAGGGGTCAGGAGCCATGATAGTTTTGGGTAGCCAGATTCACCTTCAAGTATTGAGGGACAATGTTTAGCCTCACACAATGCTATGGGAATGACACCTGAAGGTGTGCACTAACATACAGTGGGTGGGGACCCTGGCTCACCTAATAGCCACACCCGTGCCTCTTTAGTTGGGCCATCACAATTGGGATGATGCTATTCCTCAGGATAAAGGCATCATGCACCGACCCAGGATACTTGGCAGTGACGTGGGAGATGTACTGGTCCGCCAGGCACACCATTTGAACATTCAGTGAGTGGAAACTCTTATAATTCCTGAACACCTGTTCATTCTAGCGGGGTGGGACAAATGCTATGTGTGTCACGTCAATCGCCCCAACAATATTTGGGATATGTCCCATTGCATAGAAACCGGCCATCACAGTAGCCAAATCTTCCAGCTGGGGGAAAGCTATGTAGCTGCACATATGTTTCACCAGGTCAGACAAAACTCTTGCCACCATGATTGAAAACATTGGCTGTGATATTCCTGCTGCCAAGCCCATTGTCACTTTGAAAGAACCAGTTGCCAGGAAATGGAGCAATGATAGCACTTGCAGAAGAGGGCTGATCCTAGTCGGATGATGGATACCTGAGACCAGGTCAGGCTCCAATTAGGCACACAGCTCAGTGATTGTGGTCCTGTCCAGTCTATAGGCGAGTATAATGTGCCTATCCTCCAGTGTAGCCAAGTCCACAAGGGGTCTGTGCATGGGGGGATTGTCTCCTCCTCATATTCATCCACAGCAGTAGGTATCTAAGGGACACAAAAGTGAGTAGGCTGTCACAAGTTGAACAATGGAACCACCACCTCAGTGGAAAGTGAGAATGTTGAGGTATGTGCAAATCTAGGCAGTGACGCAGTTAAGGTTGATATGATCTAACCACATCCACTGCCTCCACTGTCTCCCCCTCCTCCTCCTCCACCTCCCTCACAGTCTCATCCACACTCACACCTGCATGCACTGCAGCAACGTCTACCACCAGCATCACCACACAAAGCAGCACACACACACCTCACTAGTAGACATCTTCACGACATCAATCCACACGTCCCCTGTGTCCTCTCCCACCCTGTCTGCCCCCTTTCTAAATTACACAAATGCAAGCACTCAGACACCCAACAGCCATCCAGCTCACATCAGCACACTGCCCATGCACCTGCACCAAAGTCCAGCAGAGATACACCTCCAAAAACTATCCCTCAACCCTCACTCCCATCCCTCTTCCCTCCTCTCTCCCCACCGTCCCTAAGAAGCTTTTCCTTGCCCAACGTTACCTTTTTCACCCTGTCCTGTCTGTAAGAGCAGGGTCCTGACTACCCAGACCAGCACCTCGGCCAAACAGTCCACGTGGACAGTGGAGGAACCTCCTAGTCATGGGGGCAAGACAGTGAAGGATCCCACTCCACCAGCCAGGAATGGTAAGGATCCCACATCTTCTGCCATGAAGGGGAAAAAGCCCTCAACTCCTGCCATGAAGGGGAAAAAGCTCTCAACTCCTGCCAGGAAGGGTAAGGATCCCACACCTCTTGCCATGAAGGGGCAGAAGCCCTCGACTCCTTCAGAGGCTGTCAGGGTGACACCACCACCACCAGTGGTCACGGAGCCCTCACTGCCAGCTGAGCCAGTGCAGCCCACTCCTCCTGCAGAGGCTGCCCAGGAGACACCTTCACCTAACGAGACAGTGCAGCCCTCACCTCCAGCAGAGGCTGCCCAGGAGGCACCTTCACCTGCTGAGACACTGCAGCCCTCACGTCCATATGAGACAGTGCAGCCCTCACATCAGCAGAAGGCATGTAGGCCACCCTCCAGGGACTGCTGTACATGGGGCACCCGCCAGAAGCAGTGGGCTAGTTCCCCACTTGGGAGACTGTGACCGTGTACTCCCCAGCAGTGGGAAATGGGCATGGTACTATCATCCGAGGCAGTGGGCAAGTCACCCACCTGAGAGACTGTGGCCTTGCATCACGGAACGCCATACCGAAAATGTCATATTTTGGGGAGAGGTACCGCCAGCCTGTTGGCAGTACTTTTCTCCAAAATATCACCATCCACCAGGGTCCTAATGAGGGCCATAGTTTAGGGTGTACAGGAATGTACAGGAAGAGGAAAGTGCTAGTAGGCTGGACCCAGTGCATATTCAAGCTCTCCTTCCTGGCCTTGGCCAATGACACAAAGGGGCAGACTGAACAACAGTGATGCAGCACCAAGTGCATCACTACAGTCCTTGTGGCCCACAGCACACCCCTCACCCCCGCCATTAGTGTGCCTAATAAGAATTAAGGCGCAGTATGATCAGGTAGGGTCCAACCGCATCTATTTATGTGTAGGTAAATGATGTACTCAGCAGAAGTTGCAACACAACAGATCATCACGACTTCTGCTGAGTACATTGGGGCCCATCACATACATTGATAAGCCCACATATCACACCTGCTCTCATCAGCCGTTAAGAGTGCATGAAATATGGAATTTAGGTATTTCTCATTTTTCCAAGTAGCTTATACATTTGCCTCCCAAATAGGTTTTGGGACAGGCCTCATTTTGTGCTGCTCAATACCAAGTTGCCGTGTGCATGCATCACAACACTTTGTAATGGTTGTGCATGGAAAATGGTACATCTGCCCTGCCTTGGCTTCATTATTATACATTTGAATGGCAGGCCTAAGGTGCTGCTGGTAGCATACGACATTTCCAGATCCATAACCATGACATGCAGCACTCAACCATATCTGCAACTGTCATGCACATGCAAAAAAATGACTTTGTATGGAAATGGGATACCTACGAACTGCTCCACCAATCTTAATGCCCAGATGATCCAGCAGATCTTACTTCCTTGTAATGAGGTCTGCCCAGCAGTGCTTCAGTTGGTGGTCATTCCCTCTTGTCACAAACACTCCTTTTAGGTGGTGGAGCAACTTTCCCCTATGGGGTAGCCTTGGATGACACAGCCACCCAATACAGGCATCATGGGAGGTAGTGCTGTACCAGCCTTATAAAACCCCCCAGCTCATTGGCCGTCATCCTGGCCATCCTCCATTTTCCTGACACACTGGACCGCAAATGCAGTTCACCCCCAAAAAAAGAATTCCCTACAACTACCTTAACTACCCCAACAACTATACTACCCGAAGAACACCTCACAATAAAGAGACAGAAACAGAACTCTTACAAGACCAAAGACAGGTTTAAAGACAAATAAAACACAACAACAACAGGGCACAGCACAATAAACATTCCAAACAATTTGCATCTCCAACAGGTCCACACACCCTCACACAGCCACAGTCAATAAGACTGTGAAGTGAAAGTGAAAGTGGACTCACTCTACTGTGTGTTTGCAGGCAAAAGGTCCTGTTTCATCACTTCCTGGGCCTGTGTGTCACATTTCCAGTCATGCGCTGTTTTTTTTAAGCATGACGTTCATGCGTTACTTTTTCCCCATTTTGCATGAAATGGCCTGTGGATGTGTGATAGATGTTCAAGGACTAGGTGTCCTTTAGCTTAGGAGAATTGTATGGTATATGTGTATGCATGTACATTTTTGACACATGATGGTCATGCTTCACTTTTTCACCATGGTACATGAAATTGTCTGTGAACGTCCGATAGACATTCGGGGGCCAGACGTCTTTTAGCTGAGGAGAACAGCATGGTATATGCTTATGCATGTACATGTTTGGCGCATGACGTTCTTGTGCCGATTTTTCACCATAGTGCATTTGAAAGGCCTGTGAATGTGTGAGAGATGATCTGGGCCCAGGCGTCCTTTTACTTATGTTGCAGAGTTTAGATTTGATGTGTTTGCATCATTTTTTTGATGCATGACAGGACTGTATGCAATTTTGCATTGTAGGCCTTGACTGCACTCTGATTTACTTACCATGTCACATGGGATGTGCTACAAAGTCATATATATGGTATTGCTACGTGTGTAACTATCCAGTCAAGTCATAACGGTGACATCGGTATGTTGAAGCCATAGGTTAGTAAATGAGACTGCTGCATACGATAACTCATGACTTGTGCATATGTGTAGCTACACTGTGTCCACATACATATTGACACATGTGTGCTATGTCTGTACATATGTGTTGAAATACTAATTTGTGGGAGTACTACATTGTTATGTCTGAGATACAAATGTACACATACTAACAACACAGTATTAATGATGGCCTTGGTCCAACACATGGTAAGGCACGAGACAATCTTGACAATTTGTACTCAGAGTATGCAGCCGAATAGGACTGGGTTGACATCACGTTACCCTTGGCAATTTGCTTGTGCATGTGTGTCTACTCTGTGGTGTGTTGTTGGTTTTACTTCATGATGATCTGCTACACGTGTGACATGTGGTTCCCCATGCATCTTAGTTGCAAGGGATGGTATGTACACATGTGTTACTGAAGGTTGATATATGCCGTGTGTGTGTAAAGTCATGTGTAGTATGCTTTCTGTAACATGACCACAGTGGTGTGTTCATCGAATGTGAAACCTCTCATTACTGTCTTCCTGCATGGACACATGTTGGCATTTGACAAATGCATGTGTAGTCAGATCTGTACCACCTATGTTTCCATATGTCGGAACACATGTGAAGGTCATTTCTTACAGTCACTGATCTTGTGATACCTGTGCCCTACTTTTGTGCTAGGTTGCCTTTTGCTCAGAATCCATACACATCGCCATGCCTGAGCCATTGCAGTGGTACATGTGTGCTGAGATATGTAATATATGTGTGCATACCACCAACTAGGAGCTCACATTTGTCCACATCATGCTTGTTATGACTGTCACATGCAATGGCATACCACAGTGTAGCAGTGTTACAGTCTGGCATAGGACACCAGCCTACTCATCATCACAACTGTGTGAGTTTGTATGGCAAGACAAACCCATGGTTGCATGTGAAGGGGGAGGTTAATGGAGATCCAGTTTACTCAGCCCACTGTGCACATGCATCAGGCCCCTGACAATGTCATATGTTTATGCAGCCAGAGCAGTGGTGTTTGGGTTTTTTGGGCATGGATCTAGCCACTTCATGATTGCTACTCAGCAGAACTATGTATACTCCAATGCAGACAGATACCTGCACACTTGTGATCAAACAGACCAGGATATCACATTTTCCTCTGCAGTACTTGATGTCAGCCTTCCCCTCTCATGTACAGAGGACTGGGTGCTTGCACATGCATGTCTCATTATTTGATGTCCTCAGTTGTTTCCATGGGCAGCTTGCTTTGGGGTTGTATATCTGTTGTGACTTCAATTTTAGGAACGTGCCAGGGTACAGATGGTGTTGTCTGCCACTGCCTCCTGTCATTGTGTCATGCGATGGGCAAATACTAGGGTATGGTAGTGGCAAACATGACTGAGATATGTACTGATCTGCCCCCCTTCTCTATACATATTTAAAATGTTGACATGTAGACATTGATATGTTGCACAGACAGTTCCTTATCCATGTTTTCCCACTTTACTGGCAAAGGAATGTATTGTCTCCTACATTGCTCCCATTCTTTAAGCTGCTTGTACTTTGTACACATCTTCTACAGCAACATTGTCTGGTCATACATGGACAGGATGCAACATGTGACTTGTGTGATTTGTAGATGTACACATCTACTACTACTGACTATTTGATAATTACTGTCCCATTGACAGTATTTAGGAGATGTAATGAGTGTCACACACATATAAAATTACACCTGCCACAGCACTTATGTTATCTCCAAATGACCTCCCATGTTGTATTTGCAAGTGTCTGTGGGTATCTCTCAGCTGTCCATCCACATCCTCCATTGAACATGGGTATGCATTTTTTTCAGCATGCCACAACCTAGGTAACTGTTACCATGACTGAATGATGTTGAGGTGTGAAATCATCTCAGTGCTGTGTTTATCATTAGCCAAATGCAACATATATGGCTAGGTCTACTCCCATTCAGTTTAATGATGGTTCTCTGACATTATTGAACAATGCAGTACATAGTTGCACATCCCATACCTGATTGCGATCTTGGTGCCCAAACCTGGTGTGGCATTTTTTTGTTACTGTTGTTACCATGCACTTATTCTTACATGTGAGTGACAAAGAGTGGTGTGTATTGCTATGTGCTGTGTGATGTTGTTTGACATAGCATACTAGGTAAACATGCTGACACATGTCAAGCATTGTTAATACTAGCAATCCCATTGCTACCCAGGACATACACCCGTACATCAGTCTTCACATGTTTGTCTGGATTTGCAGTATGCATGTGTAAAGACAGCAGATTTATGTGACAAGTGTGCATCTTATGTACATAGGGAGTGTAACTCACTCTGCCTATGTTCCACACAGACACTTATTTGGTGGTGCATTGTCCCATTAAATTCCTAGATCCTGACAATGGGTCATGTGTTTGGATAGTGATTCTGAACCCATAGCTGCTTGAATTGTCTGGCAACCCATTCCACATGCCACAGTCAACATTTGTGTGCCATACGTGAGGTACAGTCCACCATGTGTGATGGTTGTTCCCAAAGGCAGTGCCAGGACATAATCCCATGGATTCACTGTGCAGACTCCGCATATGACATTCGTTGCCCTCCCTGGACAATTACTGAAGGTCCATAATTACCTATGATGCCCCCATTGTCACACATGTACTGTGCAGGCAAGCAATCAATCACCCTGAGATGTCACAGTGTTCAGTTTAGACATTACTTAAACTCCATTTGTTCACACCCCCTGTCTTATGTGTGCCCCCCTTACACACATCTTGGTAGACATGGTGTTGCGATGGGGAATGGGTTAAGAATTAGCTCCTTGGCCACTTGACGGCACAATATATGTAGTGGCGGATGGATCTAGGCATTCGGGAGTAACATGCCCGGGAATTGCTTGTCACTAATATCTGAGAAAGAGACAGTAGACCCTCTTACATCACAAATGATGTTGCTACCACACTTGTAACTTTTATGTTTCTTACCTGCTCCGTGAGGTTTGAGTCACATTCTAATGGTATATGTAGTGGATAATGAGTAGCCATGGAGAATCAGGTGCAAATTATTTTATTTGTGCTATTTACAATGTCATGCTGTTAGTCCAGTCACTATGCATAGACAGTTTTTACAATGGGGAGTCTCCTGCGAACTCTTGCAGCAGTGTTCTGTTGTTTCCCTCCAAATTATCTGCACCATCATCATCCTCCTCCTCATTGGGGACATCAACCTGTTCATCCCAGAGGACATTCGTTCTGACACAGATGTTGTGGAGGATTGCACATGCCAGTATGATTTTGCAAACGAGTGGTGGAGCATGCAAGAGGCTTCCTCCTGTCAGGGTCAGGCACATGAGCCTTGATTTCAATCAGTCAATCAATCAATAAGGAATTTGTAAAGCGCACTTCTCACCCATGAGGGTCTCAAGGTACTGGGAGGGGAAGAGGAGAAGGGGGGGTAATGGTGCTGCTACTGCTCGAACAGCCAGGTCTTGAGAATGTTCCTGAAGGTAGGAGGTCTTTGGTCTGGCACAGGTGGGTGGGAAGAGTGTTCCACATTTTGGTGGCGAGTTGCGAGAATGATCTACTGCCGGTTGTATTTCTGCAGACGCGTGGGACGGTTGTGAGGGGTCAGCGGAGCGGAGATGACGGGTCAGGTGTAAAAGGAGAGTCTTCTATTGAGGTATTCAGAAGCAAAAAATGTCCTCTCCACCACATTGTGTGTTCATCTGTGCTCCTTGTTGAAGGCACACTTCCACTGTTGTAGGATTGGCAAATGGAGTCATTAACCATGGCTGTATGCTGTAACCATGATCAGCTGCAAAGGAATGAGAGAAGATGTACTTGATGTTGTTTTGGAATATACCATGGCCATTGTTAGTTGGAGTGGTGACTCAGGCTTGCTTGTGGTATAGTGTATGTTCCTGTTCTTGTGAAATGGTTTTGCTAACGCGTTCCTTTTCTGATATTTTATTTCACATCAGGACTCGTTTTAGGCCAATGAATCTTTTGACCAAGTTGAGAGACACTGTAGGACGAGATAGCTAATCAGTATATCAATCAATACATCAATAATGTCATCAATATTTATCACGACAATGCATTTCACTTTAGTCAGAGTCAATCAATTCAACAACATTACCATGACCTTTCAGCCATGAATAACCACACCTGGTTTAGTAGAATTTTATGAATTTTATTCCCTATTAATTACAATCTCATAGCAAATGCGTTAATCTCAGCACCAAGAAACATATTAGCATAGTCACGATATGGCAACTTTGATAAGATTTAATTAAAGCAAGAATCACAAACATTAGAACATAACACGGCGTGAACATAGATCAATTTAGCAGAGTGTCAATAACGCGTCAGTTCAACATAGCATAGTTTCGGTCGTTTGTCTATTTGCGTCAGTTTTGGTGAACCCCTGCCCTAACCACTAATTAGCATTCGCATGTTGGGCTTCATGTAAAACAATTTAGAACACCAATTTGGAAAACATCTAGCTATGGTCTCTGTCAAAACAAGCAGTTGGTACCTAGAAAGGAAAAGCAAACAGACAAATTACAAATGCATTGTCATAATTACACTCCAAAGATTAGGTCAGCGCACAGGTTCAGTCTTCGTCTTCAGGACATCAGTCAAATCGCCATCAGTCAGAACTCAGCTCTGGGGCAAAAGGGCACTTCCCTCATAAGGAGGTAAAGTGTAATTGGACAAACTAAGGGCAAGGATGGTTTTAAGTAAAATATCAAGTCACCAAACAGAGTGACAGAGTTTCTGGATAAAATCAATAGCATTCCCTACCTAATTCCAAATGACTTCCTGTGACATGGATTTTTATCCCTTTTTCGTAGTACATTCCCCCACAATTCTATTGGACATTTGCTATACCCCACAATCTTTAACCTATCAAATTAAACATTAGTAATCCTAATCTTCACCCCATATTGGTTTACAAGTCTTTGATTGGTCTTCATAATTGACGTCTTCAGAGGTGACACGTCCGGTGTGACTTCATCCCTTGATAATTCTTTGCACATCTTTCGGTCAGCAATCCCATTGTCTTCACCAGTTTGAATGACCTTGTACATTACATTAATCTACACTATTTCAATTCATTTATAACATTTAGTTTTCAAGACGATGAGAAGCAGTGGGAAACTGATCTACATGGTTACATTCATCGTTCAAGAACAAATAGGGTCATGACCCCTTGTGAGTCAGCACACTGAAAAATAGAAAAATGCATTTAATATGAGAGCCAAGCAGCTAAGCTGCAGCTCATGCTAACTTAAGGCCTATGAGGTTTTCAATACAGATTTAATAACACAAATGTTAGAATAAGCTCATTTGAATGTAACATAAACATTTTTTTAATCATCATTATTCGTTGGCGTATACATTGGTGGCCACTCTTCCTAGTCACAATTCAAGTGCACGTCTAAGCAAAATTGCTATTATTATAGTTTCTATGTGGCATCATCACACATTAATTCATAAACATTTCATGTTAATATAGATTATATAAGCTACCCTCTCTCAGTCCCTCCTCTGATGACGTTCGTCATCACACAAACCTTTCCCTTTGACCTTTCACTTAAATTTTTCACCTTACGCATAATGCGCATTTCAACATCTTGTCCCTTGTGGGAACTTTCCCAAATTTCGTTGAACATTTTCTCCCTTTCACTTTCTTCATTCTTCCTGTTTCTTTTCGTCCAATTTCCTTTAATTTTATCATTAATTGTGCATGCTCCCCATAATCCTAATAGACAGGCCAAAACTATTAATAGACCCCCTAATATTTTGGCAAGTACCCCATTCCAAATATTGCTAAACCAGCTCCCTACTCTGGCAATTCCCTTTCCAAATTTCTCCCACACTCTAGGTTCCTTCAAATCTTTCAAATCTGCACTATCTCTAGTTAGGTTAGTAAGCATACCTCTAATCTTTTTACTATTGTCTGGTATAAATGAGCAACAATGACGCTCGTTGAGCATCTTGCAGACCACGCCACTCTTTGCTAAAAGAATGTCTAAAGCAAGCCGATTTTGAAGTCATAGCTCTTTCCGCAGCAAGTTCAGTATCCATCAGGAGTATAGCCCCTGTAAAATTTGTCAGCATGTTATCCGCAATAGTACACAACTTTTGAATCTTTATGGAGTTTAAGATAACCCCTACTGAAGGAATTATGGCTCCAAATATGTCTCCAACGACAGCAGCCGCTGTCTCTCGTTTTTGTCTAGCATGTTGTAATTCAGACGTTTTAGGTATTTGCTTTAAATCATCAATCTGGTAAATCTTTGGGAAAACTATTCCCAAATAACATGTCCCATACCATCCCTTAGGGAGACGGTAATAAGCATTAAGTCCACAGATGTAATAGATCCCAGGGATCGATGGATCCTGTCCATTTAACATGAAAGTCCATTTACTCTGAAACAAAAACACGTCTGCATTCACTCGTTCCCACAAATAAAGTGTCATGCTCGGATTTTGGCCTATATATACAAAGCCTCCCACCATGCAGTGCATCTATAGCTAGTTTGCCTTGTGTCTCTATTGCAGTGTAAGCATAATCATTTGCATATGTGCGTTTCTCTCACCCCTTTTCTAATCTTTCCTTTAATGCTTTGCGTCTATCATCAGTGTGATCTAAGAAGCTTTTCTCTACAGATGTCAATAAGCAAGTCAGATTGTTGCGGTGTGCATAAGCTGTCTCAAATGTAAGCGTAGGTTCAAAGAAACCTCTAACTAATTTTATACTATGCTCCTAAGCTAGCTTGTTCAGAAACTCAATCACATGCACAAAAGAAAACACAACATCCAGATTTGAATAAAAGTATTGCACATGCTCTTGATCATAAAATCTTGTTAATAGCAAGCTACAGCTTATCCCATAAGTTAACGGCAAGCTATGATAGGGGACCCCTTCTTGCACTGACGAAGGAATCTTTGTACACACATAACATCCATGGTCTCAACATACTCATTCAGCAAGCGATAGAAGACATTAGTAGAAAGTTCCCCCTTTGAATTAGTTCCCTCATGCAAGTGTTTTGCATCCTGCTCAAACTTTTCCCATGGTGTTAATGTTGTAGTCTCAGGTTTTGAAGCAGTGTTAGTTGCTTCCTTATCCAACCATGGCATTCCCACAATCACTCCCACTATTATTATTGCACACACAATACCTAATATAAGACTCAACCAACCACACACCTTACCCTTCTTGTTACTACCTCTATTATAAGCCATGTCTGTAAAGAATCAGATAGCAGAATAACAATCAACTTGAGGACGATATAAAACTTTTTTTTTTTTTCTCTTTTCTCTTTTTTTTTCTTTTTCTTTTCTTTGATGCAAAAAGTCTCTTTTTCTCTGGTATATTTACAGCGTTTCACTCATTCCAAGACCCCTTTTGTCAAATCAGGTTAGCAGCTTGTCATAATCAGGTTTCTCAAAGTCAAATCAGGTTATCAGTGTCTCATCCGGTAATTTATAAGTCTCTTTTCTTTAGTTTATCAGTTTTCGATTTTAACAAAGTCTTTTCTTTGGGTTACTTCAAGTACTGTAGTATTGGCCTGGTACTTCTCGATCAAAACAGAACGCTAAGAATTCTTGTTGCCATTCAGACGTTGTTGCATACGCCCACTCAGGACCTGCGTATCTTCTATTTGCGTTTCTCTTTCTTTTCAGTCTGCGTTCACCTTGCAATTCTCCTTCACTCAGATCTTCTACTCGAGATGTATCAGTCTCTTCTGTTATTGTTTCACCTGGTACGCTTCTTGCTTTTGCAGCCTGTTTCTCTGGCCAGTTATCTCCCTTATGCATCTTCTTCCGGTTTGTCTTTTCAAGACGCTGAACAGCACCCTCCTTTTGTACTATGGTGTTTTCTCTGGATGGACCTGCAACTGGCTCAGGGGATGCTGGAGTACTTTGATCTCTCTCTATTATTTCCCCTTCTTCTTCTTCTGGATCTGTAACGGGTTCAAGTTCTAACCCGAATCCGTCTAATTCTGGGAGAACCTCTCCTTGATTTAGTTCTCCTGCTGCCTCTACTGAGATAGGCACACTGTCACCTCTCTCAAACTCGTTCACTGTTTGAGGGACTAGGCTGTTCTCAGTGGGCTCTCCTGCAGTCTCTGTTCCCTCTTGGCTGTTTTCTGGCCCTGAGACTTCCCTCTGTGGAACTGTTGTGCCGGAAACTTCAAGTTCCTCATCAGTTAGACATGTTACCTTTTTCGTGTGACTGGCATGTATCCAGTTTGGAACTCCTGCACATTTCACAGCAGTGGTTGTTGTCAAGATTACTTGATATGGCCCCTTCCAGCGCGGTTCCAAACACGACTTTCTCACGTGCTTCTTGACAACCACCCAGTCACCGGCTTGCAGGGTGTGACCTGGATCACCGATCGGTGGCAATGTGTTAGCTTCTACCTGGTGAGAGAAAGAGCAAATCACATCTGCCAAGCCTTTGCAGTAGTCCAACACCATATCATCCGTGATATTCACCAGAGCATTTGCAGGTACTGCGGGTAACCTCATAGCTCTGCTCATTAGGATCTTGTGTGGTGATAGTCCTGTCTTCTTATCAGGGGTGTTTCTCATTGACATCAGCACTAAGGGTAATTCATCTGGCCATTTCATATTGGTAGCTGTGCACATCTTTGCCATTCTTGATTTCAAGGCACCATTCATTTGCTCTACTAATCCTGATGCTTCAGGGTGGTAGCTACAGTGCAGCTTCTGTTCAATATCTAATGCGGCACACAAGAGTTTAATTACCTCATTGTCAAAGTGTCTGCTCCTATCTGATTCTATAGAGACCGGAAACCCGAACCTGGGCATTAGTTCCCTAAGCAGCAGCTTTGCAACTGTGAGACTGTAATTTCTATGTGTGGGGTGAGCTTCAATCCAATGGCTGAAAACACACACAATCACCAACACGTATTTTAATCCTCCACAAACAGGCATCTCAATGAAATCCATTTGCATCTTGCTAAATGGACCGCCAGCTCTCCCAATGTGGCTTAGAGTTACCACAGTCCCTTTTCCGGCATTCATCTGTTGACAGATGATGCACCTGTGACAGGTAACCTCTGCGGCATGTCTGAACTTTGGGTTAAACCAATCGATTTTGAATGACCTGATCATTGCATCTCTCCCAAGGTGAGCCTGCCCATGGTAGAGCCTAGCGAATTGTGACAGAAGACTGTTTTGCAAAACTAATTTTCCCTCCTCTGAGACCCACAAGTTGTCAGCCCTCTGTACACATTGCATTCTTTGCCAGGAGCGTTTTTCCTCTTTGCTAGCACGACCCTGTAGTGTTTTTAGCTCATCTAGGGTATCAACCACCCTTACTGCAAGGTTCAAGCATGTGTCAATTTCAGTTTGCGGTAACAATTCCCACTGATCCTTGAACGATATACAGTTCAATGCGCAAAACCTTGCGACTTGATCTGCATAACCGTTTCCCATGGACACAAAGTCTTGTGACTTAACGTGAGCATTGCATTTCACCACGGCAATTTCAAGAGGTAACTGAATCGCATGTAACAAATCCTTAATTTGTTCACCATTTTTTACAGGAGAACCAGAAGAGGTCATGAAACCTCTCTGCGACCACAATTGGCCAAAATCATGTACAATTCCAAATCCGTATCTGCTGTCAGTATAGATAGTGACTCTTAGATTTTCAGCTGCGTGGTATGCCTTAGTAGGGCAATTAGCTCTGTCACTTGTGTGGAATACACTCTCTCGAGCCAGGAAGCTTCAATGATACCAGCTATGGTACATACAGCGTAACCGGCTTTCAGCATTCCGACCGAGTCTCTCAAACAGGATCCATCAACAAACATAATGCAGTCATTTTCTTTTAACTCTGTATCTTGAATATCAGGTCGTGGCTTGGTACATAGTTCTGTTACCTCAAGACAATCATGCTCAACTTCCTCTTCATTAATAACTTCAGTATACTCAGCAGGAAGTAGAGTTGCCGGGTTCAACACAGTAGATCGTTTCAGTGAAACATTAGGTGACCCCTGTATAATTGTCTCATATTTGGTAAGACAAGCATTTGTCATGTGCTGAGTTTTGGTTCGAGTCAACAAAATGTTAACTGAATGCGGAACCATTACTGTTAGGGGGTATCCCATTACTATGCCTTCACACTGCGTAAGGCTCAGACCAACTGCTGCAACTGCGTGCAAACATCCCGGTAAGGCTTCTGCGACGGGGTCCAAGGTAGCTGAAAAATATGCTACAGGGCGATTTGCACCTCCATGGACCTGTGTTAAGACAGACAAAGAACAAGCATCACGTTCATGACAAAACAGTAGAAAAGGCTTTGTGTAATCAGGCATACCCAACGCTGGTGCCCTGCTCATGAACTCTCTCAATTCCATGAATGACTCAAGCTCTTCCTTGGACAAAGCTATGGTACACGATTCATCCTTGATCTCTTTGCCTGTCAGCTTTATCAATGGTTTTGAGATAATCGAGAAGTTGGGTATCCACTGGCGGCAGTAGCCCACCATTCCCCAAAACATCATGACATCTCTCTTTGTTGTTGGGGGGTTCATTTGCAAAATGGCTGTTATCCTTTCTTTCAATATTCTCCTGGACTCTCTTTCAATTAAGTGTCCTAAGTACTTCACTTCTTTCTGACAGTACGGCAGCTTCTTGGGTGACACTTTATGTCTGTTCTTTCCCAAATGATTCAGTAAAGCAATTGTGTCATACCTACAATCATCCCTTGTCCTGGATACAATCGGCAAGTCATCAATGTACTGCACTAGTGTCGAGTTAAAAGGCAATACTAAGGATTCTAAGTCCTTTTTCAATATCTGATTGAAGATGGACGGTGACTCAGAAAACCCTTGAGGAATTCTGCACCAACTGTACACCTTATCCAGGAATTTGAAACTGAATAAAAACTGGCTGTCCTCGTGAAGAGGTATCGAAAAGAAAGCTTGTGACAGGTCTACCACGGTGAACCATTCAGCATCACACAGAACCTGAAACATAATCACTGCTGGATTGGGTACTATGGGGCAACATTTTACCACAATCTTGTTTATTTTTCTTAAGTCCTGCACAATTCGAACTTTCCCACAAGGCTTTTTCAGACCCATTATCGGTGAATTACATGGGCTGCTCAACACTTCCTTCAGGACTCCCTGTTTCACAAAGTCTGCAATTATTTGTGACACTTGAATAAGAACATCTTGTGCCATGTGATACTGCGGCACCTGGGGAAACACTGCATTTGGTTTCACTTGTACTTTAACTGGTTCTACTCCTTTTATCAAGCCCACTTCTTTTCCTGTCAAATCCCACACTTTCTCTAACACTGTCACTTGCAATTCAGCAGGTAAGTCGATCACTGTAAGCATCGGGAATAATGTAATCAAAGGGTAATCTTCAATTGCAGTTCCTGTCTCTAACTCTGAGAACTGACCATCATCCCCTTCATCATCACTGTTTGTCTGCTCTTCGATTCCATCATTGGAACAGGTAATTGAACATTTCATCTTGCACAGTAAGTCTCTTCCCAGTAGGGATACCGGACTCGAACCGCAGACTACAAACTTATGCAGTCCCTGGAAGTTGCCGATCTCAACTTGCACTGGATCTATAATCGGATTTGTTAAGTATTGGTTTGCTACTCCGACCACCCTTATGGTACGCCCCGAAAGTGGTAATTTCGGAACCTCTGCACTTCTGACTGTAGAGCGTGTAGCTCCTGGTATCAACCAAGAATGAAACCTTGTGACCTATTACCTTTCCCTCTACATAGGGTCCCCTCTGATCTACTTCTAGGGACACTGCAAGCCTGCACTCTTCGCTGTCTGAACTGTCATCCGACCACTCCTCATTCATTCCATCTTCACCACGCAATGGGAATTGCTGTACTGTATTATTTTGACTCATCACCTGACCTGTGACCTGCTGAGAAAGCATCACCTGTTGCTGTCCCATCGGAGCCATTGGTAATTGCATTTGCTGTCTAGGTACCATGGGAACCTGCTGTTGTACTTGCTGCATTTGCACTGGCTGAACACGTGCCATTTGCATTTGCTGCATGGGCTGTAGCCCTTGCATCTGAACCATGTTATTTTGGAAGTTCGGGTTTTGATTTCTCAATTTTGGACCTCTCATATTTTGCAATGTACCGACATTAGTGCTTTGTTGAACGACACCATCCTGCACCACATTTGGGCATTCCCGCTTCCAATGCCCCACGCCCCTGCACGCGTGACATGGTGACATCCTTTTCATCCTTTGTGCATCATTTTGAATCACAACAAGCCTCGACCTCGCGGTTGTGCATGAAACAGACCATTCACTTGCGGTTGCTGTTGTATCATCTGTTGAACTCCATTTCCCTGTATACCAGCCTGTGCAGCCCTTATCTACATCACCATCACTTTCTCCTTCAACTTTTTCTGCTTCAGCTCAATTTCGTCACTACAGTATTTTGCATACTGCAACACCTCATCAATCGGCCTCGCTTGCCAACAAATCAAATGATTCTTAATCATCTGGCTAACCTCTGGTCTCAGCCCTTTTAACAAATCTGAACACGAGATGGTTCATGTCTTTCGGCTCAATGGTCTCAGTACCACTATAATGTTTGAATGCCTTTAACAATCTTTCATAATGAGCATGAATTGATTCTTTAACCTCTTGCGAGGTCCGGTCGATTTTCTGCCAATTAGTCACCTTCGGCAACACTTTCTGCTTCAAAAACTCAATCTCTTTATGATAGTACTTCATCACCTTCTCAGAGGGAGCTCCGGTCACCTTATCCCTTGCCGGCTCCTTTGTCGGCCAGTCCACCCCTCTCTTGCACTCGAGCCACAAATCAGGCGGAACAATGATTTCAAACAAGGTATTCAAGTCTTCCCAGAGACACTTTGCAAGCTTCACAAACCTATCTGTTTGTTGATACCACTTGATTAGTTTCTCTCTCAATCTGGGATAATCATTTGTAAAAGATAGGATGTCTCCTCTGGACCATGGCACATGAATTAAACTCCACCAGCTGTTTCTCTCATGGGTAGTATTTTTACCGATTCCGTATCGGGTGAAGCTTTAGCCTGACTTGACCCCGGACTGTCACCTTTCTCCTTATCTCTTTTCTTTGCCCATCTGCCTTCCCACTTTTCTAACGCTCCCCAGATCTGCGCACTTTGCAGTATTTCTTTTAAATGTGCTTTCATTCCAGCAGACCTCATATGCTCAAAGTCTTTTGAATCAAAGTCTAACCTGTAACTTCTTTTCAAATGTTTAGTGTTCTCAATATCAATGTTGTACTTGTCTGCCAGGTTCGCTAATCTCTGATGTATCTTGCCTACCTCTTTAGTAATCTTAGGACACAGATATCTCAGTTCTGCTTCTGTGTATGACTCTAGCCTGTTCACCCCCATTGTTCCGCCCACTAGTTCGGCAGCTTCCACACCTAGTCTTACAAAATTCAGGTACTCATCTCTCCCTATCCTTTCCGGATCTACTGCAGTCACTGTAGTCTTCTGTGAAGCATATGTCATCTCTAACCACTCATTCAACTGTTGTACTGTAAAACCTTGCAGTGAAATGTTCCCTGCATGCATCATTGGCGATTGTGAAGCGTTCATACTTATTGTCTGTGGGGTTAACACCCCTAGCCCTGCCTCTCATTGCCTCCAACGGTGCTTCAGCTGGGTTAAGATTTAACAAGGGCCTCGGTTTTTCAACCACTTGCTCTCCTGGGGCCATTAACTGGGGAATTCCTATGGACCCTCCTCTTAGCACATCTTGGGTCATTACTGCCTGATCACATATGCCAGATTTACCTTGTGCGTACAATGGTACCAGTGGACCAACAGTAATTGGTAACGATATTGCAGCGGGTGTCTGACCTGGTCCCAGACTTCTTGGAGCTGCGACTCCAAAGGTCTGATTCTCTGAAGCTGGGGCAGGTATTAATGGAGGTCCAGCTGCTGGGTTATATCCCGGTATCAGTCGTGGCTGCGGCTGGGGCAGCAATTGTGGAGTTGGCTCAATCTGCACTAACCTTGATTTTGTATATATCGGGTCTGGTGGCACTATCAGGTTTGTGGTAGTCTCTAGCACTGGGACGTCTGGATAGATTCTCTGTATCTGCGGTGGAGGTTGCAACTGTATCTGCATGTCTGGCGTAGTGGGTACACTGAAACCATTCTGTATCGAAGCCGTATCACTAGTCTGTACCGTATCAGTAACTCCCTTCTCCTGCGTCTGGTTCCCAGGTCCTGTACTAGTGCTCGGGACATTATCGCTTGCCGCATAAGGTGGCGGGCGATCATGTAATATCCGATCCATAAATTCTTCATCGTCTGAATCATCTTCTTATTCCCAAGGTCTCTTAGTTTCCTTAGACTTACTAGAGTCTTTGTCTGTTTTACAGGTGGCTTTCTTTCCCTGTGTCTCTTCTCCCTGTGTAATTACTGGGAACAATTTAAATCCATCAACTATTCCCCGTCTCCATATTTTGCTTTCATTATCCCACCTAGCTCCCGCATAAGTCTTTTCTGCCCTTTTTATTCTTCTTTGGAATTTTTCTTGTCTATGTTTAAGGCCCATTAAATCCCAAATTGCTAAAGCCTCATACTGCGCTGGCCTCGGAGGTGGTTTCTGTACGCTTAACATCCACCTCAAATTCTCTAGCACCCTCGTATTGGACGTCCCATGTTCTGGGAACGCTAAACATCCCTCTTTCTCTGTTAATTTGTGCCCCTGTTTCATCCATAAACAAGGCGTGACACCTTTCTCCTCCATAACTATGTAGGCTGGAGCACCCTCAGGCGATGTAGGCTCCCCTTCACTCGCCATAATATATACATCTCCTTTCAGAGCACTCTTAAAAGCTTTGACAAAATTCATCTTTGCGTTTTCTCTTATTTGTATTCATTCAGAAAGTGACTTTAATTCCCAGGACACTCTTCACCCACCTTTCCCAACCTATTGCCCCTCACGGACGGCAGCCTTTCCGTGCGCGACCCCTCTCGACAACTAACCTATCTCAGCGTGGCACAACTGACGTCACACTCACACAGTGCAGCTGGCAAAGTCTTGCGGTTTGTCCGCCTCTCACTAGATTCACACCAAACTAATGCAAAATTTTACTGCGAGCACCTTGACAACAACACAAATCTGCGGTTTACTAAAGGAGGGTAACACATTCGCTTCAGAACAGAGATTTCACTTGAAGCCTCGGCCGCTACTCTCTCCTTCTCAGTTCCCGCATACGCGAGCAGAATTCGACTCGCAAATCCTACTCTCAACTTGTCAATGGTTCGTCTTAGTGCACTTTAGAACTTGCCAAATCTCCATCGAAGGTTTCATACATACAATTTGATTCAAACTCGATTTGTCAACCACGCCCGATTGACCTATTAAACCGCACAGATTACAACATAAACCCAAGTGTCTCCTACACTTGTCAATATACTCCGGAGTCTTAGACCACGACGGGTCCGTACATGAACAACCAACCACGTGGATAATTTTGAGCACAAAGCACCACACTCATATGAAGTACGCCGACTTCCCTGCTCCCATACTGCGGAGTACGCCCACTCCTACTAAAACAACATTTACCTGGCCTAGATACACACAAACTTCATAAATCACCTGCAAAATGCATAGCTGAGCAAGCGCAAATCCTACACCACACATGCTATGACGCCGAGAACATTCCCAATTCACTTAGGCAGGCTCTGAGATCCCAGGAAAGTCATGGTAAATTTAGAAACACATCATACCTCCAATTTGCATTATCTCAGAAAAACAGTTTAAAAAATGATTCTCCGTCCTAGGGCCCCAAAGGGCCAAACCGTCGCTCTGCTACCAGAACTGCTAACGCGTCCCTTTTCTGATATTTTATTTCACATCAGGACTCGTTTTAGGCCAATGAATCTTTTGACCCAGTTGAGAGACACCGTAGGACTAGATAGCTAATCAATATATCAATCAATACATCAATAATGTCATCAATATTTATCACGACAATGCATTTCACTTTAGTAAGAGTCATTACTCAATTCAACAACATTACCATGACCTTTCAGCCATGAATAACCACACCTGGTTTAGTAGAATTTTATGAATTTTATTCCCTATTAATTACAATCTCATAGCAAATGCGTTAATCTCAACACCAAGAAACATATTAGCATAGTCACGATATGGCAACTTTGATAAGATTTCATTAAAGCAAGAATCACAAACATTAGAACATAACACGGCGTGAACATAGATCAATTTAGCAGAGTGTCAATAACGCGTCAGTTCAACAGAGCATAGTTTCGGTTGTTTGTCTATTTGTGTCAGTTTTGGTGAACCCCTGCCCTAACCACTGATTATTCGCATGTTGGGCTTCATGCAAAACAATTTAGAACACCGATTTGGAAAACATCTAGCTATGGTCTCTGTCAAAACAAGCAGTTGGTACCTAGAAAGGAAAAGCAAACAGACAAAATACAAATGCATTGTCATAATTACCCTCCAAAGATTAGGTCAGTGCACAGGTTCAGTCTTCGTCTTCAGGACATCAGTCAAATTGCCATCAGTCGGAACTCAGCTCTGGGGCAAAAGGGCACTTCCCTCATAACGAGGCAAAGTGTAATTGGACAAACTAAGGGCAAGGATGGTTTTAAGTAAAATATCAAGTCACCAAACAGAGTGACAGAGTTTCTGGATAAAATCAATAGCATTCCCTACCTAATTCCAAATGACTTCCCGTGACATGGATTTTTTTCCCTTTTTCGTAGTACATTCCCCCACAATTCTATTGGACATTTGCTATACCCCACTATCTTTAACCTATCAAATTAAACATAAATTAATCCTAATCTTCACCCCATATTGGTTTACAAGTCTTTGATTGGTCTTCATAATTGACGTCTTCAGAGGTGACACGTCCGGTGTGACTTCATCCCTTGATAATTCTTTACACATCTTTTGGTCAGCAGTTCCATTGTCTTCACCAGTTTGAATGACCTTGTACATTACATTAATCTACACTGTTTCAATTCATTTATAACATTTAGTTTTCAAGACGATGAGAAGCAGTGGGAAACGGATCTACATGGTTACATTCATTGTCCAAGTTTGAAGAAAAAGAACAAACAGGGTCATGGCCCCTTTTGAGTCAGCACACTGAAAAATAGAAAAATGTATTTAATATGAGAGCCAAGCAGCTAAGCTGCAGGTCATGCTAACTTAAGGCCTATGAGGTTTTCAATACAGATTTAATAACGCAAATGTTAGTATAAGCTCATTTGAACTTAACATAAACATTTTAATCATCATTATTAGTTTGCGTATCCATTGGTGGCCACTCTTCGTAGTCACAATTCAAGTGCACGTCTAAGCAAAATTGCTATTATTATAGTTTCTATGCGGATCATCACACATTAATTCATAAACATTTCATGTTAATATAGATTATATAAGCTACACTCTCTCAGTTTCGTTGGACTGTGTTTGTTGGACATGACAATCTTGGGTAGTGCTCAAAGACCTGGGAATTTTCGTACTGATTCCAAAATGATGGTTATAATTTAGCAAAAATGTATTGTGTAGTCCATATTTGAAGCAGTGTCCTATTGTTAGATGGAACCTACCACCTCCTTGCACCACAGTGGTGTCAGATCTAGAGACACCATAGTAGCTCTACAAAGCCAAACTGTGCCGTCCATGTTACCATGTAGCACTATGCATGCAGTGCGACACTTAGTGACCCTTTGTGGCAGATGATGGTTGTGCCAGCCTTCACGTGCACGAGGGTGTATCACACATTTGTACGATGAACTTATTTGGTGCAGTAGTACCTCCTAGCTTCCAATACATGATTTATCACAGACACTTTCAACACATGCACAGTGCAGGCTTTGGGAGAGGACATAGCTGTTTTTCACATGGGTCCCTTAGTATGGTGCATGTAAGGTAAAGTGTGTCCTCTATACTCCTACCGAGTCCTAATATGGCATCCATGATTTTTACAGTTTTTCACAAACTCTACACCTAGTATATGGAACAGACATGGTGGTGTTAGGGGGCACTAGGGGCGCATGTGAGGTGGCACTGGAGTAGATGCTGCCCCATTTCCCATGATTCTGCCCCATGCTTTTTAATGGTAGGTTATTTTGTATTTGTATGTGTGCGACACAATGCAGCGCGCAGATGTATCTGTACACTACAGGTATGTCAGATATGTGTAGATGATATGTAGCTGGTAATGGTACCACTTGGGTGGCATTTGATATAGTTTCTGCCAGAGGCTTGCACACCATGATTTACGTGGAACTGTGCCTATGTGTGCCTATGTGTGACTTTCTTAAAATGGCCCTGGCCTATGCCATTGACATGGCTGCGCTATTCTTTGTTTAGTGTAATGTGTGTGTGATCTGTATTTAGCTGTCATCCAGTGGACACTTGTAGTGCTTTGTGAGCAGCTTCTCTATGCAAAGGGGACTTGGCTCCACCTGTCCATACATGGTGTGCCTGTCAGGGTGTGGCTGAGTTACGTACATGTGGGTGTATGTGTTTGTGAAGTACAATGATTGTGGTGTAGTGTGGCATGTTGCATATGTGTTGTTGCCTGTGTATCTATGTTCTGCTGCCCATGTGTACTTAGTGTGGTGTTTGTCTTGTTTGTCCTACAAGTTTGGTGTGTTGTGTGTGAGTAATGATTGCTATGGTGGCTTACCTATGAGTAGACCATTGCCATATTGCCCATCCTGGAGATGCTTGTTGATAGTGCAATAGCAGAATATGTAGGCATCATGGACGCTGCTGGGATATTTTGCTAGGATGTTGGTGAAGGGCCCACAGTGGTCCACAATGGCCTGCACATTGATTGAATGGGTGTGCTTGTGATTCCTATATAGTGTTCCATTGCTGCGGTTGCCACCAGTTGCACATGAGAGCAGTACATTGCACCCACACATGCGGGAACCCAGCAATTTGGTAGAAACATTTCTTGGTCTTCTGCTGCAGATGCTGGGTGTTTGGGAAGCAGATGTGATGGGGTGTGAAATGTATGATAGCGTCCAGGACCTTAGGTAGGAAGACCGAGAAGGATGGCTGGGACATACCACCTACCTGTGTACCCGTTATATGAAATGATCCAGATACCAGCATATGGAGGACAGTGAAGGGTTTGGTCATGGGTGGAATAGTAGTTGGAGTTTGCACCCTTGCTGTTACATCTTGTTCCCTGAGGCCAAGGATGGTTGTGTGCTGTCTGAAGATCCTTTCCCACCTCCTGTGCTGCCTCTGTGGCTGCTGTGGTGGTGTTTGGGGTTACTGGGGTGGTGGTGGAGAAACCTGCGGTCTTCTCTGACATCTGCAGTGTGTGCCAATCTGGAGCAGTACCTCTTCCATGTTCTTCAGGAGATTTCAAATGCTCCTTCTGTGTGATTTCCTTGAGTGGTGGTGTGCAGGTCTCTTTTTAACATCTGGTCTGACCAGGCATTACATTTTGACGTTAATCAGGCTACATGCAATTGCGCTGGGTGGACAGTTTAAAAACAATACATTTAAAATAATTGGCTTCTTAGTCATTCATATTTCTTACAATTTGCCAGATGCCACTTCACTCACAGCATCTGCATGGCTTCCACTCAATAAAAATTTGAAGGTGGGACTGCTGCTTCTCAGTAAATGGAGAATCAAAATATTCAGTATCACAGTTATGAAATCAACGAAAAACCTTTGTTTCCTCAAAATATGCCTAAATCAAACTGGCTTGCGGTCAATGCTCACTAATTCAACTCAGATTCCAGATGCAAAAATCTCTGTTTCACTAAGCAGCTGCTATATACAGTGAAGGGTATTTGTTCAAAATTAGTGGATATATTCCAGCGTTTGAACTTCTTTAGTCCTATCTTAATTTAAAATCAATGATGTGGTTTCTTCAAATGATAAATATTAGTAGGAAAATGTCAACAGAGTACATTATTTCTAAATATAACACATTAATATAGACTGCACTTTAACATAAGGAGTCATTGGGACAAGGAGGAGTGACGAGTTGAAGGTGCGAGTTTACATCCATTCCGTTGATGATTCTGAAAAGAGAACACAAATTAAAAGTTTTTGTACCACAAGAGTGGACAGCTGATCTACTTCATCCGGAAAGAAAACCTTCCAGAAGAAATATAATTGGGATCGATGGCATCTGAGGTGTGGAAAAGATGCTGTGCTTCAGTGGCAAGTGCTCCATCTCTGCAAGAACATCTCCTGGCCCGCAGCTAATGCAGCAACATCAGGGCCACATCTGTAACCTCTTCTGCTAATTATATCAAGCTGACGCCAAACAATATTTTAATTGCTGGTGTGTATTGTGCAAAAGCGATGCATTCGAAGCAGATACTTGCATTTCGTTCTGTAATATCAGCTGACAAATGTACAGCGGTAGCACTGCTGGACTTCACTATACAGCGGAGACTCGCTACCATATGCGGCCGAATAAATGGGAAAAAAAGTCATAACCAACGTTTAACAAAATCACCTTAATTTGATTGTATTTACTTTGTATTCATGCGACTACTAAATGGATGTTGAATATTCTATATGTTAAAAGCCCCATTAATAGAAAAAGTCTTCTACGGCTACTTGTGTGCATGCTTTCTGTGTGTATGAAGAACTATCAGCAATGTACTATCACACTGTCCATTTTGAGTAATGAAAAATGCCTGTATTCATAGTAACGTGGGCGTTTTCTACTGTACATAATTTTTCACCCATTTTTTACATGTGTATTCGTGTATTTGAGTAATATCCTGGCAAACCTACTGCTAAGCAACAGTGTACTGTAGAAGGATAGTGGTATACAGCAGAGAGTTGTGAGTAGGCAAAATAAAAGCATGGACCCTGAATATTGACTCCAGATTATCGATGGGATACAGAGAGCCAAATATCCAAATAAATATAAACAGGTAGGTCTAGATTTTCTATACTTAAGTTCACATTTATGAACATACCCTTACTATGTAAGGTTCTGTCCATATATGTATCTAACCTTACAATGCCCCCGAAGACAACTATACATCTCATCCCTGCACAACCATGTTTCTGTGATACATCCTTTTATTTTCCTTCTCTCCCACATGCTGACACCTCTGTCTGCCTCTGACCCCTAGATAATCCTCTCACCCATTTACCTACTGAAGAAACCTCAGATGTAATTTATTCTTCCCCTATTTTTCCATTATAAACAGCTCATAAAACCTAAATTTTCTCTTTCCTTCAAGCTTAACCCCTTACAAATTTAATTTCTTTGATGGGCTCACCCATTCCTTCTGGAATAATCGATTCTCCCAAAAATAAACTCTATAATTTTGCTTACCTCTCCTCTTTGAATCCTATTCTCTACCTTACCTCACATGCTGGTTTCCACCCTGCACTTCATATTGGTATATGTTGCTCCACTGATGCTATGAATCCTCCTGTCCTTTCAAAATAAGACCTTCTACCCTACTCCTAGATCATCTGTATGGCTTCTTCTCCACCACTTATCAGCCTCTAACACTCTTCCTCTCCCATCCTCCTCTGACTCACTTCCAATGCACTCAACTGTTCACCACACTAACCCTCTCCATTTCTGCCTCCCATCAATACCAAAAGATCTTTTCACCTGTCACCTCTTGAATTCTCATCCTCTAATATTTTTTCTCTTTTCCAAATGCATCTTGTTCCCTTCTCCCCATAAAAAACAATCTTCCCATAGCTACCTTGAACTCTTATATCTTCCCCATCAGCTGTCAACCATGTCGCCCCTTCACATCTGCCTCTTCCTGTTACCCACCTCTTGAGCACACTCTTACACCCTTGCTCCTTCTTTACCTTTTCCTTGTCTGTCCTCCCTAATATCCATCTCTCGACTTCAAACACAAAGTCCTCCCTCTATTGCCCTATTTGCAGGCCTTTACTACCTACCAGCCTCGTAACCACTAAAACACTTCCCCTGTCTCTATCTTGTTCCCCTCCTCCTTGCACAATTCTCTATTATCCCTTCTACCATCTCCCAAACACTCAACCACTAAGACCCATATTTAAACTTTTTTTGTGCCACATTTGTGCCATTTTTTTATGCAAAGGCAGCGTAAACTTACAAAATACAATTATATTTTGTAAGTTTGCACTGTTTGACACAAATGCGGCGCAAAAAAGGTATAAATGTGGGTCAAAAACCCTTCTCCCCTACGTCACTTGTCCTGCACCTTCCTATATTCTAAAGTTCAACACCCTTATTATCCCCCTATCTGTACACCTTAAACTACCAACCCCTACTTGTCCTAACCTGGCTACTCCCACATCTGAGTCTCTAACACCATTTCTCCTTCCACTACCCTAGACTCTACCAACTTTTCTGCTTCATTAAGCCCTCTTTAATATTCCTACAGCCTACTGTCATGTCATCAGCTTCCTTATACACCTGAAAAAAACACCTGCATATGGCACATAGTCAAGAACTTGATTAAGGACATTTCAAGTGTCACACTTCTCAACACAACTTCACACCACCCTCACTAGCACTGAATAACATGGATAATCATGTATTTATTCTCTTTCAGGAGAGGATGAATACATACTAAGCCCTCTTTCTCTTTCATCCCCTCCTTATTCTCTCCTAGCTCCCATATCCACTCCCATACTCAATGTATCTCATAGCTTTCCTCCAATTACCACATTCTTTATTAACTCCATTACATTTCCACCTTATGTCTACATTCAAGTACTATCTCATTTGAACTGCCTGCTTATCAATTCATATTAAAAAAAATCAAGAACAGATAACATTTTCAACCTGATATCAGACACAAAATCAGACCTATTCCTCACAACTTAAACTTGGTTCAAACATGATGACCTTTGAACACACTGTGTACACATTTTGTTATGTACTGCGCTGGACTTCTCACCTCTGGATACAGGGTTGGCGAATACACCAAGGGCCATATTTATACTTTTTGACGCACAACTGCGCCAACGCAGTTGTGCGTCAAAAAAGTTATCGCCGGCTAACGCCATTCCAAAGCGCCATGCGGGCGCCTTATTTATGGAATGACGTTAGCCGGCGCAGCTGACTGGTGTGCGTCAAAAAAAATGACCCACACCAGGCAGCGCCGGCGTAGGGGAAAATGGAGCTTGGGTGTCAAAAAATGGGGCAAGTCAGGGCTGAGGCAAAATATTGGCCTCAACCCGATTTGCGCCATTTATTTTTACTCCCAACCCCCATTGAAATGACTCCTGTCTTAGCACAGACAGGAGTCATGCCCCCTTGCCCAATGGCCATGCCCAGGGGACTTATGTCCCCTGGGCATGATCATTGGGCATAGTGGCATGTAGGGGGGCACAAATCAGGCCCCCCTATGCCACACAAAAAATAAATAAATAATTACTTACCTGAACTTACCTTAAGTTCCCTGGGATGGGTCCCTCCATCCTTGGGCATCCTTCTGGGGTGGGCAAGGGTGGCAGGGGGTGTCCCTGGGGGCATGGGAGGGCACCTCTGGGCTCCTTCCGAGCCCACAGGTCTCTTAAAGCCTGCCCTGACCAGGCGTTAAAAAATTACGCAAAAGGGGCTGGACGTCATTTTTTTTGACCCGCCCACTCCCGTGCGTCATTTTTGCACGGGAGTTTAATTAAGGTGCACATGCCTTGGAGTCATTTTTTAGACGGGAACGCCTACCTTGCATATCATTAACGCAAGGTAGGTGTCCACGCTAAAAAATGATGCAAACTCCAAGATCTTTGGCGCTAGACGGGTCTAACGCCAAAGTATAAATATGGAGTTAGCTTTGCGTCGGGTTTGCGTAAAAAAAACCGATGCAATTCTGGCGCATAGAGAGTATAAATATGGGCCTAAGTCTTCTACAGGTTCTGGATACTCCCAGATAAGGGCGACCCCTTCTAGTAGCCACAGTGCCATTTGACAGGCTACGCCAAAGCAGACCGTACCCTCCAGAAGGAGTCCCAGAGGGAAAAAAAACCCAACACTGGGGAAAAAACCTCAAACAGGAACTCCTGAAGAAAAACAAGAAAAAACAGGACTAAACAACAGGAAATAAAAAATAGGCAAAAATCTCCCAAGGCAAAAAGCAGGAACAAAGAACAGGCAAAAATCTCCCAAGGCAAAAAGCAGGAACAAAGAACAGGCAAAAATCTCCCAAGACAAAAAGCAGGAACAAAGAACAGGAGCGAATAGCACAACCAGAAGGAAGTGTTTGCAACGCAAGGTGGAAAAAGACTGACTGACTTATATACTGAGAAAAGGGAAGTGACATCACAGGAAAAGGAAATAACACCATCTTGAATTGGGAAGAGCCCATAGACCAGTATAGGAAAAAGAAAGTAGTATAAAACAAAAACAGAGCATGCTGGGACAAAACACGAAGAAGACAAGATGGATACAACATGGACAGAGACAGGTATAAAGACCAGACAAACCCACCAACAACAAAAAGAAGAAAAAAGAGCTACAGGTAAGTGTAGCGCAACCGGGAGCGAAATATATGCTTCCCAGAATGTGTAGTCAAAAAACGCGGGGAACGGCGCTCCGAGTATCGATAGCGCATTCCATTCGAGGACAGAAATAGACGCAGCATCTGAGCGCGGCGTTACACATTTTGCTAGTCACTCTCTTAATGGAACTTTCTGTCTGACCAATCTCAGCAAAATCATAGAGAACATTGAACCTTTTTAGTGACTGCCAACTAATCACCTCCAACTTAAATTCTCATCTCAAGACAAAATAGTATCACAACATTAACACCATCCACATGCACACACTGCAACAATGTCAACCTCTCACCAAAGCCTTTGAGAAAAATAATCAACTCAAAATGTCTATGCACTCTAGTCAACAATACAAACATGAAATGAATGTGGCCTAACAGTTGGAGCTGCTGACTTTGGTACTGGGGAATAAGGTTTAAGTCCTGGACTTGGCTTAACATCCTGTGATCTTAGGTAAACCACTTAGGGACTGATTTAATATTTGACTGTGAGATGGTTCTCTGCCAGAGACAGTGAGTAAATTACTTCAACACCCTTGCAGAGGTCCTGACTGAAAAATTTTGAAATGTCCGAGAGGCTGATGGAAATTTCAACCATTGACCAGAACTGCTGTCAAGTCAGTTCCTGTGACTGTATTGTAACTCTGACGTATGGCTCCATCAAAAATCACTTGGTAAGACAGCAAAGTTACATTTTGAAATTATTTTACTATTATTTTAAAAAACAAACTCCCCAAAGTGATATTTTCTGTTTTAAAATAAAGAAAAACAATGTCCCTCTCGCCATGGGAGTTATGCCCCATGGTGAGGGAGGCATTTAGAGCTTTCACTGCCCCTTACCCCCAAGGATTCCTGGTGGTGATGTGCAGTGAAAATTGCCTTGTATGTCTGCCTATCTAAATTACACGTCAAACTCAAATGGCCCTCATTTTGTCAGGCTGTTGGATGTGTGTAACAATGGTGGAGACAGAGTAGTCTCCACTGCGTTTAAATTAATGGTCTGCCTGCATTTATATTGGATGCCACCATTATGTTGTTGCATCAAAGGTCCATCTGCATTTACATTTGGAGGATGGACCATTATGTTGGCAGAATGGGTACAGTTGCAATGGAGCACCCTTTGCACCAACATATAAATCTGCCGCTTAAAGTCCCCATGCAGACAGTAATACTGCTGATGTAGACCTTTTTTGTTTCAATATGCTGCTAAAGACTTTGCACTTTACCTATGCCTCAGAGTTGGACTTCCTACCAAAGGCCAAACTAGCACTTTAGGCACCACGAGGGAAGAGTCATTTAAAGTATTGTTTTAGTCCTTTCCACCCTAGTTTCCTATTTGACTGTTTTGCTGAATCAATTAACATGTAAGCAAATATACTACTTGTTGAAGAATCTGTGACACTATTGTAATGATTTTATTTAATTGTTCAATAAAGAACCTATCTTCTTCTTGTTCCACATGCTAAAAAAACTGTGTAATGTAATTTTGTGCTTGTGCAAGATAATGTTATGCTCATGTAAAGCACTCTAAAGGCCTTGGGCCAAGTTTGTGCCACATAAAACTTCAACAAGAAATAGAATTAAAGATAAAGACTGGTTCAGTGAGGAAATAAAAAAAGATCAAAACCCAAAATAGCTGCACTTGGTTGCCAATAGAAGAATAACATTAAAGATGCGGATGTGTTTTCCCTCACCGTTCGCAGGGATTGAAAAACACCTCCTTTGCCTCAGGTCGATGGATCTTTTCACTCAGTGAAGAGTGTGGTAACCATTTACAATCAATTCATGCCAAAGAACAACTTAAATACATTGACCAATGTGGCCACAGACAAATACTCCAATTAATGAAAGTTTCAAACTTTATTTACAACCACAAAGCCAAAGTCACATGAATTGTGCCCAAAATCAAAATGTAAAGATAAATGAGCTTCATGTGCTGACCAAATCTACAAAATAAGTTTAATCTACTCAACAACAACACAATTAAACCTTCAAAAAGAATGATGCATATTAAAAAAGCAATCACTTGTATGACAGACATGTTTCAGTTTATACAGGAAGTTCATTAGTCAAGACAATTTGCAAATGTTCAGTATTGAGCGATTGGGGTATAGGTTCTCCCTACTACTAACCAAATCAATACAAGCATTTGTGGGAGCAGGTCGCACATGCGGGCAAAAGTAAAATAAAAAAAAATTTGGAAAACATCTATTGTGGGCTAAGTTAGACTAACTAAGGAAAATAAAAGACAGGTGCAAGCATGCTAACTCTACTCAGAAAAGAAGGTCAGGGGAAATAACATTTGCATTAGAATATACCTTTCCTAGGTTCAGCATTCAATTCCATTTCATCAGCAGAGCATGTATATCATCAGCAAAGACCGTTAGAAGCACTATTGGGGGAAAAGTACAGAATATAGGCTGCACATGGAAATCATGAGCATCCAAGGGGACAAGCTAACAAAACATGTTTCAACACTAGGCTGCCACTGAAACTTACAAGTCCTTCCCTGATTAAGAATACTAAAATTATTTTCATTGGTCCATTTGATGAGTCCATGTTATGCAAAAGGGGCACTGTCCAATAGAAATTTAAACACAAGACAAATTTGAAACATCAGGAAACTCTCCTAGGGTTGGTGTGAAGTCATCTCTTTTTTCAGTGTGGCTCCAATAGTGTAACGATTTGGACATCCCCTGTTGCAATCCATGTTCCTTCTCATGACACAAGACGGTTTTCTCGTTTCTCATGAGAACAGTTCCTTTAAACACAAGTACTACTCTCCTTTTAGTCATCATGTTCAAATGTTGAAACATTGAAGGACACTGCAGTGTAAAACTTACACATAATACAGTAGGACTCTTTACTAATCAGGTGAAACGACATAGCGAAAAAATTCATGTTAGAGGCAAAGAAATAATTGACATTTTATGTTGCTGCAAATATGAAAACTTCAGGCCTAGTTATGCTAAAACAAGAACTGCAATGCATTAATATTGTTATTAATAAAACATACATAATATGCAAACATATGAGTTCAGCATCAATAATATGTCATCAAAATATGTAAAAGCAGTTTATTTATAATTACAATCTTTGTTAAGACATCACATTAAGTATGACAGCGATGTGCATTTATGTTTCTGCACACATGAAACTATACTAATTAATCATAAATCAATGTCAATCATATTCATTTCTGCTAATAATAGTTCATCCTAATTATTAAAATATATTTCAACAATTTTAAATTAATGTAGAACTGTGCCAATTCTGGTGGGCACAATGTCTGTCATAAATCTAAAATGTGTACACTTTTAAACTACGTCAGTGCAGCTCTCTCTAAGTTAGGCTTTTAAACACAGATACAAATGACATCAAATACTGACTTCTGGTGCACTGAAAGCATTACTAAAATTTACACTCCAACAAAGATCATTCTTCAAAACCCACCTCCAATGACCCACTTGACCTAAAAAACCTTCCAGCAAGAAAAGAGAAATCCTACACTACCCAATTCTCATCTCTTTTGTCAGGTACTCCATTAGAAAAATCCACTATATACTCAGGGGATTTTGAAACTGAGGTTGCATTACATTAATGACTTCTCAGTTTTATGAATGTTGTTGCTCCATTACAGTTAACTTTGTGACCAAACATAAGATGCTAAATGTTGATCTTGCTAAAGCATCAAACTCACAATCATCTAAACCAAACCTGACATCTATTTATGTGACACTTTGGGGTGCAACATTACTATATTTCATTTTTGGGGCACTCCCTCTACAATTAAGGTTGATGCTGGTGAGTTGATCTCAATATTTGTGAGCGGCTGTGATGCATTTACTGAGGACCATAGCTTGTTCCAGTTTTGGATACTTACAAAGTATAGTGTGACCAGATTTTAGAAACCAAAACCCATGACCTTTCTCAAATATAGAATTGCATTTAATTGATCCTCTTGAGCAACAGTCATGTTTGCCAAAGATTTGGCCTATATTTTGAATTCTAAAATTAATTGTTCAATGGGCCTGTATGTCAATTGACAATGTACCAGGGTATTAAGAAACTAGTTAGTATATATAGATGAAGGAAGACAAGACCTCTTAAGCTACAATAAGTAATACATTGAGTTTTTGAATACATCTGCATTTGTTCTATTTCATCATAAAGGCAGACATCCACTCATGCCTTACAACTTGCTAAACTGCTTATTATACCTAATTGCATCAATTCTTTCTGAAAACATTTGGAAATTGTAAATTCTATTGAAAATCCTAAATTGAGAATATAAACACTGCTTTGTTGACTTGATAAACCCTATGATATGTATAAAGTAATCATTTATTTCAATGATTTAATCTGAATGTGGAATTTCAAATCCTGTAATCATGTACTCGCATATTCTTCCTCCTCCTCATAGGCCTATTTATGTTCTCTGTGAGAATGCAACAGTTGTTTACAGGTCAAAATCATTTGGCCTCAAATGCGCCTTCCCCAATTCTTGTGAGCCTTTTTTGAACATCAACTAATAAAGACTTTCCCAACTTCCTAAGTTGCAATAAAAATTATCAGCCACCATTCCTAGTTTATAGAATATGGAATTGCAAAGGATATAACTTCTCTATGAATACAGGTCTTAAGAGATTCCCGCACCCCCATGGAATATGTCAACCCATTATTTCAGTGAAGAATTATAAAATAATTATGTCATTGTGGATTTCAATATCTAACTAGATAAAAACAATCAAAATCCATGGCAGAATGTTTTCCTTTGCAACATGGCAGTTCAATTCTAGTAGAATAGATGCATGATTGTCAATAATGGCTGGCTTGAACTCTATGCTGATGTTAACTAAAGTATTGTAAACTAAAAATAAATCTCACCAAATTGCTGATGTTTATCAACAACAATTGAATTGGAAGGAACCAAGGTTTTGAACAACCATGGATCCTGCACACCGAATTCAGTAGACATGGATTTAATTGTATTCACTATGGGGGTCATTCTGACACTGGCGGTCAGTGATAAAGCGGCAGCCAACCCGCCAACAGGCAGGCGGTCGAAAAAATTGAATTCTGACCCTGGCGGGAACCGCCAACACAGCCCGCCACTTTAACACTCCGACTGCCACGGCGGGACAGACAAACAGTGCGGCGGTCACTGCCAACAGGCAGGCGGTAGACAATGTACCACCCACCCTATCACAACTCACCAATCGCCACCTTTTCCGGGGCGGGAGCCCCGCCGATAAAAACACGGCGGAAACACACTACGAATGGGAAAACGCTCACCTATACACACTCCACGAGGAAGGAGGACAGCATGGAACCCGAATTACACATCCTACCAGCTATTGTCTACCTGCTCATCTACCAGGAGTACGAACGCCGGCGTAGACGACAACGGTGAGTACTGCACCTACGACACAGGCGAGGGGGGAGGAGGAAAGTTTACGGGCACACACATGCGCCATACACTCACCCCCCCACCACAAATACCTACACCCCAATGCCGAGCAACAAGTCAGAGTGACACCACACAAACCCCCCGGAATAATGCAAAGACACAATTAAAATGATCTATAAAATATATGTATAAATAGCTCCATTGAAGGTATGGGAAATATGCCATGTAAAAGATACACAAATAAGGAATGAACATATTCAACAATATATACATAGGCAAAAAGTCCTGCACATTCCATAAAAGTTCCATAGTCCGTGGGACAATGTGCACAAACACATGGGCAAAGCCCACACAGGAGACCAGATACCATTGGAGAGAACACTGCTGGGGCATCAGATGATAAAACTACAGGCACCTCAGGGGGAAGGGAAGGGGGGGCACCTCAGCCACATGAGTCCACGACGCCAGATCCACGAGGGGCCTCCATGCCCACTGTCCCATCCTGGGGAGTGCAAGCCACAGTCTCACAAGTCTCTACAGTGGGTGGCTTGCCCACTGTGCCATCCTGGGGAGTGCAAAGCGACAGTCTCTCAAGTCTCTACACTGGGTGGCTTGCCCACTGTTCCATCCTGGGAAGTGCCAAGACACAGTCCATCAGATGGATTACCAACTCCACTGTTAATGGAGGAGGCATGGTGCCCAGAGTGCTTCGTGAAGCCTTGCTCGACACAGAACCGGCACTGTCAATGGGCCAGCGGTGCTTGAGATGGCGTTGCCCAGCGGAGCGGTGCTTGACAGGAAGGGCCCAGCGGAGCGGTGCTTGAGACGGCGGTGGCCAGCGGAGCGGTGCTTGAGACGGCGATGGCCAGCGGAGCGGTGCTTGAGATGAAGGGCCCAGCGGAGCGGTGCTTGAGATGAAGGGCCCAGCGGAGCGGTGCTTGAGATGAAGGGCCCAGCGGAGCGGTGCTCGACAGGAAGGGCCCAGCGGAGCGGTGCTTGAGATGAAGGGCCCAGCGGAGCGGTGCTTGACAGGAAGGGCCCAGCGGAGTGGTGCTGGACAGGAAGGGCCCAGCGGAGCGGTGCTTGAGATGAAGGGCCCAGCGGAGCGGTGCTTGACAGGAAGGGCCCAGCGGAGCGGTGCTCGACAGGAAGGGCCCAGCGGAGCGGTGCTTGAGATGAAGGGCCCAGCGGAGCGGTGCTGGACAGGAAGGGCCCAGCGGAGCAGTGCTTGAGATGAAGGGCACAGCGGAGCGGTGCTTGACAGGAAGGGCCCAGCGGAGCGGTGCTTGAGATGAAGGGCCCAGCGGAGCGGTGCTTGACTGGAAGGGCCCAGCGGAGCGGTGCTTGAGATGAAGGTCCCAGCGGAGTGGTGCTTGAGATGAAGGGCCCAGCGGAGCGGTGCTGGACAGGAAGGGCCCAGCGGAGCAGTGCTTGAGATGAAGGGCACAGCGGAGCGGTGCTTGACAGGAAGGGCCCAGCGGAGCGGTGCTTGAGATGAAGGGCCCAGCGGAGCGGTGCTTGACTGGAAGGGCCCAGCGGAGCGGTGCTTGACAGGAAGGGCCCAGCGGAGCGGTGCTTGAGATGAAGGGCCCAGCGGAGCAGTGCTTGACAGGAAGGGCCCAGCGGAGCGGTGCTCTTCCCGGCGGGGCCCTGTTCAGCGGTTCTTGTCCCGGCGTGGCCCTGTTCAGCGGTGCTCCTCCCGGCGGGGCCCTGATCAGCGGTGCTTGTCCCGGCGGGGCCCTTTCAGCGGTTCTTGTCCCGGCGGGGCACGTTCTGCAGTTCTTGTCACGACGGGCCCTGTTCAGCGGTGCTCCTCCCGGCGGGGCCCGTTCAGCGGTTCTTGTCCCGGCGGGCCCCCGTTTAGCGGTTCTTGTCCCGGCGGGGTCCTGTTCAGCGGTGCTCCTCCCGGCGGGGCCCGTTCAGCGGTTCTTGTCCCGGTGGGGCCCGTTCAGCGGTTCTTGTCCCGGCGGGGCCCTGTTCAGCGGTTCTTGTCCCGGCGGGGCCCTGTTCAGCGGTGCTCCTCCCGGCGGGGCCCTGTTCAGCGGTGCTCCTCCCGGCGGGGCCATGTTCAGCGGTGCTCCTCCCGGCGGGGCCCTGTTCAGCGGTGCTTGTCCTGTGTGTCTAGGGAGCCAGACCTGGGCAAGACTTCCCGCTCATTCACCATCCGAACTTGCGGTCGCGGCGCCCTCCTGTGATGGAGTCCTGGGCCCGTGGGTGTCGTCCGTCACACCCGGAATGGGGCTGGTGGGGCCCTCCTGGGCAGCTTGCGTGCTGCCTGACTTCTCCGCCCTGCTGCCCTTGCCCTCCTTCGCTGAAGCTCTGTGGCCCTTGCCTCCCTTGGATGATGTGGCAGGTGACGGGGCAAGGCTACTGTCCTTGGTGGCAGCCGTCTCAGTCTTGTCGCGCCAGGCCTTTTTCTTTTTTGTCCTCTTCCCAGGGGGTGGGCTGGCTGTCCCCTTGCTGCTGGCCGATGTTCCTGCCCTAGGATCTGGTGGACTCCAATAGCCCTGCACTTTGGTCACAGTAGATGCATGGCTGGTGGTGGCTGAGGTGCTTTTTTTACACTTACCAGATGGAGGGGGTGGGTCAGTGATTGGAACGAGCTCAAGGTTGGAAAGGAAAAGGACTTTGGAAGGACAGGGACGGGTAGGTGTAGTGGGTTTGGGAGTGGAGGAAGAGGATGTGGTTGTAGGAGAGTCAAGTGTGCTGTCTTTGGGTGCAGGTGCCTGTGACGGAGGCTGTCGTGAGGTGGATGGCTGTTGGGTGGGTGGCTGCCTGCGTTTGTGTGCTTTGGAAGAGGGGGTGACAGACACACTGGGAGAGGACACAGAGGACGTGTAACTGGCAGTGGGGGTGGTGACTGCACGTGTGCGGACTGTAATGGAGGGTGTGCTGGTGATGGAAGTACTGGCTGATGGTGGTGTGCATGCAGGTGTGAGTGGAGACGTCACAGGGAGGGAGGAGGGAGATGAGGAGGTGGGGGACACAGAGGTGGTAGTGACTGTTGGCATGTCTGCATCTGGATGTTGCTTCGGTGAATGCTTGTGGTATCTGTGGTGCTTATGTCTGGATGAGCTGCCCTTGGGTGTAGAGGTGTGTGCAGGCTGGTCTGATGGTGTGGATGGGATAGGCAGAGGAACAGGAGACTGGGACTGGGTGGAGGGAGTCAGAAGAGGGAGGCTGGAGACAGGGACAATGGCTGCCGTCAGTGCTGAGGCCAGAGCGTTGAACGATCGCTGATGGGCAGCCTGACCCGAATGAATGCCCTCCAGGTATGCATTGCTCCGATGCACCTCCCTTTCTACACCCTGGATGGCATTTAAAAGGGTAAACTGGCCAACAATGAGTGTCCTGAGGAGGTCAATGACCTCCTCACTGAGGGCAGCAGGGGTAACTGGGGCAGGGCCTGAGGTGCCTGGGGCGAAGGAGTTGCCCGCCTTCCTGGGCGAGCGGGCACGAAGCGAAGGCTGAGGGGCTGCTGGGAGGGCGGGGCTAGTGCGCTGGGTGGCGGCTGTACCTGTTGTGGCGGTGGGCACGGATGTTGCCGCCACCGCTAGGGAGCTCCCTTCCGAGGACGTGTTGGTGACGTCTCCACGGGTCCCCGTTGTGGAGCTCCACTCGCCCTCCGTCTCACTGGTGTACTCGGAGTCTGTTGTATGGCCCTCCGGGACCATGTGAGATGCAGCTCCCTCGTGCGCCGATGCCACTTCTCCTCCGCCAGATGATGCTAATGCACACATGAACAGGAAGACAAAGAAAAGGGGGGGGGGGAAATGAAGACATGTTGAGTGCATGCATTGGCAACACCGTTGTCGGAGAGGACAGACACAGAAGCCCCCTGAACTAGACCGCGCAATGGGGGTACACTACTCAGTTATTGTGACTAGGCCTACGGGTCTATGGACGACAAATGCACACATGGGTGTGGCCGGACCATGGATAGCTGTACTTGGCACCCTACAGAGGTGGGGGTGGGGGCACAGGGCCGTGTCTAACGGAGGGGCCTAGCCTACAGAATGCGCCCTGGCCTGGAGATAGCCACAGCCCTCCTCCCCCACCCAGACACCTTCACTGCGCGCAAAGATAGCAGAATGTGCTGATACTCACCCCCTTGTGTCTGCTGTGATGTCCTCACGCGCCCATCCAAATCGGGGTAGGCCACCGCCAGGATCCGGGACATCAGGGGGGTCAATTGGCGGCTGGCACCCCTCCTACGTTGGGAGGCCATCCCCAGCAGAGACTCGGCGGTCTTTCTGGTCCCACGGCGGATGTCCTCCCACCTCTTTCGGCAGTGGGTGCCCCGTCTGTTGTGGACCCCCAGGGCCCAGACGTCCTTGGCGATGGCACGCCAAATGTCGATCTTCTGATGGGCGCTGACCTATGTGACAAGTACAGGGTGGTAAAGGAAATCGCATCAGTTTTCTGCCTGGTCAATGTGAGTGGCCCCCCCCTCCCCAACCTTGCCATGTGGCACATGCTCTCATCTTTTGTGCGTTGCACTCCTCATTCGCTCCCCTCCCCACCATCTTACATACACTCCACTCAACACAGGCATAGCCCATTCAACGTGCACCCTGTGTACTAACCTGTTGGTCTGGAGGACCGTAGAGTAGCACATACTGGGGGAGGACCCCATCAACAAGTTTCTCCAATTCTTCAGAAGTGAAGGCAGGGGCCCTTTCCCCAGTCGCAGCAGCCATTGTATCTCCCAGACCGAGGTCACAGCAGCACTTGCAGTATAGGTCCTCTCCTGTGGATGATCAGGTCTCGAGTGATTAATCAGATAGAAAATGGCGGTCACGCCCGCGGCGGTGCGTACCGCGGCGGTGCGCACCGCGACCGCCGGCGCACATCGTCATTGGCTCCTGAGACCCATAGGGTTCAATGTTAACCAATGCTGCTTTGCGCCGCGGTCTTCGACCGCCTACCGCCACGGTGTGACACGCCAGCGCAGTGACCTCACATCCCACTGTCACACTTCACAGGTCAGGCAGCCGCCATTTCAAGGGCCCACATGGCATGATTTCTACTGCGTCACACAGGCGTAGGCCTTGCATTGCCACTCATACAAGCCATTCAATGCATAGCGATTCGTGTACTGTGCAAGCTGTGTGAACGAACCTGTGGGTTGCTTGACTGTGTGCTCCATGTTGTCCTTCCTAGGCACCGTCCGCTGGGACTTGCGAGGAGAAGGATGAATCCTCCCGTGTACCGACCGCTGGTGGACCTGTCGACAATGGAAGAACGACATATCATACTTACATACCGGCTTGACAGAGCAACTATACATGAACTATGTGCCCAGCTGGAGCCAGACCTGATGTCCCCCATCCGCCAACCCACAGGGATTCCCCCTCTGGTGCAGGTTCTGTCAGTACTCCATTTTTTGGCAAGTGGGACTTTTCAGACAACAGTGGCCATATCATCTGGGATGTCTCAGCCTATGTTTTCTAAGGTTTTGTCCAGAGTGTTGTCTGCCCTGATGAAATACATGCGGAGCTACATTATTTTCCCTGAGGTGGGCGATTTGGCTACAGTGAAGGGTGATTTCTATGCCCTTGGACATATCCCCAACATCATTGGTGCCATTGATGGGACCCATGTGGCTTTGGTTCCCCCCAAAGAAAGTGAGCAGGTGTACCGAAACAGAAAAAGTTATCATTCGATGAATGTCCAGGTGGTCTGTTTGGCTGACCAGTACATCTCCCATGTAAATGCCAAGTTCCCTGGGTCAGTGCATGACGCGTATGTCATGCGAAATAGCACCATCCCTTATGTGATGGAACAGCTACAGAGACACCGTGTGTGGCTAATTGGTGACTCTGGTTACCCCAACCTGTCGTGGCTACTGACCCCAGTGAGGAATCCCCGGACCAGGGCAGAGGAACGGTACAATGAGGCCCATGGGCGATCTAGGAGGATCATAGAAAGGATCTTCGGGGTCCTGAAGGCCAGGTTTAGGTGCCTGCATATGACAGGGGGATCCCTCATGTACTCACCAAAGAAGGTGTGCCAGATCATCGTGGCCTGCTGTATGCTTCACAATTTTGCATTGCGACGCCAGGTGCCTTTTCTGCAGGAGGATGGTCCAGATGGTGGTGTTGTAGCAGCTGTGGAGCCTGTGGAGAGTGAAGAGGAGGAAGACGACGGGGACGACACGGACAACAGGGAGACAGTCATACAACAATACTTTCAGTAGCACACAGGTAAGAATCAGCCACCCCATTTTACATTTACTTAAGGCCTCATGCGTCTCCACTGTCTGTGTTTCCCCCCAGTTCCTGTTAACTGATTTGTGACTTTCCCTTCCCTTTTCAGAGCTGTATGACCCACTGCCTGAGTTCAGCTTTATTTGCCCATGGACTAAAGCTTATTGAAATTGGTATGTTGTCATCACAAAGTACCTGGACATTATAGCACCGTTATGTGTAATACATTTGTTAAGAATACAAGCAGACTCCTGTTTTTTAAAGTGAAATAAGTGATTTAATTTAAGTGCTACATGATTGGGAAACGGTGATGGGTGGGGGTGGAGTAATGTCCATGGCAGAGTCCAGTTCTCAGTCGCACAGGTGCATTGTCCATATGCCTGGGGAAGGATGGAGCAGGGGCAGTTCAAGGTTGGACAGGGTGACAATGTGGGACAGTGGGATGACATCAGGGGGTATCTTAGGCTGGCGGGGGTCTTGCAATCCTACTCTGTCTTCTTGTGAGATCTCAGGTTCCGCTTGCGGGGTGGTTCTTCTTCTGCAGGAGGTGGGGTTCTGGTGGCCTGTCGTTGTGTGGGGTCCTCCTGTCCACTAGCGCCGGTGGAGGTGGTAGGCTGTTCCTGGCCTGGGCTAGTGACAGGGGCCCTTTGGGGTGCCACATGGTCCCGCAATGTGGTGACGATCTGGGTAAGGGCCACGACGATGGTCCCCATTGCGGAACCGATGTTCCTCAGTTCCTCCCTGAACCCCATGTACTGTTCCTCCTGCAGTTCCTGGATCTCCTGGAACCGGGCCAGTACCATCGCCATCGTCTCCTGGGAGCGGTGGTATGCTCCCATGATGGAGGAGAGGGCCTCTTGGAGAGTCGGTTCCCCGGGCCTGTCCCCCCCATGTCGCACAGCAGCCCTCCCAGTTCCCCTGTGTTCCTGGGCCTCTGTCCCCTGGTCGGTGAGCCCACTACCACTGCCCCCAGGTCCCTGTTGTTGTTGGGGTGGTGGGTCAACCTGGGTGCCGTGTAGTGGTGGACACATTGCTGATTTACGTGTCCTGGAGACAGAGGCATGGGCCCGCTGGGTGGGAGCTGTGCTGGTGTTCCCAGAGGGGGTTGGGTCTGGTGTAGCCTGTGGCTGTCTGTGGGGAACCGACTGTCCAGAGGTCCCTGATGGGCCGGGCTGGTCGTCTGGCTCCAGGGAGACAGAGCTGCTGTCATCGCTGGGGGCCTCTTCTGGGGGTGGGATGGACATTATGATTTGGCATGCAGGTGGGGTGGGGGTGGGAAGCAGAAGTGAAGATTTGCCTTACCAGAGTCCATTCCTCCGCCTACTCCTGCGAGGCCCTCAGGATGCAGGATGTGCAAGACTTCCTCCTCCCACGCAGTAAATTCTGGGGGAGTAGGTGGGGGTCCGCCGCCAGTCTTCTGCACTGCAATGTTGTGCCTTGATACCATGGAACGCACCTTCCCCCGTAGGTCGTTCCATCTCTTCCTGATGTCCTCCCGATTGTGTGGATGCTGTCCCACCGCGTTAACCCTGTCCACTATCCTTTGCCATAGCTCCATCTTCCTGGCAATTGTGGTGTGCTGCACCTGTGCCCCGAAGAGTTGGGGCTCTACACGGACTATTTCCTCCACCATGACCCTGAGTTCGGCGTCACTGAACCTGGGGTGTCTTTGGGGTGCCATGGGGTGGTGTGGTTGAGGTGTGGGGTGGCGTTTGTGGTGATGAGTGTGGTGCGTGTGGTGGTGTGTGGTGTTTGGTGCATGGGTTCTGTGTGGGTGATGGTGTTGTGTGCCTCTGTGTTGTGGGATTGTCTATTCTGTGCTCTCTCTCTAGCCTTTGTCAATGATTTCGGGTCGTAGGGGTTTGTGGGTGATGTGGGTGTGTGTTTTATATTGTGTTGGGTGTGTGGGAGTGGTGTTAGTATGTGTATCAGGTGTGTGTATTTCAAACTGACCAATGTGGCTGAGTTTTCTATGTGTGTGTATTTTGAGCGCGGCGGTGTGTACCGCCAATGGAATACCGCGTTTGAAAGACCGCCGCGTGGATTTGTGGGTCGGAATGGTATGGGCGTATTTCTGTTGGCATGACGGTGGAGGTTTGGTCATCGCCATTTTTTCGCTGACCTTTGGTGTGGCGGACTTTTGTGGATGTCGGGTTTTTGGCGGTTTGCCAGTTGCGGGTCAGAATGACCGTGGCAGTTTACCGCGGTCTTCTGACCGGCGGTAAGCGCCTTTTACCGCCGAGGTCAGAATGACCCCCTATGTTTGGCTTATTTTGTATTCGTTTAGGATCTGTCAAGCGATAAGGATTACAAGACCTAAATAACCTTCTCTACATTTATCTATCCAGGAATAGAGGATTGAGACTGGTTTAGAGCATATAAAAGTTGCAGAATATCAGTAATTTGCCCATAATAACTCGTCATTATACACAGATGTAATATAAGGAAAGGAAGCTTAATACACCAACCTTTCTGATTTAATGATGATGAAATTGTATTGAAGACGAGTCCTTTGAAGAAACAAAGTGCCATGCTTCTATATGCAGAGGAGCACATCAAAATAGGATTTACCAATCCATCTGGCCTATAGGAACAGCAAAAATGAGTCCTCTGAGGTAAAATATTCACATGATTATAAGCTTTCAACCCAGCAAATAGTTCTCATATTTCCTGATTATGTTTTACACCTTTAGTATTAAGGCTTGGGATTCTTGATCTCTTTATTCTTCATAAATAAGCATTGTTAGAAATGGGGTCTTTGGTTGGCAGTCAGGCTACCCCCTGTCCCAGCAAGGACCCTCACTCTAGTCAGGGTAAAGGAGAATCACCCTCAGATCACCCCGCTCACCCCCTTGGTAGCTTGGCACGAGCAGGCAGGCTTAACTTCAGAAGCAATGTGTAATTTATTTGTACCAACACACAGTAACTCAGGGAAAACACTACAAAATGACATAATACAGGTTTAGAAAAGTCGGTACTATTTATATTAACAAAACAAGACCAAAAGGACAAAAATCCAACATAACACAAGTCAAGATATGAATTTTAAAAGAATAAGAGTCTTAAATCCTTTAGAAAACAGTGAGAATATTCTTAGCCTACAAAAGTACCTGGGTCGCGTCAAAAAAACACCGCACAGGTGAGTATGCATCGATGAAGGCCAACAAAGCGTTAATTTGTCACTCGCAAGTGAGACGGTGCATTGTTCCTCCTCCAGTCAGGTCAGCATGCGTCATTTTTCCTCTCCTGCAAGAGAGCAATACGTCAATCCGGGCAGGTACAGCGGGCCGGGTAGGCTTTGCATTGTTTTTCCGCACCCAGTGATGTTCTGTCGCACGGCATCACAAAACTGCGCTGTGTGGGGCTTGCGTCATTATCAGCCTCATTAGCGGCTGTTGTGCATCATTTCTCTAGTCGCGTTGCGTTGATCTTCCAACCGAGATATAGGTTTAGCGTTGATATCAGCTGCAAAGTCGGTGGTGCGCCCTTTATCAGCCGAATCATGGAAGGTGCACCGAAAATGTCCACGCATGTTGGTCTGTGTGTGGACTTTCAGTCTTTGTCTGCCAGCTTCACCTTTCAAGGGCCCAGGAATTGGATAAGGCACCACTTGGCAGGGCCGGAGTCTCAGCAGAGAGTCCAGGTGCTGGCAGGGGAAGTCTTTGATGGCCCTGAGATTTCAATAACAGGAGTCAAGCTCAGTTCAAGCCCTTGGAGATTCTTCAAAAGCAAGAATGCACACAAAGTCCAGTCTTTGTCCCCTTTCACAGACAGAAGCAGCAACTCCAGGATAGTCTACAAAGCACAGTCACAGGCAGGGCAGCACTTCTCCTCAGCTCATCAGCTCTTCTTCTTGGCAGAGGTTCCTCTTGATTCCAGAAGTGATCTAATTTTCAGGGGTTTTGTGGGCTCTTCTTATACCCCTTTCTGTCTTTGAAGTAGGCCTACTTCAAAGAGAAGTGCAGGCCAGGCTCCAGACACACACCAGGGAGTTGGAGACTGGATTGTGTGAAGGCAAGCACAGCCCTTTGAGGTGTAAGTGACCACTCCTCCCCTCCCTCCTAGCACAGATGGCTCATCAGGATATTCCGGGTACATCCCAGCTCTCTTTGTGTCACTGTCTAGAGAGAGGCGCAAGCAGCCCAACTGTAAAACTGACCCAGACAGAGAATCCACAAACAAACAGAGTCACAGAATGGTTCAAGCAAGAAAATGCCTACTTTCTAATAGTGGCATTTTCAAACACACAATCTAAACTTCACTAAAATATGTATTTTTAAATTGTGAGCCCAGAGACCCCAAACTCCACATGTCTTTCTGCTCCCAAATGGAATCTACACTTTAGTCATATGTAAAGGCAGTCCCCATGTTAACCTATGAGAGAGATAGGCCTTGCAACAGTGAAACCCGAATTTGGCAGTATTTCACTGTCAGGACATGTAAAACACATAAGTACATTCCCACCTTTACCTTACACTACACCCTGCCCATAGGGCTACCTAGGGCCTAACATAGGGGTGCCTTGCATGTATACAAAGGGACGGTTTAGGCCTGGCAAGTGAGTACACTTGCCAAGTTGAACTGGCAGTTAAAACTGCACTCACAGACACTGCAGTGGCAGGTCGAAGCCATGTTTACAGAGCTACTAATGTGGGTGCACAACCAGTGCTGCAGACTCACTAGTAGCACTTGATTTACAGGCCCTGGGCACTGTACTAGGGAATTACCAGTAAATCAAATATGTCAATCATAGATAAGCCAATCAACAATACAATTTACACAGAGCGCATGCGCACTTTAGCACTGGTTAGCAGTGGCAAAGTAACCAGAGCCCTAAAGCCAACAAAAACTGATCACAAAAAATAGGAGGAAGGAGGCAAAAATATTGAACATGACACTGCAAAAGGGAAAAAGTCCTGCAAGCATCAACAATCTTTATCTCTGTAAAGACAATCACACTGATTTTCTTCAAAATAATGGAATCCAGGAGCTGGCAAAACATAATTTCCCCTGGATGGCTATCCCTCTGTCATGTAAGGTCACGATTTTGATGCAAATACAGATTTAAAAGTCATTGTAAATCTGGATTTGCATCAAAATGCATAGATGGACCCATAGGAACACTCATGCTCCACCATTGTAAAGCTTACCCGACATAAAGTAATACAAGGCAGCACGAAGAGCTATGTTGCATTACTTTGGGGGTCATTCTGACCTCGGCGGTAAAAGGTGCTTACCGCCGGTCAGAAGACCACCATAACACCGCCGCAGGCGCGGGAAACCGCCACGGTCATTCTGACCCGCAACAGGCAAACCGCCAAAAACCCGACATCCACAAAAGTCCGCCACACCAACGGGCAGCGAAAAACTGGCGATGACCAAACCTCCACCGTCACGCCAACAGAAATACGCCCATTCCATTCCGACCCACGAATCCACACGGCGGTCTTTCAACCGCGGTATTCCATTGGCGGTACATACCGCCGCGGTCAAAATACACACACAGCTCCAAAACACTGCCACATTGGACATTTTGAAATACACACACCTGATACACATACAAACACCACTCCCACACACCCAACACAATATAAAACACACACCCACATCACCCACAAACCCCTACGACCACCATTTATTGACTAAGGCCAGAGAGAGACACCACCAGCTAGTACAGAGCATTCACAGGCACATTACACCATCACTCACACAACATCCACGCACAAAACACCACACACCACCACACTCACCACACTCATCACCACAAACACCACCCCACACCTCATCCACACCACCCCATGGCACCCCAAAGACACCCCAGGTTTTCAGACGCTGAACTCAGGGTCATGGTGGAGGAAATAGTTTGGGTAGAGCCCGAGCTCTTCGGGACACAGGTGCAGAACACCACCATTGCCAGGAAGATGGAGCTATGGCAAAGAATAGTGGACAGGGTCAACGCTGTGGGTCAGCATCCACGAAATCGGGACGACATCAGGAAGCGGTGGAACGACCTACGGGGGAAGGTGCGTTCCATGGTATCCAGACACAACATCGCGGTGCAGAAGGCTGGCGGCGGACCCCCACCTCAACCCCCAGAATTTACAACATGGGAGGAACAGGTCTTGGCGATCCTGCATCCTGAGGGCCTCGCAGGAGTAGGCAGAGGAATGGACTCTGGTAAGTCTAATCTCAACTACTTCATCCCCCCCACCCACCGGCATGCCAAATCATACCCCCACCCTCCCCCCACACCCCCATCACACATCCTCCTTGCTAATGTCTCACCATCACAACCCACCCATCCCAACACCAAGCCCTGCATGCGACCACAAACCATGGACACCCATCACCTAAGCATGCCCACTGCACATACCCATCCCCCCCCAAACCACCGTCACAACAGCCCCCACAAGGGAATGCCAGCACTGGGGTACACGGGCACCCACCCATTGCACACTATGGCACACACAGAAGCAATAACCATACTCTTATACCCCTGCAGGACCCGAACGCCACGACACCGCCCAGGAGGGTCCAGAAATGTCCATTCCACCCCCAGAAGAGGCCCACAGTGATGACAGCAGCTCTGTCTCCCTGGACCCAGATGACCAGCCCGGTCCATCGGGGACCTCGGGACAGTCGGTTCCCCTCAGACAGCCACAGGCCACAGCAGACCTACCCCCCTCTGAGAACACCAGCACAGCACCCACCCAGCGGGCCCATGCCTCTGTCTCCAGGACACGTCAAGCAGCGGTGTGTCCACCACTACAGGGCACCCAGGTTAACCCACCACCCCAACAACAACAGGGGAACTGGGAGGGCTACTGTGCGACAGGGGGGGAAAGGCCCAGGGAACCCACTCTCCACGAGGCCCTATCCTCCATCATGGGAGCATACCAAACTCCCAGGAGACGATGGAGACGGTCCTGGCCAGGTTCCAGGGGATCCAGGTACTGCAGGAGGAACAGTTTATGGAGTTCAGGGAAGAACTCAGAAACATCAGTTCCGCTCTCAATCAGATTGTCAGCACATTGCGGGACCATGTGGCACCACAAAGGGCCCCTGTCACTAGCATGGACCAAGAACAGGCTACCACCTCCGCCGGCGCTAGTGGACAGGAGGCCCGACACAAGAACAACAGGCCACCAGAACCCCACCCCCTGCAGAAGGAGAACCACCCCACAAGCGGGGCCTGAGATCTAGGAATAAGACAGAGTAGGATGCCAAGACCCCCGCCAGGAAAGGATACCCCCTGATTGTCATCCCACTGTCCCACATTGTCACCCTGTCCAACCTTAAACTGCCCCTGCTCCACCTCCCACAGGCATATGGACAATGCACCTGTGAGACTGAAAATCTGGACTCTGCCATGGACATTCCTCCACCATCACCCATCACCGAATTGCAACCATTACCCAAAATTGAGCACTTTAATAAACACACTTATTGCACAGAAATAATCTGGAGTCTGCCTGTATTTTTGAACAAATGTATTACACAGAACCGTGCCAAAATGTCCAGTTACATTGTAATGACAACATACCACTGTCACACAGCTGTAGTCCATGGGGAAACAAAGCAGAGGTCACGGAGTGGGGCCCACATCTCTGAAATTGGAAGGGAAAGTCACAACTCAGTTAACATACACTGGGGGGAAACTCAGACAGTAGAGAGGCAGGAGACTTTAAGTAAATGTAAAATGCCGGTGTTGATTCTTACCTGTATGTCATTGAAAATAATGCTGTATTACTGTGTCCCTGTTGTCTGTGCCGTCCTCTTCGTCTTCCTCCTCTTCACTCTCCGCAGGCTCCACAGCTGCCACAACACCACCATCTGGACCATCCTCCTGCACGAAAGGCACCTGGCGTCGCAAAGCCAGGTTGTGAAGCATACAGCAGGCCACGATGATATGGCACACCTTCTTTGGTGAGTACATTAGGGATCCACCTGTCATATGGAGGCACCTAAACCTGGCCTTCAGGAGGCCGAAGGTCCGCTCGATCAGCCTCCTAGTACGCCCATGGGCCTCATTGTACCATTCCTCTGCCCTTGTCCTGGGATTCCTCACTGGGGTCAGTAGCCATGACAGGTTGGGGTAACCAGAGTCACCAATTAGCCACACACGGTGTCTCTGAAGTAGTTCCATCACGTAAGGGATGCTGCTATTTCGCATGATGTACGCGTCATGCGCTGACCCAGGGAACTTGGCATTTACATGGGAGATGTACTGGTCAGCCAAAGAGACCACCTGGACATTCATGGAATGATAACTTTTTCTGTTCCTGTACACCTGTTCACTCGTGCTGGGGGGGACCAAAGCAACATGTGTCCCATCAATTGCACCAATGATGTTGGGAATATGTCCAAGCGCAAAGAAATCACCCTTCACTGTAGGCAAATCCCCCACCTCAGGGAAAACAATGTAGCTCCGCAATGTATTTCAGCAGGGCAGACAACACTCTGGACAACACCTTGGAAAACATAGGCTGAGACATCCCTGATGAAATGGCCACTGTTATTTGAAATGACCCACTTGCCAAAAAATGGAGTACTGACAGAACCTGCACTAGAGGGGGGATCGCTGTGGGTTGGCGGATGGGTGACATCAGGTCTGGCTCCAGCTGGGCACACAGTTCCTGTATAGTGGCTCTGTCAAGCCTGTATGTCAGTATGACATGTCTTTCTTCCATTGTCGACAGGTCCACCAGCGGTCTGTACACGGGAAGATTCCTCCATCCCCTCGCAAGTCCCAGCGGACGGTGCCTAGGAAGGACAACATGGAGCACAGAGTCAATCAATCCACAGGTACGTTCCCACAGCTTGCACAGTACACGATTCTCATAGCATTGAATGGCTTGTATGAGTGTTGATGCAAGGCCTAGGCATGTGTGACGCAGTAGAAATTAAGATATGGGGGCCCTTGAAATGGCGGCTGCCTGACCTGTGAAGTGCGACAGTGGGATGTGAGGTCAATGCGCTGGCGTGGCACACCGTGGCGGTAGGCGGTCGAAGACCGCGGCGCAAAGCCCCTTTGGTTAACATTGAACCCTATGGGTTTCAGGAGCCAATGATGATGTGCGCCGGCGGACGCAGTACACCCCGCCGCGGTACGCACCACTGCGGGCGTGACCGCCATTTTCTATCTGCTTAATCACTTGATACCTGATCATCCACAGTAGAGGACCTATACTGCAAGTGCTGCTGTGACCTCGGTCTGGAAGAGACAATGGCTGCTGCGACTGGGGAAAGGGCCCCTGCCTTCACTTCTGAAGAATTGGAGAAACTCGTGGATGGGGTCCTCCCCCAGTATGCGCTACTCTACGGTCCTCCAGACCAACAGGTAAGTACACTGGGACCATGCTTTGTGGCCAATGCCTGGGTTGAGTGGGGTGAATGAAAGATGGTGGGGAGGGGAGCGAATGAGGCATGCATCAAACGACAGATGAGAGCATGTGCCACATGGCAAGGGTGGGGATGGGGGGCCACTCACATCGAGCATGCAGAAGGTGATGATCTTTTATTTTCTCCCCCTGTACATGTCACATAGGTCAGCGCCCATCAGAAAACCGACATTTGGCGTGCCATCGCCAAGGACGTCCAGACCCTGGGGGTCCACAACAGACGGGGCACCCACTGCTGGAAGAGGTGGGAGGACATCCGCCGCGGGAGCAGGAAGACCGCGGAGGCTCTGCTGGGGATGGCCTCCCAACGTAGGAGGGGTGCCAGTCGTACTTTGACCCCCCTGATGTCCCGTAACCTGGTGGTGGCCTACCCCGATTTGGATGGGCGCATAAGGACATCACAGCAGACACAAGGGGCTGAGTACAAGCACATTCTGCTGATTTTGCGCACATTGGAGGTGTCTGGGTGGGGGAGGAGGGCTGTGGGTATCCCTAGGCCAGGGCGATTTCTGTAGGCTAGGCCCCTCCGTTAGGCATGGCCCTGTGCCCCGACCCCCACCTCTGTAGGTTGCCTAGTACAGCTATTCATGGCCCTGTGTCACCTATGTGTGGAGTTGTCGTCCATAGGCTTGTAGGCCATGTCCCACGGATTGAGTAGTGTACCCCAAGTGCACGGCGTAGTTCAGGGGGCTTCTGTGTCTGTCCTCTCCGCCAACAGTGTCGCCAATGCATGCACTCAACATGTCTTTGTTTCTCCCCCCCTTTTTTGGTGGCCTTCCTGTTCATGTGTGCATTAGCATCATCAGGCGGAGGAGAAGTGGCATCGGAGCACGAGGGAGCTGAATCTCACATGGCCATGGAGGGCCATGCAACTGACTCGGATTTCACCAGTGAGACGGAGGGCGAGGGGAGCTCCACAGCGGGGACACGTGGTGACACCAGCGACACAGACACGTCCTCGGAAGGGAGCTCCCTTGTGGTGGCGGCAACATCCGTGCCCACCGCAACAACAGGTACAGCCACCACCCAGCGCACCAGCTCCGCCCTCCCAGCAGCCCCTTAGCGTTCGCCCCGTGCCCGCTCACCCAGGAAGGTGGGCATCTCCTTCGCCCCAGGCACCTCAGGCCCTGCCCCAGTTACCCCTGCTGCCCTCAGTGAGGAGGTCATTGACCTCCTGAGGACGCTCATTGTTGGGCAGTCTACCCTTTTGAATGCCATCCAGGGTGTAGAAAGGGAGGTGCACCGGAGTAATGCATACCTGGAGGGCATTCATTCGGATCAGGCTGCCCATCAGCGATCGTTCAACGCTCTGGCCTCAGCACTGACGGCAGCCATTGTCCCTGTCTCCTGCCTCCCTCCTCCAACTTCCTCAACCCAGTCCCACTCCCCTGTACCTCTGCCTATCCCAGACACACCTACAGACCAGCCTGCACACACCTCAACACCCAAGGGAAGCTCATCCAGACATAAGCACCACACATCACACAAGCATTCACACAAGCAACATCCACATGCAGACATGCCAACAGCCACTGCCTCCTCTGTGTCCCCCTCTTCCTCGTCTCCCTCCTCCCTCCTTTGTGACGTCTCCACTCACACTTGCATGCACAACATCTTCAGCCACTACGTCCATCACCAGCACACCTACCAGAACACTCCCCTGAAAAAAAAGCCAGGAAAGCCAGTGCCCGGAGCGACAGGCCAAAGACAGCAGGCTCCAAAAGCACTACCCTGGCACCGTCAGGGAGTGGGGTGCCACCTGGCACACCGCCAAAGGGAGGAAAGGGCCACAGACGAGCAGGGAAGGGTGGCAAGGGCAGCACGCCCGACAAGTCCGGCAGCAGGCGAGCTGCCCAGGAGGGCCCCACCAGCCCCATTCCAGGTGTGCAGTAGGACACCCACGGGCCCGGGACGGCAGCACAGGAGGGCCCCGCAAGCGAGAAGACAGATGTGCACGAAGGGCCCGGCAGCCACATGTCAGGTGGCGAGTGAAATCCATGTAATGGCCCGATCTGGTGACCTGGACACACATGTCAAGCACCGCTGAACAGGGCCCTTCAAGCCAAGCACCGCTGAACAGGGCCCTTCAAGTCAAAAACCGCTGAACAGGGCACCGCCGTCTCAAGAACCGCTGAACAGGGCCCTTCAAGTCAAGCACTGCTGAACAGGGCCCTTCAAGTCAAGAACCGCTGAACAGGGCACCGCCGTCTCAAGAACCGCTGAACAGGGCCCTTCAAGTCAAGCACCGCTGAACAGGGCCCTTCAAGTCAAGCACCGCTGAACAGGGCCCTTCAAGTCAAGAACCGCTGAACAGGGCCCTTCAAGCCAAGCACCGCTGAACAGGGCCCTTCAAGTCAAGAACCGCTGAACAGGGCACCGCCATCTCAAGAACCGCTGAACAGGGCCCTTCAAGTCAAGAACCGCTGAACAGGGCCCTTCAAGCCAAGCACCGCTGAACAGGGCCCTTCAAGTCAAGAACCGCTGAACAGGTCACCGCCGTCTCAAGAACCGCTGAACAGGGCCCTTCAAGTCAAGAACCGCTGAACAGGGCCCTTCAAGTCAAGCAACGCTGGACAGGGCCCTTCAAGTCAAGAACCGCTGAACAGGGCACCGTTGTCTCAAGAACCGCTGAACAGGGCCCTTCAACTCAAGCACCGCTCCGCTGGGCACCGCCGTCTCTGCACCGCTCCGTTGGGCCCTTCATCTCAAGCACCGCTCCGCTGGGCACCGCCGTCTCTGCACCGCTCCGCTGGGCCCTTCATCTCAAGCACCGCTCCGCTGGGCACCGCCGTCTCTGCACCGCTCCGCTAGGCCCTTCAACTCAAGCACCGCTACGCTGGGCACCGCCGTCTCTGCACCGCTCCGCTGGGCCCTTCATCCCAAGCACCGCTACGCTGGGCACCGCCGTCTCTGCACCGCTCCGCTGGGCCCTTCAACTCAAGCACCGCTACGCTGGGCACGGCCGTCTCTGCACCGCTCCGCTGGGCCCTTCATCTCAAGCACCGCTACGCTGGGCACCGCCGTCTCTGCACCGCTTCGCTGGGCCCTTCAACTCAAGCACCGCTCCGCTGGGCACCGCCGTCTCTGCACCGCTCCGCTGGGCCCATCAACTCAAGCACCGCTCCACTGGGCACCGCCGTCTCTGCACCGCTCCGCTGGGCCCTTCATCTCAAGCACCGCTCCGCTGGGCACCGCCGTCTCTGCACCGCTCTGCTGGGCCCTTCATCTCAAGCACCGCTCCGCTGGGCACCGCCGTCTCTGCACCGCTCCGCTGGGCCCTTCAACTCAAGCACCGCTCCGCTGGGCACCGCCGTCTCTGCACCGCTCCGCTGGGCCCTTCATTTCAAGCACCGCTCCGCTGGGCACCGCCGTCTCTGCACCGCTCCGCTGGGCCCTTCAACTCAAGCACCGCTCCGCTGGGCACCGCCGTCTCTGCACCGCTCCACTGGGCCCTTCAACTCAAGCACCGCTCCGCTGGGCACCGCCGTCTCAAGCACCGCTGGCCCATTGGCAGAAGGGGCAGGCCCGCATCTGTGTCGGTCAGGGCTGCACGAAGCACTCTGGGCACCATGCCTCCTCCAGAACCAGTGGAGTCTGTAATCCACTTGTGAGACTGTGGCTTTGCACTCCCCAGGATGGCACAGTGGGCAATCCACCCACTGTAGAGACTTGTGAGACTGTGGCTTTGCACTCCCCAGGATGGCACAGTGGGCAATCCACCCACTGTAGAGACTTGTGAGACTGTGGCTTTGCACTCCCCAGGATGGAACAGTGGCCATGGAGGCCGCTCGTGGATCTGGCGTCGTGGACTCATCTGGCTGAGGTGCCCCCCCTTCCCTTCCCCCTGAGGTGCCTGTAGTTTTGCTATCTGATGCCCCTGCAGTGTTCTCTCCATCGGAGTCGGGTATCCTGTGTGGGCTTTGCCCATGTGTTTAGGCCCATTGGCCCACGAACAATGGCTGATACCCAATTTGGACAGGACAATTTACATATGTATATATAGTTATAGATGTTTGATATTTTTTTTACTTAGCCGTACAATATACTTCAAATTTCATGGTCATTTTATTTTGTCTTTGCTTTCTTCCGGGGGGTTTGGGGGTGTCACTCTGAGTTGTTGCTCTGCATTGATGTGTATGTAGTTGTGGGTGAGGGTGAGGGTGGGTGTGTCGCGTATGTGTGTCCCCGTAATTTTTTGCCTCCACCCTCCCCTGTGTCATAAGTGCAGTACTCACCGTTGTCTTCTGCACCGGCGTTCGTGATCCTGGTAGAGGAGCAGGAAGACAATAGCTGGTAGGATGTGTAGTTCGGGTTCCATGCTGTCCAGATTCCTCATGGAGTGTGTAGAGGTGAGCGTTTTCCGATCGTAATGGCTGTTTCCACCGTGTTTTTATCGGCGGGGCTACCGCCCCGGAAAAGGTGGCGGATTGGTGGGTTGTGATAGGGTGGGTGGTACATTGTCTCCCGCCTGTCTGTTGGCGGTGACCGCCGCGCTGTTTATTTGTCCCGCCGTGGCGGTCGGAGTGTTAAAGTGGTGGTCTCTGTTGGCGGTTTCCGCCAGGGTCAGAATTCCATTTTTTTTACCGCCTGCCTGTTGGCGGGTTAGCCGCCGCTTTAACACCGACCGCCAGGGTTGGAATGACCCCCTATGTATTTACTAAACCACACAAAGCTAATCAAATCGACTTTATCTGGCTTAGTAAATACCAAAATGGATTTTGCGTCAGGCTATGCCCCAACAGTGACACAATCCAGATGCAAAAATGTAGGGGCTCATTATTAGTTAGGTGGTCCCATTGCAGGACTGCCAACTCATGGGGAGAAAGCCACCACCATTACGGTGGTGGCCCCCTGCCCTATTACAAGTTTTCTGCCAGCCTGACCTGGCTTACCCGTGGAATGCTCAAAATAGAACATTCCCACCGGTCTTTGCTACGAGGTAGCACTCGGCTCCCTTGAAAAAGCCATTTGTTATCTTGTAGCACAGAGGGGACCAACCAGCACCCTTGGAATGTACACTCTCTACAAAGCAGACAGTGCCGAGGGTGCTGGACAGGGGGAACCCTGTACTAACCATTGGTATGGGCAGTGCAGGGCCCCCGATTGCCCCCTGCACTTGTTCCCTGCCAGCCTTTTCATGGTGGGGAAATCACCAAGAAAACACTGTTGGAGAGCAAGGTTGTAATCAGCAAGGCGGTGCTCAGTATAGAGCCATCCTGGCTGATTACAACCAAGATTGCCGTCACTCCGTCAGGATTATGGATCTTGGCAGGGACGGCAGTCATTAGACTACAGCTGCAGCGGTCTGACCTCCACTAGGAGGCTGGCGGTCTTACGGAGGCTAGCCTCGTAATGAGGCCGTTAGTAAATCTGGGCCTTGGTGTACCTGCTCTTCTTTTATTTATTGTGAAATTTAACTTTACTATCAGTAACATACAAGAACCAATTCCCTTAGCCTGGAGAGCAGTTGAAATAGATTTAAACTATATTTCATGCTTTTTATTTTTAATTCAGCACATCAGTAGTTACAAACCTCTATGGATATTAAATGGCAAACTTAAATGTTTTAATTTTGATATTTTGCCATAACATTATAAATTCTGCAAAGATAATTTAATATAAGAATCATATTGAGAAGTTTAATATATGTAAATATGCATTGATGATGCAGGGATGATGTTTCACCTGGCAGGTATTGCCAAGTAACATTTCGATTTTAACTTATGGCTGTATCAGTTTCAGACATATTGCCATTAGCCTAATGTACCAAAGTACCCTTCAAACTCTCTGATAATTCATTCACACAAGGGACAAAGCATTTCTACATGGTCTCAAACCATGAATTTTATATATGAATAGTTGAATCTTATCATCAAATCTTCATAAAAAGAGAAAGTGGAAAACTTTGCATGGTAAAATATAGGGAAAAATATTTTTGTGTTAGACAATAATGTAAATTCATTTTATAACTTTATCTTAAATGCAGAACAAAATAAAACAGGCTACAGCACTAGTAATTGAATATTTAAATACATTCTTAATTAATTTATTAATGGAAATATATTAAATTCAATTATTGTTTCTCTGAAGTTGAAATAAAAAAAAAATCCAACCATAAAAGAATAAATACTTTTTAGTATGCATTAATACCTAATAAAAGTGGTGTACAGAATTCATTACAATTAATCTATTTATGTATCAGTGAAAAATATTGTTACATACATTTTTAACTTCAAAATAGGGTGTCAAAATGTTTTATAATGAAACAATACATATGTACTATTTTTCATATTTTTAACATTAAATAATATTTATTTATATTTTTGACTATTTTAAACCATTTCATTGAACCTAACATAACCTATGTGTCCGACAAGTTTTCATAAATTTGACAAAATAACCTGCTTTTAGAAGGTTGAGGGAAGCATTCTCTGTTGAAGACTGTACTGGAAGTCAATGTAATGATTGAGTTAAGTAAAAGGTCTCTTTTTGAAATTTACTTTGCAATATTTTATCAGATCTTTGACTTTGGAGAAAAGTGATCTGCTGGAGAGTCACAGGGTTCTATATACACCTTTGTTTTTACAGGAAGCAAAACTTTGTTATGCAAGCATAATCAGCAGATTGCGCAGGTTTATGTGACTGCTATAAAATTGATATTACCTAGAGGCAGTTGCTACTAGGTAGTTATAGTTAAGACTATGGGGGTCATTCTGACCCCGGCGGGCGGCGGGAGCCGCCCGCCTGGAGGGAACCGCCAGAATACCGCTGCGCGGTCAAAAGACCGCCGCGGGTATTCTGGGTTTCCCACTGGGCTGGCGGGCGACCGCCAACAGGCCGCCCGCCAGCCCAGTGGGAAACACCCCTCCATGAGGATGCCGGCTCCGAATGGAGCCGGCGGAGTGGAGGATGTGCGACGGGTGCAGTGGCACCCGTCGTGTATTTCAGTGTCTGCAAAGCAGACACTGAAATACAAAGTGGGGCCCTCTTACGGGGGCCCCTGCAGTGCCCATGCCATTGGCATGGGCAGTGCAGGGGCCCCCAGGGGCCCCACAACACCCCTCACCGCCATCCTGTTCCTGGCGGTCGGAACCGCCAGGAACAGGATGGCGGTGAGGGGGTCGGAATCCCCCATGGCGGCGCAGCAAGCTGCGCCGCCATGGGGGATTCCCAGGGCAGCGGAAAACCGGCGGGACATCGCCGGTTTTCCTGTTCTGACCGCGGCCGAACCGCCGCGGTCAGAATGCCCTGCAGGGCACCGCCAGCCTGTTGGCGGTGCTCCCGCCGACCCCGGCGGTCCTTGACCGCCGGGGTCGGAATGACCACCTATGTTTTCGTAGAAAAAGCGTTTTTGACTTGCCAATATTTTTGGCATCATTTGACAAATCTTCACAACATTTTCTGAAGTAAAGTGCTCTGGTGATTTGTTTTGCACACAGAAAGTTTTGGGGTGATCTATCAAGTGGGGGTCAATAAAAGGAAGGGTGGGGGTCAAAAAAGTTATGTTCCCCATGTTAATTCCCATAGGACCTTTAGACATGACTACAGCCTGAACCACTGGGTAGAAATACTATAAATTTGGCAGAAAGCTAGCTTCCGGTACGCAGAATTAACTTATTTGATGTAAATCCATTCAGTCGTTTTTGAGAAATGTAAGGAAATCCAAATGTATATATCTGTGGCTGTGAAGCCTTCGTGAATAATGATGAGCTTGTGTAGGGAACTGCACAGCTCTGATTAGCTGCCAACACTTAAACCAGGAAGTGTTGGCAGCTTTCTTGGGACTCAGCTTCAGCCGAGTCCATCTAAAAAGAAAAAGTGAAAAAATTAATGAAGCTTGCAAACTTGCAAAAAAAAAAAATATATATATATATATGAGCAGGTTCCTGTGCTTGTTTTTCGTAAAGCCCCTGGGTGGGCCAGGTTCCGAGGGCAAAGTAAAAAATAAGGAGGGGGCACAAGGGGCCCCCTTTCTGGGCTTTTCTGTGTTCCAGGGACCGTCACCTCCCCGGGCTTATTTTTCTTTAATACGGGGGAGGGATAGACGCCCCTCCTCAAGCAGTTACACGGACCACCACCTCCCCGAGGCTCTTGTTTAATCTAATGTGGGGGGCATTGTTTGGAACAAGAGAAATAAATATATTTAATTGAACTATTACCAAAGAAACAGATTACACTGCTCACTCTTGCACACACACAGATATATGTACAAACAGGTTCATCACTGTAATGATGATAAAAGGCCTATAAAATATATTATAATTACCCCGTCAGAGTCAAGAGGAGTTAATGGCTAATTTAGAAGCTATGCTACCCAAAAGTAGTCAACAAATGATTAACAATGCTATTGTAAATGGGAGTTATATTTTGTTCATAAATTGAGAAAGCAAAACGCAATCCTGATTTACAGGTTAGAAATGAAATGATAGAAAAGTGTGTTCTGTGATCAGGGTTGGTTGTGAAAGGAGTTTGTAGAGGTTAGAAAGTGTATACAGATGTTGAGGTAAACATTAGCAATAGATGAGTACACATCTTAGTTAAATGACCAATTGCAATTATTGTGTGTAGTCCTCCCACAGATGCACATTCAATACATGCACACACACACACACACATACACACACATCCCCATAATGATGGTAACAAGTGCAGCCACACATATATTTTCTGGGGAGTATGGGTCCACTTACGAAAAAGGTAATTTCATTTTGTATTCATTTCTTTGTGAACAGTAAGTTTATAATTAAAACAGATAAAGCACATCAAATAAACATTAGAGATATTGGAAAACAAAGAGATAGTTACATTCTAGGAAAATAATTTTTAGTTTCAATATATTTTAGACAGCCATTAATCATGAGTTTCTTCTGATTCAGCAGAAAAAAAATCCTTAGTACAAATAATCTGCATCCTATCCCCTCCTACTTTGCCTTCAGGCACAGATTTCAGTAACCGATCTTTAATGAATTCTCCCAAAATCTACTTAAAACATTGTTGGTGATTTGTATGATGTTGTCTCTCTTTTTAGTAATTGATTTCTAAATCTTCCTGCATCCACTTGTTAGAGAGTGTCCCTCCAATGATGTGCAATTTGTGAGCCTGTCAGTGCCAGAGACATATATAAACTAATATTTGTGATTACAAGACTCACATCAAGATCATTATTAGGTTAAATTTGATCTGTATACCAAACTTGTCATCATTTTATTCGGAAAAATCACTCAATTTGTATCTAATACCAGGAAGGCCACCCTGAAGTAGAATATCATTTGATAATCTTGACAGGGGGACGTAGAAGTCAAGTAACACTTTATATTGGCAGAGTGCGTACTTAGACAAAATATATGCTCAGAAGACCTTATTAAGTGGCTAAGAGAAGAGATCAGGGATGATTTCTGTATTATACTACTCCAACCAGATTAAGGCTCGTACCACATTCTGTATTTTGAGTTTCCTAAAAATGCCTGGGAGTATCTTGAAATTTAAGTTGTGGAGATTTATATAAGCTTGATCTTATGTCTATTGACTCTAAATGATTTGAGGTTGAATTGTATAAAATAACATTTTGCATTTTTGAACATTTGATGAGTTTGTGAAGTAGAGTGCCAAATTCATTACCAATAGCTTGGAAAGATTTTAAAACCTAGTGATCGTATATATGACAAAGTAGTCAGTTACTAGAGTTTGACCAGGGCAAATTCTTGAAACTTTTGAAGATCTAGCAAGGGCAGCTCAATAATACACATGTGGGTTAGGAAGCACCCTAACCCCTTTAACCCACAGATATTTTTAAATAGTGTCATTCTGGCCTCAGTTTTTCAGGCATCTGTATAAGATTTAAGATAGCTACATCTATTCTCCCAAAAATACAATGGAGATTTAGGGCCAGATGTAGCAAAATTCAGAATTGCGACCTGCAAATTGCGAGTCAGAGCAACTCGCAATTTGCGAGTCGCAATTCTGAATGTTGGATGGTGTCCCTGACACAATCTATGACTTGCAAGGGGGTCGCAAAGGCCCACCTCATGAATAATCATGAGGTGGGTAGCAATTTGCGACCCCCTTGCGAATTGCGGCCCTCACAGGGATGGTGGCCTGCTGTGGACAGCAGACCACCGTGTCTGTGACTACTTTTTAATAAAGCAGGTTTTTTTTTTGTAATGCAGACCATTTTCCTTAAAGGAAAACGAGATGCATTACAAAAATGAAAAATTGAACGTTTTCGTTTCATTTTTTCAGAGCAGGCAGTCGTCCAGAGGACCACTGCCTGCACAGAAAAAATGTTTACAGTGTCATTCACAACGGGGAAGGGGTCCTATGGGGATCCCTTCCCTTTTGCGAATGGGTTACCACCTATATCAAAAGGGTGCAAAATTTGATTGATTTGCGACCGCGTTCGTGGTCACAAACCAATCCTGCATTGTACTGCGACTTGCAATTAGGAAGGGAACACCCCTTCCTAATTGCGATTCGCAAACCTGTTTTACGATTCGGTAACCAGATTACCAAATGGGAAAAAGAGGTTTGGTCATTGCAAAGTGCTTTTTGCATGTTGCGTACAAACTGCTTGCTACATCTGGCCCTCAATTACAGGGCACAAAAGAGAGTAAGCAGTTTTGGAAAAGCCACCATTTTTTATAAGGTTTATTCGACCAACAACTACTGTCAGGTGAGATTTTCTACTTTTTAAGAAAACAAGTTACTTCTTTGATTGCTGGTTCATAACTCAGACCTCAAAGCTGACTATAGCTAGATGATAACCATGTATCTAAGTATTTTAATTGGGACGTGTTACGTTTTTCTGAAATATCTCCTAAACTCTGAGTTGAATCTGAATTTTAATTTGTTTAGTCTATACCCTGATAAAAGCCTAGGATTTACCAAGAGATTCAAAAGCTGGGGAGCTGAGAATAATCTGTTTAAGAAATTTAAAAAATCAACATAGGCTAAAACTTTAAAAGTCCCATTAAGTAATATTAATTGAGGCATGCCTGTGGCCAGTTGTACAGATGTTACAAATGACTCCATGTGGAGAGAGTAAAGAAAGGGAAATAGTGGACAGCTTTGTTGTGTACCAAGCAAGATATTAAAAGTGCTGATGAATGTCCATGACTTTAACTGTTGTGTGAGAGGAGTAATAACAAGCTTGACAAAGAGCTTGAATCCAGCTAATGAATTGTGCTGGAAAACCCAGTCGAGTAATTTCAACCCAGAGAAAGATCCACTCTACCTGATCAGGACCTTTTTGGCATCTAGAACAATCAGTGCCACTTGGTGTAGCATAGTTTGAGCCAGGTTGATTAAGGTGACTGTGAAGTTGATGGCCTGTAATGGCTCCATGTGGGTTAAATCCATGTTGCTAGAGTGAGGCTATATCTTTGATAACCTAACCTAATTACTATTGGCACAGGGTAGTGATATGGGACAATAGGAGCATTATGTAAGGTGGGGCTTGTCTTTTTCTCATAAATACCACATTTCCTGTGAGTTTCCCAGGGGGAGGAATGGAAGAGACTGCAAAGTGTCAAATCAAGTGAAGTTGGACGGATAACAAGGGGGCCCAATTTAGAGTTGATAGGACAGTATTTTCTCTGTTAGGCAACAGAGTAAAATACTTTGTTGCCGTGATGGAATTTCCATCCTCTGAATTTAAAGTTGTCCGTTGTCCCAGCAGACAACGCTAGTCATTGACTGGAACTACCCTCATGGTGGTTCCTGTCAATGAGTTAAAAGGCCACAATTCAGACTGTTAACTTGTTTTTGTGTTTTGTTTCTTCAAAAACAAAATCCCAAAGAGGAATTTTTTTTTGAAAACCAAAAACTAGCTATCCCCAAGGCATAATTTTCTCCCATTGTGTACTTTGCATTTACGAACCTACACAAAGCCACGTAAATTTATTTTATTTCTGGGCTCCACCACAAAAGGGACGCAACCTCAAATTCTTAGTACATCTTAGCCATACTGCTGAGCTGTTATTTTGATGTTAGGGGCATTTTGTGCTTAGACCTTCATTTGTTTTTTTTCCACAAAATGTATCCAGACCTCATGTGCATCCTCTTTGCCCATGTGCTGGAAATTCTTAAATCTCCCAGGGTTTGTGATGTACCCCATAGGGAACCAAGAAAAATAGTCAAACTATAGTGAAATATTGTTTTTGTTCCAAAAATGGGGAAAAGTTGTTGTGCAAGACATGTTATGGTTTACCCTATATGAACTGTATTAACAAAAGATTTGTGCACTAAGATCACCATTTTACTAACTTTCGGGAACAAGCAGAGGTGTAAAGAAAACCATTTTTACTACACTGTTGGGAGTTTTTCAATTGGTAGTGCATTCCTCCTACTTTTTACGGTTTCAACCTATTACTAGAAAAAGGTGGGAAAGCTGAAGATGAAACTTGAAAGCTGTACATTTCTAAAAACAAGACAAAACACTGAGGGGATCATTTTGTGTTTGGCAAATGAAAAACTCAGTCCGCCAAAATCTCAACGCAGTGGCTGCTGCCTATGCAGCAACCTTCCAGCTGAAGTTATTAAGGGTTTCCCACTAGGGCAGCCGGCGGACACCTAAGTTTCTACCTGCTGGCCTAGTGGGAAACAGGCTACAGCATTGTCTCTGGCTCATGATCGAGACAGCGGCAATGATGTAGCCAGCATGGTGCACCATCACCCTCACAATGTTCACTGTCTGCAAAGCGGACGGTGAACATTGCGATAGTGCTGGGGAGGGCCCCCCTGCACTTGTTCTCTGCTAGCCTTTTCATGTCAGTGTTACCTCCATGAAAAGGCTGGTGGAGAATGAGGATGTAATCCCCAGGGCAGCACTGCTTGCAGCGCTGCCCTGGTGATTTTGGCTATCCACCACATCCAGAATGCTGAGATCCAAGATCCTGGCAGAGTTGGCGGTTCCTTGGCGGTCGAACGTGAGTATGTTATAGTATTCTGTGTTCTCATGCTCCCAATATAAATGCTACCCCACTTGTGTAACTCCACCTAGTGCCCACAACACAAAGGGACACAAAATACAATGTGAAGACAATACTTAGGCCTAGACTTTGCCACCGCCCAAGTAAACCCACCAAACCCAGACATTTGTGAATAGTAGACACCCAGTAGAGTCCAGGGTGATGTGCGTGTGTGGATTACAAGATGTTTTCTCACCCACAATTCCCAGCACACTACAAGTTTTTCAAAAATCATGGAAATGTCCATAACGAAGGGATACATACATTTCATACCACCTAGAGCTCCCACACTGCTTCCAATAAATTGTGTGGCTTGACCTAGTGCCCGTGATACAAAGGCCCCAAAATGCAATGTGGAGACATGAACATTTCCTGGTAAAAATGACTAGTTGTGGCGATGGGGTAGCTGCTGTATTTGGGCCCAGGCATGGTCGCCACATAGGAAAACCTACCAAACAGAATAAGTTTCAGAAATTAATTGCAACTCAATCAAAACACACAAAAGCACATATTGCCATATTCTTCCCTGATGCCAGGAGAAACTTTTTTGTGAGACAATCTGCTCCTTTTGAAAGAACTTCCGCCCACCAGAACATAGAGTGTTATGTCAGCTCACTTCAGCCGGTAATTAATTATTGTGCCATTACCAATTTACTTCCAACTACTGCAACATAGATAACAAGCAATGGGTTAGCCCACTCAAGCCAATGATGAGTTATTGTGTCATTCACATTTTCCTTCCACCCAGCACAGCATACATCATGAGGCAATGGGTGTGCCCACTTCAGCCACTGATCAGTTTTTCAGTCATTCATGATTTGCTTTGAACCACCACAGCATAGGGAAAGGTGACATCAGCTACAGATCGGGGGGGTCATTACAACATTGGCGGTAAAAGCCGCTTACCGCCGTGCAGGGGACCGCCACCACACCGCCGCAGTATACCGCCATTGCCATTATGACCCACAACTTGGAATCCGCCAAAATCCAGACACCCACACAAGTCCGCCACACCAAAGATCAATGATAAACTGGCAATAACAAAACCAACACCGTCACGCCAACAGGAATACGCCCACACCATCACGACCCACGAATCCATGCGGCGGTCTTTCAACTGTGGTATTCCATTGGTGGTACACACCACCGCGCTCAAAATACACACACATTTACAAAACACTACCACATTGGACAATTCCAAATACACACACCTGATACACATACACACACCACTCCCACACATCCAATACGATATAAAACACACACCCACATCACCCACAAACCCTTACGACCACAATTGCGACAGAAGGCCGGAGAGAGAGACCACTAGAAAGAACAATAGCATCCACAGGCACTCAACACCATCACTCACACTACATCCAAGCACCTCACACAACACACCACAAAATATCACCCAACACATCACAACACACACCACCCCACACATCACCCACACCACCCCATGGCACCGCAAAGACACCCCAGGTTCTCTGAAGACGAGCTCAGGGTCATGGTGGAGGAAATCATCCGGGTAGAGCCACAGCTATTCGGATCACAGGTGCAGCACACCACCATAGCTAGGAAGATGGAGCTATGCCGAAGATTAGTGGACAGGGTCAACGCAGTGGGACAGCACCCAAGAACTAGGGATGACATCAGGAAGAGGTGGAACAACCTACAGGGGAAGGTGCGTTCTGTGGTCTCAAGACACCAAATTGCGGTTCAGAGGACTGGCGGCGGAACCCCACGTCCTCCCCCAGAACTCACAACATGAGAGGAGCAGGTCTTGGCTATACTGCATCCTGAGGGCCTCGCAGGAGTGGCTGGAGGAATGGACTCTGGTAAGTCAAATCTTTCACTACTTCATCCCCCACCCACCTGCATGTCATCACGTACCCCCACCCTCGCCCTCACCCCCATCACTCCAACTCCTCACATATGTCCCAATATCACAAACCACACATCTCAAACCCAAGCCCTGCATGTAACACCAAAGCATGGACACCCATCACCAAAGCATGTCCACTGCACATACCCATACACCCCTCTAAACCATTATCAGACAAGGTCCCACACAAGAATGCAAGCACTGGGGTACAGGGTCACCCACCCATTGCACACCTTGGCACACACAGATGCAATAATCATGCTTTTACACCCCTGCAGGACCCCTACCCAACGTCATTGGACAGGAGGGTCCAGACATGTCCACTCCACCCACAGAAGAGGCCCACAGTGATGACAGCAGCTCTGTCCAGCTGGATCTAGATGACCAGTCTCGGGACAGTCGGTTCCCCTCACACTGGCACAGGCCACCACAGAGCTTCCCCCCTTTGGAAACACTAGCACAGCACCCACCCAGCGGGCCCATACCTCTGTCCCCAGGACACGTCAAGCAGCAGTGTGTCCACCACTACAGGGAACCCAGGCTAACCCACCACCTCAACAACACCAGGGACCTGGGGGCAGTGGTAGTGGGCATACGGTTCAGGGGACAGAGCCCCAGTGAAACAGGGAATTCCCAGGAGACGATGGCAATGGTACTGGCCAAGTTTCAGGAGACCCAGCGGCTGCAGGAGGAACAGTATTTGGGGTTCAGGGAGGAACTCAAATCCATCAATTGCATCCTGGGCACAATTGTAGGGGTGCTGAATGAACTCATCAACACAAGGAGGGACACTGTGACACAACAAGGGGCCCCTGACACTACCCTGGATGATGAACTGCCCACCACCTCCGCCAGCGCTAGTGGACAGGAGGCACCACCACAGGACCACGACACCAGCACCCCACCCCCTGCAGATGGAGAACCACCCCGCAAACGGTCCCTGAGATCCAGGACAAAGACAGAGAACAATGCCAAGACCCCCGCCAAAAAATGAGACCACCCTGATTGCCATCCTTTTGTCCCACTTTGTCACCCTGTCCATCCTTAAACTGCCCCGGCTCCACTTCCTATGCCCCTTTGGACAATGCACCTGTGAGACTAATAGACTGGACTCTGCCATGGACATTCCTCCACTATTTTGCACTTAAATAAACACCCTTAAATCACAAAACAATCTAGAGTCAGTCTGTGCTTTCGAAAATGTGTATTTGCAAGAACTGAGTAGAAATGATATATCCATTGCATTGTCAACATACCTATGTCACACAGCTCTAGTCCATGAAGAAACAAAGCAGATGTCACACAGTGACAACTCAGGCTCTATATACTGGCCGAAAATGACAGACAGATGAGAGGTAGAAGAATTAAACAGATGTAGCAGGCAGTTTTGTCTTCTTACCTGTGTCTCACTGGAAGTATTGCTGGATCACCGTGTTCCTGTTGTCTATGTCCTCTTCTTCGGCTTCCTCGTCTTCACTGCCCACAGTCTCCACAGCTGCCACAACACCTCCTGCAGAAAAGTCACCTGTTGTCGCAAAGCCAAGTTGTGAAGCATACAGCAGGCCCGATGATCTGGCACACCTTCTTTGGTGAGTAGAATAGGGAACCACCTGTCATATGGAGGCCCCTGAACCTGCCCTTCAGGAGGCCGAAGGTCCTCTCTATAATGCTCCTAGTTCACCCATGTGCCTCATTGTAGCGTTCCTCTGCCCTTGTCCTGGGATTCCTAACTGGGGTCAGTAGCCATGACAGGTTGGGGTAACCAGAGTCAACTGCAAATATCGAGGGACAACTCTTAGGGACATCCCCAGACACCTAGTCACATTGAATTGGGTCCATGTCCTCACCTAATAGCCACACAAGGTGCCTCTGGAGTTGCCCCATCACATAAGGGATGCTGCTATTCCTCAGAATGTAAGCGTCATGCACTGAGGAAATTTGTCATTCACATGGGAGATGTACTGGTCGGCCAAACACACCATCTGCACATTCATAGACTGGTAAGTCTTCCGGTTTCTGTACACCTGTTCACTTCTGCGTGGGGGGACCAAGGCCACACGTGTCCCATCAATGGCACCTATGATGTTGGGGATATGTCCCAGGGCATAGAAGTCACCTTTCACTGTAGGCAAATCCTCCACCTGAGGGAAAACGATGTAGCTCTGCATGTGTTCCAGCAGGGCAGACGACACTCTGGACAACACGTTGGAAAACATAGGCTGGGACATCCCTGATGCTATGGCCACTGTTGTTTGAAAAGACCCAATTGCTAGGAAATGGAGTACTGACAGCACCTGCAAAAGAGAGGGGATTCCTGTGTGATGGCGGGTAGCTGACATCAGGTCTGGCTCCAATTGGGCACACAGTTCCTGGATTGTGGCACGATCAAGTCTGTAGGTGATAATCACATGTCGCTCCTCCATTGCCGACAGGTCCACCAGCGGTCTGTACACCGGAGGATGCCGCCATCATCTCACCTGCCCCAGCGGACGTGCTCTATGGAGGAGAACAGCGAGCAGAGAGTCAACCAACACTGAGGTACGTAAACACAACTTTATAGGAAAATGTTTTAAAATCGACATATGGCTGTATTAGTGTATAAGCAAGGCCTAGATATGTGTGACGCATTAAAAAATAATGCCATGTGGCACCCTGAAATGGCGTCTGCCTGACCTGTAATGTGGGACAAGGGGATATGAGATAGCTGCGCTGGCGTTGCACACTGTTGCGGTAGGCGCTCGAAGACCGCAGCGCAAACCTGCATCAGTGAACATTGGACCCTAGGTTCCGAGGAGCCAATGACGATGTACGCCGGCGGTGACAGTATGCACCGCCGAGGACGTGGCCACCATTTTCTCTCTGTTCATTCACTTGATACCTGATCTTCGACAGGAGAGGACCTACACTGCAAGTGCTGCTGTGACCTCAGTCTGGAAGAGACAATGGCTTGTGTGTCTGGGGAAAGGGCCCCTGCCTTCAGCACGGAGGAGTTGGAGAAACTAGTGGATGGGGTCCTCCCCCAGTACACACTATTCTACGGTCCTCCAGACAAACAGGTAAGTACACTGTGAGCATGATGTATGGGCAATGGCTGTTTGGAGTGGTGTGGATGAAAGATAGGGGGGAGAATGAGGCGTGCTTGAAACAACAGTGAGTGCATGTGCGGTAGGGATGCGGGCCAATGACTGTGGTGGTGCAGACGCTTATATCTTCTCCTTTTCCCCTGTACTATTCCTGTAGGTCAGCGCCCACCAGAAGAAGGATATTTGGCGTGCCATTGCCAAGGAAGTCAGGACCCTGGGGGTCTACCACAGACGGAGCACCCACTGCCGGAAAAGATGGGAGGACATTCTCCGGTGCAGCAAGAAGACAGCAGAGGCCCAGCTGGGGGTGGCCTCTCAACGTGGGAGAGGTGCCCGTTCACCATGACCCCCTGATGTTCTGGATCCTGGCGGTGGCGTACCCGGAGTTGGATGGGCGCTAGAGGGCATCACAGCAGCCACAAGGGGTTGAGTTCACTCTCATTCAGCTGATTCAGCGCGCAGTGGAGGTGTCTTGGTGGGGGAGGTGGGCTGTGGGTTCCCCTAGGCCAGGGCGAGTTTAGTAGGCATGGTCCCTTCTTAAAGCAGGTCCTGTGGCACCCCACCCAACCTGTGTACAGAGCCAACTACACCTAGTCAGTCTCCTGTGACATCCATGTGTGCAGCAATCGGGCATAGCCTTGTAACCCATGTCCCTGGGATTGAATAGAGAACTCCAAGTGCACGGCATAGTGCAGGGGGTTTCTGTGTCTGCAGTGTCCGCCAACGGTAGCGGTACCCCCCTTTTTGTGGTCTCCCTATGCTTGTGTGCATTAGCATCATCAGGCGGAGGAGCAGCGGCACCGGAGCAGGAGGGAGCTGCATCCCACATGGCCCTGGAGGACGAGACAACGGAGTCAGAAGCCACCAGTGGGACGGAGGGCGAGGGGTGCTCCACGGCGGGGACAGGAGCTGAGACCAGCTACACCGACACCTCCTCTGATGGGAGCTCTCTTGCGATGGCGTGCCCCTCTGTGCCCCCCACATCTACAGGTACAGCCGCCACCCCCCCTACCAGCACCGCCCTCCCAGCAGCCCCTCAGCGTTTGCCCCGTGGCCTCTCACCCAGGAGGGTGAGAATCTCCTTCGCCCCAGGCACCTCAGCCCCTGTCCCTGTCACCCCTGCTTCCCTCAGTGAGGAGGCCATTGACCTCCTCAGGTCCCTCACTGTTGGGCAGTCTACCATTTTCAATGCCATCCAGGGTGTAGAGAGGCAGTTGCAACAAACCAATGCATACCTGGAGGGCATTCATTCTGGTCAGGCAACCCATCAGCGAGCTTTTCAGACTCTGGCCTCAGCACTGATGGTAGCCATTGTCCCTGTCTCTAGCCTCCCCCCTCCAACTTCCTCCACCCAGACCCAAACCCCTGTACCTCAGCCTATCCCAAGCACACCATCAGACCAGCATGCACACACCTCAACACACAAGGGAAGCTCAGGCAAACATAAGCACCACACATCCCACAGGCACTCATGCAAGCATCATACCCATGCAGACATACCAACAGCCACTGCCTCCACTGTGTCCCCCTCCTCCTTGTCTCCCTCCTCCCTCCCTGTCTCATCTCCACTCACACCTGCATGCACTACATCCTCAGCCACTACCTCCATCACCAGCACACCCACCACCACACCCCTCTCACATGCAGTCACCACCCCCACTACCATTCACACATCCCCTGTGTCCTCTACCAGTGTGTCTGTGAGCCCACCTCCCAAGGTACACAAACGCAGCCACACACCCACCCAACAGCCATCCACCTCACAACAGCCTCCAGCCCATGCACCTTCACCCAAAGTCACCAAACGTACACCTCCTACAACTACTACCTCTTCCTCCACTCCCAAACCCCCTCCATCTACCTGTCCCAGTGTGTCCAAAAAACGTTTCCTGTCCAACCTTGACCTCTTCCCCTCACCTCCCCCACCCCTTCAGTCTCCTAGGGCCCACCTCTCCAGGTCCCAACCCAGCGCCTCAGCCACAACATCTGCAGGAACAGTGGTGCCAGTAGTAACCGGCTTCTGGAGTGCGCCAGGCAGCAGGGCAGCCAGTGTGCCAAGGAGCCAGAGCACGGAAAGTCCCCCTCCTCAAAAGCACAAAAAGTTGGCCAGTGCCCGTGGAGAGAGGAAAAAAATCTTCAACCAAAGCCGCTCCCAGGGGTACAAGAGGGAGTGTGGATCCAGCTGCGCCACCATCCAAGGTGGGGAAGGGGCACAGTAAAACTGGCAAGTCTGGGAAAACCTGCACGCCGGACAAGACCGCCACCAGCACCGCTGAACAGGACACCGCCGCCACAAGCACAGCTGCCAAGGAAACCGCCGCCACAAGCACCGCTGCCAAGGACACCGCCACCACCAGCACCGCTGGCAAGGACACCGCAGCCACCAGTACCGCTGAACAGGACACCGCCGCAACCAGCACCGCTGAACAGGACACCGCCACCACCAGCACTTCTGTCAAGGACACCACCGACACCAGCCCTGCTGCCAAGGACACCGCCGCCACCAGCACTGCTGAACAGGACACAGCCACCACCAGCACCGCAGGCCAGTGAGCGTCAAAGATTCTGATGCTACTGAGGCCACCACAAGCAGGATGAAGCACTGTGGGCACAAAGCCCCCTCCAGAACCAGTGGAGATTCACATCCACTACCCCAGTCCTTTGCAGGATGAAGCACTCTGGGCACAACGCCCCCTCCAGAACCAGGGGAGAAAGGCATCCACTACCTCAGTCCTTGGCAGGATGAAGCACTCTGGGCACAAAGCCCCCTCCTGAACCAGTGGAGATTCACATCCACTACCTCAGTCCTTGGCAGGATGAAGCACTCTGGGCAAAGAGCCCCCTCCAGAACCAGTAGAGGAAGGCATCCACTACCTCAGTCCTTGGCAGGATGAAGCACTCTGGGCACAAAGCCCCCTCCAGAACCAGTGGAGATTCACATCCACTACATCAGTCTTTGGCAGGATGAAGCACTCTTGGCACAAAGCCCCCCTCCAGAACCAGTGGAGAAAGGCATCCACTACCTCAGTCCTTGGCAGGATGAAGCACTCTGCGCACAAAGCCCACTTTAGAACCAGTGGAGATTCACATCCACTACCTCAGTCCTTGTCAGGATGAAGCACTCTGGGCACAATGCCCCCTCCAGAACCAGTGGAGACTGTTATCCACTTGAGAGACTGTGGCTTTGCATTCCCCAGGATGCAGCAGTGGGCAAACCACCCACTGGAGAGACTTGAGAGACTGTGGCTTTGCACTCCCCAGGATGCAGCAGTGGGCAAACCACCCACTGGAGAGACTTGGGAGACTGTGGCTTTGCACTCCCCAGGATACAGCAGTGGGCATGGAGCCCCCTCGTGGATCGGGTGTGGTGCACTCATCCGGCTGAGGTGCCCCCCCCTTAACCCTGAGGTGCATGTTTTATTTCTATCTGATGCCCCAGCAGTGTCCTCTCCGTCTTGTTCGGGTATTGAGTGTGGGCCTCGCCCATGCATTTTGGGCCCAGTGGTCCACGGACTATGATGGTGGAATACCTTGGACTTGTATTCTTGGTGTATATATTTGTTTATAGTGTAAATATCTTTATATATGTATGTACTTATGATTACTGTATTTGAATATATTACAATCGTTCGACTCATTTCCTTTTGTCCTTGCATTCTTCCAGGGGGGGTTGTATATATAATGTATCAACATGTACTTGTGTGTGTGTTGGAGTGGGTGAGGGTGGGGGTGGGAGTGTTGCGTGTGTGTGACACTGTTTTTTTCCCTCCCCCCTCCCCTGTGTCGTAGGTGCAGTACTCACCGTGATCTTCGCTGCCATCTTTGTTGTTCCTGGTAGAGGAGCAGGAAGATAAAGGCTGGTAGAATCTGGAGTTCGGGTTCCATGGCGTCCTGAATCCTCGTGGGGTGTGTAGAGGTGAGTGTTTTCCTTTCCATGTCCTGTTTCCACCGTGTTTTTGTTCACGGTGAATCCGCTCCGGAAAAGGTGGCAGATTGGACTGTTGTAATAATGTGCGCTGTACATTGTCTTCCACCTGTCTGTTGGCCGTTACCGCTGTGGTGTTTGTTTGTACTGCCTTGGCGGTCGGAGTGTTAAAGTGGCTGTCTAGGTTGGCGGTTTCCGCCACGGTCGTGATCCACTTTTTTTTCCGCCGGCTTGTTGGCGGTCTTACCGCCGCTTTAACACCAACCGCCAGGGTTGTAATGACCGCCAGTTATTGTGCCCACCACAGATTACAGTTTGGAGCTTTTTTACCGTGTGTGTGGGGATGGGGTTCGAGAAAGGCCTCAGTCAGCATTGGCAAAAAACAAATGGCTGCCAAACTTATCCTACACTGGGAAGGCCAATTATCCCCTTCTCGGGACAGTACCTTCCAACCCCCACCTCCCTCAGGGGAAATTGACTCAATCCTGGAGGGCCAACCCCTCTCAAAAACAACAGATGCCTGATATCTAGTGGGATTCCTGCTCATAGATCACAGTATACCCTTGATAACCCTGAGGAGGTAGCAGAGAATGTCAACAAATTGTTCTCTGTGCCTGAGTGTTTAAAAGCAGGTGCTTCAGGGGCATGGCTTTGGGTGTCAAAATGGCGGTCGCACTCGAGAGTTCTCCGGACCCCTCCGACATCCGCCACCATCCATGCTGCACATGGCCCTGCAGATTGGTGTGGGCGGTCTTGACTTGATGCAGGACAACTGTGAGCCGAGCAGAGATATTTTCCGGCTTCGCTTCGAGGACTAGGGGTGATTGGCAACGAGATACGGGCGGCAGACATAAGCAAAATGGCGGGCACCCTCTGGGCCTGAACGACGCCCAGCAGGACCATCTGGGCCCCGGAGAATCGGTACGGCAGTGGAGCCTGGAGGAACGGGGTCTGGGTGCCCCCTGGTTGCCTGGGGTGGCGGCGGTGACCCTACCCGTGCAGCTGAGGGAGAGAGCATTGTCGGTGTTGAAGCCGAGCTGCTGGCCCTTGGCCTTGCCAGATCCTGGGGCCTGGTGGTGCGGCCCTGAGGCACCTGCTGTTAGGTGCCGCTTCCCCCTGTAGGGGCCAGGGAGCAGTGCAGGGTCCCAGGGCTAGGCTGGCTATGACAGGCCCCTTGTGGAGGGGGCTGGGGCCTGGTGGCCACGTGAGGCTTGCCCCGACTCCTGAAAAGAGGGGCAGGGGCTGAGGTGAGGTGTAGTCCCACCCCTTCCTGCAAACAAATGGACCGGGCCTGCGGCAGTGAACAGAGCTGCGGCCAGCTGAGCGGACTGTGTGAAGGGCCGCTGCCATTCCCTTTAGCCCAGAGATGGAATGGAGGCCGCAGAGGCCCTGTGTGGAGCTGGGCCCAAGCCATGACTGGGGCCTGCCCGGCCTGCTGAACGTGGGTGGGGGGTTGTGTGAGGTGGTATCCCTGACCCTGCTCGGCTGGAGGAGAAGTGAAGTCTGCGGTGAAGCGGTGCCTAGACGTAAGAGGCTGCCGGATATCCCCTCCGTGGATAGTTCCATAGGGCCCAGAGGCATCAGATACCAGTGAGAGGTGCTGGGCCCGGGTGGCGTGATGCCGGGCCCGCAGTTTGCACCTTGCTTGTGGTGGCGCAGAGAAAAGAGGCATGCCTGGATCTGTGGCCCTGTGCCAGGCTAGCCACAGATGATTGGCCCGCTGGTGCCTGGGGTCAATCGGGGGCTTGGGGCTATAGGTCACCACCCAAGGTGCCCTGTGCCCTCAGAGACAGAACACACTGCCCCACCTGCACCTGGAGGCGTTCGCCGACCGTGGGCATCCGCTGGGAGTTCATTGGGGCCTGCTGGCTGCTCATAGCTGACTGACAACTCCCTCATCGGGGAGTGATTGCGGTGGTGCCCCGGGGACCCTCCGCCAAGAGATCGATCCTTACATGAACTGTGGAGAATCACTGCACCAGTTACTGTACCTGTTACTGGCCTTCCTAACGCCAGCAGGTGAAGCTGTCATCCTCCGAGCCCCACATTGCTAAGTTCACAGCCCCGACGAGGGAGGAGGTAAGGGTCGCCATGTCACTGTTGAGGTAAGACCTAAAAAATGCATCGGCATGACTTACAGAAGCAGAAACACGTGTTTCTACAGTGGAAGGTGAGGTTTGCGACCTTAAGATGAAGGTTTCCTGCCTACTAACGTGCACTCACAAACTGCAACATTGCGCTGACAATGCTGAAAACCTCTCAAAGTGGAATAACCTGTGCTTTGTGGGGTTCCCGGAGACATCTGAGGGCCCTGTCCCCACTGTGTTTCTCAAAAAATGGCTTAAATCGTGAATGCCCCAGGACAAATTGCCCCCCTGGTTTGCTATAGAGCGGGTGCATAGGACCCTCTCCACCAGGCCCCAGCATGAGGCACAGCCATGGGCTTTTCTTGCTCGCTTCCTCAGCTATAGAGACAGAGATGCCATCCTTTGTGAGACTACAGCTCATCCGGAGAGCCAATACCAAAATGCAAAGATTTTTATCTTTCTGGACTAGTCCCGGCAGGTCCATTCCAAAAGACTCTCTTATGAACAGGTCAAACAGAAATTGTGGGTGCTGCAACCGAAATATTTATCCTCTTCCCAGCTTGACTTAAGGTGCTGCATGCTGGTAGAACCTACTTTTTGATACATGGGAGTGGGCCATGGAGGAGCACCCGCTTCTAGGAGATGCTGGGGGGGCTCCTCCTCTCCCAGAGCGAACACCTGCCAGTGCACCCAAGATGGCCGTGGGGGAGCCTGGCCATTCTGGAGACCCTCAGGCCGGCTCTCGTTGCAGGAGATGCAGGTCCGGGAGGACCTTGTGATCCCTTGGAGGGGGCCTTCTCTCTCTATCTCCCGAGAGGCTGTTGGACACCTCCCAGGAGTCGATGATCCCAGGGGGGCAGCCTCCAGAGGAACAGGAGAGGCTGAGCCAAACCCCGCCTATCTGACCATCTGCCACAGGACTAGCGGGCACTGCGCTGGCCCACCAGCAGCGTATATATGTGATCCAATCCACAGGAGGTGGTCCACCACTCCATGCCAACAGAGATGCATTTTTCTTACTCTTTTTTCTTTTTAGTTCCTTTGGGGTGTTCAGGGTGACAGATGCTTCTTTCGGTTGGGAGGGGAAGTATAGGGAGGGGGAATTGGGAAGGTTATATCAGTGTGTACAATTGCATTGCCATGTTCTTGTTTGTTTATTGTTCTCTATACCTTGATGTCACAGGCGTGAGGATGCCTTCAAACACCTCAAGCACTAGGTACACACAAGACCCCCTCCTATATAGGCCCTTCGGGTGCACATCCCAAACCTTCCATGTCACGAGCGGATATGGGGCTCCCTCTAATGTAATCTCATGGAACGTCAACGGTCTCCTGGATAACATTAATTGAACAGCTGCATTGAGCCAGGCGCCTCCGTCCCTCAGTCCTACTCCTTCAGGAGACACACTTGATGGGAGCCTCCTGCCTAATCCTGGTCCATTATGGTTTTGACCAGGTATACCACTCAAGAAACACCAGGGGAGCCAGGGTGGTGGTGATACTCTTGCACCGCAACTATTCCCGGTACTGCAACCGAAATTGTCGGACCCACAGGGAAGGTTTGTGGCACTGGCGGACAGGATAGATGCTCACAACACTAATTTACTCAGTGTATATGCCCCTCTGTCAGAACTCGATAAATTGTTTCACTTTCTTGCCACACTACTGACTCAGATGGCCTTGGGGCCCACTTTCTTCAGTGGAGATATGAATGTTGTCCTAGACCCGTCCCTAGACACAACGGGCCCTATATCTGATGTGCGCAGGAGACGTTTCTTATCCCTTGCCAGATGGATGACCAGTACTGGTCTCTGTGACACGTGGTGGACTTGGCACCCTCACCACCGGCAGTACACTCATACCTTCAGCAGCACATCACACTCAGGCCCTCATTGACTTGATTCTTGCCCCTGCGTCGGATCTGTTCATGATCACTCACGTCCAGATACTAGCCCGTGTCCTCTCTGATCATGCTTCTGTCTTTCTGACAACTGGCCACTCCGACCTTGGTCTAAGGCCCATATGGCAGATCAATGTCTGGTTCTTGCAGGACAAGACATATGTTGCTGATCTCCGCAACACGATCAATCATTACTTTCAAGACAATGAGGGCTCGGTCCAATCACACTTTGATCTGCAGGCAAGACCGCAATTCGTGGCCAGGCCAAGGGGCTACTGAGACAATGGGAGAGAGAGAGACAGGCCCATGTTGTGCCCCTGGAGATGCGGGCACTTCAGCTAGAGCGTGGGCTGATTTGGACCACAGCGAAGGAATCTGGGCGAGTGCTAGAGATGGTGCACCAAGAAATCAGAACTCACTCCTTGGAAGAGGCAAAACAGATTTGGTTGGCCTCCCAGGCCAGGATCGATGGCTAGGAGGACAAAAACAGTAAACTTCCTTACTGGCTGGCGACTAGACCGTGGCATGGGGCACGTGATCCCTGAAATATTAGATAACCGGGTGTCTGTCTGTACGGCCCTGAAGGACATAGCTAATAGGTTTGCTCAGTGTTATACTGCACTATATACGGCAGCACCCAGACCCGCAGTTGACCAGCAACTGCCGCTCTTAAATGAGGTAGACATGCCCGCCCTCCCGACTTTAGTCAGTAGGCGACTTGATGATCCCATAACCCTAGTAGAAATTGAGGAAGCTATCACGAGCCTAAGACCTGGGAAGACCCCAGACCCTAACAGGTACCCTTCAGAATATTATACAAAACCTTTTGCTACCGCGACTGCATAGCCTTTACACAGAGGCATTGGAGAGAGGGGCCTTTCCCCAAGATTTGGACCAGACCACGATAGTGGTACTGCCCAAGTCTCAGCCCCACTCTTCATCAGGTTCAGCTTATTGTCCAATATCACTTATTAACAGTGAAATCTAGATCTTCACTCACATATTGGCCACCCGCCTTAAGACAACCCTACGACATTTGATTCATCCCGATCAATGCGGCTTCATGCCCCATCACAGCACTAGGCATTGTTACGGAGGTTGCACGTGGCCCTGGCACACAGACACGAGCTCTGCTCCACACTGGCCCTCCTCCTTATTGATTCCAAGAAGGCGTTCAACACAGTAGATTGGGGTTATCTGGATTGTGTCCTTCGCAAGGAGGGACTTGGAGGTCCTTTTCGACACATGGTCTGCCTCTTTCACCAGGCGCCAACTGCCCGTGTCTCAGTGAACGGGAGACTTTTCGAGGTTTTCCCCATTGGGAGGGGCACAAGGCAGGGCTGTACTATGTCCCCTCTCCTCTTCACCCTCTCCATTGAGCCGCTTGCACAGATGATCAGTAGACACTCAGTAATAGAGGGGTGCGGAGGGGGGGAGAACCGCATTCTCCTCTATATTCAGATAATGTTCTGCTCTATCTGTCACGGCCGGAGTTGAGCGGACCCCGGTGTCTTCAGTTGTGCAAATTTGGGGAGGCCTTGGGCCTTAATGTAAACTTCAAGAAATCCCTCCTGGTTCCACTACCTGGGTCACCTGACCAAATTGACTGGCAGCAGACCATCCCCATTCGGTGCCTAAGTTTCACGTATTTGGGCTTAAAAGTGGTGCTCAAACCGAATTTGACATGGGCCCTTAACCTCACCCCTCTTACTCGAAAAGTGAAGGCGGAGTTGGGGCGCTGGCAGATTGCTGACGCTCCATGTGATGGTTTGCATTGGCCTCTATAAAATGCTTATGTTATCCTGATTCCTCTATATTCTCGAAAACCTTCCCCTCTGGATCCCTCACCATTGGTTCCAAAAGATGGATACAATGGCCGGCAGCACCTATCATGGGAAACATGGCAACACAATGTATACATTGCTGGCCAGCCATGCACAACCTCTACTGCTGCTCTTTAGCTGACCGACGTCTCATCATCAATGACTGGCACACTGGGGGATGGGATGACACAACTTATCGTCTTGAGTTATCCACAATGGGGTTCCCACTCCACATGAATATGCTATATGGAAGCCCCATCCCTATGACCATCCCCGAAATTGCTAGCCAGGTCTTACATAGTTAGAGGGTCACCCAGAAATTGACGGGTGATGGGGCCAAATCACACAACTTAACCCCGTATGGTGCAGAAAGTGGTTGCAGAAGGTTGCCAACTTAAAAGTTTTTTTGAGATGGGACAGCATAGGCATAACAATGGTAGGTGATATCTGGCAATGCACACACATGATGTCCCTTCAGCAATTTCAAGAAACATATGTCCTGGACCAGACACAGTTTCATAAATTCCTGCAACTCAGGCATGCTTTGAGAACACATATTGGTGATGATACCACCCTACCTGAATCCGGTGATGATGGGGTCCCTGGGAGCTGGGGGAATCTCACAAATCTACCACACACTTGTGTTAAATACCTCACCATCCATCCATCCAACTCCTGCGTGCTCACTGGGAATCCTGGATCGGTCTCCTAGACGACGACAACAACTGACGGGACACACTGATGGCATTGCGAGTCCTTACAATCTCGACTAGACTGCACATGGAGCTGTCGTACTTCCTGCACTGTGCCTATCTGACCCCCTGCTAGGCTTTTCAAGGCTGGGATCAGACTGGACCCTTCCTGTAAGAGGTACACAAACTCACCAGCGGACTTCTTCCATGTGGTGTGGTCCTGCCCTCCGATCCAATAGTAATGGACGCAAATCCTAAACGAACTCCGCACTGTTAGACCTCTCACTGGCCTCCTCCCCGAAGATGGCCCTGCGGGGAGTGATGGAAGGGGTTGGAAACTTCAGAGCAATCCAAACACTGGTGGGCACAGCCTTATTAATTGCAAATAGAGACATTGCTAGACTCTGGTTCTCTAAGACTCCCCCTTCGGTGCAACTGTGGAAGAGGGGAATGGACTGGAGTGCCCAAATAGAGAGACCATTTTAAAAGGCAAGGGGCTGTGAGGGCAAATACTATAAGATACGGGATAGATGTCTGGGACTTATATGACTGTAATCTGTACTTACTTGAAAATTGTTAAGAATCCGCCTATTTGTATATCCACACTAGAATGTGTAAGTGAGAATTTTGGGCAAGTCTTCCTGTATGTGACATTGTTAATGAAATACCCAATAAAAGTTGGTTATAAAAAAAGCAGGTGCATCACCTGCTAACTAATTAGTCACATTATTCAAACATACTTGGCTAAGAAACTATCTATTTCATACAGACAGCAACATATCAGCAACCAAGACACTACAGGACTGGAAACAAAATGCAAGAAAGAAAACACAAGAAAGGAGTTCTTTACTAAATATGTACTAGAGATCTAAACAACATTTCCATCAACATCAGAATTATATCAATCATCCTGTAAATCAGAAGAAATCTAAAAACACTGTCACGCTACTCCATAAACAACCTATACTGTTCTTGCATACAAATTGCATCTCTGGGATTGGCCCACAGAGCAGTACACCACTGCTTCTTAACTAGCTTTACACATTTGTAAGTGCAGTGACTTATACAGCACACTGTGCCAGTCTTCCTACAAACATTAGGTGAACATCTACAACCTCTAAGGTTTACTGTTATTTCCATACACGTGGCAAGAATGTTTGCACCATGAAAACACATAAAGGAATGACTTAATGGCAAAAGTAAGTAGTACACCAGGGGCAGTATGGTATTATGTCCACTGGGGCACAACAAGCATTTGTGTCCACTTTGCCTGCTCCTAGGGCACTTTGTTATTACAGAAGGGGCCACAGATGCTTGTGAGGCCCCTTCTGTAATGTAGATAGCGCTGGCACATATATAGGGCCAGCGCTATCACCAGAGGGTGTGCCCTCATTTGCTTGTGGGCGTGGCCCTGTGCAAATGAGGGAATCTCTTTGCCTCTGTGCCACCGCTGTATTATAGACGCAGGCGTAGAGGCAAAGAAGCTGTGAGGAGGCGCACTGTCAGTGCACTCCTTGATGGCAGCCCTCTGGAGGGTGGAAAGGGAATCCTATGTACTCCCCCAGACATCCCCTTGCAGACGGGTGCTGTTACACGCTGCACCTGTCTGCTAGGGGATCTCTAATCCCCCTTAAAATTGCAGATGTTTGCTGCCTACACAGTGAAACAAAGTACAGCTTTAAACAGCTGATCAATTTTTCACATTCATGCTAATGCGCCACATTTCCCTTGTTTGCACCCAATGCGCCGAATGTGTGATGCGGCCCCAGGTTCGGACTGAAACACATATTTACGGTGGGTATTGGAGAATGGATTTCTCCCGAGTGAAATATTTTCCTAGTACAAAAAAAATTAAAATGTACACATACATGTTGTTATCAAATGTGCCTGTGTTTATTTTATATCTGGTGGGAATATATTTTTGCACATATTTAAGTATGTAAGAGGTTATGGAAATCTACGACTCCTTTTGAAATTCTTTGTGATTAGCACTAAAGTAAAAATTATGCTCCAAACATGGGATTAGTCCAAATGGATTTCATTTTCCGATGTCAGTACTAGGGTTGCCTGAAGTTGGACTTTTATGTGGAATCTTTCATATCTCATGACGTTTGTCAGTCACGTTAAAATAAGACTACGTGAAGTGTTCTCTTACATATTGTAAATCACATTGAATTTTTTTTTAAATAATGTTTTCAGGGTAATTGCTAATGAATTTCGGAAACATTCAAAGGTATCTAAAATCAAACTTTATTTCAATTAGTGCAAGTTGTTGACCAGCTTTGTTGCGGAAATTCATGACTAGTCAAGCAATCAACCTATAAACTGTTTTTCTTCAAGGGCTTTTGTTAAGCTCCTACAACAGCAGTTGCTCCTTTCTCACTACTTTTCATTGACTTTCAACATGACTGGTATTTTCAGAGTTAATACCAAACTAGCACTGATTACATTATGAAGACATTCGCATAGAATTGGGATAAGTGTGACTTTCTCCATAAGTTCTGAAAACTTTTTATTCCTGAGTTGCAGCTTTAATGAGAAAACCCATTAGAAAGAAGAAAGGCATGGACGTTGCTATCGTAGAGTGTACTTATTGACTTCAGAATCAGCTGCAGTGATAGACTGAACGCACACAGCTCCCATGACGGTACTCGTGGCTTACTTTTCTAGTCATAAAAATGGTTGCCAGAAATGGAGCGAAGGAAGAAACCAATGAAAAATATATTGACTGCATATAAGCATCAGTGCGTCTATAAGACAAAACAAACATATTGATCCTTCAAGAGAGTTTGCTCTTAGAAGGTTTGTGACTTGATGCTGGTCACAGGTTTTTAGCAAAAAGTTCCAAAGCAAGGATGTGATGTTTTGCGGAACATTGGCAATATAATTGTTCTGAAAAGTATAGTTTCTCTCCTTAGCCTTAATCATCCTAAACTAGTTCAAAGTAGATGAAAAAATAGAAAAACATTATGTTATCAAGATTTGAGTCAAAATGAATGCGAACGGTTTTTTGGAACATGAGAGTGGTATTTAGAAGGCCTGGAAGGTATTACCTAAATTCATTTTTTTAAAAATGTGCAGCTGTAGTATCGTATCACTTAAAAAAATAATTCAGAGGTATTTCTGTATTGAAGCTGCTTTTTTCTTGCTTTTGGTATGAAAATAATACCTTCGCGAAATAACCTGCCAGCAGTACTTTCTAGCTGGGCTATATATATATATATATATATATATATATATATATATGTTTCTATTTAGATTTAGGATTTATTCGTTTTCATTAAAGACTGAAATTGAATAATGCCGCTTTTTGCCTTAAAATGAAATATTCACTTTGTGGTTTTACAAGAATGTTTATGCAATGATTTATGTTCTTATGCAGTGCTAGCTGCAAATGCGAACCGATCATTAGGAATTTGAACCTTTTCACCCACAGACAGAGGCCCTCTTCATGACATTGGTGGTAACTCCCGCTTACCGCCATGGCGACTGCCGCCACTACCCATATTATGACACACACATAGCAATCCGTCACTATACAGACACACACACAAGTCCGCCAGCCAAAGGTCAATGAGAAACTGGCGGTAGCAAAACCCACACTGTTACACCAACAGAACTACGCCAACAGCATTATGACCCATGAATCACTGTGGCGAACATTCAACCATGGTAAACCATTGGCAGTTCATACCGCCGCGCTCAAAATACACACACACATACAAAACAACACCACATTGGACAATTTGAATAACACACACCTGACACACATACACACACCACACCCACACCACTATAAAACACACACCCACATTACCCATAACACTTTATGACAAAAAAATTGACAACTGAGAGAGACACACCAAGAGCACCCACAGAACCGGAGCCACAGAACACCATCACCCATACACCATCCACGCACCTCACGGCACACACCCCAAAACATCACCCCACAGACCCTCACACACACCCAACACACTACACCCATGGCACCACAAAGACACCACAGGTTCTCAGAGGAGGAGCTAAGGGTCATGGTGGAGGAAATCATACGGGTACAGCCGCAGATATTCGGATCACAGGTGCAGCAGACATCCATTGCCAGGAAGATGGAGCTATGGCAGAGAATCGTGGACAGGGTCAACGCTGTGGGACAGCACCGCAGAACAAGGGATGACTTCAGGAAAAGGTGGAACGACCTAAGGGGGAAAGTACGTTCCGTGGTTGCAAGACACCAGGTAGTTCTACAGAGGACTGGTGGTGGACCCTCACCTCTTCCCCCACAACTAACAACATGGGAGTAGCAAGTCTTGGCACTACTGCATCCTGAGGGCCTGGCCAGAGTAGCAGGAGGACTGGACTCTGGTAAGTCAAATCTCTATTACTATCACCCCTCCACCTGCATGCCATCACAAACTCCCACCCCTACCCTCACCCCATCACCCCACCACCTCACATACACCCCTTCATCACAACCCACCCATCCCAATACTAAGCCCTGCATGCAACACCAATGCATGGACCCCCATCACAGACCTGCATGGACCCATCACTAAAGCATGCACATTAGAGAGAATCACCAAGCCCACAAAATCACTACTCACATAAGGCAAAGCTGACAGGGCACTCACAACCATACAGGGCAACACACCCATGCACAAGATGTCACACGCAGAAACTATAACACTGCATTTACATCCCCACAGGTCCTCCACCCAACATCACTGGATAGGAGGTGCCAGCAACATCCAGTCCCCCCCAGAAGAGTAATCACAGCAGAAGCACTCACTGCAACAAGTAACGGTAAGTATCTAGCAAAGTCAGTGACATGAATTATATAGACAATCTTAATCCAATGATGAACTGAAGTAACACAAACATGAAACCCAATTGCTGAGAATATTTTTTAAAGATCTACCTCTCTGGTATGTAATCTTGGGTCTGTTTGTAATAAAGGGGCATATTTATACTCCGTTTGCGCCGAAATTGCGTCGTTTTTTTTGACGCAATTTCGACGCAAAACTAACACCATATTTATACTTTGGCGTTAGACGCGTCTAGCGCCAAAGTCCATGGAGTTAGCGTCATTTTTTTGCGTGGACACCTACTTTGCGTTAATGAGATGCAAGGTAGGCGTTCCCGTCTAAAAAATCGACTCCGAGGCATGTGCGTCGGATTTATACTCCCGGGCAAAAATCACGCCCGGGAGTGGGCGGGTCAAAAAAAATGACGTACGGCCGCTTTTGCGCCGTTTTTTAGCGCCTGCAAAAGGCAGGCGTTAAGGGACCTGTGGGCTCTGAAGGAGCCCAGAGGTGCCCTCCCATGCCCCCAGGGACACCCCCTGTCACCCTTGCCCACCCCAGGAGGACACCCAAGGCTGGAGGGACCCATCCCAGGGACATTAAGGTAGGTTCAGGTAAGTATTTTTTTTATTTGTTTTGTGGCATAGGGGGGCCTGATTTGTGCCACTATGCTACTATGCCCAATGACCATGCCCAGGGGACATAAGTCCCCTGGGCATGGCCATTGGGCAAGGGGGCATGACTCCTGTCTTTGCTAAGACAGGAGTCATTTCTATGGGGGTTGGGAGTGAAAAAAAAATGGCGCAAATCGGGTTGAGGCGCAAAAATTGCCTCAACCTGACTTGCCCCATTTCTTGACGCCCAAGCTCCATTTTCCCCTACGCCGGCGCTGCCTGGTGTACGTCGTTTTTTTTAACGCACACCAGACGGCGCCGGCGGCTAACGCCGGCTAACGTCATTCAATAAATACGGCGCCCGCATGGCGCTTCAGAATGGCGTTAGCCGGCGCTCATTTTTTTGACGCAAAACTGCGTTGGCGCAGTTTTGCGTCAAAAAGTATAAATATGGGCCAAAATCTTTAAGAGTATCATCTTGTACAGAATACCCCAGTGCCTATTAATAATTTTCCTCAGAGCAACAGAAACTCTAGAGTAATCAGTTACAAGTCTGACTTTGCTAATTTCCTTTCTAACGTCATGAACATCCATTGATTTCAGAGTATTGTGCCTGGGAATGTGTATGGCTCTATGTTTTGCACTCTCAATGTCACCCCTCTGGTAACCCCGCACTTTAAATCGTTTACCCATTTCCTCCACACATTTAATGAAATCCTCATCCTTACTACAGTTTTGTCTGGCTCTTACCATCTCCCCAAACGGTATTGATGAGATCTGATGTCTAGGGTGAGCACTCCTTGCATGTAAATTAGAGTTTCAAGCGGTGGGTTTGCGAAACAATCTGCTTTGTATCTTGTTTCCTTCAATAAATAGCTCAACATCTAAAAATTCAATGATTTCAGAACTATAATCGTAGGTAAATTTAACATTCATCATATTGAAATTTAAATAATCACAAAATTCTGTTAACTGGCAACACTACCCCTCCAGATCATAAGACAGTCATCTATATACCGCCCCCAATAGAGAATGTGTGTCTGCCACTGAGTGGAATCTGGACCCCAAACCCACCTCTCCTCAAACCAACCCATAAATATATTTGCATAAGAAGGAGAAAATCTGGAGCCCATAGCCACCCCTCATTTTTGTCTGAACCAGTCTTTACCAAACAGAAAATAATTATTATTGAGAATCATATCTATCATTTCCTCTGTGTGTTCCCACAGGCTAGCGGATCTTTTATTAAGACAACATTGTGTCGCTTTTAAGACTAAATTATTCCCAATGCAAGTGTACAACGAGACAGCATCCAGCAAATGGTCCCTGCAATCCAGGCAGAAGCCAGAGAACATTGCCAAGACCCCCACCAGGAAATAAGTCTCTCCTGAATGTCACCCTTGTGTCCCACTCTGTCACCCTCTCTACCTTGAACTGCCATTGCTCCCCTTCCTATGCCCCCCTTTGGTCAATGCACCTGTAATACAAATAGACTGGATTCTATTCTGGGCTTTCCTCCATCATCCCAACAGCCCATTGCACATACCCTTCTACCTCTTAGCATTAAACATAAAAAAAAAATACAAGTATGGAGTAGGTCAAATGATTGAACAAAGTATTTGTTTAACAAGGTTTAAACACTGCAAATACAACTTTACAGTAATGTATACATGGGAATGGCCTGTAGTTGGCTGCGGTCAACACACCAGGTGCCAGAGTGGGGCACAGATATCTAAAAATTGAGATGCCAAAGGGTACAGTAAGTGGCCATAGAAGTGGGAAAATCTGCATGCCATGTACAGTGTCAAATGCAAAACTGTCAATGCAAAGTGAAGTTACAGTGTCTTACCTGTGTGTCACTGGAAGTACTGTTGCATAATAGCTGTTCTGTTGTCCTCATCCTCATCCTCAGCCTCCTCATCTTCACTGTCCACAGGGTACAATACTGCCACACACCCATCTCCAGCATCCACCTTCAGCAGAAAAGGCACCTGGCATCTCAAGGCAAGGTTATGCAACATGCAGCATGCCATGATTTTCTGGCACACCTTCTTGGGTGAGTAGCACAGGGATCCACCTTTTAGATGGAGGCACCAAAACCTGGCTTTCAGGAGGCCGAATGTCCTCTCTATTATTCTCCTTGTTCGCCCATGTGCCTCATTGAAACATTCCTCTGCCCTTGTCCTGGGATTCCTCAAATGGGTCAGTAGCCATAAGAGGTTAGGGTAACCAGAGTAACCTGCAAATATCGAAGGACACCTGTTAGACACACACTAACCCTTAGGGCCCACACCATACCCATACACCAACATCCACTGGGTGGGAACCAGGGCTCACCTATTAGTCACACCCGGTGCCTCTGGAGTTGAGCCATAACATATGGGATGCTGCTATTCCTCAGGATATAGGCATCATGCACAGAGCCAGGATACTTTGCTTTGACATAGGATATGTACTGGTCCGCCAGGCACACTATCTGCACATTCATCAAGTGGAAGCTCTTTCGATTTCTGAACACCTGTTCATTGTTCCACGGGGGGAAAAATGCAATATGTGTACTATCAGTTGCCCAATAATGTTGGGGATATGTCCCATTGCATAGAAGTCAGCTTTCACTGTGGCCAAATCCTCCACCTGAGGGAAAACAATGTAGATGTGCATTTGTTTAATCAGGGCAGACAACACTCTGGTCAGCACTGTTGAGAACATTGGCTGTGACATTCCTGCTGCCAAGCCCACTAAAACTTGGAAAGAACCAGTTGCCAAGAAATGGAGCACAGATAGCACTTGCACAAGAGGGGGGATCCCAGTGGGCTGATGGACAGCAGATTTCAGGTCAGGCTCCAATTGGGCACACAGCTCAGTTATTGTGGCCCTGTCAAGTCTATAAGTGAGGATAATGTGCCTGTCCTCCATTGTTGACAAGCCCACCAGCGGTCTGTACACAGGGGGATGTCTCCATCTCCTATTCATCTGCAGCGGTTGTAATCTAGGGGGCAAAACAGGGAGCAGCTGATCAGTATTCCACATTTGTAAACACTACACTGCATTGCATATTGTGACTGTAACAGTATGTCGTTGGGTGGGCCCAAATGGTGCCTATGTGTACTGTGACACAGTTAGGTGCCATAGCATGCCGCTTGTCATGTTTGGAGGGACATGTGGAAATGAGGTAATTCCGCTGACATTGTGCACCGTTGCGGGAGGCGTCGAGTACCACCGTGCAACACCTCATTGGTTGTCTATGGGCCCTATGGGTTACATCGGTGACGGTACACGCCACCGTGGATGTGACCGCCATTTTCTGTATGTTTACTCACTTGCTACCTGACCTTCAACAGGAGAGGACCTACACTGCCAGTGCTGCTGTGAATTGTGTCTGGAACCGACCATGGCTCGTGTCACTGAGAAAAGGGCCCCTGCCTTTACCGCTGTGGAGTTGGAGAGACTGGTGGATGGGGTCCTACCCCAGTACCCCCCTGCTGTATGGGCCTCCATACCAACAGGTGAGTACACTGTGAGCAGGATGCAAGGGGCATGAATGCATGGAGTGCTGTGTGTGAGGGCCTCATGTAGGGTGGGATGGTGGAAGGGTTCTGGGCAGTGTGCTGCATGTATGCTGGGCAATGTCTGTGCATAAGGGGATGTGAGGGCTATGGTGGCCCATGCCTGTAACAGGCCAGATGGTATGACTGATACCTTTTTCTATGTTTCTTTTTCTGCAGGACAGCACCCATCAGAAAAAGGGGATATGGTGTGTCATCACCAAGGATATGCGGACCCTGGGGATCTATGGCAGACGGAGCACCCACTGTTGGAAACGGTGGGAGGACCTGAGTTGCTGGGCAAGGAAGATGGCAGAGGCCCAGTTGGGGATGGCCTCCCAATGAAGAAGGGGTGCCCCTCGAACCCTGATTTTCCACATACTGACTGTGGCCTATCCAGAGCTGGATGGGAGCTTGAGGGCATCACAACAGCAACAAGGGGGTGGGTACAGTTTCACAATATACTTCGTGTGTGTGGTGGAGTGGTCTCCGGGTGGGGATGTGGGCCTGTGGGTGCCCCTAGACCAGGCAGGACATTGAAGGGTCGGTCTCCAACCAACCTAGTAGGCATCCACTACTGCGCAGGAGTCTGTGGGTGTCAGATATGCTGCTATTGGTGTTAGGTATTCCTGTTCATGGGCTGGTGACTAGCATTGTGGCTGGTAGTGCATTGCCTAGTGCGTAGGGCTGTTCCCTGCGTGTGTGTGTCGTGTATGCCAATGGTGGTGTTGTTGCTGCCATTGACCAAGTGTATCCTTTGTCTCTCCCCCCCCTTTTGTTTTGTCACCCTGTCTTTATGTGCATTAGCATCATCTGGCGGAGGAGCACAGGCACCAGCGATGGAGGGAGCTGCATCTCACAGGGCCCAGGAGGCCGAATCCGCTGACGGTGAGGGTACCAGTGGGACGGAGGGCGAGGGGAGCACCACGGCCGAGACAGGAGGGGACAGTTCTGACAGTGATACCTCCTCCGATGGAAGCTCCCTGGTGGTGACACCTCTGTGGCCACCCCAACTACAGGGACAGCCACCACCCTGTACCAGCACTGCCCTGCCCTCCCAGCAGCCCCTCAGCAAGTTTCCTGTGCCTGCTTACCCAGGAGGGTGGGCATCTACTTCACCCCAGGCACCTCAGGCCCTGCCCCAGTTAGCTCTGCTGCCCTGAGTGAGTAGTCTATTGACCTACTGCGATCCATCTCTGTTGGGCAGTCAACCATAGTGAATGCCATCCAGGGGCTGGCAGGCCATTTGCAACAAACAAATGCATTTCTTGAGGGCATTTACTTTGGCATGGTGGCCCAATAGAGATCAATCCAGGCTCTGGCCTCCTCCCTGATGGCAGCTATTGTCCCTGTCTCTAGCCTCCCCCTCCAGCTTTCTCTGCCCAGTCCCATTCCACTCAACCCCAACCTATCCCAAGCACACATTTAGATCATCATGCACCCAAGACAACACACAGGAGTGGCTCAGGCAAGCACAAGCACCACACATCATCCCACAGCCACCCACACAAACACCATCCAGATGCAGATATAACAACATCCACTGCCTTCATCGTCCACCACCCTCCCAGTTGCATCTCCACTCACACCTGCATGCACTACATCCTCATCCACTACCCCATCACCATCACACCTATCAATGCACATCCCTCACTGGCAGTCACCACCCACACATCCATACACACGTCCCCTGTGTCCTCTCCCACTGTGTCTGTGCCCCCACTCCTAAGGTACGCAAACACAAGCACTCAGACATCCTACAGCCATCCACCTCATAACAGCATCCAGCCCATGCACCTGCACCCAAACACAGCAGACACCTCCAACAACCACTCCCTCTTCCTCCACTCCCAACCCTTCACCCTCTTCCCACCCCAGTGTCCCTAAGAAGCTTTTCCTCTCTGCCGTTCACCTCTTCCCTGCCTCTCCCCCATCCTACATGTCAGGTCAGGGTGGTCAGAATCCTGGCTAGCACCTCAGACACCCAGTCCACGGCCACAGTAGTGTTGGCAGCTACTGCAGGTGGGAGGAGCTCCAGGGAACCAACCATCAGCACTGACAGTGTGCCTGCACCAGCTGCCAAGGGGAAGGGCAAGGAGGCACCACCAGCTGCCAAGGGGAAGGGCAAATGGCCTGCACCTGTAAGCAGGACAGACAGGAGGCCTGGTGCTGAGACTGATTCTGAGCCCCCACCACCAGCCATGGCAGTTCAGTCGTATGAGGCTGTAGGGAAAGGGATGGAGCCTCCCCCCACCCCTGGCATCCCCAACACCAGCACCGCCACCAGCACCGGCACCAGCACCACTGCCAGAAGCAGCAGCCCCAGTGGGCAGCCATCCTAGGCTGCAGGGGAAGGGCTGGAGCCTCCCTCCACCACTGCCATCACCACCACCACACCACTACCAGCAGCAACAGCAGCCCCAGTGGTCAGTCGTCCAAGGCTGCACGGGAAGGACTGGAGCCTTCCCCCACCACTGGCATCCCCAACACCAGTACCGCCACCAGCACCGCCACCAGCACCACTGCCAGCAGCAGCAGCCCCAGTGGGCAGCCGTTCGAGGCTGCAAGGGAAGGGCTGGAGCCTCCCCCCACCGCCACCAGCACCACCACTAGCACCACTGCCAGCAGCAGAAGCCCCAGTGAGCAGCCGTCCGAGGCCGCAGGGGAAGGGCTGGAGCCTCCCCCCCAACACTGCCAGCACCGCCACCAGCACCACTGCCAGTAGCAGCAGCCCCAGTGGGCAGCCGTTTGAGGCTGCAGGGGAAAGGCTGGATCCTTCCCCCACCACTGCCAGCCCGACACCTGCACCACCATTGCCACCACTGAGCAGCTGTCACCACCGGCGGGCAGTGTGTAGTCCTACCTCCATGGACTGTAGTGCATCCTGGACCCTGCAAATCCTGTGGGTCTGACACCCAGGTGAGAGACTGTGACCTTGCACTCCCCAAGATCTGCATTATAGGGCACAAGGCACCCTCCAGAAGCAGGGGGAGAAGCCACACACTCACCCCCTCCTTGCCAGGATGAAGCACACTGGGCACAAGGCCTCCTCCAGAACCAGTGGAGAAGCCATCCACTCACCCCCTCCTTGCCAGGATGAAGCACATTGGGCACAAGGCCCTACCAGAACCAGTGGAGAAGCCATCCACTCACCCCCTCCTTGCCTGGATGAAGCACACTGGACACAAAGCCCCCTCCAGAACCAGTGGAAGAAGCCACCCACGTGAGAGACTGTGGCTTTGCACTCCCCAGGACCAAGCAGTGGGCACACCACCCACTTGAGAGACTGTTACCTTGCACTCCCAGGACCAAGCAGTGGACACACCACCCACTTGAAAACTGTGGCCTTGCACTCCCCAGGTCCAAGCAGTAGGCACACCACCCTCTTGAGAGACTGTGACCTTGCACTCCCCAGGACATCGCACAGTGCACACAGCTCCCTCCAGGACCAGTGGTGTTGTACCATCTTCCGGCTGAGGTGCCTCCCTGTTCCCCGTTCCCCTGAGGTGCCTGTGTATTTTAGACCTGATGCCCCTGCAGTGTTCTCTCAATGTTGTTGCAGGAGTCAAGTGGGGTATTGGCCAATGTGATGTGGCCTTGTGGCACATGGACATTGAGGACTGGGCAGTGTTCCTCCATTTGTATATATGTATATACTGTTTTGATTTTGAATCACAAATTTCTACTATTTTATCCTATTACACTCACTTTAATCAATTCCTTTTATTCTTGCATTATTGCTGAGGGGTACGGGGTGAATATGTAATGTTACTTCATCTGTTTGTATGTATGGTGTTGGAAGTGGGGGTGGGGGTGTTGCGTGTTGCATGGGGTGTCACTCTCTTTTTCCTCCCCCCTCCCTTGTGTGCTAGGCGGCAGTACTCACCGAAGTCGTCTTCGCTGGCATTGCTATTCATAGTGAATGAGGAGGTAAACAATCATAGGAAATATGTGCAACTTGGGCTCCATGGCATTGTGTTTCTTCCTTGAGTCTTCAGAGGTGAGTCCTTTGCCTTCTGTGTTCTGTTTCCGTGGATAGGCCTGTTGTAATACAGTGGGAGATACATTGTCTTCCGCCTGGATGTTGATGGTTACCGCTGCGGTGCTTGTTGCTACCGCTGTGGTGGTCGGTGTGTTAAAGTGGCTGTCTGTGTGGGTGGTTTCCGCCGTGGTCATAATTCCATTTTTTTTACCGCCAGCCTGTTGGTGGTATTACGCCGCTTTATCAGCGACCGACATGGTTGCAATGAGGGCCAGAATGTTGTATGTTTTCTAAAATGTGCATACACACTTTGGGAGCAGTTGCCACTTTGTTAATGTCACTCATTCAAAATGTGGGTGGAGCACAGTTGTTTGTTGGTTCAGGCCTTGAGGATGACCGTTCTTGTCAAAATGCTTCAACAATAAAGATTTCAATTGATCCAGCCAGTGAAGTGCAGACTCTTTGATCCTTCATCTTGAGGCCATTGATTTCTTGCATTTGTGAATGGGACATGCACCCCTTATCCAGCACAGGCCCTGACTGGTAGACATGGGCGTATTAGTGCAAGGACTCAGTTTGTGAGAGTGTACCTGGCTGTACCTGTTCAGTGCATGCATAACTGTGTGCCTGGTTGTCTCAGTATTTGTATAGAGTATACCTGGGTGTGTCTGAATATTTGTTAGTATGTGCCTGTGTGTCTTAGTGTGTGCATATGTCTGTGCCTGATGTGTGAGTATATGCAGCAATGTGTGCCTGCGTGTTTTAGTTTATGCATTAGACTGTGCCAGGGTATGTCAGTGTAGGCATCAGTATGCGCCTGAGTGAGTCAGTGTAGGCATGAGAGTGTACCTGGGTGTGTCAGTGTAGGCTTAAAAGTCTACCTGTGTGTTAGTATATACATTGGTGTGTGTCAGTGCATGCATCAATGCATTCTTGGGTCTGTCAGGATATGCAGATGTGTTTGCATCAGTGTCTATTTAGGTGTGGCAGTGCATGCATTAGTGCGTGCATGGGTGTGTCATTGTATGCATAACGGTGTACTATGGGGTGTCAGTATATCCATCAGAGTATAATTGTGTGTGCAATGTATGCATACATCTGAGCCTGGGTGTGTTAGTGTATATATCAGTGTGTGTCTGTGTGTGCCAGTGCATGCATCAGAGTGTGCTTGGATATGTCATCAGTGTATAACTGGTTGTGTCAGTGTAAGCATGACAGTGTACCTGGGTTCATCAGTGTATGTACCTGAGTGCCCCTGGGTGTTTCAGTATATGCATCAGAATGTGCCAGCATATGTCAGAGTATGCATCAGTATGTGCATGGTTGTGTCAGCTTATGCATGAGAGTTTACCATGTGGTCTCAGTGTACACATAAGTGTGTGCCTGGGTATCTCAGAGTATGCATGAGAGTGTACCTGGGTGTGTCAGAATATACATTAGTTTGTGTCTCTGAGTCAGCATATACATACGTGTGTGCCTGTGTGTGTCAGTGTATGCATGAGTGAGTGCCTGGGTGTGACAGTGTGTGCATGAACCTGTATGTTCGTATATACATCAGTGTGTGCCTGTGTGTGTCAGTGTATGCATAGGTGTGTGCCTGGGTGTGTTTGTATATTCTCAAGTGTGTCCCATGTGTGTGAGAGAATATATAATAGGGTGTGCCTGGGTGTGTCAGTGTATGCATCTGTGTGTGCCTCGTTGTGTTACTGTATCCAAAATAGATTCCCTGGTTGTGTAAGTGTATCAATATGTGTGTGCCTGGGTGTGTCAGTGTACATATCAGTGTTTCCCTGCGTGTGTTAGTGTAGGTATTAAGGTTTGTCTGGATGTGTTATTGTATACATTACTCTTTGCTTGTGTATGTCAGTGTATGCATCAGTGCTTATCTGGGTGTGTCAGTGTGTGGATTGTGATGTGCCTTTATTTATAAATATATACATGAGTAAGTCCCTGGATATGTCAGGGAATATACTAATGTGTGCCTAGGTGTATCAGTGAATACAGTAGTGTCAATCTGGGTGTGTTAGTTTGTACTTCAGTGTGCGCTTGGGTGTTTGAGTGTATCAATGAGTGTATGGCTGGCTGTTACAATGTGTGCATCAGTGTGTGCCTAGGTGTGGAAGTGTATGTACCAGTGTGTGCTTGGGTGTATCAGTGTATGCATCAGTGTGTGCCTGAGTGTGTCAGAGTGTGAATTAGTGTTTGCCTAGGTGTATCAGTACATACATTAGTGTGTACCCGACTGTGAGAGTGTGTGCATCAATGTGTTCCTATGTGTGTAAGTGTATGCATAAGTGTGTGCTTAGGTGTGTAAGTGTACACATGAATGTGTAGCTGTCTGTGACAGTGTGTGCATCAGTGTGTGACTTGGTACATCAGTGTATGCATCAGTGTGTGCCTTGGTGTGTTAGTGTATGAATCAGAGTGTTCCTTAGTGTGTCAGTGTGTATATCTGTGTTTTCCTGAGTGTGTTAGCATATTCATCAGTGTATATTCGGGTTGACAGCCTATGCATGAGTGTGTGGCTGGCTGTGTTAGAGTACTTTTGAATATGTGACTGGGTGTCAGTGTATCCATGGCTGTGTGCCTGGGTGTGGCAGCGTACGCATCTGAGTGTTCATGGCGGTATAAGTGTATGCATCAGCATGCACCTGGATGTGTCAGTGTATCAGTCTGTGTTTGGTTGTCGCAGTGTATGTATCAGTGTTTGCCTGAGCTTTTCTGTATGTGCATGAGTGTGCGCCTGGATGTTTTAGTATATGCATGAGGGTGTGTCTAGGTATGTTAGTGTATGTAAGTGTATCTATGAGTGTGTGCATGAGTGTGTCACTGTATGCATCAGTGTCTATGTGACTATGTTAGTGAGTGTTTCAGGGTGTGCTTCAGTGTATGCATCAGTGTGGACCTGGGTGTGTCAGCATATGGATGAGTGCATCTGGGTGTGACAGTGTATGTACTGGTGTTTCCCTAGGTGTGTCAGTATATGCACCAGTGTGTGCCTGGGTGTGTCACTGTGTGCATCATTGTGTGCATGGGTGTGTCAGTGTATGCATCAGTGTGGCATTGGGTGTGTTAGAGTATGCATCCATTTGTCCTTGGGTGTGTAAGTATATGAATGAGTGTATCTGGATGTATCAGTGTATGTATGAATGTGTGGCTGGGTGTGTCCATGTAGGTATCAGTGTGTGCCTGGGTGTGTCAGTTTATTCATCAGTGTGTGCCTAGGTATGTGAGTGTGTGCATTACTTTGTGCTGGGTATGTCAGTGTATGCATGAGAGTGTCCCTGTGTGCCTCAATGTATATACATCGGTATGTGTCTGGGTGTGTCAGTGTGTGCATCTGTGTGTCCATAGATATGTCATTGTATGCATCTGTGTGTGTCTGGGTGTGTCAGTGTAGGTATTAGTGTGTGCATGGGTGTGTAATTGTGTGCATCATTGTCTGCCTGGGTGTGTCAGTGTATACATCAGTGTGTGACTGGGTGTGCCAGTGTTTGCATCAGTGAGTGCCTGGGTTCATTTGTGTATGCATGAGTGAGTGCCTTGGTGTCTCAGTGTATGAATTAGTATGTGCCTGTTTTTTTTTTTTTTTTTACTGTGTGCATCAGTGTTTGCCTGGGTGTGACAGTGTATACATATATGTATGTGAGGGTGTGTTTTAATTGGTCTGTATTGCTGTTTTAGTATTAACTATTTGTACAAAGTATATGTATGAATGATGTATGAGTGAAGTAAGATGAATGTAGTTACCTATAACAAAACATAAGAAATGTATATAATTGTATTGCAGTTACAAATAATATTTAAGTATCTCATGTTTTCTTTTTCACTGTTCTGATTTAGATCCATCAGCATTGCAAACCTGCAGCATTAAGGTGGTTTATTTGACAGTTTTTCTCATGTTCAAGGTTGATAGCAGATATGACTTGCATTTTGTGGCTCATCTTTAAGGAGTTTGTGAAAACTGACAGTTTTAGAAGCTGGTAGAGTCATGTAGATAAACTGTTCTGAATCTATTTCTGTTTTTAAAGAAAATGAAAAATTTTCTCAATCATGCTGCAATGAGTAACTTAGTCCAAATAGGTCACCAGTAGGTACCATCTCTTCTTCTAAGATACCAAGTAGGACGAATAAGAATTCTTGTGCATCTTCTTGTGTGTTTTGAGTGAAGTGTACAGATCCTGTCGACAGATCTGATAGATCTCTAATAAAAGATGCATAACACATTTTTGTTCTTTCACTGCACAAACGTTCTAACAAGCTAAAGAGTAAAGAGCACAATCTATCCTTTTTCTGTTTAATTTCATGAAACAGTGTAGGCAAATCGAATAGTGCTTTGAGAGCTACATTGGCAAAGCATCTGACTCCAGAAATGTTTGAGAACTGGTAATTTGCAATTTCACCAGCATTTTTAGTATTGTTTTTCTCCAATACTTTGTTTGTCCCTTTTTTTTTCTTCTTTTTCTCAGGAACTTCGCTGGGATCCTTTGAAATCTTTTGCTTTCGTAAGATTGTAGGCTTTTTTTAAATTAGGTATTGCCCTAGATTAGGAGCATATAGGTTTCTCAAATGTCTGTACTCCACTACACAACTGGAACTAGCATTTACTTTACTGTCATCAAACTCTATGAGATACAAACAGGACAAAGTTATGATGCATGAGAATACTACAAAGGTCATACCTTCCTTAAGTACGGTGCTACCAATATTAATAAATGCTGCATCTACACCTAGGGCCTCATTACGAGTCTAGCGGTCTTCATATCGCAAGACTTGCGGTGGTGGTCAGACCACTGCAGCTTTGACGGTCTGATCACCAAAATATGACTTTGGTGGTGAGACCACCAAAGGGCCCCAGTCCCCACCGGGAGCATGGTTCCCGACAACATGACAGTGGTCAGGCTGGTAATCAGCCATTGCTGAACTCAGTGCCACAGCGCTGATTACAAACCCCCTTTCTGCCATTCTTTTCATGGCCGGGACCCTGCCATGAAAAAGCAGGCAGAAATGTAGTGCTGGGGGTCCCCATACCCTGCACCATCGCAATGCACACTGGCTGCTGGTCGTCCCCTCTATACTATGAGATAGCACTCTGCTCCTCTAAGGGAGCCAAGTGCTATTTTGTAGCCCTGTTCCCATTGTTCTGACTGGAGGGAACGTACTATATCAAGGTTTCCGCTGGTCGGCCAGGTCAGGCCAACAGAAAACATTTAATAGATTGGGGGGAATGTCACTGCCGTGGTGGTGGCACCCTCCTGCGAGTTTGGTGGTCCCACGTTGGAACTGTGAAACTCATAATGAGCCCCTTATACCTTGAGACTTATGTATTCTACAGCATATGCTAGAGATATTGGAAACTACTTTCTGCAAACATACAAGTCTTAACCAAGCAAGAAACGTGCAACATACTTTGCTATCTGTTTCACACCTTCAAGATCATCAAATTGAATTGCTAGAAAGGGGACCTTAATTTCTGTTTGGATAGAAAATTGTTAGACCTGACAGCATTAGGGTGGTCTCCCCTAACTTTGTGCCTGCCTCAATCCACTTTTTAGATACTGTTTTTGCTGGTTTTCAGACTCTGCGCAATTTACCACCGCTAACAAGTGCTAAAGTGTATATGCTCTCTCCCTTTAAACATGGCAACATTGGATCATACCCAATTGGACTATTTAATTTACTTATAAGTCCCTAGTACTGTACACTATATGTGCCCAGGGCCTGTAGATTAAATGCTACTAGTGTACCTGCAGCACTGATTGTGCCATCCACTTCAGTAGCCTCTTGACCTTGTCTCAGGCCTGCCATTGCAAGGCCCGTGTGTGCAGTTTCACTGCCAAATCTACTTGGCATTTAAAAGTACTTGCCAAGTCTAAAACTCCCCTTTATCTACATATAAGATATCCCTAAGGTATGACCTAGGTAACCCATAGGGCAGGGTGCAGTGTAGGCAAAAGGCAGGACATGTACCTGTGTAGTTTACATGTCCTGGTAGTGTAAAACTCCTAAATTCATTTTTACACTGCTGTGAGGCCTGCTCCCTTCATAGGCTAACATTGGGGCTGCCTTCATACATTGTTTAAGTATAGCTGCTGATCTGGAAGGAGTAGGAAGGGCATATTTTAGTATGGCCAGAATGGTGATATAAAAGCCTGCTGACTGGTGAAGTTGGATTTAATATTACTATTTTAGAAATATCACTTTTAGAAAGTGTATGTTACAAATCACAGAGGGTAACCCCGAAAACCCCCCAAAGGGGCTGGGTAAAGATTTATTACAATACTACATTATCCACTCGGGAGACAAATTAAACAACACATCCACCCATATAATTCACATGCAGCATAGGTCCATACTTATTTAGAAAACATCCTTTATTCTATATACAAAAATATACATATATTCTATACTCTTATAAAAATTCAATAGACTCCCCTATCAAAACACCCAAAAAAAAGGGCAGCCAGAAGTGATTCTTTTTTGGTGTTTCCAAGGGACCACTACCTGCCCTGAAAAAAAACCGAAACGAAAGGTTTCGTTTTTTTTTTTAAGTGCAGCTCGTTTTCCTTTAAGGAAAACGGGCTACACTTAAAAAAAAAAAAAATGCTTTATTTAAAGCAGTCACGAACATGGAGGTCTGCTGACGACAGCAGGCCTCCATGTTTGCGAGTGCCTAGACTCCCTATGGGGCCGCAATTAGCGACCCACCTCATGAATATTAATGAGGTGGGTCATTGCGACCCCATGCCGAGTCGCAGTCGGTGTCTGAGACACCGTACTGCATACCAATTTGCGAGTTGCAAATTGCGAGTTGCAGGGACTCGCAATTTGCAAGTCGCAAATTAGCATTTTGCTACATCTGGCCCTAGGTTCTTTATAAGTCTGAATTCCATGTAATGCTTTCCTTCTTTTAGCAGTATTCCTACTTCAATATCCTTCAGAATAGTTCCATACTGCATATCAGATTCTTGACACATGTTTCTAATTAGTTCTTTGTATTGGAAATTCAACCAAATGTTTACATTTCTAATGCTTCCTAAAGAATTACGATCTTTTTCATGTAAGAGTGTCTTAAAGACAGACTGTCCTTTCACAGTAAGTTGTAATAAATCACCAAAAACAATTAGATGCTATCCTCCAAAAAGAACATCACAGTCTGTCTTCAGTGTCTATTTCATTCTTAAATGTACAAAGGCAAGCATTCATTTTGCGACCATGCGCACCTCATCGATGATTAAAAGTTTAATTTTTTCAACACTCTTGAAACTTCATGACAAGCTTCTCCAGATAACTGTTGGTACTCCAGTTTATTACTGTGTTCAACAGGGATCATAAGTAGGTGATGACCTAGAAGTCC